>NC_060119.1:104908565-105649398 GCF_021461395.2 Schistocerca americana
TAAGTTCTTTATTGTCCCTTTTGTATTCAAAACGATGCAATTTCTGTGTTTCACGGTCAATGTGAAGGTCCATGGGATACAGTAAACCCACACTGGTGAATCGGAATCTAATACTGGTCTCCCAGGAGCCGCTCAAACCTCAAATCCTTATAAGATTTATTCTTCTTGTACTGAAGTCTTCAACATCCCTTATGTATTCAATGCCGACGTAATTTCTGTATTTCACGGTCAAAGTGAAGGTCCAAGGCATACAGCAGAATTGCACATGAGGATTGGAATCTAATACTGGTCTCCCAGGAGCCGCTCAAAGCACAAACTCTTAGAGGAATCACTCTTCTTGTACCTAAGTCGGCATTCTCCCTATCGTATTCAATCCCGATGCACTTTCTGTGTTTCATGGTCAATGTGAAGTTCCAAGGGATACATTAAACCTACACTGCTGCATCGGAATCCAATACTGGTCTCCCAGGAGCCGCTCAAACCACAAACTCTTAGAAGATTCACTTTTCTTGTGCTTAAGTCGACATTGTGCCTTTTGTATTCAATCCCGATGCGATTTCTGTGTTTCATGGTCAATCTGAAAGCGCAAGGGATACACCAAACCTGCAGTAGTGCATCGGAATCTAATACTGGTCTCCCAGGAGCCGCTAAAACCACAAACTCTTAGAAGATTCACTCTCCTTGTACTAACTTCGGCATTGTGCCTTTTGTATTCAATCCCGATGCGATTTCTGTGTTCCATGGTCAATGTGAATGCTCAAGGGATACAGTAGATCTGTACTGGTGATTCGGAATCTATTACTGGTCTCCCAGGGGCCGCTCAAAACACAACCTCTCAGAAGATTCCCTCTTCTTGTTCTTAAGACCGAATTGTCCCTTATGTATTCAATCCCAATGCAATTTCTGTGTTTCATGGTGAATGTGAAGGTCCGACGGATACAGTAAACCTGCACTGGTGCATCAGACTCTAATACTGGGTTCCCAGGAGCCCCTCAAACCACAAACTCTTGGAAGATTCACTCTTCTTGTATTTAAGTCGGCATTGTCCATTTTGTATTCAATCCCGATGCAATTCCTTTCTTTCATGGTCACTGTGAAGGTCCAAGGCAAACACTAAACCTGAACTGGTGCATCGGAATCTAATACTGGTCTCCCAGGAGCCGCTCAAACCCCAACTCTTCGAAGATTCACTCTTCTTGTACTTAAGTCTGCATTGTCCCATTTGTTTTCAATCCTGATGCAATTTCGGTGTTTCATGGTCAATAAGAAGTTCCAAGGGATACAGTGAACCTGCACTGGTGCATTGCAATCTAATACTGGTCTCCCAGGAGCCGCTCAAACCACAAACTCTTAGAAGATTCACTCTTCTTTTCCTTAACTCGTCATTCTCCCATTTGTATTCAATCCCGACGTAATTTCTGTGTTTCACGGTCAATGTGTAGGTCCAAGGGATACTGTAAACCAGCACTGGTGCATCGGAATCTGATACTGGTCTCCCAGGAGCCGCTCAAACCACAAACTCTTAGAAGATTCTCTCTCCGTGTACTTACTTCGGCATTGTGCCTTTTGTATTCAATCCCGATGAGGTTTCTGTGTTCCATGGTCAATGTGAATGCCCAAGGGATACAGTAGATCTCAACTGGCGATTCGGATTCTAAAACTGGTCTCCCAGGAGCCGCTCAAAGCACAAACCCTTGGAGGATTCACTCTTCTTTTACTTAAGACCGCAAAGTCCCTTATGTATTAAATCTCGATGCAATTTCTGTGTTTCACGGTCAATGTGAAGGTCCGAGGGATACAGTAAACCTGCACTGGTGCATCACAATCTAATATTGGTCTCCCAGGAGCCGCTCAAACCACAAACTCTTACAAGATTCACTCTTCTTGTACTTAAGTCGGCCTTGTCCCCTTTGTATTCAATCACGATGCAATTTCTGTGTTTCATGGTCAATGTGATGGTCCAAAGGATACAGTTAACTTGCACTGGTGCATCGGAATGGAATACTGGTCTCCCAGAAGCCGCCCAAAACAGAAACTCTTACAAGATTCACTCTTTTTGTACTTAAGTTCTTCATTGTCGCTTTTGTAATCAAAACGACGCAATTTCTGTGCTTCACGGTCAATGTGAAGGTCCATGGGATACAGTAAACCTACACTGGTGCATCGGAATCTGATACTGGTCTCCCAGGAGACGTTCCTAACACAAACTCTTAGAAGATTCACTCTTCTTGTACATAAGTCGGCATTCTCCCTTTCGTATTCAATCCCGATGCAATTTCTGTGTTTCATGAACAATGTGAAGTTCCAAGGGATAAAGTAAACATGCACTGGTGCATCGGAATCTAATACTGGTCTTCCAGGAGCCGCTCAAACCACAACATCTTAAAAGATTCACTCTTCTTGTACTTACGTCGGCATTGTCACTTCTGTATTCTATCCCGTTGCGATTTCTGTGCTTCATGGTCAATGCAAGGTCCAAGGGATACAGTAAACCGGCACTGGTTCACGGGAATCTAATGGTGGTCTCCCAGGAGCTTCTCAAACCACGAACTCTTAGAAGATTCACTCTTCTTGTACTTAAGTCGGCATTGTGCCTTTTGTATTCAATCCCGATGCGACTTCTGTGTTTCATGGTCAAACTGAAGGTCCAAGGGATACAGTAATCCTGCACTGGTGGATCGGAATCGAACACTGGTCTCCCAGGAGCCGCTTAAACCACAAACTCTTAGAAGATTCACTTTTCTTGTGCTTAAGTCGGCATTGTGCCTTTTGTATTCGAACCCGATGCAATTTCTGCGTTTCATGGTCAATCTGAAAGCCGAAGGGATACAGTAAACCTGCACTGGTACATCGGAATCTAATACTGGTCTCCCAGGAGCCGCGCAAACCAAAACCTCTTAGAAGATTCACTCTTCTTGTACTTACTTCGGCATTGTGCCTTTTGCATTCAATCCCGATGCGATTTCTGTGTTCCATGGTCAATGTGAATGCCCAAGGGATACACTAGATTTGCACTGGTGGTTCGGAATCTAATACTGGTCTCCCAGGAGCCGCTCAAACACAAACTCTTAGAAGATTCACTCTTCTTGTATTTAAGGCCGAATTATCCCTTATGTATTCAATCCCAATGAAATTTCTGTCTTTCATGTCGAATGTGAAGGTCCGAGGGATACAGTAAACCTGCACTGGTGCATCAGACTCTAATACTGGTCTCCCAGGGGCCGCTCAAACCACAAACTCTTAGAAGATTCACTCTACTTGTACTTAAGTCTGCATTGTCCGTTTTGTATTCACTACCGATGCAACTTCTGTGTTTCAGGGTCAATGTGAAGTTCCAAGGGATACAGTGAACCTGCACTGGTGCATTGCAATCTAATACTGCTCTCCCAGGAGCCGCTCAAATCACAAACTCTTAGAAGATTCACTCTTCTTGTACTTAAGTCGGCATTGTGCCTTTTGTATTCAATCCCGATGCGACTTCTGTGTTTCATGGTCAAACTGAAGGTCCAAGGGATACAGTAATCCTGCACTGGTGGATCGGAATCGAATACTGGTCTCCCAGGAGCCGCTCAAAGCACAAACTCTTACAAGATTCACTCTTATGTACTTAAGTTCTTCATTGTCCCTTTTGTATTAATCCCGATGCAATTTCTGTGTTTCACGGTCAATGTGAAGGTCCAAGGGATACAGTAAACCTGCACTAGTGCATTGTAATCCAATACTGCTCTCCCAGGAACCGCACAAAGAACAAACTCATAGAAGATTCACTCTTCTTGTACTTATGTCGGCATTGTCCATTTTGTATTCAATTCCGATGCAATATCACTGTTTCATGGTCAATGTGAAGGTCCAAGGCAAACACTAAACTTCCACTGGTGCATCGGAAACTAATACTGGTCTCCCAGGAGCCGCTCAAACCCCAAACTCTTAGAAGATTCACTCTCCTTGTACTTAAGTCTGCATTGTCCCTTTAGTATTCAATCGCGATGCAATTTCTGTGTTTCATGGTCAATGTGAAGTTCCAAGGGATACAGTGAGCTGGCATTGGTGCCTTGCAATCTAATACTGCTCTCACAGGAGCCGCTCAAAACACAAACTCTTAGAAGATTCACTTTTCTTGTACTTAAGTCGGCATTGTGCCTTTTGTATTCAATCCCGATGCGATTTCTGTGCTTCATGGTCAATCTGAAGGTCCAAGTGATACAGCAAACCTGCGCTGAAACATCGGAATCGAATACTGGTCTCCCAGGAGCCGCTCAATGCACAAACTCTTACAACATTCACTCTTCTTGTACTTAAGTTCTTCATTGTCCCTTTTGTATTCAAAACGATGTAATTTCTGTGTTTCACGGTCAATGTGAAGGTCCATGGGATACAGTAAACCTACAATGGTGAATCGGAATCTAATACTGGTCTCCCAGGAGCCGCTCAAACCACAAACCCTTAGAAGATTCACTTTAATTGTGCTTAAGTCGGCATTGTGCCTTTTGAATTCAATTCCGTTGCGATTTCTGTGGTTCATGGTCAATGTGAAGGTCCAAGGGATACAGTAAACCTGCACTGGTGCATGGGAATCTAATGGTGGTCTCCCAGGAGCCGTTGAAACCACAATCTTTTAGAAGATTCACTCTTCTTGTACTTAAGTAGGTATTGTGCTTTTGTATTCAATCCCGATGTAATTTCTGTGTTTCATGGTCAATGTGAAGTTCCAAGGCATACAGAAAACCTGCACTAGTGCATCTGAATCTAATACTGGTCTCCCTGGAGCCGCTCAAACCCCAAAGTCTTAGAAGATTCACTCTTCTTGTACTTAAGTCGGCATTGTCCCATTTGTATTCAATCCCGATGCAATTTCTGTGTTTCATGGTCAATGTGAAGTTGCAAGGGATACAGTAAACCTACACTGCTGCATCGGAATCTAATACTGGTCTCCCAGGAGCCGCTCAAACCACAAACTCTTAGAAAATTCACTTTTCTTGTGCTTAAGTCAGCATTGTGCCTTTTGTATTCAATCCCGATGCGATTTCTGTGTTTCATGGTCAGTCTGAAAGCGCGAGGGATACACTAAACCTGCACTGGTGCATCAGAATCTAATACTGGTCTCCCAGGAGCCGCTCAAACCACAACCTTTTAGAAGATTCACTCTTCTTGTACTTAAGACGGCATTGTCCATTTTGTATTCAATTCCGATGCTATTTCTTTTTTTCATGGTCAATGAGAAGGTCCAAGGCAAAAACTAAACCTCCACTGCTGCATCGGAAACTTATACTGGTCTCCCAGGAACGGCTCAAACCCCAAACTCTTAGAAGATTCACTCTTCTTGTACTTAAGTCTGCTTTGTCCCTTTTGTATTCAATCCCGATGCAGTTTCTGTGTTTCATGGTCAATGTGAAGTTCCAAGCGATACAGTGAACCTGCACTGGTGCATTGCAATCTAGTACTGGTCTCCCAGGAGCCGCTCAAACCACAAACTCTTAGAATTTTCACTCTTGTTTTACTTAAGTCGGCATTGTGCCTTTTGTATTCAATCCCGATGCGATTTCTGTGTTTCATGGTCAATCTGAAGGTCCAAGGGATACAGTGAACCTGCACTGGTGCATTGCAATCTAATACTGGTCTCCCAGGAGCCGCTCAAACCACAAACTATTAGAATATTAACTCTTGTTTTACTTAAGTCAGCATTCTCCCTTTCGTATTCAATCCCGATGCGATTTCTGTGTTTCATGATCAATGTGAAGGTCCAAGGGATACAGTAAACCGGCACTGATGCATCGCAATCTAATACTGGTCTCCCAGGTGCCGCTCGAGCCAAAAACTCTTAGAAGATTCACTCTTCTTGTACTTACTTTGGCATTGTGCCTTTTGTATTCAATCCCGATGCGATTTCTGTGTTTCATGGTCAATGTGAATGTCCAAGGGATACAGTAAATCTGCACTTGTGATTCGTAATCTAATACTGGTCTCCCAGGAGCCGCTCAAATCCCAAACTCTTAGAAGATTCACTCTTCTTTTACTTAAGACCGCATTGTCCCTTCTGTATTCACTCCCGATGCAATTTCTGTGTTTCATAGTGAATGTTAAGGTCTAAGGGATGGAGTAAAACTGCACTGTTGCATAGGAATCTAATACTGGTCTCCCAGGAGCCGCTCAAACCACAAACTCTTAGAAGATTCACTTTAATTGTGCTTAACTCGGCATTGTGCTTTTTGTATTCAATCCCGATGCGATATCTGTGTTTCATGGTCAATCTGAAAGCGCAAGGGATACAGTAAACCTGCACTGCTGCATCTGAATCAAATACTGGTCTCCCAGGAGCCGCTCAAACCAAAAACTCTTAGAAAATTCACTCTTCTTGTACTTACTTGGGCATTGTGCCTCTTGTATTCAATCCCGATGCAATTTCTGTGTTCCATAGTCAATGTGAATGCCCAAGGGATACAGTAGATTTGCACTGGTGATTCGGAATCTAATACTGGTCTCCCAGGACCCGCTCAAACACAAACTCTTAGAAGATTCTCTCTTCTTGTACTCAAGGCCGAATTGACCCATATGTATTCAATCCCAATGCAATTTCTGTCTTTCATGGTGAATGTGGAGGTCCGAGGGATACAGTAAACCTGCACTTGTGCATCAGACTCTAATACTGGTCTCCCAGGAGCCGCTCAAACCACAAAATCTTAGACGTTTTACTCTTCTTGTACTTAACTCGTCATTCTCCCTTTTGTATTCAATCCCGACGTAATTTCTGTGTTCCACGGTCAATGTGAAGGTCCAAGGGATACAGTAAAATTGCACATGTGCATCGGCATCTAATACTGGCTTTCCAGGTGCCGCTCAAAGCACAAACTCTTCGAAGATCCACTCTTCTTGTACTTACGTCGGCATTGTCACTTCTGTATTCTATCCCGTTGCGATTTCTGTGCTTCATGGTCAATGACAAGGTCCAAGGGATACAGTAAACCGGCACTGGTGCACGGGAATCTAATGGTGGTCTCCCAGGAGCCGCTCAAACCACGAACTCTTAGAAGATTCACTCCTCTTGTACTTAAGTCGGCATTGTGCCTTTTGTATTCAATCCCGATGCGATTTCTGTGCTTCATGGTCAATCTGAAGGTCCAAGGGAAACAGTAATCCTGCACTGGTGCATCGGCATCGAATACTGGCCTCCCAGGAGGCGCTCAAAACACAAACTCTTACTAGATTCACTCTTCTTGTACTTAAGTTCTTCATTGTCCCTTTTGTATTAATCCCGATGCAATGTCTGTGTTTCACGGTCAATGTGAAGGTCCAAGGGATACAGTAAACCTGCACTGGTGAATTGCAATCTAATACTGCTCTCCCAGGAGCCGCTCAAAACACAAACTGTTAGAAGATTCACTCTTCTTGTACTTAGGTCGGCATTGTGCCTTTTGTATTCAATCCCGATGCGATTTCTGTGTTTCATGGTCAATCTGGAGGTCGAAGCGATACAGTAGATTTGCACTGGTGGTTCGGAATCCAATACTGGTCTCCCAGGAGCAGCTCAAACACAAACTCTTAGAAGATTCACTTTTCTTGTACTTATGTTGGCATTGTCCATTTTGTATTCAATCTCGATGCAATTTCTTTGTTTCATGGTCAATGTGAAGGTCCAAGGCAAACACTACACCTTCACTGTTGCATAGGAATCTCATACTGGTCTCCCGGGAGCCGCTCAAAGCACGAACTCTTACAAGATTCACTTTTCTTGTACTTAAGTCTGCATTGTGCCTTTTGTATTCAATCCCGATGCAATTTCTGTGTTTCATGGTCAATGTGAAGGTCCAAGGGATACAGGAAATATGCACTGGTGAATCGAAATTTAATACTGGTCTCCAGGAAGCCGCTCAAACCACAAACTCTTAGAAGAATTACTTTTCTTGTACTTAAGTCGTCATTGTCCCTTTTGCATTCAATACCGACGTAATTTCTGTGTTTCATGGTCAATGTGAAGGTCCAAGGGATACAGTGAACCTGCACTGGTGCATTGCAATCTAAAACTGGTCTCCCAGGAGCCGCTCAAACCACAAACTCTTAGAAGATTCACTCTTCTTTTCCTTAACTCGTCATTCTCCCATTTGTATTCAATCCCGACGTAATTTCTGTGTTTCACGGTCAATGTGTAGGTCCAAGGGATACTGTAAACCAGCACTGGTGCATCGGAATCTGATACGGGTTCCCAGGAGCCGCTCAAACCACAAACTCTTAGAAGGTTCACTCTCCGTGTACTTACTTCGGCATTGTGCCTTTTGTATTCAATCCCGATGAGGTTTCTGTGTTCCATGGTCAATGTGAATGCCCAAGGGATACAGTAGATCTCAACTGGCGATTCAGATTCTAAAACTGGTCTCCCAGGAGCCGCTCAAAGCACAAACTCTTGGAGGATTCACTCTTATTTTACTTAAGACCGCAAAGTCCCTTATGTATTAAATCTCGATGCAATTTCTGTGTTTCACGGTCAATGTGAAGGTCCGAGGGATACAGTAAACCTGCACTGGTGCATCACAATCTAATACTGGTCTCCCAGGAGCCGCTCAAACCACAAACTCTTACAAGATTCACTTTTCTTGTACTTAAGTCGGCCTTGTCCCCTTTGTATTCAATCACGATGCGATTTCTGTGTTTCATGGTCAATGTGATGGTCCAAAGGATACAGTAAACTTGCACTGGTGCATCGGAATGGAATACTGGTCTCCCAGAAGCCGCCCAAAACAGAAACTCTTACAAGATTCACTCTTTTTGTACTTAAGTTCTTCATTGTCCCTTTTGTAATCAAAACGACGCAATTTCTGTGTTTCACGGTCAATGTGAAGGTCCATGGGATACAGTAAACCTACACTGGTGCATCGGAATCTGATACTGGTCTCCCAGGAGACGTTCCTAACACAAACTCTTAGAAGATTCACTCTTCTTGTACATAAGTCGGCATTCTCCCTTTCGTATTCAATCCCGATGCAATTTCTGTGTTTCATGAACAATGTGAAGTTCCAAGGGATAAAGTAAACATGCACTGGTGCATCGGAATCTAATACTGGTCTTCCAGGAGCCGCTCAAACCACAACATCTTAAAAGATTCACTCTTCTTGTACTTACGTCGGCATTGTCACTTCTGTATTCTATCCCGTTGCGATTTCTGTGCTTCATGGTCAATGACAAGGTCCAAGGGATACAGTAAACCGGCACTGGTGCACGGGAATCTAATGGTGGTCTCCCAGGAGCCGCTCAAACCACGAACTCTTAGAAGATTCACTCCTCTTGTACTTAAGTCGGCATTGTGCCTTTTGTATTCAATCCCGATGCGACTTCTGTGTTTCATGGTCAAACTGAAGGTCCAAGGGATACAGTAATCCTGCACTGGTGGATCGGAATCGAATACTGGTCTCCCAGGAACCGCTCAAAGATCAACTCTTACAAGATTCACTCTTCTTGTACTTAAGTTCTTCATTGTCCCATTTGTATTCAATCCCGATGCAATTTCTGTGTTTCATGGTCAATGTGAAGTTCCAAGGGATACAGAAAACCTACACTGCTGCATCGGAATCTAATACTGGTCTCCCAGGAGCCGCTTAAACCACAAACTCTTAGAAGATTCACTTTTCTTGTGCTTAAGTCGGCATTGTGCCTTTTGTATTCGAACCCGATGCAATTTCTGCATTTCATGGTCAATCTGAAAGACGAAGGGATACAGTAAACCTGCACTGGTACATCGGAATCTAATACTGGTCTCCCAGGAGCCGCGCAAACCAAAACCTCTTAGAAGATTCACTCTTCTTGTACTTACTTCGGCATTGTGCCTTTTGTATTCAATCCCGATGCGATTTCTGTGTTCCATGGTCAATGTGAATGCCCAAGGGATACACTAGATTTGCACTGGTGGTTCGGAATCTAATACTGGTCTCCCAGGAGCCGCTCAAACACAAACTCTTAGAAGATTCACTCTTCTTGTATTTAAGGCCGAATTATCCCTTATGTATTCAATCCCAATGAAATTTCTGTCTTTCATGTCGAATGTGATGGTCCGAGGGATACAGTAAACCTGCACTGGTGCATCAGACTCTAATACTGGTCTCCCAGGGGCCGCTCAAACCACAAACTCTTAGAAGATTCACTCTACTTGTACTTAAGTCTGCATTGTCCGTTTTGTATTCACTACCGATGCAACTTCTGTGTTTCATGGTCAATGTGAAGTTCCAAGGGATACAGTGAACCTGCACTGGTGCATTGCAATCTAATACTGCTCTCCCAGGAGCCGCTCAAATCACAAACTCTTAGAAGATTCACTCTTCTTGTACTTAAGTCGGCATTGTGCCTTTTGTATTCAATCCCGATGCGACTTCTGTGTTTCATGGTCAAACTGAACGCCCAAGGGATACAGTAATCCTGCACTGGTGGATCGGAATCGAATACTGGTCTCCCAGGAGCCGCTCAAAGCACAAACTCTTACAAGATTCACTCTTCTTGTACTTAAGTTCTTCATTGTCCCTTTTGTATTAATCCCGATGCAATTTCTGTGTTTCACGGTCAATGTGAAGGTCCAAGGGATACAGTAAACCTGCACTAGTGCATTGTAATCCAATACTGCTCTCCCAGGAACCGCTCAAAGAACAAACTCATAGAAGATTCACTCTTCTTGTACTTAAGTCATCATTGTCCCTTTTGTATTCAATCCCGATGCGATTTCTGTGTTTCATGGTCAATCTGAAGGTCTAAGGGATACAGTAGATGTTCACTGGTGATTCAGAATCTAATACTGGTCTCCCAGGAGCCGCTCAAACACAAACTCTCAGAAGATTCACTCTTCTTGTACTTATGTCGGCATTGTCCATTTTGTATTCAATTCCGATGCAATATCATTGTTTCATGGTCAATGTGAAGGTCCAAGGCAAACACTAAACTTCCACTGGTGCATCGGAAACTAATACTGGTCTCCCAGGAGCCGCTCAAACCCCAAACTCTTAGAAGATTCACTCTCCTTGTACTTAAGTCTGCATTGTCCCTTTAGTATTCAATCGCTATGCAATTTCTGTGTTTCATGGTCAATGTGAAGTTCCAAGGGATACAGTGAGCTGGCATTGGTGCATTGCAATCTAATACTGCTCTCACAGGAGCCGCTCAAACCAAAAACTCTTAGAAAATTCACTCTTCTTGTACTTACTTCGGCATTGTGCCTCTTGTATTCAATCCCGATGCGATTTCTGTGTTCCATAGTCAATGTGAATGCCCAAGGGATACAGTAGATTTGCACTGGTGATTCGGAATCTAATACTGGTCTCCCAGGAGCCGCTCAAACACAAACTCTTAGAAGATTCTCTCTTCTTGTACTCAAGGCCGAATTGTCCCATATGTATTCAATCCCAATGCAATTTCTGTCTTTCATGGTGAATGTGAAGGTCCGAGGGATACAGTAAACCTGCACTTGTGCATCAGACTCTAATACTGGTCTCCCAGGAGCCGCTCAAACCACAAACTCTTAGAAGATTCACTTTTCTTGTACTTATGTTGGCATTGTCCATTTTGCATTCAATCTCGATGCAGTTTCTTTGTTTCATGATCATTGTGAAGGTCCAAGGCAAACACTAAACCTCCACTGGTGCATCGGAAACTAATACTGGTCCCCCAGGAGCCGCTTAAACCCCAGTCTCTTAGAAGATTTACTCTTCTTGTACTTAAGTTCTTCATTGTCCCTTTTGTATTAAACCCGAAGCAATTACTGTGTTTCACGGTCAATGTGAAGGTCCAAGGGATACAGTAAACCTGCACTGGTGAATCTGAATCTAATACTGGTCTCCCAGGAGCCGCTCAAACCACAAAATCTTAGACGTTTTACTCTTCTTGTACTTAACTCGTCATTCTCCCTTTTGTATTCAATCCCGACGTAATTTCTGTGTTCCACGGTCAATGTGGATGTCCAAGGGATACAGTAAAATTGCACATGTGCATCGGAATCTAATACTGGTTTTCCGGGTGCCGCTCAAAGCACAAACTCTTAGAAGATTCACTCTTCTTGTACTTAAGTCGGCATTGTTCCTTTTGTATTCAATCCCGATTCGATTTCTGTGTTTCATGGTCAATCTGAAGGTCCAAGGGATACAGTAATCCTGCACTGGTGCATCCGAATCGAATACTGGCCTCCCCGGAGGCGCTCAAAACACAAACTCTTACTAGATTCACTCTTCTTGTACTTAAGTTCTTCATTGTCCCTTTTGTATTAATCCCGATGCAATGTCTGTGTTTCACGGTCAATGTGAAGGTCCAAGGGATACAGTAAACCTGCTCTGGTGAATTGCAATCTAATACTGCTCTCCCAGGAGCCGCTCAAAACACAAACTGTTAGAAGATTCACTCTTCTTGTACTTAGGTCGGCATTGTGCCTTTTGTATTCAATCCCGATGCGATTTCTGTGTTTCATGGTCAATCTGGAGGTCGAAGCGATACAGTAGATTTGCACTGGTGGTTCGGAATCCAATACTGGTCTCCCAGGAGCAGCTCAAACACAAACTCTTAGAAGATTCACTTTTCTTGTACTTATGTTGGCATTGTCCATTTTGTATTCTATCTCGATGCAATTTCTTTGTTTCATGGTCAATGTGAAGGTCCAAGGCAAACACTACACCTTCACTGTTGCATCGGAATCTCATACTGGTCTCCCAGGAGCCGCTCAAAGCACAAACTCTTACAAGATTCACTTTTCTTGTACTTACGTCTGCATTGTGCCTTTTGTATTCAATCCCGATGCAATTTCTGTGTTTCATGGTCAATGTGAAGGTCCAAGGGATACAGGAAATATGCACTGGTGAATCGAAATTTAATACTGGTCTCCCGGAAGCCGCTCAAACCACAAACTCTTAGAAGAATTACTTTTCTTGTACTTAAGTCGTCATTGTCCCTTTTGCATTCAATACCGACGTAATTTCTGTGTTTCATGGTCAATGTGAAGGTCCAAGGGATACAGTACACCTGCACATGTGCATCGGAATGTAATACTGGTCTCCCAGGAGCCGCTAGAGCCACAAACTCCTAGAAGATTCAGTCTTCTTGTACTTACTTTGGCATTGTGCCTTTTGTATTCAATCCCGATGCTGTTTCTGTGTTTCATGGTGAATGTGAAGGTCCAAGGGATGCAGAAAACCTGCACTGGTGCATCGGAATCTAACACTGGTCTCCCAGGAGCCGCTCAAACCACAAAATCATAGAAGGATCACTCTTCTTGTATTTAAGTCTGCATTGTCCTTTTGTATTCAATCCCGATGCAATTTCTGTGTTTCGTGGTCAATGTGAAGGTCCAAGGGATACAGTAAACCTGCACTGGTGCATGGGAATCTAATGGTGGTCTCCCAGGAGCCGGTCAAACCACAATCTCTTAGAAGATTCACTCTTCTTGTACTTATGTAGGTATTGTCCTTTTGTATTCAATCCCGATGAAATTTCTGTGTTTCATGGTCAATGTTAAGTTCCAAGGCATACAGAAAACCTGCACTAGTGCATCTGAATCTAATACTGGTCTCCCTGGAGCCGCTCCAACCCCAAAGTCTTAGATGATTCACTCTTCTTGTACTTATGTCGGCATTGTCCCATTTGTATTCAATCCCGATGCAATTTCTGTGTTTCATGGTCAATGTGAAGTTGCAAGGGATACAGTAAACCTACACTGCTGCATCGAAATCTAATACTGGTCTACCAGGAGCTGCTCAAACCACAAACTCTTAGAAGATTCACTTTTCTTGTGCTTAAGTCAGCATTGTGCCTTTTGTATTCAATCCCGATGCGATTTCTGTGTTTCATGGTCAATCTGAAAGCGCAAGGGATACACTAAACCTGCACTGGTGCATCGGAATCTAATACTGGTCTCCCAGGAGCCGCTCAAAACACAAACTCTTAGAAGATTCACTCTTCTTGTACTTACTTCGGCATTGTGCCTTTTGTATTCAATCCCGATGCGTTTTCTGTGTTTCATGGTCAATCTGAAGGTCCAAGGGATACAGTGAACCTGCACTGGTGCATTGCAATCTAGTACTGCTCGCCCAGGAGCCGCTCAAACCACAAACTCTTAGAATATTAACTCTTGATTTACTTAAGTCGTGATTGTGCATTTTGTATTCAATCCCGATGCGATTTCTGTGTTTCATGGTCAATCTGAAGGTCCAAGGGATACAGTAAACATGCACTGGTAAATCGGAATCTAATACTGGTCTCCCTGGAGCCGCTCAAACCACAAAATATTAGAAGTTTTACTCGTCTTGTACTTAACTCGTCATTCTCCGTTTCGTATTCAATTCCGACGTAATTTCTGTGTTTCACGGTCACTGTGAAAGTCCAAGGGATACAGTCAAATTGTTCATGTGCATCGGAATATAATACTGGTATTCCAGGAGCCGCTCAAAACACAAGCACTTATAAGATTCATTCTTCTTGTACTTAAGTCAGCATTCTCCCTTTCGTATTCAATCCTGAAGCGATATCTGTGTTTCATGATCAATGTGAAGTTCCTTGATATACAGTAAACCTGCACTGGTGCATCGGAATCTAATACTGGTCTTCCAGGTGCCGCTCGAGCCAAAAACTCTTAGACGATTCACTCTTCTTGTACTTACTTTGGCATTGTGCCTTTTGTATTCAATCCCGATGCGATTTCTGTGTTTCATGGTCAATGTTAATGTCCAAGGGATGCAGTAAAACTGCACTGGTGCATAGGAATCTAATACTGGTCTCCCAGGAGCCGCTCAAACCACAAACTCTTAGAAGATTCACTCTTCTTTTACTTAAGACCGCATTGTCCCTTCTGTATTCACTCCCGATGCAATTTCTGTGTTTCATGGTGATTGTTAAGGTCCAAGGGATGCAGTAAAACTGCACTGGTGCATAGGAATCTAATACTGGTCTCCCAGGATCCGCGCAAACCACAAACTCTTAGAAGATTCACTCTTCTTGTACTTACTTCGGCATTGTGCCTTTTGTATTCAATCCCGATGCGATTTCTGTCTTCCATGGTCAATGTGAATGCC
This sequence comes from Schistocerca americana, assembly GCF_021461395.2. Lineage (NCBI taxonomy): Eukaryota > Metazoa > Arthropoda > Insecta > Orthoptera > Acrididae > Schistocerca > Schistocerca americana. Next base: position 104,923,586 of record NC_060119.1, read on the forward strand.
CAAGGGATACGGTAGATCTGCTCTGGTGGTTCGGAATCTAATACTGGTCTCCCAGGAGCCGCTCAAAACACAAACTCTTAGAAGATTCACTCTTCTTTTACTTACGACCGAATTGTCCCTTCTGTATTCAATCCCAATGCAATTTCTGTGTTTCATGGTGATTGTGAAGGTACGAGGGATACAGTAAACCTGCACTGGTGCATCAGGCTCTAATACTGGTCTCCCAGGAGCCGCTCAAACCACAAACTCTTAGATGATTCACTCTTCTAGTACTTAAGTCGGCATTGTCCATTTTGTATTCAATCCCGATGCAATTTCTGTGTTTCATGGTCAATCCGAAGGTCCAAGGGATACAGCAAACTTGCACTGGTGCATCGGAATCGAATACTGGTCTCCCAGGAGCCGCTCAAAGCACAAACTCTTACAAGATTCACTTTTCTTGTAATTAAGTTCTTCTTTGTCCCTTTTGTATTCAACCCGATGCAATTTCTGTGTTTGACAGTCATTGTGAAGGTCCAAGGGATACAGTAATCCTCCACTGGTGCATCGGAATCTAATACTGTTCTCCCAGGAGCCACTCAAAGCACAAACTCGTAGAACATTCACTCTTCTTGTACATAAGTCGGCATTGTATCCATTGTATTCAATCCCGATGCGATTTCTGTGTTTCATGGTCAATGGTAAGGTCCAAGGGATACAGTAAACCTGCACTAGTGTATCGGAATCTAATACTGGTCTCCCTCAAGCCGCTCAAAGCCCAAACTCTTAGTAGATTCACTTTTCTTGTACTTAAGTCGGCATTGTTCCTTTTGTATTCAATCTCAATGCGATTTCTCTGTTTCATGGTCAATGTGAAGGTTGAAAGGTGGCTACACTGAGCCACTGCGCCAGAGATTGCGGCAAAGAGTATTATTAAGCCGCCTCCGCAGTGCTTGTCGAGAGCTCGTGGAAGTCAGTGCTTGTTAAGAACTCGTAGTGTCAGTGCCTGTTAAGAACTCGTAGAAGTCATGCTTGTCGAGAGCTCGTCGTAGTCAGTGCCTATCGAGGTCTCGTGGTAGTCTGTGCTGAGATGTTGTAGCAGAGTGTGTTTGTTGAGATGTGCTATTAGGCAGTGCTAGCTGAAATGTGATATTGGAGAGTTCTGGTTGAGATATAATGTAAGGATTAGAATGATTTTCATCAATATAAATGAGGTAATTAACTCAGTTTGTATTTATTTTAGTGTCCTAAATAATGCGTCATTACAGGTTCAGTCAACAAAGCATCTGGCGTGTGTTCTTGTATTAGAGTGTAATTCTGCTTTCATTACGCAATTATAGTATTTCTAATTTTCTTTTATCACGTCAGTATAGTTGGTATTTAAAAATTCTTGTCTTGTTGAAGAAGAACCGTGCCAGATGTACGTTGAGCCATACTTCCACATACAGAACAGTTATACTTGTGCTTTGGTTTAGTAGGTTTTATAGTTTCTGGGGACTTAATTAATTAACTGTGTTAACGAAAATTTCCATTTCATTCTTTGTTGTTGTTCTTTGCAGTCAGATAGCGTAATAATACTAGTCAGGGCCAACCGTTTGCGAAACAGCGTAATCGGACATACAGTTACTAAAAACTAAAAAGTATTTTCAATCATATTTAATTAAGCCCCCATGCACGTGGCGACCGCTGCTTCGGATCGTCCCTTGGAATTTTTCTGATTGTAAAAATAGTAGACAGTAGTATTGTTGTAGTAATTTCTAGTTTAGTAATTGTAGCCTATTTTGCATGTGTAGATTTGGTAATTGGCATTCTTCTAATGGTATTTTTCAAAATTTTTTTTTTGTTGTCTTGTCTACAGGTTTGACAATTTAGTGCAATTATTTCAATTGTTCGATTGATCGTTTTTGAGGGAGACATTGCATGTAAATGGTATTGTTGGAGATAAGGAGGCATTGTGTGTAATTTTCGCACAGTGACGAGTTTTGTATGTCTTGCAAATGATTACGCGATCGATGAAAAAGGCAAAAATGATGGATAGTGAGAATGACGAAATTGTTAACATGGCGAACTCGCCAACAGACGAAAACAGTATGATGGATAATGAAGTGGAAAACAATGTAATAGGTCGGGAAAATAGTCCGAAACCATTTCAAAATTTTTCTCAATCAGAAAATTCACAGAATACGAGATTAACGATAGAAGATTCTGAAATAGTATCGAACACAGATAGCTTTATGGCTATGCAGAAGGAAGTTAGTTTTGCGGGAAATGTTCGGGGCGAAAAGAATTTTGAACCATTAAATATGGAGCAGTTGATGGGTGCAATATTAAATTTGGGATCTGAATTAAAAACAGTGGCAACACGTTTAGAAACAGAGATGGGAACAATTAAAACTGAGATGGGAACAATTAAAACAGAGATGGGAACTTTGGGATCTGAAATTAAAACTGATATGGGAACAATGGAAACACGGATGGGAACAATGGAAACTCGGTTAGGATCTGAATTTAAAACAGAGATGGGAACTTTGGAAACACGGATAGATTCACGAATAGGGACATGTTTCAAAAATATGAAAGATGAATTAAAGAAAGAAATCAGAGAAGAAGTACAACCGATTCTGAATTCTCACAATAATAGATTAATTGCAGTAGAAATCAGACAAAGGGAACAGGATAGAGAACAGGAAGAAAGAGATCGCGTGATAGTACAGAAATTTTCAGAGTTAAATTTACAACGTGCAAAAGATAAGGAAGAAATATTTGAGAGAATGGAGGAATCCGTACCAAATGACAGATTAAATAACCTAACACAACAGTATGAACAGTTACCTACTAAATGTGTTAATACTGAAACCCGAGTCGCAACACTTACGGAAGACGTAAATAAACAGAAAGAGCAAATAGGTGATTTATCGGAAAGAGTTGAGGAAATTTCAGATAAACTGACAAATCTTAGTTTACATGGGGACAGAGATTCGGATGATACAGCACCATTGCCATTTGCAGAAACCGAAGAGTATCAGAACATAAATAAACATGTTGAAAATCAGGGAAAATTTAATGAACGCGTGAAAAGGGAATTTGAGGCTTTAAAAAAGCAAGTCAAACAAATAGAAGGCGAAATTGTAGGAAAAGACAGTAGAAGAAACTTAGAATCACAGATAGCAGAGGGGTATGAAGAAAGTAATTTATTTCATTTACGAGAAGCAACAAGAGAGCGCCAGGCGCGCGAGCTTGAAAATAATCGACATTCGGACTGGGACAGACGCGGTAGGTCTTTGTCGCCACGAGGCGAAAACTTTGACTATAAACACTTTTTGACTGTTCGGAAATTTAAGATCTTCCGCAATTCTAAGAATGACATACATCCATGTGCATGGTTAGATCAATTTATGTACGCACTTCCACCAACTTGGCCACTAAGTCACAAACTGAAATTTATGTGTGGATATTTAGAAAACGAACGGGCGACGCGGATGCGCGCACTCATTAGAGATTGTAATAATCTAAATGATTTTTATCATGCATTTCTATCGGCATATTGGTCCGAAAACACACAAGACAGAGTCAAACATAGTCTGATTATGCAGCGGAATTTTAAACAGTCTGAGTTCCGCACGCCAGCAGAATATTTTGAAGACATGATTCGAAAGAATCAGTTCCTTTCCAACCCTTACAGCCCGACTGAATTAATTCGCATTTGTTTAACTAAGCTGCCACAATCCATAAGACAAATTGCTTTAGCCGGAAGATGTAAAGACGACATTGAGACTTTTAAGACTTTGCTACAAGAACTCGAGTATGACAACGACGACGGGACTGCTTGTAATTTTTTCAGTAACAGTAATTACAATAGATTTTCAGAGAAAAGGGATAGTGATCGGAACGGGCGTTATATGGGTAATGTTGAGAATGACAGACGTAACAGACAGGACAATAGATACCAGCCCTATGACAATAACAGACGTTCTAACAGAAATTACACAGACAAATATAATAACGGTAATTCCTACCGGAATGATCAATCATACGGAAACAGTAATCGGTATCATCAAGACAGAAATTATTCATACAATAAAAGAAATTCTTACTACAGAAATAATCAGGGTAGTAGATACAACAATAATTTCAGAAGTGACAGTCGAAATTACACAAGGAGTAGTTATGCAGACAGACAGGAAAACAGAAATTTTAATAACAGACACAGCCAAGAATTTGCATCTAACAGACAGGAGGGACCTAATTGGCATCCTCCACGTGACAGAACTTCAGAGAGACAAGTGCAAATCGTAGAAATTGATCCGCGAAATGACGGGAATAATCAAAGACGTGACGCAAACAATCGACAATGACTTGCAGCTTCGGCTTCTGGCAGCAATATAGACGGTTCAGAAAGTAATGACACTACGACTTTACACTACGTACGCCTGGAAGACATGAGAGACATTTTGCTAGACGAAAAGGAAAATAATGTAGACGCATTTTTACATCCTGTTATTGAAGTATGTGTGGGTAAGAATAAGTTCACTGCAGTTTTAGATTCTGGGAGCCCATTGAATGTCATTAGTGAATCAGTTTTTCGCATATGTGAAAGAACTATTGCCTGTCCTGTGTTACCTATTTCTAAAACTACAATTCGAGGAGCGATTTCTGGAAAAAGTGTGGAAGTCAAACAACAGACCAACTTAAATTTCATTTGTCAAGGATACGAATTTTCTGCTAATTTTATTATTGTTCCATTACTCAACACACAAATTATATTAGGTATGGAGTTTCTTAACGCACATAAGGCAATTTTGAACTTTAAAGAAGGAAGTGTGAATTTGACTGTTGCTGGAATGCCGAAATGTTTGAAATTTTTCGAGTGTTTAACAAAATCTGAGTCAGATACAAAATGTTTAAGGTTTCTTACTTCTGATGTTTTCGTTGAGCATTATGACGACAGTGTGTTTATTCATGACAATGACAATAGATACAGAGACGCGATGGATGATATAATTAATAGCGAATAATTAATTAATGAAAAGGTTAAGAAAGCTGAAGTGCCAGATGACGTTGCAAGAGAAGAGCTGCACCACATTTTGACTCCACATGCTACAGTATTTAGTCATCACACAGGAACTATACAAGGCTTACAATATTTATTTAAAATAAAAGAACACACACCATTTCGCGGGAAAACGTACGCTATTCCTTTGGCTTACAGAGACAAGGTTAAGAATGAACTTCAGTACATGTTAGATCAGGGCATTATTGAGCCTGCAGTCAGTCTTTATACTAGCCCATTACACGTTGTTCTTAAAAAGGATGGGTCAATTCGTTTGGTTCTGGATTCCAGACAGATAAATAATATCATCATTCCTGAAACTGACCGTCCACAAAATTTAGATGAACTTCTTCAACATTTCCATGGAATTAAAGTTTTATCCACGATTGATATGCGCGCAAGTTTTTGGCAAATAGAACTCCACCCTGATTGTAGAAAATATACTGCCTTTTTAGCCTTTGGTAACTGTTACCAGTTTCGGAAATTACCGTTTGGACTTACTGTATCTTCAGCAGCATTCATTCGTAGTTTAAATGAAATTTTACCTGTTTATCTTCGTGACAACATTACTTCATATGTTGACGACATTCTTATTGCTAAACATTCTTGGAGTGAGCACAACAAAATTTTGGACTCATTGTTACGTATCTTTGCAAGAGTTGGCATTACTGTGAACTTAGAAAAATCTGAATTTGGTCGTTCTCAGGTGAAATTTCTCGGTCACATTATTTCTACAGAAGGTATTCTTCCTGATCCAGAAAAATTAGACGCTATTCGTAACTATGCTGTTCCTACCACGAAACGTGATGTTCGTAGCTTCCTTGGTGTCTGTAATTTTCTTAGACGCTTTGTTAGATTGGACGATTTGGCCACACCTCGTTTATGTGAACTATCTGGAAAGAAATCTAATTGGTGTTGGGATGAGGAAGCTCAGTCAGAATATGAACAGCTTCGTGATGCTTTAGTTGCTGCTCCCCTTCTTTCACATCCGGATTTATCTAAAGAATTTTGTTTGGCGACGGACTCATCATACAAGGGCCTAGGTGCACATTTATTTCAAGAGATAGAAGAAAACGGCGTTGTAGTACAGAAAACTATTGCATATGGAAGTCGTGTTCTTCCTAAATCTGAAAAGAATTATTCGATTACGGAACTTGAAGCTTTGGCTGTTGTTTGGGCTTTTACAAAATTTCGGACATTTTTGTTTGGTAGACATACGAAGGTTTACACCGATCATCGAGCTCTGGAATTTCTCATGTCGACAAAATTAACTCATGGCAGATTGTCACGATGGGCGTTGTATCTACAGGAATTTGATTTTAGTATCGTCTACATACAGGGTTCTTCAAATATTGTTGCTGATGCTTTATCACGTGCACCTATGGGTTTGAAACAAAGTGCTGAAGAGGATTGCATAGAAAACAATTATTGTTTGATATATATTCAAGGTGTTGCGTTTGAGAACTTTATTTCGTCTTCGCTCCAGGACATCGCTAAGGAGCAAAATAAGGATCCAATCTGGAAGGACATTAAGGAGAAGTGGAGGAGAAAGGAAAGCGTGGCGATTAGACAGCATTATTTAGTCCGCAATGACATTCTTTTTAAACGAAAATCGGTCGACAACTCCGTTTGGTTAGTTTGTATTCCTGATGAGTGGGTCAATAAAATGATTTGGTATACGCATTTCAGTTATGCACACTTTGGTCCCAGAAAATGCTTTCATAAATTACGAGAAAATTGTTATTTCAGTAATATGGAAAAACGTATTCGATCTGTTCTGGCCAAATGCAAATTATGTCAAAAGGCTAAGCCGCCAACAGTTTCTCACAGAGCACCGTTGTTTCCTATCATTCCAGCGAAATTAAAGGAGATGGCTGCAGTCGATTTGTTCGGTCCAGTGGTTCGTTCTACTAATGGTTTTGCGTACATTTTCGTAGCAGTGGAGTTGACATCAAAATATGTATGTTTTACACCTTTACGCAAAGCCACAGCTCGTTCAGTATCTAACGCTTTCATCAAAAATTTTCTTAAAGAAGTTGGTCATGTTGATAAGGTTATATCAGATAATGGATCACAGTTTCGTTCTAAAATTTGGCTTCGTACTCTACAGCGTCGTAAAATTAAACCAATTTTCATTTCACTTTTTCACCCTCAATCTAACGCTTCAGAGAGATGGATGAAGGAAATCAATAAATTGTGTCGTCTTTATTGTCATCAGAATCACAGAACGTGGGATCAGTATCTTCATATTTTTCAAAACATTCTGAATGAACTTCCTAATGACTCAACTTCTTTACCGCCTATATTGATATTAAAAAACAAAGCACCGACAAATCGCATATCTGAAATCGTTCCTTTTCCACCTACACGGAAACTGCGGCATTCTGAAGTTGTCAACATGGCTCTGCAAAATATTGCATCTGCGGCTGCTAGAAGAGAGAAATCAGCTAAGCGTCCTGGTCGTTTAAAAATCTTGTCAGTTGGTCAAAAAATGTTAATTAAGTCTCACCGTTTGTCTCACAAAGGAAAGGGCTTGTGTCGCAAATTTTTTCTGCTTTATAACGGTCCATATAGAATTCGCAAAATTATTCATGATAACACTGTTGAAGTAGAAACTCTTAAATCTCGACGCTCTAAAGGAATACATCATATATCTAACGTAAAAATTTTTGTGGAATGACATACTTGTGAGAAACTAACAGCTACATGTAAACATGCGGAGAGTACAAGGATACCGCGCTGTGTTTTGGCGGCGGCACGTACTCAAAGCAACAGTCAAGTCTGCGCGCCGCACAAGGCAGTCGTTGACCGCGAACAATTGCTTCCTACGTCACGCGCCTACAGCTGATCGAGCGCTCAGTGCGAATGCACTGACAGCCGGAAACAAATACACAGTTTAATCTCTCCTATTAAATTCAGTATAAAGCTATAGTGACTTGATGAATTATGTTATTAACATTCAGTATTTTTCAGGATACGGTTGTATAAAATATTTAAGAACTTCAGGTAAATTCTGTGTGTCTCCGACGTTAAGAGGACTTGCTATCGAGAAATTTTCAGGAAGAATGTAATTTCGAAGAAGAAACTAATAAACTAAAAAGGGTAACTATTAATTGAGTTTATTTTTCAGGTAACATATTTCCACTTAGGTACGTACTTTAGACGTAATTTGCTGCTCGCGATTACGTGATTCATACTTTGTGCTAATTTCATGTTCTATGAATTTACGTGTGAAGCGACGTGCTTGCGTACGTTTGCTAATTTTTGTCAATGTTTTATTAATGAACAGGATTGTTATTTGTATATATTATGCATCGCTTAGCTGCACTGCTTTTTCACTGATGTCATATTTTTTAATTATGTGCCTGCTGTGCTTATTTATTTAAATTATAATTGTAACCTGATTTATTGTGCTGATGTGTTTAGGTATGTAAGTTATACTTTGTGATTTATCTGGTTGCGCCTTCATGTTTACTTATTAAGATGACATATGAACATTTATTTGCTTATGCTGATATGATGCTAATGACATGTTTACTGCTTTGCGTATGGATTGCATATTTATACATATCTGTTGTTGTCATAACTACTCTTTAATTTGGTGTATAGAAATGCTGATATACTGTGTACAAACAGAGTGTTTAGGTCACACTATTGGATTAATTATAGATTGTTCGCTTGGCAGAGCCTCGTTGTAAGAAGTTGATGATTATTGGAGTTTTGGTGGATAAGAGGTAAAGTAAGTGAGGAGCATATATTGGCAATAAGGTTTATATGTATCGACGTATTGAAGAGGTATTATTGAGGTATTATTGAGATTGTGTGAAGTTGATGATTATTGGAGTTTTGGTGGATAAGAGGTAAAGTAAGTGAGGAGCATATTTTTTTTTGTTGGTCTTATGGAACAAGGAGGATGAAGATAGCAGACTAGAACACTAAAGTAGAAGCAAGATAGTCTATACACACACTTTGTTAAATCACTAAGCAGTATACACTTTTTTTTTGAAGAGAGGAAGTATTTGCATATCTTGGCTCACTGACAGTTGTTCAACAACAGTACATTTGATCTGGCTTGGCAAACATTGGTCTTGACATGATGACTATGACGTTGACCTAACTATTATTGACTGTTATACATTGCTGCCCGTACTACTTGATACACATGAGGAACATCAGATTTTGACAGAATTACATTTACACAGTTAACACCATTCAATTACACAGTAGTACTTAATGTGGATGAAAGATGAATGAGTGTATTTTGTGTGTTTTCCTTTCCTAATCCTACCCACCTATCTCGTAAATATTATTTTATTTGTTTGTAGTGGCTTGCACTGACACCCATAAATATTATAGGTTTACTGATATTTGAGTATTTGTAATAGTTAATATGAAAATTATCTGACATCATTTGTATGTTTGTCATGATTTGTATGTTTAGTGTGAAAGCATTTGTATGGGTATTCAAACTATTGTTCATGCTTGAACTGTCTGATCAGTGATAGTGAATATCATGGACTGCTCTCTGGACCTGCTCAACATTGCTGGGTGCAACTGATGGACTGCTTCTACTGAACAAATGTGACTTGTTGCTGTGTGCACCTACTCAACATTGCTGGGTGCAACTGATGGACTGCTTCTACTGAAATGATGTCACTTGTTGGTGTCTGCACCTGCTCAACATTACTGGGTGCACAGATGAAGCTACTTCTATGGAAATGATGTCACTTGCCGGTGTCTGCACCTACTCAACATTGCTGGATGCCACTGTTAGAACTGTTTCTACTGAAATAATGTCACTTGTTGCTGTCTGCACCAACTCAACATTGCTGGGTGCCACTGATGGATTGCTTCTACTGAACTAATGTGACTTGTTGCTGTGTGTACCTCTTCAACATTGCTGGGTGCAACTGATGGACTGCTTCTACTGAAATGATGTCACTTGTTGGTGTCTGCACCTGCTCAACATTGCTGGGTGCAACTGATGGACTGTTTCTACTGAAATGATGTCACTTGTTGGTGTCTGCACCTGCTCAACATTGCTGGGTGCAACTGATGGACTGCTTCTGCTGAAAAGATGTCACTTGTTGGTGTCTGCACCTGCTCAACATTACTGGGTGCCACAGATGGACCTCCTTCTACTGAAATGATGTCACTTGTTGGTGTCTGCACCTGCTCAACATTGCTGGGTGCAACTGATGAACTGCTTCTACTGAAATGATGTCACTTGTTGGTGTCTGCAACTGCTCAACATTGCTGGGTGCAACTGATGGACTGCTTCTACTGAAATGATGTCACTTGTTGGTGTCTGCACCTGCTCAGCATTGCTGGGTGCAACTGATGGACTGCTTCTACTGAAATGATGTCACTTGTTGGTGTCTGCACCTGCTCAACATTGCTGGGTGCAACTGATAAACTGCTTCTGCTGAAACGATGTCACTTGTTGGTGTTTGCACCTGTTGACCATTGCTGGGCTGGAATTATCAACTATTTGTTTTTTTTTTTTTTTGAACAATTAAAAGTGTTTTATGTGAACATTTGTATAAACTGATTTTTTATGTATTGTGTAAACTATTATGTAAAGCCACATGTATGAAAAGAATTTGTATTGCCTACTGTATTTTATATATTAGGTTATTGAAAGATCAGTGCAAAGCCAAAATTTTAACTAATTATGTGATATTTAGGTATTAATATTATCTTTTTTTTGTCTGTATTTTTGTGGACGAATTTGGTGGTATTTTCACCACCAATGCTGGCAAAAAATACCATCAAATTCTGGCCTGTGGAGGAGGGGCATATCAAAGGTGGCTACACAGAGCCACTGCGCCAGAGATTGCGCCAAAGAGTATTATTAAGCCGCCTCCACAGTGCTTGTCGAGAGCTCGTGGAAGTCAGTGCTTGTTAAGAACTCGTAGTGTCAGTGCCTGTTAAGAACTCGTAGAAGTCAGTGCTTGTCGAGAGCTCGTCGTAGTCAGTGCCTGTCAAGGTCTCGTGGTATTCTGTGCTGAGATGTTGTAGCAGAGTGTGTTTGCTGAGATGTGCTATTAGGCAGTGCTTGCTGAAATGTGATATTGGAGAGTTCTGGTTGAGATATAATGTAAGGATTAGAATGATTTTCATATATATAAATGAGGTAATTAACTCAGTTTGTTTTTATTTTAGTGTCCTAAATAATGCGTCATTACAGGTTCAGTCAACAAAGCATCTGGCGTGTGTTCTTGTATTAGAGTGTAATTCTGCTTTCATTACGCAATTATAGTATTTCTAATTTTCTTTTATCACGTCAGTATAATTGGTATTTAAAAATTCTTGTCTTGTTGAAGAAGAACCGTGCCAGATGTACGTTGAGTCATACTTCCACATACAGAACAGTTATACTTGTGCTTTGGTTTAGTAGGTTTTATAGTTGCTGGGGACTTAATTAATTAACTGTGTTAACGAAAATTTCCATTTCATTCTTTGTTGTTGTTCTTTGCAGTCAGATAGCGAAATAATACTAGTCAGGGCCAACCGTTTACTAAACAGCGTAATCGGACATACAGTTACTAATAACTAAAAAGTATTTTCAATCATATTTAATTAAGCCCCATGCACGGTCCAAGGGATACAGTAAACCTGCACTGTTGCATCGGAATCTAATACTGGTCTCCCAGGAGCCGCTCAAAGCACGAACTCTTAAAAGATTCACTCTTCATGTACTTAAGTCGGCATTGTCCCTTTTGTATTCGATCCCGATGCGATTTCTGTGTTTCATGGTCAATGTGAAGCTCCAAGCGATACAGCAAACCTGCACTGGTGCATCGGAATCTAATACTGGTCTCCCAGGAGCCGCTCAAACAACAAACTCTTAGAAGATTCACTCTTCTTGTACTTAAGTCGGCATTATCCCTTTTGTATTCAATCCCGATGCCATTTCTGTGTTTCATGGTCAATGTGAAGGTCCATGGGAAACAGTAAACCTGCACTGGTGCATCGGAATCTAATACTGGTCTACCAGGAGCCGCTCAAAGCACAAACTCTTAGTAGATTCACCCTCCTTGTACTAAAGTCGGCATAGTGCCTTTTGCACTCAATCCCGATGCGATTTCTGTGTTTCACGGTGAATATGAAGGTCCAAGGGATACAGTAAACCTGCATATGTGCATAGGAATCTAATACTGGCCTCCCAGGAGCCTATCAAACCACAAACACTTAGAAGATTCACTCTTCTTCCAATTACGTCGGATTTGTCCCTTTTTTATTCAATCCCGATGCGATTTCTGTGTTTCATGGTCAATGTGAAGGTCCAAGGGATACAGTAAACCTGCACTGTTGCATCGGAATCTAATACTGGTCTACCAGGAGCCGCTCAAAGCACAAACTCTTAGTAGATTCACCCTCCTTGTACTAAAGTCGGCATAGTGCCTTTTGTACTCAATCCCGATGCGATTTCTGTGTTTCACGGTGAATATGAAGGTCCAAGGGATACAGTAAACCTGCACTGGTGCATCGGAATCTAATACAGGTCTCCCAGAAGCCGCTCAAAGCACAAACTCTTAGCAGATTTACTCTTCTTGTACTTAAGACTGCATTGTCCCATATGTATTCAATCCCGATGCAATTTCTGTGTTCAGCGGTGAATGTGAAGGTCCAAGGGATACAGTAAAACTGCACTGGTGCATCCGAATGTAATACTGGCATCCCAGAACCCGCTCAAACCACAAACTCTTAGAAGATTCACTCTTGTTGTACTTAAGTCGGCATTGTCCCTTTTGTATTCCATCCCGATGCGATTTTGTGTTTCACGGTCAATGTGAAGGTCCAAGGGATACAGTAAAACCTGCACTGGTTCATCGGAATCTAATACTGGTTACCTAGGAACCGCTCAAACCACAGACTCTTAGAAGATTCACTCTTCTTGTACTTAAGTTGGCATTGTCCCTCTTATGTTCAATCCCGATGCAATTTCTCTTTTTCATGGTCAATGTGAAGTCTCAAGGGATACAGTAAACCAGCACTAGTGCATCAGAATCTAATACTGGTCCCCCAGGAACCGCTCAAAGCAAAAACTCTTAGAAGATTCACTCTTCTTGTACTTAAGTCGGCATTGACCCTTTTGTATTCAATTCCGATGCGATTTCTGTGTTTCATGGTCAATGTGAAGGTCCAAGGGAAACAGTAAACCTGCACTGTTGCATCGGAATCTAATACTGGTCTCCCAGGAGCCGCTCAAAGCACATACTCTTAGAAGATTCACTCTTCTTGTACTTATGTCGGCATTGTCCCTTTTGTATTCAATCTCGATGCGATTTCTGTGTTTCATGGTCAATGTGAAGGTCCAAGGGATACAGTAAACCTGCACTATTTCACCAGAATCTAATACTGGTCTCCCAGGGGCCGCTCAAAACACTAACACTTAGAAGATTCACTCTTCCTGTACTTAAGTCGGCATTGTCCCTCTTCTAGTCAATCCCGATGCGATTTCTGTGTTTCATGGTCACTGTGTAGGTTCAAGGGATACAGTAAAGCTGCACTGGTGCATCGGAATTTAATACTGGTCTCCCAGGAGCCGCTCAAAGCACAAACACTCAGTAGATTCACTCTTCTTGTACTTATGTCGGCATTGTGTTTTTTGTATTCAATCCCGATGCGATTTCTGTGTTTCATGGTCAATGCGAAGGTCCAAGGGATACAGTAGACCATCACTGTTGCATCGGAATCTAATATTGGTCTCCCAGAAGCCGCTCAAAGTACACGCTCTTAGAAGATTCACTCTTCTTCTACTTAAGTCGCTATTGTCCCTTTAGTATTCAATCCCGATGCGATTTCTGTGTTTCATGGTCAATGTGAAGGTCCAAGGGATACAGTAAACCTGCACTGATGCATCGGAACCTAATACAGGTCTCCCAGAAGCCGCTCAAAGCACAAACTCTTAGCAGATTTACTCTTCTTGTACTTAAGACTGCATTGTCCCATATGTATTCAATCCCGATGCAATTTCTGTGTTTAATGGTGAATGTGAAGGTCCAAGGGATACAGTAAAATTGCACTGGTGCATACGAATGTAATACTGGTCTCCCAGCAGCCGCTCAAACCACAAACTCCTAGTAGATTCACTTCTCTTGTACTTAAGTCGGCATTGTGAATTTTGTATTCAATCCCGATGCGATTTTTGTGTATCATGGTCATTGTGAAGGTCCAGGGGATACAGTAAACCTGCATTGTTGCATCGCAATCCAATACAGGTCTCCCAGTTGACGCTCAAAGCACAAACTCTTAGAAGATTCACTCTTCTTGTACTAAAGTCGGCATTGTCCCTTTTGTATTCAATCCCGACGTAATTTCTGTGTTTCACGGTCAATGTGAAGGTCCAAGGGATACAGTAAACCCTCACTCTTGCATCGGAATCTAATACTGGTCTCCCAGGAGCCGCTCAAACCACAAACTCTTAGAAGATTCATTCTTCTTGTACTTAATTCGGCATTGCCCCTTTTGTATTCAATCCCGATGCAATTTCTGCGTTCCGTGGTCAATGCGAAAGTCCAAGGCATACAGTAAATCTGCACTGGTACATCATAATCCAATACTGGTCTCGCAGGGGCTGCTCAAACCTCAACCTCTTAGAAGATTCACTCTTCTAGTATTTAAGTAGGAATTGTTTCTTTTGTATTCAATCCCGATGCGATTTTGTGTTTCACGGTCAATGTGAAAGTCCACGGGATACAGTAAACTTGCTCTGGTGCATCAGAATCTAATACAGGTCTCCCAGAAGCCGCTCAAAGCACAAACTCTTAGCAGATTTACTCTTCTTGTACTTAAGACTGCATTGTCCCATATGTATTCAATCCCGATGCAATTTCTGTGTTTAATGGAGAATGTGAAGGTCCAAGGGATACAGTAAAACTGCACTGGTGCATCCGAATGTAATACTGGTCTCCCAGCAGCCGCTCAAACCACAAACTCTTAGAAAATTCACTCTTGTTGTACGTAAGTCGGCATTGTCCCTTTTGTATTCAATCCCGATGCGATTTTGTGTTTCACGGTCAATGTGAAGGTCCAAGGGATACAGTAAACCTGCACTGGTTCATCGGAATCTAATACTGGTTACCTAGGAAACGCTCAAACCACAAACTCATAGAAGATTCACTCTTTCTGTACTTAAGTTGGCATTGTCCCTTTTATGTTCAATCCCGATGCAATTTCTCTTTTTCATGGTCTATGTGAAGTCTCAAGGGATACAGTAAACCAGCACTAGTGCATCGGAATCTAATACTGGTCCCCCAGGAACCGCTCAAAGCAAAAACTCTTAGAAGATTCACTCTTCTTGTACTTAAGTCGGCATTGACCCTTTTGTATTCAATTCCGATGCGATTTCTGTGTTTCATGGTCAATGTGTAGGTCCAAGGGATACAGTAAACCTGCACTGTTGCATCTGAATCTAATACTGGTCTCGCAGTTGACGCTCAAAGCACAAATTCTTAGAAGATTCACTCTTCTTGTACTTATGTCGGCAATGTCCCTTTTGTATTCAATCCCGATGCGATTTCTGGGCTTCAGGGTCAATGTGAAGGTCCAAGGGATATAGTAAACCTGCACTGTTGCATCGGAATCTAATACTAGTCTCCCAGCAGCCCCTCAAACCACAAACTCTTAGTAGATTCACTCCTCTTGTACTTAATTCGGCATTGTGCCTTTGTATTCAATCCCGATGGAGATTTCTGTGTTTCATGGTCAATGTGAAGGTCCAAGGGATACAGTAAGTCTGCACTGTTGCAACGGAATCTAATACTGGTCCCCCAGGAGCCGCTCAAAGCAAAAACTCTTAGAAGATTCACTCTTCTTGTAATTAAGTCGGCATTGTCCCTTTTGTATTCAATTCCGATGCGATTTCTGTGTTTCATGGTCAATGTGAAGGTCCAAGGGATGCAGCAAAACCTGCAGTGTTGCATCGGAATCTAATACTGGTCTCCCAGGAGCCGCTCAAAGCACACACTCTTAGAAGATTCACTCTCCTTGCACTTAAGTCAGCATTGTCCCTTTTGTACTCAATCCCGATGCGATTTCTGTGTTGCTTGGTCAATGTGAAGTCCCAAGGGATACAGTAATCCTGCACTGTTGCATCACAATCTAATACTGGTCTCGCAGTTGACGCTCAAAGCAAAAATTCTTAGAAGATTCACTCTTCTTGTACTTAAGTCGGCATTGTCCTTTTTGTATTCAATCTCGATGCGATTTCTGTGTTTCACGGTCAATGTGAAGGTCCAAGGGCTACAGTAAACCTGCACTGTTGCATCGGAATCTAATACTGGTCTCCTAGGAGCCGCTCAAAGCACAAACTCTTAGTAGATTCACTCCTCTTGTTTTTAAGTCGGCATTGTGCCTTTGTATTCAATCCCGATGCGATTTCTGTGTTTCATGGTCAATGTGAAAGTCCAAGGGATACAGCAAAACCTGCAATGTTGCATCGGAATCTAATACTGGTTTCCCATGATTCGCTCAAAGCACACACTCTTAGAAGATTCACTTTTCTTGAACTTAAGTCGGCATTGTCCCTTTTGTATTCAATCCTGATGCAATTTCGTTGCTTCATGGTCAATGTGCAGGTCTGAGGGATGCAGTAATCCTGCACTGTTGCACCGGAATCTAATACTGGTATCCCAGGAGCCGCTCAAAGCACAAACTCTTAGAAGATTCACTCTTCTTCTACTTAAGTCGGCATTGTCCCTCTTCTACTCAATCCCAATGCGATTTCTGTGTATCATGGTCACTGTGAAGGTCCATGAGATACAGTAAACCTGCACTGTTGCATCGGAATCCAATACTGGTCTCCCAGGACCCGATCGAACCACAAACTCTTAGAAGATTCACTCTTCTTGTACTTAAGTCGGCATTGTACCTTTTGTATGATATCCCGATGCGATTTCTGTGTTTCATGGTCAATTTGAAGGTCCAAGGGATACAGTAAACCATCACTGGTGAACCGTAATGTAACACTGGTCTCACAGGAGCCGCCCAAACCACAAACTCTTAGAAGATTCATTCTTCTTGTACTTAAGTCGTCTTTGTCGCTTTTGTATTCAATCCCGACGTAATTTCTGTGCTTCATGGTCAATGTGAATGTCCAAGGGATACAGTAAACCTGCACTGTTGCATCCGAATCAAATACTGGTATCCCAGGAGCCGCTTAAACCACAAACTCTTAGAGGATTCACTCTTCTTGTAATTAAGTCAGTATTGTCCCTTTTGTAATCAATCCCGATGCGATTTCTATGGTTCATGGTCAATATGAAGGTCCAAGGGATACAGTAAACCTGCACTGGTGAATCGGAATCTAGTACTGGTCTCCCAGGAGCCGCTCAAACCACAAACTCTTAGAAGATTCACTCTTCTTGTACTTAAGTCGGCATTGTTCCTTTTGTATCAATCCCGATGCGATTTCTGTGTTTCATGGTCAATGTGAAGGTCCAAGGGAAACAGTAAACCTGCACTGTTGCACCGCAATCTAATACTGGTCTCCCAGGAGCCGCACAAAGCACAAACTCTTAGAAGATGCACTCTTTTTGTACTTAAGTCGGCATTGGCCATCTTGTATTCAATCCCGATGCGATTTCTGTGTTTCATGGTCAATGTGAAGGTCCAAGAGATACAGTAAACCTGCACTGTTGCATCGGAATCAAATACTGGTCTCCCAGGAGCCGATCGAACCACTAACTCTTAGAAGATTCACTCTTCTTGTACTTAAGTCAGCATTGTCCCTTTGGTATTCAATTCCGATGCGATTTCTGTGTTCAGTGGTCAATGTGAAAGTCCAACTGATACAGTAAACCTGCACTAATGCATCGGAATCCAATACTGGTCTCCCAGGAGCCGCTCAAAGCCCAATTCTCAGAAGATTCTCTCTTCATGTACTTAAGTCGTCATCGTCCCTTTTGTATTCAATCCCGATGCAATTTCTGTGTTTCACGGTCAATGTGCAGGTCCAAGGGATACAGTAAACCTGCACTGGTGAATCGGAATTTAATACTGGTCTCCCAGGAGCCACTCAATCCGCAAACTCTTAGGAGATTCACTCTTCTTGTACTTAAGTCGGCAATTTCCCTCTGTATTCAATCCCGATGCAATTTCTGTGTTTCATGGTCAATGTGAAGGTCCAAGGGAAACAGTAAACCTGCACTGGTGAATCGGAATCTAATGCTGGTCTCCCAGGAGCCGCTCAAAGCACAACGTCTTAGAAGATTCACACTTCTTGTACGTAAGTTGGCATTGTCATTTTTGTATTCAATCCCGATGCGAGTTCTGTGTTTCATGGTCAATGTGAAGGTCCAAGGGATACAGTAAACCTGCACTGTTGCACCTGAATCTAATACAGGTTGCCCAGGAGCCGCTCAAAGCACAAACTCTTAGAAGCTTCACCCTTCTTGTAATTAAGTCGGCATTGTCCCTCTTCTATTCAATCCCGATGCGATTTCTGTGTTTCATGGTCAATGTGAAGGTCCAAGAGATACAGTAAACTTGCACTGTTGCATCAGTATCTAATTCTGGTCTCCCAGGAGCCGATCGAACCACAATTTCTTAGAAGATTCACTCTTCTTGTACTTAAGTCGGCATTGTCCCTTTTGTATTCTATCCCGATGTGATTTCTGTGTTTCATGATCAATGTGCAGGTCCAAGGGATACAGCAAACCTGCACTGTTGCATCGGAATCTTATACTGGTCTCCCAGGAGCCCCTCAAAGCACAAACTCTTAGAAGATTCACTCTTCATGTACGTAAGTCGGCATTGTCCCTTTCGTAGTCAATCCCGATGCGATTTCTGTGTTTCATGGTCAATGTGAAGGTCCAAGAGATACAGAAAACCTGCACTGGTACATCGGAATCTAATACTGGTCTCCCAGGATCCGCTCAAAGCACAAACTCATAGTAAATTCACTCTTCTAGTACTTAATTCGGCATTGTACCTTTTGTATTCAATCCCGATGCGATTTCTGTGTTTCATGGTGAATGTGATGGTCTAATTGATACAGTAATCCTGCACTGTTGCATCGGAATCTAATACTGATCTCCCAGGAGCCGCTCAAAGCAGAAGATTCACTCTTCTTGTAATTAGGTCGGCATTGTCCCTTTTGTATTCAATCCCGATGCGATTTCTATGTTTCATGGTCAATGTGAAGGTCCAAGTGATACAGTAAACCTGCACTGGTGCATCGGAATCTAATAGTGGTCTCCCAGGAGCCGCTTGAAGCTCAAACTCTTAGTAGATTCACTCTTCTTGTACTTAAGTCGGCATTGTGCCTTTTGCATTCGGTCCCGATGCAATTTCTGTGTTTCATGGTCAATGTGAAGGTCCAAGGGATACAGTAAACCTGCACTGGTGCATCGGAATCTAATACTGGTCTCCCAGGAGCCGCTTTAAGCTCAAACTCTTAGTAGATTCACTCTTCTTGTACTTAAGTCGGCATTGTGCCTTTTGTATTCTATCCCTTTGCAATTTCTGTGTTTCATGGTCAATGTGAAGGTCCAAGTGATACAGTAAACCTGCACTGTTCCATCGGAATCTAATACTGGTCTCCCAGAAGCCGCTCAAAGCACAAACTCATAGTAGATTCACTTTTGTAATCCTTTAGTCGGCATTGTGCCTTTTGTATTCAATCCCGATGCGATTTCTGTGTTCATGGTCAATGTGAAGGACCACGGGATACAGTGAACCTACACTGGTGAATCGGAATCTAATACTCGTCTCCCAGGAGCCGCTCAATCCACAGACTCTTAGAAGATTCTGTCTTCTTGTACCTAAGTCGTCTTTGTCCCTTTTGTATTCGATCCCGATGCAATTTCTGTGTTTCATGGTCAATGTGAAGCTCCAAGGGAAACAGTAAACCTACACTGGTGAATCGGAAACTAATACTGGTCTCCCAGGAGCCGTTCAAAGCACAAACTTTTAGAAGATTCACTCTCCTTGTACTTAAGTTGGCATTGTCCCTTTTGTATTCAATCCCGATGCGATTTCTGTGTTTCATGGTCAATGTGAAGGTCCAAGAGATACAGTAAACCTGCACTGTTGCATCATAATCCAATACTGGTCTCGCAGGGGCCGCTCAAACCACAACCTCATAGAAGATTCACTCTTCTAGTACTTAATTCGGCATTGTGCCTTGTGTATTCAATCCCGATGCGATTTCTGTGTTTCATGGTGAATGTGACGGTCCAAGAGATACAGTAAACCTGCACTGTTGCATCGGAATCTAATACTGGTCTCCCAGGAGCCGCTCAAAGCACAAACTCTTAGAAGATTCACTCTTCTTGTACTTAGGTCGGCATTGTCCCTTTTGTATTGAATCCCAATGCGATTTCTGTGTTTCACGGTCAATGTGAAGGTCCACGGGATACAGTAAACCTGCACCTGATTTAGGGTTTTCGTGATGTACGGACGTGTCTCGCGCGCGCTCCCGCAACTACGGTCTTTTTGTCGGTTCTTTCGGGAACAATCACGCCAGTGAACGAAAAAAACAGTGATCAGTGATGGATAATAGTGAAGTGAAGCAGTCCTACAAAATTTTCTCGTGTTTAGACTAGAGAAGCAGTGCATTAGTGACTTCGCGGGCACATTTACGGAATGTCGGACCTCATCAAAGGTATTTCACTACAACTAATATCCAAAAACACTACTAATACGATTAAGAACGCTTGACATTTCTAACATCACTAACCGCAGTGCTGTGAAAGTGTTAAAAACAATATGAAAGGGAAGTTACCGTATGACGAATCATCAAAGTAGCATATGGTAGGATTTTTCTCCGTAATTAGACGTTAAATATCCACCAAACTCACGATAACATGTTAGAACAGTGAAGGGTAGCTTCCAAAAGTGTCCCGAATAAAAAACTGATAATAACGGACTTAGACTAAAAACGAAGACTAACACATGGTAGCAAATCTCGCAGAAAAGACTAGCTTAATATGAAGGAAATCAGTGTGAACAATACCCATACAGTGAAGGGAAACGATCATAATTCTGAATTATAGACATATCATAGGTAAAAGTCATAAACTGTCGATAGTGAAGAAAATTGATTACGAGTAACGTAAAGCGATACGCCGAGCGACGGAACGCAAAGTCCCGAGAGTAGGTCGCAGTGCGCCAGCTGACACGCACTACGCGTGAGTTTCGCAAGTAGGCCAAACTGCGCTGGCCACAGCAAACCTGTATTGCTAAACACGACTCGTGTTTCCGCGCGCAACCGCGGGAGTCAGCAGCTTACGCGGGCTCACAGTCCCCACCTGGTCCCGCGAACCACGTGGCCGGCTGACGTGCGGAGCTGACCGCGGCGCTCGGTGTCGATCGGACATCGCCGGCGAAGCCACCCAGCCCACATTCGGCTTCGCTCTGTGACGTATCGCTTTTGGGACTTACGTGTCACAATGTGGTGCCGCACACGCAATACACACTAAAAAAAGGTCACTCTTTAAGAACTATAACACAGATTCGCAATCCTGGATCGAGCACGCCTACTAAGTGGTGCTAGCACCACACCCAAGTCCACGAAAGGGACGCTTAGTAGAGCGCAGAGCAGCACCAGTCGCAAAGTATCGCCTATAGGCATGGCGTCTGGTGTCCACGAATATGCCGTTATGTCACCGAGCCAGAAGATCGCTGCAATTGACGAGCTATTAAATGACATTGGGGCGGAATTAAAGGCCAAACACGTATCGAGTAGCGTACTGAATACGATAAGGAATAAAATATTCCCTTTGGCTTTCCAACTCACGTCAGCAGAAGCAAAGGTCGAGCTGCTGCAAGAGCAGAACAAAGATCTACTGCGCGAACTTCAGCACTCAGCTGACCCAGTTAAGGACCTTAGAATTGAGTCTCTCACAGAACAGGTCAACAAACTCGAGGAAGACAATACAAAACTCACTGAAATAAACCAAGAGATCAGGGACCAAATTAGGGATCTGACAGGAAAGGTTACTGAACAGGCACAGCAACAGGCCAAGACACTAACATACGCTGCGGCACTCTCCACCGCACCCAAAGAACATAAACGCATTGAGGTGGCAAAAGCCAAGCAGGCAACCACTCTCTTCATAAAGTCTACCAACAACCAAGACACGAAAACAATAAAACAAACGTTGACAAAAAACATCAACCCAAGACGAGACAACCTACACATTAAGTCAATAAGAAACACGAAGACAGCTGTGATTGTCGAAGCAGCAACACAGGAGGACTGTAGGAAAATAATAGAAAAGACGAAAGATATTGAGAATATCGCGTGTGAGGGGCCCAGAAAGCGGCAACCTTTGGTGATAGTCTATCGAGTGACAGACACTATCTCGGATAGAGAATTTCTTGAGTATTTATACGACCAAACTCTCAGTGACGACTTCACAAAAGACGAATTCGACAAAGACGTGAAAATCAGATTCCGCACAGGGCCCAAAGGAAAGGGATACAACCACCAAGTGTTGGAAGTCACACCAAGAATTTATTGGTACCTCACCAAAAAAGGAAGGGTGTACATAGACTTCCAATCCCTATCTGTCAAAGACTATACGTCAGTGAGCCAGTGTTACAACTGTTGTGACCTTGGCCATACAACCAAAGCCTGCGCAGACACAGGTACGACCTGTTCAAGGTGTGGCAAAAAGGGCCACAAACGCGCGGACTGTCGAGCATCAGAGCCCATCGATTGCATCCCTTGCAGGAACAGAAACCGAATTTGCAATAAGAGCAGGGGTGGCGTCTGCCAGACCTACAAACAGCTGCTTGATAGACTAATTGACAGTACTGACTATGGCAACTGAACACCCCCCTGAGTCAAACAACATGCTCCATAAATCAACCCCTGAAAAAACAAGATCATACAAGTCACCATCCACCAGGCACAGAAACCATCTACGTGCAATACTCTGGCGTAAGAGGCAAAAACTATTACCTGACGACTACCCCAACAATGGTCACATTCCAGGCTTGATACACAATACAAACCTGGAGGACAGCCATCATGCAATCACTGAATACATAGACGACCTAACACTCACAGGACAAATGTCACCAGAAGCCGCCAAACTAATCAAAAGACAAATAATGTACTGGATGACATTCCAGACGACCCTTATGAACAGGATAGACGAACTCGAAGACGAATTACTGAGAATAGACATGATAACCCCAAATCCTGATACCGACAGACCAGAAAACCATACCACACATGACCAACCAAAGCAACTGCACAAAACAGCGTTGCTAACGACTCAAGATCACCCATCCACTCCAGCACAACGACGCACATACGACACTACAAAATGCGAAGGACGTATCAAACCAATCAAATTCATACAAGGCGAGACCTTGAACCCAACGGTGCTAAACACAACCGTAACGCAAGCAAGCACAACTGGAGTCCAAACGGAAAACATGAACAAATCAGACACCTCAGACTGTAATCAAATCAAACGCAAAATAACTCTCTCTGACTCACTGACAGAGGAAGAAGACGACGTCTATTATTGCCCTTACGCCAGAGATTGTAGTGTTCATAATAATGATATTCGAAACAGTAATACCGACCTTGAACAGGCCACAGCGCCGGCAGACATCACGAATGCCACACAAAAAGCCGCAGCAACAACCGCAACAAAAGTCTGCGGAGGGTCTGGCAACAGAGGCGACAGTGCGCATATCATACCAAAAGCTGTTATGTCTGTCACAGGTAGCGCAGACGAGCAGTCAAGTGGGAACCAAATCACGTCAAATCAATGCAGAATGGAGGCACAAACAACCAACACATCTGATACACATCAAGACTGCACAAACGAAACACACACAAAAAACAAACGAATCATCGCAGCCTTTAGGAAACTAAAACCGCATAGGAAACCCAAACAGCCTAAGAGAGTCCCGAAAGTGAAAGCGTGTGACGACCAATCGCGGCAATCGCTGGCTGCCTCAAAACCTAGTGATACGAAAGTGCATACCCCTGATGATACCAACACCTTCGCAGCCTCCCAACCAACAACCTCAATGCCGACGCCCAAGGAAACCCCCACAACAACCAACGAGGAAGCCAATCCAACGCCCCCCGCAGAGGCGCACAGCAACGCCACTACACCATCACGACACGTCACGGCTGCAGAGACGCCAACACACGCCATCGACACCGATAGTTTTAGTTACGACAAGCTAGATATAAATGTAAAATTAAGTAGGCTAGAAAAAAGAGACATCTTAGAGACGGCACAGCGGATGCTCATCCGCACCCTACACCCGTACGGCCAATCTGTTTGTTTCCGTACATCAGAGCAAACCGATAGACTGATTCTCAAAACGGAGAATATTCCAACAGATCCAGACAGCCTACGAGACCTGCTCATGCAGGTGTGCGCCCGCAGGGAGGAACCATTCGATATGGACAAGCTTTACAAGGATCACGTAAGGGGTCATGGGAGAACATACTTCGATTACAGTCAAACTGGCAGCAAGTGCTACACCACAGTTAAACACCCAAACTGCTAATAGCACAGCTTAATGCTATGCGGAGTATACTTGTAAATTCGGAGCTCCCACGGGTCCTACGTGAACTAAAAAGTGACATTCTGTGCATACAGGAGCCCTACACTAGACAAGGGCATATCCCCAACTTTCCTCCAAGTGCGGTGACAGTTGCGGAGGGGACAGGCTGCATGGCATCTGTCATAATCCTAAACAAAGAAATACATCCAGTCAAAATTACAGAACTCTGTTCCGAGCACCTAGTTACAGTTGAAGTCACACACAAGGGGGATACTTGGATCATCGCGTCGCTGTACGCCCAATTCTGTCATTGCATCAAACCATACGCAGACCTCATCAGAGATGTTGCGCAATACGCTGGCAACAAAAAACTTCTCATCTGTGCAGACATAAATGCCAGATCAACCCTGTGGCATTCAGACAGAACTGACGACAGAGGTAGAATAATAAATGACATCATCCAAGAAAACAGACTACACGTACTCAACAAGGAAGGACATCACCCGACTCACATCGGACACAACGGTCATTCATCAAACATAGACATCACACTCGTTAATAATGCCGCCATCAACCACGTACGAGACTGGACCGTACATGACCAGATCACTGCTAGCGACCACAACATCATCACACTAACCTTAAGTGGCACACCAAACGTCAACACAGAAACACTACCAAAAAGACTATTATTTGACAAAACAGACTGGGACAGGGTCAGACAAAAAATACATGAGCACATACCGCAAGACATCACCGGCAGTGTTGATTACAGAGCACACATGCTGACAGATATCATTACACACACACAGAACACCTGCATACCCACACAAAGAATGACAAAACACCAACATATTCCCTGGACTACACAATTAACACGACTCAAACAAGACTCAAAACGTAAACGTAAACTTTACCAACGAGCAATTTCAGATAGAGAAAGACAATTACGACTACACGACTACCGGCTTGCCAAGGATAAATATAAACTTGAGCTGAATAAGACCAGGAAAGACCATTGGAACAGCCATGTAGCAGCACAAACACAACTAAACATTTGGGGGGAACCATACAAAATCGTGACAGAGAAAATTAAGAGCCCACTGGTTCTGGGAACGCTGCGACAGGAGGATGGTGAGATGACTAAGGGCTGGAGACGCACAGCGGAGTTCCTGCTGAGCAAACTCCTGCCCGACGACATCGCAGACACAGACACACCACAACATGCAGCACTGAGACGCGAAGTAGACACAGTATACACCACACCAAACGTCACCTGTCCATTTGCTTAGGAAGAAGTGGCGACAGCGATCTCAGAACTCAAAAACAAAAAGGCGCCTGGACCGGATGGTATCCACTCTGAGGTACTGAAACAAATTGCACCGCAGATCACCCCGTTTCTCACAACGTTGTTAAACGATGCTTTAAGGCTGGGCCGTGTGCCTGCAGTGTGGAAGACCTCGAAGGCGGTTATCATCAAAAAGGCTCCAGACAAAGACCCATCAGACCCCAAGTCATACAGACCAATTTGCCTTATCAATACACTCGGTAAAGTACAAGAAAAACTACTCTGCAAAAGACTACAAGCACACCGAACACTACGGGGACTGACACCACACCAATACGGCTTCAGGGAAGGGAAATCTATAGACGACGCAATTAACAGAGCACTCCAAATAGTACACGACACACCCTCCAAATACACACTTGCAATTATGATAGACATCTCAGGTGCCTTCGACAACCTCTGGTGGCCGGCCTTATTCAAGAGGCTCAGACACCTGCAGGTACTGGAGTCTCTGTATAATAGTTTCATGGACTACTGCAGAGACAGAACGGTCGTTTGGCAAATGGACAACCAGAAAGTGATTAAACGAATTACAAAAGGCTGTCCACAAGGGTCGATCTGCGGCCCCATCTTCTGGGACATAGTTATAGAACCGCTCCTACAGTTACTAGAGGAGCACATCTTGACAGATGGAGCTGTCGCTTATGCTGATGATCTACTCGTCGTAGTTTCAGCAAATAACCGTGCCCAGCTAGAAGAAAGAGCCAATGGAACACTTAGGACAATAACCCAATGGTGCACAGATAATAAATTAAAGATAGCAGGAAACAAAACAACTTATACATTGCTAAAGGGTATCCTGCGCAAGAACCCAATAGTCAAAATCGGGGACACAAACATAAAAAGACTAGCAGTCACACGCTATCTAGGAGTATACATTGATGAACGATTGAACTTCCACGAACACATGCGAATATGCACAAACAAAGCAGAAAAGATACTACACAATCTGGCTAGGCTAAATTCGGAACAATTCAGACTACCCCTGTCACTGACACGAACATACCATTGCGCTCTCTTCGAGTCAGTACTATGCTTTGCTGCCAGTACGTGGGCCCACAGGTTAAATCTCTCAACCAACAGAACCATTGTACGTCGAGGCCAAAGAAGTGTTCTACTTCGACTAACAGGGGCATTCAACACAACATCAAATGACGCACTATGTGTCGTCATGGGAATTTTCCCCATAGATATCACCATCAGGTACCGCACAGCAATGTACTGGCTTAGGATGGGGAGAATAGACCAGGTTCGGCAGATCACTGGTGTACCGATTGAGACAACACGCCAACTCAGAGCATGGCGAGTGGATACCTGGCAGAGCGAGTGGGCCAACAGCGATAAGGGCCGCCGTGTCTACAACTTCTTCCCTGACATCCGGGAAAGACTAAAACTAAAACATATTGATCCCAGCCGCGGTATGGTACATTTCATCACAGGACATGGCCCTTATCCCACGCACCTGTACCGCGTGAGTCTGCAGCAGACTAATAGATGCACATGCGGGGAAGAAGGTTCCCCTGAACATACTGTCTTCTTCTGCGGACAACGCACGAACATAAGACACACAGTACACATAAATCGCCTGAACACACAGAACGAACTACATGCCATAATACGCGACCCGGAAAGGTGGACTGAACTCAACAAACTAACGGACGAAATCTCGAAGATCCAACAAATAGAATACTTGCGCAACAGACCCTACCGAAGGCAAGTCGGTCCAAACAGACGTCACGATGCCCAGGGGGATACAGATATGATTAGCACCACGAGTGATGAAGAAGAAACAGATACAGACCAGGGCACCAACACAGATATTGAAGCGTCCAGCGCGGATGATCCATAGTGTCAACCAAGTCAAATTCAAAGAACAGAGTGGAACAACCGACAAGAGGTGCACAAGTCACACACAATCCTAAAACCAGATTGCACCGTACATATAAATAGTTTACAGCATCTCCATGTCCAATAAGAGCTTAAAGCTAGGTACCTCTTCAAGGGACCTACACCTTCCGTTAAGAGGCAGCGCACAGTCTGTATGGAAGGATCTAAATTGTGGTCCCTCTCTTTTGAGCCCAACCTGACGCATACCTATGGTAGATCGGGGAAAACCACCGCTCAGGCTGTGTTGCTGGCGAGGCCGGAAGGTGCTAACTGCCACACCACGTATCATTGTAAGTCTCATTGGCTCAGTGTGAACTGTTTCTACAACCAACCTACACAGCCTATACCTCAACCTCCACTATACTAAGAACCTCTCATCTGAAGCTTAAAGTTGGGCACCTCTTCAAGGGACATACGCCCCCCTGGTAAGAGGCGGCGCACGTCCTGGATGGAAGGATCTTAATTGTGGTTCCTCTCTTTTGAGCCCAACCCGACGGATACCTATGGTAGATCGGGGAAAACCACCGTTCAGGTCGTGTTGTCGGCGGGGCCGGGAGGTGCTTGCGCCTGATGTACTCTACTAGGAGCCTTGCAGGCTCAACACAAACCGTTAGCGTCATTACCTTATTACTTTTACCACGAGTACCCTTTCATTAGCAACTTTGAGCCAAGCACAAAATCAGTTACCTCTCTATTGTATATCGTAAATAGTTTAGCAGGCTGGACATGGAGGTCTTAGTCTTAGTTTCTAGCTTTAACGTACCCTAATCTCTTCTAGTTAAGGTAGCTTTTAGGATGGTAGATGTTAAAGGCATGGTGAGCAACGGCCAGCGTCTTGAGGGTCATTCCAAGACCCGGGCCGCCGCCCACAACCAGGTGACGGGCCATATTATACCTATAACTTCTCTATTCAGTTCTCATCCTTCCTTCTTTCTAAATATTTAATTTCGTCTTGTTTATTAATATCTTACTTGATTTTGTATTAGTTATAAGTTTTTCTAATGCTGCACAAAAAAAAAAAAAAGATAACAAATGGATCTAAACAGAGCCCGCCTCCACGTGGCGGGACACGGGCAACGGTGTGAGTGGGAACGGGAGCCGGTGTGGTGTTACTTTAAGTCACTGCGGACCCCGGACCCAGTCACAGCGGCTAAGTGGCAATATACGACCCACCATAAGAAATTAGACGGTGGGTCATAAAATATAAGCAGCTAGTGAAAAAAAAAAAAAAAAAACAAAAAAAAGTGTTCCATCGGAATCTAATACTGGTCTCCCAGGAGCCGCTCAAAGCACAAAATCATAGTAGATTAACTTTTCTTCTACTTTAGTCGGCATTGTGCCTTTTGTATACAATCCCTATGGGATTTCTGTGTTTCATGTTCAATGTGAAGGTCCAAGGAATACAGTAAACCTGCACTGGTGAATCGGAATCTAATACTGGTCTCCCAGGAGCCACCCAATCCACAAACTTTTAGAAGATTGAGTCTTCTTTTACTTAAGTCGTCATTGTCCCTTTTGTATTCAATCCCGACGTAATTTCTGTGCTTCATGGTCAATGTGAAGGTTCAAGGGATACAGTAAACCTGCACTGTTGCATCGGAATGTAGTACTGGTCTCCCAGGAGCCGCTCAAAGCACAAATTCTTAGAAGATTCAGTCTTCTTGTACTTATGTCGGCATTGACCCTTTTGTATTCAATGCCGATGCGATTTCACTGTTTCATGGTCAATGTAAAGGTCCAAGAGATACACTAAACCTGCATTGGTGCATCGGAATCTAATAATGGTCTCACAGGAGCCGCTATAAGCACAAACTGATAGTAGGTTCACTCTTCTTGTACTCATTTCGGCACTCTGCCTTTCGTATTCAATCCCGATGGGATTTCTGCGTTTCATGGTCAATGTGAAGGTCCAAGGGATACAATAAACCTGCACCGTTGCACCGGAATCTAACACTGCTCGCCCAGGAGCCGCTCAAAGCACAAACTCTTAGAAGATTCACCCTTCTAGTACTTAAGTCGGCATTGTCCCTCTTCTATTCAATCCCGATGCGATTTCTGTGTTGCATGGTCTATGAGAAGGTCCAAGAGATACAGTAAACCTGCACTGTTGCATCGGTATCTAATACTGGTCTCCCAGGAGCCGATCGAACCACAATTTCTTAGAACATTCAATCTTCCTGTACTTAAGTCGGCATTGTCCCTTTTGTATTTAATCCCGATGCTTTTTCTGTGCTTCATGGTCAATGTGAAGGTCCAAGGGAAACAGTAAACCTGCACTGGTGAATCGAAATCTAATACTGGTCTCCCAGGAGCCGCTCAAAGCACAAACTCTTAGAAGATTCACTCTTCTTGTACTTCAGTTGGCATTGTCACTTTTGGATTCAATCCCTATGCGAGTTCTGTGTTTCATGGTCAATGTGAAGGTCCAATGGATAAAGTAAACCTGCACTGTTGCATCAGAATCTAATACTGGTCTCCCAGGAGCCACTCAAAGCACAAACTCTTAGTAAATTCACTCTTCTTGTACTTATGTCGGCACTATGCCTTTTTTATTCAATCCCGATGCGGTTTCTGTGTTTCATGGTCATTCCGAAGATCCAAGGGATACAGAAAACCTGCACTGTTGCTTCGGAATCTAATACTGATCTTCCAGGAGCCGCTCAAAGCACACGCTCTTAAAAGATTCACTCTTCTTGTACTAAAGTCGGCATTGCCCCTTTTGTACACAATCCCGATGCAATTTCTGTGTTTCATGGTCAATGTGAAGTTCCAGGGGATACAGTAAACCTCCACTGTTGCATCGGAATCCAATACTGGTCTCCAATGAGCCGCTCAAAACACAAACTCTTAGAAGATTCACCCTTCTCGTACTTATGTCGGCATTGTCTCTCTTGTATTCAATCCCGATGCGATTTCTGTGTGTCATGGTCAATAGAAAGTTCCAAGGGATACAGTAAACCTGCACACGTGCATCGGAATCTAATACTGGTCTCCCAGGAGCCGCTTAAAGCTCAAACTCTTAGTAGACTCACTCTTCTTGTACTTTAGTCGGTATTGTTCCTTTTGTATTCAATCCCGATGCAATTTCTGTGATTCATGGTCAATGTGAAGGTCCAAGGGATACAGTAAACCAGCACTGTTACATCGGAATCTAATACTGGTCTCCCAGGAGCCGCTCAAAGCACAAAATCACTGTAGATTAACTTTTCTTGTACTTTAGTCGGCATTGTGCCTTTTGTATACAATCCCGATGGGATTTCTGTGTTTCATGTTCAATGTGAAGGTCCAAGGGATACAATAAACCTGCACTGGTGAATCGGAATCTAATACTGGTCTCCCAGGAGCCGGTCAAAGCACAAACTCTTAGAAGATCCACTCTTCTTGTACTTAAGTCGGCATTGTCCCTTTTTTTTTTCAATGTCGAATTGATTTCTGTGTTTCATGGTCAATGTGAAGGTCCAAGAGATACAGTAAACCTGCACTGGTGCATCGGAATCTAATACTGGTCTCCCAGGAGCCGCTCAAAGCACAAACTCTTAGTAGACTCACTCTTCTTGTGCTTAATTCGGCATTGTGCCTTTTGTATTCAATCCCGATGCGATTTTTGTGTTTCATGGTCAATGTGAAGGTCCAAGCGATAATGTAAACCTGCACTGTTGCATCGGAATCTAATACTGGGCTCCCAGGAGCCGCTCAAAGCACAAAGTCTTAGTAGATTCACTCTTCATGTACTTAAGTCGGCATTGTCCCTCTTGTATTCAATCCCGAATCGATTTCTGTGTTTCATGGTCACTGTGAAGACCCAAGGGATACAGTAAACCTGCACTGGTGCATCGGAATCTAATACTGGGCTCCCAGGAGCCGCTTAAAGCTCAAACTCCTAGTAGATTCACTCTTCTTGTACTTTAGTCGGCATTGTGCCTTTTGTATTCAATCGGGATTCAATTTCTGTGTTTCTTGGTCAATGTGAAGGTCCAAGGGATACAGTAAACCTGCACTGTTGCATCGGAATCTAATACTGGTCTCCAATGAACCTTTCAAAGCACAAACTCTTAGAAGTTTCACTCTTCTTGTACTTAAGTCGGCATTGTCCCTCTTGTATTCAATCCCGAGGCGATTTCTGTGTTTCAGGGTCACTGTGAAGAACCAAGGGATACAGTAAACCTGCACTGGTGCATCGGAATCTAATACTGGTCTCCCAGGAGCCGCTTAAAGCTCAAACTCCTAGTAGATTCACTCTTCTTGTACTTTAGTCGGCATTGTGCTTTTTCTATTCAATCGGGATTAAATTTCTGTGTTTCTTGGTCAATGTGAAGGTCCAAGGGATACAGTAAACCTGCACTGTTGCATCGGAATCTAATACTGGTCTCCCAGGAACCGCTCAAAGCACAAAATCATAGTAGATTAACTTTTCTTGTACTTTAGTCGGCATTGTGACTTTTGTATTCATTTCTGATATGATTTCTGTGTTTCATGTTCAATGTGAAGTTCCAAGGGATACAGTAAACCTGCACTGGTGAATCGGAATCTAATACTGGTCTCCCAGGAGCCGCTCAATCCACAATCTTTTAGAAGATTCAGTCTTCTTTTACTTATGTCGTCATTGTCCCTTTTGTATTCAATCCCGACGTAATTTCTGTGCTTCATGGTGAATGTGAAGGTTCAAGGGATACTGTAAACCTGCACTGTTGCATCGGAGTGTAGTACTGGTCTCCCAGGAGCCGCTCAAAGCACAAACTCTTAGAAGATTCACTCTTCTTGTACTTAAGTCGACATCGTCCCTTTTGTATTCAATCCCGATGCAATTTCTGTGTTTTATGGTCAATGTGAAGGTCCAAGAGATACTGTAGACCTGCACTGGTGCTTTGGAAACTAATACTGGTCTCCCAGGAGCCGCTCAAAGCAAAAACATTTAGTATAATCACTCTTCTTGTACTTACGTCGACATTGTGCCTTTTGTAATCAATCCCGATGCAATTTCTGTGTTTCATGGTCAATGTCAAGGTCCAACAGATACAGTAAACCTGCACTGTTCAATCGGAATCTAATACTGGTCTCCCAGGAGCCGCTCACAGCCAAACTCTCAGAAGATTCACTCTTCTTGTACTTAAATCGTCACCGTCCCTTTTGTATTCAATCCCAATGCAATTTCCGTGTTTCATGGTCAATGTGAAGGTCCAAGGGACGCAGTAAACCTGAACTGGTGAATCGAAATCTAATACTGGTCTCCCACGAGCCACTCAATCCAGAAACTCTTAGAAGATTCAGGGTTCGTGTACTTAAGTCGTCATTGTCCCTTTTGTATTATCTCCCGACGTAATTTTTGTGCTTCATGCTCAATGTGAAGGTTCAAGAGATACAGTAAACCTGCACTGTTGCATCGTAATGTATTACTGGTCTCGCAGTTGACGCTCAAAGCACAAACTCTTAGAAAATTCACTCTTCTTGTACTTAAGTCGGCATTGTCTCTCTTCTATTCAATCCCGATGCGATATCTGTGTTTCATGGTCAATGTGAAGGTCCAAGAAATACAATAAACCTGCACTGTTGCATCGGTATCTAATACTAGTCTCCCAGGAGCCGATCGAACCACAATCTCTTAGAAGGTTCACTCTTCTTGTACTTAAGTCGCATTGTCCCTTTTGTATTCAATCCCGATGCAATTTCTGTGTTTCATGGTCAATGTGAAGGTCCAGGGGATACAGTAAACCTCCGCTGTTGCATCGGAATCTAATACTGGACTCCAATGAGCCGCTCAAAACACAAACTCTTAGAAGATTCACTCTTCTCGTACATATGTCGGCATTGTACCTCTTGTATTTAATCCCGATGCGATTTCTGTGTTCACGGTACATGTGAAGGTGCAAGAGATACAGTAAACCTGCACTGTTGCATCGGTATCTAATACTGGTCTCCCAGGAGCAGATCTAACCACAATCTCTTTGAAGATTCACTCTTCTTGTACTTAAGTCGTCATTTCCCTTTTGTATTCGAGCCAGATGCAATTTCTGTGTTTCATGGTCAATATGAAGGTCCAAGGGATACAGAAAACCTGCACTGTTGCACCGGAATCTAATACAGGTCTCCGAGTAGCCGCTCAAAGCACAAACTCTTAGTAGATTCACTCTTCTTGTACTTAATTCGGCATTGTGCCTTTTGTATTCAATCCCGATGCGATATTTGTGTTTCATGGTCAATGTGAAGGTCCAAGGGATAATGTAAACCTGCACTGTTGCATCGGAATCTAATACTGGGCTCCCAGGAGCCGCTCAAAGCACAAAGTCTTAGTAGATTCACTCTTCATGTACTTAAGTCGGCATTGTCCCACTTGTATTCAATCCCGATGCGATTTCTGTGTTTCATGGTCAATTTGAAGGTCACGGGATACAGTAATCCTGCACTGTTGCATCGGAATCTAATACTGGACTAACAGAAACCGCTCAAAGCACAAACTCTTCGAAGATTCACTCTTCTTGTACTTAAGTCGGCTTTGTCCCTTTTGTATTCAATCTCGATGCGAATTCTGTGTTTCATGGTCAATGTGAAGGTCCAAGAGATACAGTAGACCTGCACTGGTGCATCGGAAACTAATACTGGTCTCCCAGGAGCCGCTCAAAGCACAAACTATTAGTAAATTCACTCTTCTTGTACTTAAGTCGGCATTGTGGCTTTTGTATTCAATACCGATGCGATTTCTGTGTTTCATGGTCAATGTGAAGGTCCAGCAGATACAGTAAACCTGCACAGTTCCATCGGAATCTATGACTGGTCTCCCAGGAGCCGCTCGAAGCCAAACTCTCAGAAGATTCACTCTTCTTGTACTTAAGTCGTCATCGTACCTTTTGTATTATATCCCGATGCAATTTCTGTGTTTCATGGTCAATGTGATGGTCCAAGGGATACAGTAAACCTGCACTGATGAATCGGAATCTAATACTGGTCTCCCAGGAGCCACTCAATCCAGAAACTCTTAGAAGATTCAGTCTTCGTGTACTTAAGTCGTCATTGTCCCTTTTGTATTCAATCCCGACGTAATTTTTGTGCTTCATGCTCAATGTGAAGGTTCAAGGGATACAGTAAACCTGCACTGTTGCATCGGAATGTATTACTGGTCTCCCAGTTGACGCTCAAAGCACAAAGTGTTAGAAGATTCACTCTTCTTGTAATTAAGTCGGCATTGTCCCTTTTGGTATTCAATCCCGATGCGATTTCTGTGTTTCATGGTCAATGTGGAGGTCCAAGAGATACAGAAAACCTGCACTAGTGGATCGGAATCTAATATTGGCCTCCCAGGAGCCGCTCAAAGCAAAAACTCATATTTGGTTCACTCTTCTTGTACTCAATTCGGCATTGTGCTATTTGTATTCAATCACGATGAGATTTCTGTGTTTCATGGTCAATGTGAAGGTCCAAGACATGCAGATAACTTGCACTAGTGCATCGGAATCTAATAATGGTCTCCTAGGAGCCGCTCAAAGCACAAACTCTTAGAAGATTCACTCTTCTTGTACTTAAGTCGGCATTGTCTCTCTTCTATTCAATCCCGATGTGATTTCTGTGTTTCATGGTCAATGTGATGGTCCAAGAGACACACTAAACCTGCACTGTTGCATCGGTATCTAATACTGGTCTCCCAGGAGCCGATCGAACCACAATCTCTTAGAAGATACACTCTTCTTGTACTTAAGTCTGCATTGTCCGTTTTGTATTCAATCCCGATGCGATTTCTGTGTTTCATGGTCAATGTGAAGGTCCAAGAGATACAGTAAACCTGCACTGGTGCATCGGAATCTAATACTGGTCTCCCAGGAGCCGCTCAAAGCAAAAACTCATAGTACGTTCACTCTTCTTGTACTCAATTAGGCATTGTGCCTTTTGTATTCAATCACGATGGGATTTCTGTGTTTCATGGCCAATGTGAAAGTCCAAGGGATACAGTAAACCTGCACTGTTGCACTGGAATCTAATACTGGTCTTCCAGGAGCCGCTCAAAGCACAAATTCTTAGAAGATTCATTCTTCTTGTACTTAAGTCGGCATTGTCCCTTTTCTATTCAATCCCGATGCGATTTCTGTGTTTCATGGTCAATGTGAAGGTGCATGAGATACAGTAAACCTGCACTGTTGCATCGGTATCTAATACTGGTCTACAAGGAGCAGATCTAACCACAATCTCTTTGGAGATTCACTCTTCTTGTACTTAAGTCGGCATTGTCCCTTTTGTATTCAATCCAGATGCAATTTCTGTGTTTCATGGTCAATATGAAGGTCCAAGGGATACAGTAAACCTGCACTGTTGCACCGGAATCTAATACAGGTCTCCGAGTAGCCGCTCAAAGCACAAACTCTTAGTAGATCACTCTTCTTGTGCTTAATTCGGCATTGTGCCTTTTGTATTCAATCCCGATGCGATTTTTGTGTTTCATGGTCAATGTGAAGGTCCAAGGGATAATGTAAACCTGCACTGTTGCATCGGAATCTAATACTGGTCTCCCAGGAGCCGCTCAAAGCAAAAACTCATAGTACGTTCACTCTTCTTGTACTCAATTAGGCATTGTGCCTTTTGTATTCAATCACGATGGGATTTCTGTGTTTCATGGCCAATGTGAAAGTCCAAGGGATACAGTAAACCTGCACTGTTGCACTGGAATCTAATACTGGTCTTCCAGGAGCCGCTCAAAGCACAAACTCTTCGAAGATTCACTCTTCTTGTACTTAAGTCGGCATTGTCCCTTTTGTATTCAATCTCGATGCGAATTCTGTGTTTCATGGTCAATGTGAAGGTCCAAGAGATACAGTAGACCTGCACTGGTGCATCGGAAACTAATACTGGTCTCCCAGGAGCCGCTCAAAGCACAAACTCTTAGTAAATTCACTCTTCTTGTACTTAAGTCGGCATTGTGGCTTTTGTATTCAATAGCGATGCTCTTTCTGTGTTTCATGGTCAATGTGAAGGTCCAACAGATACAGTAAACCTGCACAGTCCCATCGGAATCTATGACTGGTCTCCCAGGAGCCGCTCGAAGCCAAACTCTCAGAAGATTCACTCTTCTTGTACTTAAGTCGTCATCGTACCTTTTGTATTCAATCCCGATGCAATTTCTGTGTTTCATGGTCAATGTGATGGTCCAGGGGATACAGTAAACCTGCACTGGTGAATCGGAATCTAATACTGGTCTCCCAGGAGCCTCTCAATCCAGAAACTCTTAGAAGATTCAGTCTTCGTGTACTTAAGTCGTCATTGTCCCTTTTGTATTCAATCCCGACGTAATCTTTGTGCTTCATGCTCAATGTGAAGCTTCAAGGGATACAGCAAACCTGCACTGTTGCATCGGAATGTATTACTGGTCTCCCAGTTGACGCTCAAAGCACAAACTCTTAGAAGATTCACTCTTCTTGCAATTAAGTCGGCATTGTCCATTTTGGAATTCAATCCCGATGCGATTTCTATGTTTCATGGTCAATGTGGAGGTCCACGAGATACACAAAACCTGCACTAGTGGATCGGAATCTAATATTGGTCTCCCAGGAGCCGCTCAAAGCAAAAACTCATAGTTGGTTCACTCTTCTTGTACTCAATTCGGCATTGGCTATTTGTATTCAATCACGATGAAATTTCTGTGTTTCATGGTCAATGTGAAGGTCCAAGAGATACAGATAACTTGCACTAGTGCATCGGAATCTAATATTGGTCTCCCAGGAGCCGCTCAAAGCACAAACTCTTAGAAGATTCACTCTTCTTGTACTTAAGTCGGCATTGTCTCTCTTCTATTCAACCCGATGCGATTTCTGTGTTTCATGGTCAATGTGAAGGTCCAAGAGACACACTAAACCTGCACTGTTGCATCGGTATCTAATACTGGTCTCCCAGCAGCCGATCGAACCACAATCTCTTAGAAGATTCACTCTTCTTGTTTTTAAGTCTGCATTGTCCGTTTTGTATTCAATCCCGATGCCCTTTCTGTGTTTCATGGTCAATGTGAAGGTCCAAGAGATACAGAAAACCTGCACTAGTGCATCGGAATCTAATATTGGTCTCCCAGGAGCCGCTCAAAGCACAAACTCTTAGAAGATACACTCTTCTTGTACTTAAGTCGGCATTGTCCCTCTTCTATTCAATCCCGATGCGATTTCTGTGTTTCATGGTCAATGTGAAGGTCCAAGAGATACACTAATCCTGCACTGTTGCATCGGTATCTAATACTGGTCTCCAAGGAGCAGATCGAACCACAATCTCTCAGAAGATTCACTCTTCTTGTATTTAAGTCGGCATCGTGCCTTTTGTATTCAATACCAATGCGATTTCTGTGTTTCATGGTCAATGTGATGGTCCAAGGGATACATTAAACCTGCACTGTTCCATCGGAATCTAATACTGGTCTCCCAGGAGCCGCTTAAAGCTCAAATTGTTAGTAGATTCACTCTTCATGTACTTTAGTCGGCATTGTGCCTTTTGTATTCAATCGCGATTCGATTTCTGTAATTCTTGGTCAATGTGAAGGTCCAAGGGATACAGTGAACCTGCACTGGTGCATTCGAATCTAATAGTGGTCTCCGAGGAACCCCTCAAGGCTCAAATTCTTAGAAGATTCACCCTTCTTGTACTTAAGTCGGTATTGTGCCTTTTGTATTCAATTATGATGCGATTTCTGTGTTTCATTGTCAATGTGAAAGTCCAAGGGATCCAGTAAACCTGCACTGTTCCACCGGAATCTAATACCGGTCTCCCAGGAGCCGCCCAAAGCACAAACTCTTAGAAGATTCACTCTTCTTGTACTTAAGTCGGCATTGTCCCTCTTGTATTCAATCCCGAGGCGATTTCTGTGTTTCATGGTCACTGTGAAGACCCAAGGGATACAGTAAACCTGCACTGGTGCATTGGAATCTAATACTGGTCTCCCAGGAGCCGCTTAAAGCTCAAACTCCTAGTAGATTCACTCTTCTTGTACTTTAGTCGGCATTGTGCCTTTTGTATTCAATCGGGATTCAATTTCTGTGTTTCTTGGTCAATGTGAAGGTCCAAGGGATACAGTAAATCTGCACTGTTGCATCGGAATCTAATACTGGTCTCCAATGAACCTTTCAAAGCACAAACTCTTAGAACATTCACTCTTCTTGTACTTAAGCAGGCATTGTCCCTCTTGTATTCAATCCCGAGGCGATTTCTGTGTTTCAGGGTCACTGTGAAGAGCCAAGGGATACAGTAAACCTGCACTGGTGCATCGGAATCTAATACTGGTCTCCCAGGAGCCGCTTAAAGCTCAAACTCCTAGTAGATTCACTCTTCTTGTACTTTAGTCGGCATTGTGCCTTTTCTATTCAATTGGGATTAAATTTCTGTGTTTCTTGGTCAATGTGAAGGTCCAAGGGATACAGTAAACCTGCACTGTTGCATCGGAATCTAATACTGGTCTCCCAGGAACCGCTCAAAGCACAAAATCATAGTAGATTAACTTTTCTTGTACTTTAGGCGGCATTGTGACTTTTGTATTCATTTCTGATATGATTTCTGTGTTTCATGTTCAATGTGAAGTTCCAAGGGATACAGTAAACCTGCACTGGTGAATCGGAATCTAATACTGGTCTCCCAGGAGTCGCTCAATCCACAATCTTTTAGAAGATTCAGTCTTCTTTTACTTATGTCGTCATTGTCCCTTTTGTATTCAATCCCGACGTAATTTCTGTGCTTCATGGTGAATGTGAAGGTTCAAGGGATACAGTATAACCTGCACTGTTGCATCGGAGTGTAGTACTGGTCTCCCAGGAGCCGCTCAAAGCACAAACTCTTAGAAGATTCACTCTTCTTGTACTTAAGTCGACATCGTCCCTTTTGTATTCAATCCCGATGCAATTTCTGTGTTTTATGGTCAATGTGAAGGTCCAAGAGATACTGTAGACCTGCACTGGTGCTTTGGAAACTAATACTGGTCTCCCAGGAGCCGCTCAAAGCAAAAACATTTAGTATAATCACTCTTCTTGTACTTAAGTCGACATTGTGCCTTTTGTAATCAATCCCGATGCAATTTCTGTGTTTCATGGTCAATGTCAAGGTCCAACAGATACAGTAAACCTGCACTGTTCAATCGGAATCTAATACTGGTCTCCCAGGAGCCGCTCACAGCCAAACGCTCAGAAGATTCACTCTTCTTGTACTTAAATCGTCACCGTCCCTTTTGTATTCAATCCCAATGCAATTTCCGTGTTTCATGGTCAATGTGAAGGTCCAAGGGACGCAGTAAACCTGAACTGGTGAATCGAAATCTAATACTGGTCTCCCACGAGCCACTCAATCCAGAAACTCGTAGAAGATTCAGTCTTCGTGTACTTAAGTCGTCATTGTCCCTTTTGTATTATATCCCGACGTAATTTTCATCTACATCTACATCTACATTGATACTCCGCAAGCCACCCAACGGTGTGTGGCGGAGGGCACTTTACGTGCCACTGTCATTACCTCCCTTTCCTGTTCCAGTCGCGTATGGTTCGCGGGAAGAACGACTGTCTGAAAGCCTCCGTGCGCGCTCTAATCTCTCTAATTTTACATTCGTGATCACCTCGGGAAGTATAAGTAGGGGGAAGCAATATATTCGATACCTCATCCAGAAACGCACCCTCTCGAAACCTGGCGAGCAAGCTACACCGCGATGCAGAGCGCCTCTCTTGCAGAGTCTGCCACTTGAGTTTATTAAACATCTCCGTAACGCTATCACGGTTACCAAATAACCCAGTGACGAAACGCGCCGCTCTTCTTTGGATCTTCTCCATCTCCTCCGTCAACCCGACCTGGTACGGATCCCACACTGATGAGCAATACTCAAGTATAGGTCGAACGAGTGTTTTGTAAGCCACCTCCTTTGTTGATGGACTACATTTTCTAAGCACTCTCCCAATGAATCTCAACCTGGTACCCGCCTTACCAACAATTAGTTTTATATGATCATTCCACTTCAAATCGTTCCGTACGCATACTCCCAGATATTTTACAGAAGTAACTGCTACCAGTGTTTGTTCCGCTATCATATAATCATACAATAAAGGATCCTTCTTTCTATGTATTCGCAGTACATTACATTTGTCTATGTTAAGGGTCAGTTGCCACTCCCTGCACCAAGTGCCTATCCGCTGCAGATCTTCCTGTATTTCGCTACAATTTTCTAATGCAGCAACTTCTCTGTATACTACAGCATCATCCGCGAAAAGCCGCATGGAACTTCCGACACTATCTACTAAGTCATTTATATATATTGTGAAAAGCAATGGTCCCAAAACACTCCCCTGTGGCACGCCAGAGGTTACTTTAACGTCTGTAGACGTCTCTCCATTGATAACAACTTGCTGTGTTCTGTTTGCCAAAAACTCTTCAATCCAGCCACACAGCTGGTCTGATATTCCGTAGGCTCTTACTTTGCTTATCAGGCGACAGTGCGGAACTGTATCGAACGCCTTCCGGAAGTCAAGAAAAATAGCATCTACCTGGGAGCCTGTATCTAATATTTTCTGGGTCTCATGAACAAATAAGGCGAGTTGGGTCTCACACGATCGCTGTTTCCGGAATCCATGTTGATTCCTACATAGTAGATTCTGGGTTTGCAGAAATGACATGATACGTGAGCAAAAAACATGTTCTAAAATTCTACAAGAGATCGACGTAAGAGATATAGGTCTATAGTTTTGCGCATCTGCACGACGACCCTTCTTGAAGACTGGGACTATCTGTGCTCTTTTCCAATCATTTGGAACCCTCCGTTCCTATAGAGACTTGCGGTACATGGCTGTTAGAAGGGGGGCAAGTTCTTTCGCGTACTCTGTGTAGAATCGAATTGGTATCCCGTCAGGTCCAGTGGACTTTCCTCTATTGAGTGATTCCAGTTGCTTTTCTATTCCTTGGACACTTATTTCGATGTCAGCCATTTTTTTGTGCTTCATGCTCAATGTGAAGGTTCAAGAGATACAGTAAACCTGCACTGTTGCATCGTAATGTATTACTGGTCTCGCAGGTGACGCTCAAAGCACAAACTCTTAGAAAATTCACTCTTCTTGACTTAAGTCGGCATTGTCTCTTTTCTATTCAATCCCGATGCGATTTCTGTGTTTCATGGTCAATGTGAAGGTCCAAGCGATACACTAAACCTGCACTGTTGCATCGGTATCTAATACTAGTCTCCCAGGAGCCGATCGAACCACAATCTCTTAGAAGGTTCACTCTTCTTGTACTTAAGTCGCATTGTCCCTTTTGTATTCAATCCCGATGCAATTTCTGTGTTTCATGGCCAATGTGACGGTCCAGGGGATACAGTAAACCTCCACTGTTGCATCGGAATCTAATACTGGACTCCAATGAGCCGCTCAAAACACAAACTCTTAGAAGATTCACTCTTCTCGTACATATGTCGGCATTGTACCTCTTGTATTCAATCCCGATGCGATTTCTTTGTTCATGGTCAATGTGAAGGTGCAACAGATACAGTAAACCTGCACTGTTGCATCGGTATCTAATACTGGTCTCCCAGGAGCCGATCTAACCACAATCTCTTTGAAGATTCACTCTTCTTGTACTTAAGTCGTCATTTCCCTTTTGTATTCAATCCAGATGCAATTTCTGTGTTTCATGGTCAATGTGAAGCTCCAGGGGATACAGTAAACCTCCGCTGTTGCATCGGAATCTAATACTGGACTCCAATGAGCCGCTCAAAGCACAAACTCTTAGAAGATTCACTCTTCTCGTACATATGTCGGCATTGTACACCATGTATTCAATCCCGATGCGATTTCTGTGTTCATGGTCAATGTAAAGGTCCAAGGGATACAGTAAACCTGCACACGTGCATCGGAAACTAATACTGGTCTCCCAGGCGCCGCTTAAAGCTCAAACTCTTAGTAGATTCACTCTTCTTGTACTTTAGTCTGTATTGTGCCTTTTGTATTCAATCCCGATGCAATTTCTGTGTTTCATGGTCAATGTGAGGGTCCAAGGGATACAGTAAACCTGCACTGTTCCATCGGAATCTAATACTGGCCTCCCAGGAGCCGCTCAAAGCACAAACTCTTAGAAGATTCACTCTTCTTGTACTTAAGTCGGCATTGTCTCTCTTCTATTCAATCCCGATGCGATTTCTGTGTTTCATGGTCAATGTGAAGGTCCAAGAGATACACTAAACCTGCACTGTTGCATCGGTATCTAATACTGGTCTCCCAGGAGCCGATCGAACCACAATCTCTTAGAAGATACACTCTTCTTGTACTTAAGTCTGCATTGTCCGTTTTGTGTTCAATCCTGATGCGATTTCTGTGTTTCATGGTCAATGTGAAGGTCCAAGAGATACAGAAAACCTGCACTAGTGCATCGGAATCTAATATTGGTCTCCCAGGAGCCGCTCAAAGCACAAACTCTTAGAAGATTAACTCTTCTTGTACTTAAGTCGGCATTGTCCCTCTACTATTCAATGCCGATGCGATTTCTGTGTTTCATGGTCAATGTGAAGGTCCAAGAGATACACTAAACCTGCACTGTTGCATCGGTATCTAATACTGGTCTCCAAGGAGCATATCGAACCACAATCTCTTAGAAGATTCACTCTTCTTGTACTTAAGTCGGCATTGTCCCTTTTGTAATCTATCCCGATGTGATTTTTGTGTTTCATGGTCAATGTGAAGGTCAAAGGGATACAGTAATCATGCACTGGTGCATCGGAATCTAATACTGCTCTCCCAGGAACCGCTCAAAGCACAAATTCTTAGGAGATTCACTCTTCTTGTATTTAAGTCGGCATTGTGCCTTTTGTAT
Organism: Schistocerca americana; assembly: GCF_021461395.2. Classification (NCBI taxonomy): domain Eukaryota; kingdom Metazoa; phylum Arthropoda; class Insecta; order Orthoptera; family Acrididae; genus Schistocerca; species Schistocerca americana. The sequence goes on from NC_060119.1 coordinate 104,967,127, forward strand.
TCAATACCAATGCGATTTCTGTGTTTCATGGTCAATGTGATGGTCCAAGGGATACATTAAACCTGCACTGTTCCATCGGAATCTAATACTGGTCTCCCATGAGCCGCTTAAAGCTCAAATTGTTAGTAGATTCACTCTTCATGTACTTTAGTCGGCATTGTGCTTTTTGTATTCAATCGCGACTCGATTTCTGTAATTCTTGGTCAATGTGAAGGTGCAAGGGATACTGTGAACCTGCACTGGTGCATTCGAAACTAATAGTGGTCTCCGAGGAACCCCTCAAGGCACAAATTCTAAGAAGATTCACCCTTCTTGTACTTAAGTCGGTATTGTGCCTTTTGTACTCAATTATGATGCGATTTCTGTGTTTCATTGTCAATGTGAAAGTCCAGGGGATCCAGTAAACCTGCACTGTTCCACCGGAATCTAATACCAGTCTCCCAGGAGCCGCCCAAAGCACAAACTCTTAGAAGATTCACTCTTCTTGTACTTAAGTCGGCATTGTCCCTCTTGTATTCAATCCCGAGGCGATTTCTGTGTTTCATGGTCACTGTGAAGACCCAAGGGATACAGTAAACCTGCACTGGTGCATCGGAATCTAATACTGGTCTCCCAGGAGCCGCTTAAAACTCAAACTCCTAGTAGATTCACTCTTCTTATACTTTAGTCGGCATTGTGCCTTTTGTATTCAATTGGGATTCAATTTCTGTGTTTCTTGGTCAATGTGAAGGTCCAAGGGATACAGTAAACCTGCACTGTTGCATCGGAATCTAATACTGGTCTCCAATGAACCTTTCAAAGCACAAACTCTTAGAAGATTCACTCTTCTTGTACTTAAGTCGGCATTGTCCCTCTTGTATTCAATCCCGAGGCGATTTCTGTGTTTCATGGTCACTGTGAAGAACCAAGGGATACAGTAAACCTGCACTGGTGCATCGGAATCTAATACTGGTCTCCCAGGAGCCGCCTAAAGCTCAAACTCCTAGTAGATTCACTCTTCTTGTACTTTATTTGGCATTGTGCCTTTTCTATTCAATCGGGATTAAATTTCTGTGTTTCTTGGTCAATGTGAAGGTCCAAGGGATACAGTAAACCTGCACTGTTGCATCGGAATCTAATACTGGTCTCCCAGGAGCCGCTTAAAGCTCAAACTCCTAGTAGATTCACTCTTCTTGTACTTTAGTCGGCATTGTGCCTTTTCTATTCAATCGGGATTAAATTTCTGTGTTTCATGTTCAATGTGAAGTCCCAAGGGATACAGTAAACCTGCACTGGTGAATCGGAATCTAATACTGGTCTCCCAGGAGCCGCTCAATCCACAATCTTTTAGAAGATTCAGTCTTCCTTTACTTAAGTCGTCATTGTCCCTTTTGTATTCAATCCCGACGTAATTTCTGTGCTTCATGGTGAATGTGAAGGTTCAAGGGATACAGTAAACCTGCACTGTTGCATCGGAATGCAGTACTGGTCTCCCAGGAGCCGCTCAAAGCACAAACTCTTAGACGATTCACTCTTCTTGTACTTAAGTCGACATCGTCCCTTTTGTATTCAATCCCGATGCAATTTCTGTGTTTTATGGTCAATGTGAAGGTCCACGAAATACTGTAGACCTGCACTGGTGCATTGGAAACTAATACTGGTCTCCCAGGAGCCGCTCAAAGCAAAAACATTTAGTATAATCACTCTTCTTGTACTTAAGTCGACATTGTGCCTTTTGTATTCAATCCCGATGCAATTTCTGTGTTTCATGGTCAATGTCAAGGTCCAACAGATACAGTAAACCTGCACTGTTCAATCGGAATCTAATACTGGTCTCCCAGGAGCCGCTCACAGCCAAACTCTCAGAAGATTCACTCTTCTTGTACTTAAATCGTCACCGTCCCTTTTGTATTCAATCCCAATGCAATTTCCGTGTTTCATGGTCAATGTGAAGGTCCAAGGGATGCAGTAAACCTGAACTGGTGAATCGGAATCTAATACTGGTCTCCCACGAGCCACTCAATCCAGAAACTCGTAGAAGATTCAGTCTTCGTGTACTTAAGTCGTCATTGTCCCTTTTGTATTATATCCCGACGTAATTTTTGTGCTTCATGCTCAATGTGAAGGTTCGAGAGATACACTAAACCTGCACTGTTGCATCGGTATCTAATACTAGTCTCCCAGGAGCCGATCGAACCACAATCTCTTAGAAGGTTCACTCTTCTTGTACTTAAGTCGCATTGTCCCTTTTGTATTCAATCCCGATGCAATTTCTGTGTTTCATGGTCAATGTGAAGGTCCAGGGGATACAGTAAACCTCCGCTGTTGCATCGGAATCTAATACTGGACTCCAATGAGCCGCTCAAAACACAAACTCTTAGAAGATTCACTCTTCTCGTACATATGTCGGCATTGTACCTCATGTATTCAATCCCGATGCGATTTCTGTGTTCATGGTCAATGTAAAGGTCCAAGGGATACAGTAAACCTGCACACGTGCATCGGAATCTAATACTGGTCTCCCAGGAGCCGCTTAAAGCTCAAACTCTTAGTAGATTCACTCTTCTTGTACTTTAGTCGGTATTGTGCCTTTTGTATTCAATCCCGATGCAATTTCTGTGTTTCATGGTCAATTTGAGGGTCCAAGGGATACAGTAAACCAGCACTGTTCCATCGGAATCTAATACTGGTCTCCTAGGAGCCCCTCAAAGCAAAAACTCATAGTTGGTTCACTCTTCTTGTACTCAATTCGGCATTGTGCTATTTGTATTCAATCACGATGAGATTTCTATGTTTCTTGGTCAATGTGAAGGTCCAAGAGATACAGATAACTTGCACTAGTGCATCGGAATCTAATATTGGTCTCCCAGGAGCCGCTCAAAGCACAAACACCTAGAAGATTCACTCTTCTTGTACTTAGGTCGGCATTGTCTCTCTTCTATTCAATCCCGATGCGATTTCTGTGTTTCATGGTCAATGTGAAGGTCCAAGAGACACACTAAACCTGCACTGGTGCATCGGTATCTAATACTGGTCTCCCAGGAGCCGATCGAACCAGAATCTCTTAGAAGATACACTCTTCTTGTACTTAAGTCTGCATTGTGCGTTTTGTATTTAATCCCGATGCGATTTCTGTGTTTCATGGTCAATGCGAAGGTCCAAGAGATACAGAAAACCTGCACTAGTGCATCGGAATCTAATATTGGTCTCCCAGGAGCCGCTCAAAGCACAAACTCTTAGAAGATTCACTCTTCTTGTACTTAAGTCGGCATTGTCCCTCTTCTATTCAATCCCGATGCGATTTCTGTGTTTCATAGTCAATGTGAAGGTCCAAGAGATACACTAAACCTGCACTGTTGCATCGGTATCTAATACTGGTCTCCAAGGAGCAGATCGAACCACAATCTCTTAGAAGATTCACTCTTCTTGTACTTAAGTCGGCATTGTCCCTTTTGTATTCTATCCCGATGCGATTTTTGTGTTTCATGGTCAATGTGAACGTCAAAGGGATACAGTAATCCTGCACTGGTGCATCGGAATCTAATACTGCTCTCCCAGGAACCGCTCAAAGCACAAACTCTTAGTAGATTCACTCTTCTTCTATTTAAGTCGGCATTGTGCCTTTTGTATTCAATACCAATGCGATTTCTGTGTTTCATGGTCAATGTGATGGTCCAAGGGATACATTAAACCTTCACTGTTCCATCGGAATCTAATACTGGTCTCCCAGGAGCCGCTTAAAGCTCAAATTGTTAGTAGATTCACTCTTCATGTACTTTAGTCGGCATTGTGCCTTTTGTATTCAATCGCGATTCGATTTCTGTAATTCTTGGTCAATGTGAAGGTCCAAGGGATACAGTGAACCTGCACTGGTGCATTCGAATCTAATAGTGGTCTCCGAGGAACCCCTCAAGGCACAAATTCTTAGAAGATTCACCCTTCTTGTACTTAAGTCGGTATTGTGCCTTTTGTATTCAATTATGATGCGATTTCTGTGTTTCATTGTCAATGTGAAAGTCCAAGGGATCCGGTAAACCTGCACTGTTCCACCGGAATCTAATACCGGTCTCCCAGGAGCCGCCCAAAGCACAAACTCTTAGAAGATTCACTCTTCTTGTACTTAAGTCGGCATTGTCTCTCTTCTATTCAATCCCGAGGCGATTTCTGTGTTTCATGGTCACTGTGAAGACCCAAGGGATACAGTAAACCTGCACTGGTGCATCGGAATCTAATACTGGTCTCCCAGGAGCCGCTTAAAGCTCAAACTCTTAGTAGATTCACTCTTCTTGTACTTTAGTCGGTATTGTGCCTTTTGTATTCAATCCCGATGCAATTTCTGTGTTTCGTGGTCAATGTGAGGGTCCAAGGGATACAGTAAACCTGCACTGTTCCATCGGAATCTAATACTGGTCTCCCAGGAGCCGCTCAAAAGCACAAAATCAGTGTAGATTAACTTTATTTGTATTTTAGTCGGTATTGTGCCTTTTGTATTCAATCCCGATGCAATTTCTGTGTTTCATGGTCAATGTGAGGGTCCAAGGGATACAGTAAACCTGCACTGTTGCATCGGAATCTAATACTGGTCTCCCAGGAACCGCTCAAAGCACAAAATCATAGTAGATTAACTTTTCTTGTACTTTAGTCGGCATTGTGACTTTTGTATTCATTTCTGATATGATTTCTGTGTTTCATGTTCAATGTGAAGTTCCAAGGGATACAGTAAACCTGCGCTGGTGAATCGGAATCTAATACTGGTCTCCCAGGAGCCGCTCAATCCACAATCTTTTAGAAGATTCAGTCTTCCTTTACTTAAGACATTGTCCCTTTTGTATTCAATCCCGACGTAATTTCTGTGCTTCATGGTGAATGTTAAGGTTCAAGGGATACAGTAAACCTGCACTGTTGCATCGGAATGTAGTACTGGTCTCCCACGAGCCGCTCAAAGCACAAACTCTTAGAAGATTCACTCTTCTTGTACTTAAGTCGACATCGTCCCTTTTGTATTCAATCCCGATGCAATTTCTGTGTTTTATGGTCAATGTGAAGGTCCAAGAGATACTGTAGACCTGCACTGGTGCTTTGGAAACTAATACTGGTCTCCCAGGAGCCGCTCAAAGCAAAAACATTTAGTATAATCACTCTTCTTGTACTTAAGTCGACATTGTGCCTATTGTATTCAATCCAGATGCAATTTCTGTGTTTCATGGTCAATGTCAAGGTCCAACAGATACAGTAAACCTGCACTGTTCAGTCGGAATCTAATACTGGTCTCCCAGGAGCCGCTCACAGCCAAACTCTCGGAAGGTTCACTCTTCTTGTACTTAAATCGTCACCGTCCCTTTTGTATTCAATCCCAATGCAATTTCCGTGTTTCATGGTCAATGTGAAGGTCCAAGGGATGCAGTAAACCTGAACTGGTGAATCGGAATCTAATACTGGTCTCCCACGAGCCACTCAATCCAGAAACTCGTAGAAGATTCAGTCTTCGTGAACTTAAGTCGTCATTGTCCCTTTTGTATTATATCCCGACGTAATTTTTGTGCTTCATGCTAAATGTGAAGGTCAAGAGATACAGTAAACCTGCACTGTTGCATCGTAATGTATTACTGGTCTCGCAGTTGACGCTCAAAGCACAAACTCTTAGAAAATTCACTCTTCTTGTACTTAAGTCGGCATTGTCCCTCTTCTATTCAATCCCGATGCGATTTCTGTGTTTCATGGTCAATGTGAAGGTCCAAGAGATACACTAAACCTGCACTGTTGCATCGGTATCTAATACTAGTCTCCCAGCAGCCGATCGAACCACAATCTCTTAGAAGGTTCACTCTTCTTGTACTTAAGTCGGCATTGTCCCTTTTGTATTCAATCCCGATGCAATTTCTGTGTTTCATGGTCAATGTGAAGGTCGAGGGGATACAGTAAACCTCCGCTGTTGCATCGGAATCTAATACTGGACTCCAATGAGCCGCTCAAAACACAAACTCTTAACAGATTCACTCTTCTCGTACATATGTCGGCATTGTACTTCATGTATTCAATCCCGATGCGATTTCTGTGTTCATGGTCAATGTAAAGGTCCAAGGGATACAGTAAACCTGCACACGTGCATCGGAATCTAATACTGGTCTCCCAGGAGCCGCTTAAAGCTCAAACTCTTAGTAGATTCACTCTTCTTGTACTTTAGTCGGTATTGTGCCTTTTGTATTCAATCCCGATGCAATTTCTGTGTTTCGTGGTCAATGTGAGGGTCCAAGGGATACAGTAAACCTGCACTGTTCCATCGGAATCTAATACTGGTCTCCCAGGAGCCGCTCAAAAGCACAAAATCAGTGTAGATTAACTTTATTTGTATTTTAGTCGGTATTGTGCCTTTTGTATTCAATCCCGATGCAATTTCTGTGTTTCATGGTCAATGTGAGGGTCCAAGGGATACAGTAAACCTGCACTGTTGAATCGGAATCTAATACTGGTCTCCCAGGAGCCGCTCATGCCACAAACTCTTAAAAGATTTAGTCTTCTTTTACTTAAGTCGTCATTGTCCCTTTTGTATTCAATCCCGACGTAATTTCTGTCCTTCATGGGCAATGCGAAGGTTCAAGGGATACAGTAAACCTGCACTGTTGCATCGGAATGAAATACTGGTCTCCCTGGAGCCGCAAAAGCTCAATCTCTTAGAAGATCCACTCTTCTTGTATTTAAGTCGGCATTGTCCCTTTTTTTTCAATGCCGATGTGATTTCTGTGTTTCATGGTCAATGTGAAGGTCCAAGAGGTACAGTAAACCTGCACTGGTGCATCGGAATCTGATACTGGTCTCCCAGGAGCCGCTCAAACCACAAGCTCTTAGTAAATTCCCTCTTCTTGTACTTAAGTCGGCATTGTGCCTTTTATATTCAATCCCGATGCGGTTTCAGTGTTACATGGTCAATGTGAAGGTCCAAGGGATACATTAAACGTGCACTGGTGAATCGGAATCTATTACTGGTCTCCCAATAGCCACTCAATTCAGAAACTCTTAAAAGATTCAGTCTTCGTGTACCTAAGTCGTCATTGTCCCTTTTGTATTCATTCCCGTCGTAATTTTTGTGCTTCATGCTCAATGTGAAGGTTCAAGGGATACAGTAAACTTGCACTGTTGCATCGGAATGTATTACTGGTCTCCCAGTTGACGTTCAAAGCACAAATTCTTAGAAGATTCACTCTTCTTGTACTTAAGTCGGCATTGTGCCTTTTGTATTCAATGCTGATGCGATTTCTGTGTTTCATGATCAATGTGGAGGTCCACGAGATACAGAAAACCTGCACTGGTGCATCGGAATCTAATATTGGTCTCCCAGGAGCCGCTGTAAGCACAAACTCATAGTAGATTCACTCTTCTTGTACTTAATTCGGCATTGTGCCTTTTGTATTAAAGCCCGATGCGATGTCTTTGTTTCATGGTCGATGTGAAGGTGCAAGAGATACAGTAAACCCGTCACTCTTGCATCGAAATCTAATTCTGCTCTCCCAGGAGCCGATCGAACAACATACTCTTAGATGATTCACTCTTCTTATACTTAAGTCGGCATTGTCCGTTTTGTATTCAATCCCGATGCGATTTCTGTGTTTCATGGTCAATGTGAAGGTCCAAGGGATATAGTAAACCTGCACTGTTGCATCGGAATCTAATACTAGTCACCCAGGAGCCGCTCAAAGCACGAACTCTTAGAAGATTCACTCTTCTTGTACTTAAGTCGGCATTGTCCCTTTTGTATTCAATCCCGATGCTTTTTCTGTGTTTCATGGTCAATGTGAAGGTCCAATGGATAAAGTAAACCGCACTATTGCATCGGAATCTAATACTGGTCTAACAGGAGTCGCTCAAAGCACAAACTCTTCGTAAATTCACTCTTCTTGTACTTAAGTCGGCACTGTGGCTTTTTTATTCAATCGCGATGCGATTTCTGTGCTTTATGGCCAATGTGAAGGTCCTGAAGGTCCAAGGGATACAGTAAACCAGCATTGTTGCATCGGAATCTAATACTAACCTCCCAGGAGCAGCTCAAAGCAAGTGCTCCTAGAAGATTCACTCTTGTTGAACTTCAGTCGACATTGTCCCTTTTGTATTCAATCCCGATGCAATTTCCGTGTTTCATGGTCAATGTCAAGGTCCAGGGGATACAGTAAACCTCCACTGTTGCATTGGAATCTAATACTGGTCTCCAATGAGCTGCTCAAAGCACAAACTCTTACAAGATTCTCTCTTCTTGTACTTAAGTCGGCATTGTCCCTTTAGTATTCAATCGCGATGCGATTTCTGTGTTTCTTGGTCACTGTGAAGGTACAAGGGATACAGTGAACCGGCACTGGTGCATCTGAATCTAATAGTGGTCTCCAATGAATCCCTCAAAGCACAAACTCTTACGAGATTCACTCTTCTTGTACTCAAGTTGGTATTGTCCCTTTTGTATTTTATCCCGATGCGATTTCAGTGATTCATGGTCAATATAAAGGTCCAAGGGATACAGTAAACCTGCACTGTTGCATCGGAATCTGATACTGGTCTCCCAGGAGCCGCTTAAAGCTCAAACTCTTAGTAGATTCACTCTTCTTGTACTTTAGTCGGCATTGTCCCTTTTGTATTCAATCGCGATGCAATTTCTGTGTTTCATGGTCAATGTGCAGGTCCAAGGGATACAGTAAACCTGCACTGTTCCATCAGAATCTAATACTGGTCTCCCAGAAGCCGCTCAAAGCAAAAACTCTTAGAAGATTCACTCTTCTTGTACTTAAGTCGGCATTGTCCCTTTTGTATTCAATGCCGATGTGATTTCTGTGTCTCATGGTCAATGTGAAGGTCCAAGAGATACACTAAACCTGCACTGTTGCATCGGTACCTAATACTGGTCTCCCAGGAGCCGATCGAACCACAATTGCTTAGAAGTTTCACTCTTCTTGAAGTTCAGTCAGCATTGTCAATTTTGTATTCTATCTCGATGCGATTTCTGTGTTTCATGGTCAATGTGAAGGTCCAAGGGATACAGCAAACCTGCACTGTTGCATCGGAATCTAATACTGGTCTCCCAGGAGCCGCTCAAAGCACAAACTCTTTTAAGATTCACTCTTCCTGTATTTAAGTCTGCAATGTCCCTTTTGTATTCAATCCCGATGCGATTTCTGTGTTTCATGGGCAATGTGAAGGTCCAAGAGATACAGTAAACCTGCACTGGTGCATCGGAATCTAATACTGGTTTCCCAGGAGCTGCTCAAAGCACAAATTCTTAGTAGATTCATTCTTCTTGTACGTAATTCGGCTTTGTGCCCTTTGTATTCATACCCCATGCGATTCTTGTGTTTCATGGTCAATGTGAAGGTTCAAGGGATAAAGGAAACCTGCATTCTTGCATCGGAATCTAATACTGGTCTCCCAGGAGCCGCGCAACGCACAAACTCTTAGTAGATTCACTGTTTATGTACTTAAGTCGGCATTGTCCCGCTTGTATTCAATCCCGATGCGATTTCTGTGGTTCATGGTCAATTTGAAGGTCAAGGGATACAGTAAACCTGCACTGTTGCATCGGAATCTAATACTGGTCTCCCAGGAACAGCTCAAAGCACAATCTCCTCGAAGATTCAATCTTCTAGTACTTAAGTCGGCATTGTCCCTTTTGTATTCAATACCGATGCGATTTCTGTGTTTCATGGTCAATGTGAAGGTCCAACAGATACAGTAAACCTGCACTGTTCCATCGGAATCTAATACTGGACTCCCAGGAGCAGCTCAAAGCCAAACTCACAGAAGATTCACTCTAATTGTGTTTAAGTCGTCATCGTCCCTTTTGTATTCAATCCCGATGCAATTTCTGTGTTTCATGGTCAATGTGAAGGTCCAAGGGATACAGTAAACCTGCACTAGTGAATCGGAATCTAATACTGGTCTCCCAGGAGCCGCTCAATTCACAAACTCCTAGAAGATTCAGTCTTCGTGTACTTACGTCGTCATTGTACCTTTTGTATTCAATTCCAACGTAATTTCTGTGCTTCATGCTCAATGTGAAGGTTCAAGGGATACAGTAAACCTGCACTGTTGCATCGGAATGTAATACTGGTCTCCCAGTTGATGCTCAAAGCACAATCTCTTAGAAGATTCACTCTTCCTGTACTTAAGTCGGCATTGTCCCTTTTGTATTCAATCCTGATGCAATTTCTGTGTTCCATGGTCAATGTGAAGGTCCAAGGGAAACAGTAGACCTGCACTGGCGAATCGGAAACTAATACTGGTCTCCCAGGAGCCGCTCAAAGCACAATTTCTTTGTAAATTCACTCTTTATGTACTTAAGTCGTGACTGTGCCTTTTTTATTCAATCCCGATGCGATTTCTGTGTTTCATGGTCAATGTGAAGGTCCAACAGATACAGTAAACCTGCACTGTTGCATCGGAATGTAATACTGGTCACCCAGTTGACGCTCAAAACACAAACTCTTAGAGGATTCGTTCTTCGTGTACTTAAGTCGTCATTGTCCCTCTTGTATTCAATCCCGACGTAATTTCTGTGCTTCATGCTCAATGTGAAGGTTCAAGGGATACAGTAAACCTGCACTGTTGCATCGGAATGTAATACTGGTCTCCCAGTTGACCCTGAAAGCACAAACTCTTAGAAGATTCCCTTTTTTGTACTTAGGTCGGCATTGTACCTTTTGTATTCAATCCCGATGCGATTTCTGTGTGTCATGGTCAATGTGAAGGTCCAAGAGATACAGTTAACCTGCACTGGTGCATTGGAATCTAATACTGGTCTCCCAGGAGCCGCTCAAAGCAAAAACTTATAGTAGATTCACTCTTCTTGTACTTAATTCGGCATTGTGCCTTTTGTATTCAGTCCAGATGCGACTTCTGTGTTTCATGGTCAATGTGAAGGTCCAACGGATACAGCAAACCTGCACTGTTGCATCGGAATCTAATTCTGGCCTCCCAGGAGCCGATCGAACCACAAACTCTTAGAAGATTCGCTCTTCTTGTACTTAAGTCGGCATTGTCCGTTTTGTATTCAATCCCGATGCGATTTCTGTGTTTCATGGTCAATGTGAAGCTCCAAGGGATACAGTAAACCTGCACTGTTGCATCGGAATCTAATACTGGTCTCCCAGGAGCCGCTCAAAGCACCAACTCTCAGAAGATTCACTTTTCTTGTGCTTAAGTCGGCATTGACACTTTTGTATTCAATCCCGATGCAATTTCTGTGTTTTATGGTCAATGTGAAGGTCCAAGGGAAACAGTAAACCTACACTGGTGAATCGGAAACTAATACTGGTCTCCCAGGAGCCGCTCAAAGCACAAACTCTTAGAAGATTCACTCTTCTTGTACTTAAGTTGGCATTGTCTATTTTGTATTCAATCCCGATGCGAGTTCTGTGTTTCATGGTCAATGTGAAGGTCCAAGGGATACAGTAAACCAGCACTGTTGCATCTGAATCTAATACGGGTCTCCCAGGAGCCGTTAAAAGCACAAACTCTTAGTAAATTCACTCTTCTTGTACTTAAGTCGGCACTGTGCCTTTTTTATGCAATCCCTATGCGATGTCTGTGTTTCATGGTCAATGTGAAGGTCCAACAGATACAGGAAACCTGCACTGTTGCATCGGAATCTAATACTGATCTCCCAGGAGCCGCTCAAAGCACACGCTCTTAGAAGATTCACTCTTCTTGTACTTAGTTCCGCATTGTCCCTTTTGTATTTAATCCCGATGCGATTTCTGTGTTTCATGGTCAATGTGAAGGTCCAAGGGATACAGTAAACCTGCACTGTTGCATCGGAAACTAATACTGGTCTCCAATGAGCCGCTCAAAGACAAACTCCTACAAGATTCACTCCTCTTGTACTTAAGTCGGCATTGTCCCTTTTGTATTCGATCCCGATGCGATTTCTGTGTCTCTTAGTCAATGCGAAGGTCCAAGGGATACAGTAAACCTGCACTGGTGCATCGGATTCTAATACTGGTCTCCCAGGAGCCCCGCAAAACACACACTCTTAGAAGATTCACTCTACTTGTACTTGAGTCGGCATTGTGCCTTTTGTATTCAATCCCGATGCAATTTCTGTGTTTTATGGTCAATGTGAAGGTCCAAAGGATGCAGTAAACCTGCACTGTTCCATCGGAATCTAATACTGGTCTCCCAGAAGCCGCTCAAAGCACAAACTCATAGTAGATACACTCTTCTAATACTTTAGTCGGCGTTGTGCCTTTTGTATTCAATCCCGATGCAATTTCTGTGTTTCATGGTCAATATGAAGGTCCAAGGGATACAGTAAACCTGCACTGTTCCATCGGAACGCACGAGCGCGTACGGACGTGTCTCGCGCGCGCTCCCGCAACTACGGTCTTTTTGTCGGTTTTTCGGGAACAATCACGCCAGTGAACGAAAAAAACAGTGATCAGTGATTGATAATAGTGAAGTGAAGCAGTCCTACAAAATTTTCTCGTGTTTAGACTAGAGAAATAGTGCATTAGTGACTTCGCGGGTACATTTACGGAATGTCGGACCTCATCAAAGGTATTTCACTACAACTAATATCCAAAAGCACTACTAATACGATTAGGAACGCTTGACATTGCTAACATTACTAACCGCAGTGCTGTGAAAGTGTTAATAACAATATGAAAGGAAAGTTACCGTGTGACGAATCATCAAAGTAACGTATGGTAGGATTTTTCTCCGTAATTAGACGTTAAATATCCACCAAACTCACGAGAACATGTTACAACAGTGAAGGGTAGCTTCCAAAAGTGTCCCGAATAAAAAACTGATAATAACGGACTTAGACTAAAAACGAAGACTAACATATGGTAGCAAATCTCGCAGAAAAGACTAGCCTAATTTGAAGAAAATCATTGTGAACAATACCCATACAGTGAAGGGAAACGATCATAATTCTGAATTATAGACATATTATAGGTAAAAGTCATAAACTGTCGATAGTGATGAAAATTGATTACGAGTAACGTAAAACGATACGCCGAGCGACGGAACGCAAAGTCCCGAGAGTAGGTCGCAGTGCGCCAGCTGACACGCACTACGCGTGAGTTTCGCAAGTAGGCCAAACTGCGCTGGCCACAGCAAACCTGTATTGCTAAACACGACTCGTGTTTCCGCGCGCAACCGCGGGAGTCAGCAGCTTACGCGGGCTCACAGTCCCCACCTGGTCCCGCGAACCACGTGGCCGGCTGACGTGCGGAGCTGACCGCGGCGCTCGGTGTCGATCGGACATCGCCGGCGAAGCCACCCAGCCCACATTCGGCCTCGCTCTGTGACGTATCGCTTTTGGGACTTACGTGTCACAATGTGGTGCCGCACACGCAATACACACTAAAAAAAGGTCACTCTTTAAGAACTATAACACAGATTCGCAATCCTGGATCGAGCACGCCTACTAAGTGGTGCTAGCACCACACCCAAGTCCACGAAAGGGACGCTTAGTAGAGCGCAGAGCAGCACCAGTCGCAAAGTATCGCCTATAGGCATGGCGTCTGGTGTCCACGAATATGCCGTTATGTCACCGAGCCAGAAGATCGCTGCAATTGACGAGCTATTAAATGACATTGGGGCGGAATTAAAGGCCAAACACGTATCGAGTAGCGTACTGAATACGATAAGGAATAAAATATTCCCTTTGGCTTTCCAACTCACGTCAGCAGAAGCAAAGGTCGAGCTGCTGCAAGAGCAGAACAAAGATCTACTGCGCGAACTTCAGCACTCAGCTGACCCAGTTAAGGACCTTAGAATTGAGTCTCTCACAGAACAGGTCAACAAACTCGAGGAAGACAATACAAAACTCGCTGAAATAAACCAAGAGCTCAGGGACCAAATTAGGGATCTGACAGGAAAGGTTACTGAACAGGCACAGCAACAGGCCAAGACACTAACATACGCTGCGGCACTCTCCACCGCACCCAAAGAACATGAACGCATTGAGGTGGCAAAAGCCAAGCAGGCAACCACTCTCTTCATAAAGTCTACCAACAACCAAGACACGAAAACAATAAAACAAACGTTGACAAAAAACATCAACCCAAGACGAGACAACCTACACATTAAGTCAATAAGAAACACGAAGACAGCTGTGATTGTCGAAGCAGCAACACAGGAGGACTGTAGGAAAATAATAGAAAAGACGAAAGATATTGAGAATATCGCGTGTGAGGGGCCCAGAAAGCGGCAACCTTTGGTGATAGTCTATCGAGTGACAGACACTATCTCGGATAGAGAATTTCTTGAGTATTTATACGACCAAACTCTCAGTGACGACTTCACAAAAGACGAATTCGACAAAGACGTGAAAATCAGATTCCGCACAGGGCCCAAAGGAAAGGGATACAACCACCAAGTGTTGGAAGTCACACCAAGAATTTATTGGTACCTCACCAAAAAAGGAAGGGTGTACATAGACTTCCAATCCCTATCTGTCAAAGACTATACGTCAGTGAGCCAGTGTTACAACTGTTGTGACCTTGGCCATACAACCAAAGCCTGCGCAGACACAGGTACGACCTGTTCAAGGTGTGGCAAAAAGGGCCACAAACGCGCGGACTGTCGAGCATCAGAGCCCATCGATTGCATCCCTTGCAGGAACAGAAACCGAATTTGCAATAAGAGCAGGGGTGGCGTCTGCCAGACCTACAAACAGCTGCTTGATAGACTAATTGACAGTACTGACTATGGCAACTGAACACCCCCCTGAGTCAAACAACATGCTCCATAAATCAACCCCTGAAAAAATAAGATCATACAAGTCACCATCCACCAGGCACAGAAACCATCTACGTGCAATACTCTGGCGTAAGAGGCAAAAACTATTACCTGACGACTACCCCAACAATGGTCACATTCCAGGCTTGATACACAATACAAACCTGGAGGACAGCCATCATGCAATCACTGAATACATAGACGACCTAACACTCACAGGACAAATGTCACCAGAAGCCGCCAAACTAATCAAAAGACATATAACGTACTGGATGACATTCCAGACGACCCTTATGAACAGGATAGACGAACTCGAAGACGAACTACTGAGAATAGACATGATAACCCCAAATCCTGATACCGACAGACCAGAAAACCATACCACACATTACCAACCAAAGCAACTGCACAAAACAGCGTTGCTAACGACTCAAGATCACCCATCCACTCCAGCACAACGACGCACATACGACACTACAAAATGCGAAGGACGTATCAAACCAATCAAATTCATACAAGGCGAGACCTTGAACCCAACGGTGCTAAACACAACCGTAACGCAAGCAAGCACAACTGGAGTCCAAACGGAAAACATGAACAAATCAGACACCTCAGACTGTAATCAAATCAAACGCAAAATAACTCTCTCTGACTCACTGACAGAGGAAGAAGACGACGTCTATTATTGCCCTTACGCCAGAGATTGTAGTGTTCATAATAATGATATTCGAAACAGTAATACCGACCTTGAACAGGCCACAGCGCCGGCAGACATCACGAATGCCACACAAAAAGCCGCAGCAACAACCGCAACAAAAGTCTGCGGAGGGTCTGGCAACAGAGGCGACAGTGCGCATATCATACCAAAAGCTGTTATGTCTGTCACAGGTAGCGCAGACGAGCAGTCAAGTGGGAACCAAATCACGTCAAATCAATGCAGAATGGAGGCACAAACAACCAACACATCTGATACACATCAAGACTGCACAAACGAAACACACACAAAAAACAAACGAATCATCGCAGCCTTTAGGAAACTAAAACCGCATAGGAAACCCAAACAGCCTAAGAGAGTCCCGAAAGTGAAAGCGTGTGACGACCAATCGCGGCAATCGCTGGCTGCCTCAAAACCTAGTGATACGAAAGTGCATACCCCTGATGATACCAACACCTTCGCAGCCTCCCAACCAACAACCTCAATGCCGACGCCCAAGGAAACCCCCACAACAACCAACGAGGAAGCCAATCCAGCGCCCCCCGCAGAGGCGCACAGCAACGCCACTACACCATCACGACACGTCACGGCTGCAGAGACGCCAACACACGCCATCGACACCGATAGTTTTAGTTACGACAAGCTAGATATAAATGTAAAATTAAGTAGGCTAGAAAAAAGAGACATCTTAGAGACGGCACAGCGGATGCTCATCCGCACCCTACACCCGTACGGCCAATCTGTTTGTTTCCGTACATCAGAGCAAACCGATAGACTGATTCTCAAAACGGAGAATATTCCAACAGATCCAGACAGCCTACGAGACCTGCTCATGCAGGTGTGCGCCCGCAGGGAGGAACCATTCGATATGGACAAGCTTTACAAGGATCACGTAAGGGGTCATGGGAGAACATACTTCGATTACAGTCAAACTGGCAGCAAGTGCTACACCACAGTTAAACACCCAAACTGCTAATAGCACAGCTTAATGCTATGCGGAGTATACTTGTAAATTCGGAGCTCCCACGGGTCCTACGTGAACTAAAAAGTGACATTCTGTGCATACAGGAGCCCTACACTAGACAAGGGCATATCCCCAACTTTCCTCCAAGTGCGGTGACAGTTGCGGAGGGGACAGGCTGCATGGCATCTGTCATAATGCTAAACAAAGAAATACATCCAGTCAAAATTACAGAACTCTGTTCCGAGCACCTAGTTACAGTTGAAGTCACACACAAGGGGGATACTTGGATCATCGCGTCGCTGTACGCCCAATTCTGTCATTGCATCAAACCATACGCAGACCTCATCAGAGATGTTGCCCAATACGCTGGCAACAAAAAACTTCTCATCTGTGCAGACGTAAATGCCAGATCAACCCTGTGGCATTCAGACAGAACTGACGACAGAGGTAGAATAACAAATGACATCATCCAAGAAAACAGACTACACGTACTCAACAAGGAAGGACATCACCTGACTCACATCGGACACAACGGTCATTCATCAAACATAGACATCACACTCGTTAATAATGCCGCCATCAACCACGTACGAGACTGGACCGTACATGACCAGATCACTGCTAGTGACCACAACATCATCACACTAACCTTAAGTGGCACACCAAACGTCAACACAGAAACACTACCAAAAAGACTATTATTTGACAAAACAGACTGGGACAGGGTCAGACAAAAAATACATGAGCACATACCGCAAGACATCACCGGCAGTGTTGATTACAGAGCACACATGCTGACAGGTATCATTACACACACACAGAACACCTGCATACCCACACAAAGAATGACAAAACACCAAAATATTCCCTGGACTACACAATTAACACGACTCAAACAAGACTCAAAACGTAAACGTAAACTTTACCAACGAGCAATTTCAGATAGAGAAAGACAATTACGACTACACGACTACCGGCTTGCCAAGGATAAATATAAACTTGAGCTGAATAAGACCAGGAAAGACCATTGGAACAGCCATGTAGCAGCACAAACACAACTAAACATTTGGGGGGAACCATACAAAATCGTGACAGAGAAAATTAAGAGCCCACTGGTTCTGGGAACGCTGCGACAGGAGGATGGTGAGATGACTAAGGGCTGGAGACGCACAGCGGAGTTCCTGCTGAGCAAACTCCTGCCCGACGACATCGCAGACACAGACACACCACAACATGCAGCACTGAAACGCGAAGTAGACACAGTATACACCACACCAAACGTCACCTGTCCATTTGCTTAGGAAGAAGTGGCGACAGCGATCTCAGAACTCAAAAACAAAAAGGCGCCTGGACCGGATGGTATCCACTCTGAGGTACTGAAACAAATTGCAGCGCAGATCACCCCGTTTCTCACAACGTTGTTAAACGATGCTTTAAGGCTGGGCCGTGTGCCTGCAGTGTGGAAGACCTCGAAGGCGGTTATCATCAAAAAGGCTCCAGACAAAGACCCATCAGACCCCAAGTCATACAGACCAATTTGCCTTATCAATACACTCGATAAAGTACAAGAAAAACTACTCTGCAAAAGACTACAAGCACACCGAACACTACGGGGACTGACACCACACCAATACGGCTTCAGGGAAGGGAAATCTATAGACGACGCAATTAACAGAGCACTCCAAATAGTACACGACACACCCTCCAAATACACACTTGCAATTATGATAGACATCTCAGGTGCCTTCGACAACCTCTGGTGGCCGGCCTTATTCAAGAGGCTCAGACACCTGCAGGTACTGGAGTCTCTGTATAATAGTTTCATGGAATACTGCAGAGACAGAACGGTCGTTTGGCAAATGGACAACCAGAAAGTGATTAAACGAATTACAAAAGGTTGTCCACAAGGGTCGATCTGCGGCCCCATCTTCTGGGACATAGTTATAGAACCGCTCCTACAGTTACTAGAGGAGCACATCTTGACAGATGGAGCTGTCGCTTATGCTGATGATCTACTCGTCGTAGTTTCAGCAAATAACCGTGCCCAGCTAGAAGAAAGAGCCAATGGAACACTTAGGACAATAACCCAATGGTGCACAGATAATAAATTAAAGATAGCAGGAAACAAAACAACTTATACATTGCTAAAGGGTATCCTGCGCAGGAACCCAATAGTCAAAATCGGGGACACAAACATAAAAAGACTAGCAGTCACATGCTATCTAGGAGTATACATTGATGAACGATTGAACTTCCACGAACACATGCGAATATGCACAAACAAAGCAGAAAAGATACTACACAATCTGGCTAGGCTAAATTCGGAACAATTCAGACTACCCTGTCAATGACACGAACATACCATTGCGCTCTCTTCGAGTCAGTACTATGCTTTGCTGCCAGTACGTGGGCCCACAGGTTAAATCTCTCAACCAACAGAACCATTGTACGTCGAGGCCAAAGAGGTGTTCTACTTCGACTAACAGGGGCATTCAAGACAACATCAAAAGACGCACTATGTGTCGTCATGGGAATTTTCCCCATAGATATCACCATCAGGTACCGCGCAGCAATGTACTGGCTTAAGATGGGGAGAATAGACCAGGCTCGGCAGATCACTGGTGTACCGATTGAGACAACACGCCAACTCAGAGCATGGCGAGTGGATACCTGGCAGAGCGAGTGGGCCAACAGCGATAAGGGCCGCCGTGTCTACAACTTCTTCCCTGACATCCGGGAAAGACTAAAACTAAAACATATTGATCCCAGCCGCGGTATGGTACATTTCATCACAGGACATGGCCCTTATCCCACGCACCTGTACCGCGTGAGTCTGCAGCAGACTAATAGATGCACATGCGGGGAAGAAGGTTCCCCTGAACATACTGTCTTCTTCTGTGGACAACGCACGAACATAAGACACACAGTACACATAAATCGCCTGAACACACAGAACGAACTACATGCCATAATACGCGACCCGGAAAGGTGGACTGAACTCAACAAACTAACGGACGAAATCTCGAAGATCCAACAAATAGAATACTTGCACAACAGACCCTACCGAAGGCAAGTCGGTCCAAACAGACGTCACGATGCCCAGGGGGATACAGATATGATTAGCACCACGAGTGATGAAGATGAAACAGATACAAACCAGGGCACCAACACAGATATTGAAGCGTCCAGCGCGGATGATCCATAGTGTCAACCAAGTCAAATTCAAAGAACAGAGTGGAACAACCGACAAGAGGTGCACAAGTCACACACAATCCTAAAAACAGATTGCACCGTATATATAAATAGTTAACAGCATCTCCATGTCCAATAAGAGCTTAAAGCTAGGTACCTCTTCAAGGGACCTACACCTTCCGTTAAGAGGCAGCGCACAGTCTGTATGGAAGGATCTTAATTGTGGTCCCTCTCTTTTGAGCCCAACCTGACGGATACCTATGGTAGATCGGGGAAAACCACCGCTCAGGCTGTGTTGCTGGCGGGGCCGGAAGGTGCTAACTGCCACACCACGTATCATTGTAAGTCTCATTGACTCAGTGTGAACTGTTCGTACAACCAACCTACACAGCCTATACCTCAACCTCCACTATACTAAGAACCTCTCATCTGAAGCTTAAAGTTGGGCACCTCTTCAAGGGACCTACGCCCCCCTGGTAAGAGGCGGCGCACGTCCTGGATGGAAGGATCTTAATTGTGGTCCCTCTCTTTTGAGCCCAACCCGACGGATACCTATGGTAGATCGGGGAAAACCACCGTTCAGGTCGTGTAGTCGGCGGGGCCGGGAGGTGCTTGCGCCTGATGTACTCTACTAGGAGCCTTGCAGGATCAACACAAACTGTTAGCGTCATTACCTTATTACTTTTATCACGAGTACCCTTTCATTAGCAACTTTGAGCCAAGCACAAAATCAGTTACCTCTCTATTGTATATCGTAAATAGTTTAGCAGGCTGGACATGGAGGTCTTACTCTTAGTTTCTAGCTTTAACGTACCCTAATCTCTTCTAGTTAAGGTAGTTTTTAGGATGGTAGATGTTAAAGGCATGGTGAGCAACGGCCAGCGTCTTGAGGGTCATTCCAAGACCCGGGCCGCCGCCCACAACCAGGTGACGGGCCATATTATACCTATAACTTCTCTATTCAGTTCTCTTCCTTCCTTCTTTCTAAATATTTAATTTCGTTTTGTTTATTAATATCTTACTTGATTTTGTATTAGTTATAAGTTTTTCTAATGCTGCACAAAAAAAAAAAAATATAACAAATGGATCTATACAGAGCCCGCCTCCACGTGGCGGGACACGGGCAACGGTGTGAGTGGGGACGGGAGGCGGTGTGTGGTTACTTTAAGTCACTGCGGACCCCGGACCCAGTCACAGCGGCTAAGTCGCAATATACGACCCACCATAAGAAATTAGACGGTGGGTCATAAAATATAAGCAGCTAGTGAAAAAAAAAAAAAAAAGTGAAAAAAGTGCTACATCGGTATCTAATACTGGTCTCCCAGGAGCCGATCGAACCACAATTTCTTAGAAGATTCACTCTTCCTGTACTTAAGTCGGCATTGTCCCTTTTGTATTCTATCCCGATGCGATTTCTGTGTTTCATGGTCTATGTGAAGGTCCAAGGGAGACAGCAAACCTGCACTGTTGCATCGGAATCTAATACTGGTCTCCCAGGAGCCGCTCAAACCACAAACTCTTAGAAGATTCAGTCTACATGTACTTAAGTCGTCTTTGTCCCTTTTGTATTCAATCCCGACGTAATTTCTGTGCTTCATGGTCAATGTGAAGGTCCAAGAGATACAGTAAACCTGCCCTGTTGCATTGTAATCTTTTACTGGTCTCCCAGGAGCCGCTCAAAGCACAAACTCTTAGAAGATTCACTCTTCTTGTACGTAAGTCGGCATTGTCCCTTTTGTATTCAATCCCGATGCGATTTCTGTGTTTCACGGTCAATGTGAAGGTCCCAGAGATACAGTAAACCTGCACTGGTGCATCGGACTCTAATACTGAACTCCCAGGAGCCGCTCAAAGCACAAACTCTTAGTAGATTCACTATTCTTGTACTCAATTCGGCATTGTGTCTTTTGCATTCAATCCCGATGCGATTTCTGTGTTTCATGGTCAATTTGAAGGTCAAGGGATACAGTAAACCTGCACTGTTGCATCGGAATCTAATACTGGTCTCCCAGGAACCGCTCAAAGCACAAACTCTTCGAAGATTCACTCTTCTTGTACTTAAGTCGGCATTGTCCCTTTTGTATTCAATCTCGATGCGAATTCTGTGATTCATGGTCAATGTGAAGGTCCACGAGATACATTAGACCTGCACTGGTGCATCGGAAACTAATACTGGTCTCCCAGGAGCCGCTCAAAGCAAAAACATTTAGTATATTCACTCTTCTTGTACTTAAGTCGACATTGTGCCTTTTGTATTCATCCCGATGCGATTTCTGTGTTTCATGGTCAATGTCAAGGTCCAACAGATACAGTAAACCTGCACTGTTCCTTCATAATCTAATACTGGTCTCCCAGGAGCCGCTCAAAGCCAAACTCTCAGAAGATTCACTCTTCTTGTACTTAAGTCGTCATCGTCTCTTTTGTATTCAATCCCGATGCGATTTCTGTGTTTCATGGTCAATGTGAATGTCCAAGGGATACAGCAAACCTGCACTGCTACATCGGAATCTAATACTGGTCTCCCAGGAGCCGCTCAAAGCACAAACTCTTAGTAGATTCACTCTTCTTCTACTTATGTCGGCATTGTGCCTTTTGTATTCAATCCCGATGCGTTTTCTCTGTTTCATGTTCAATGTAAAGGTCCAAGGGATACAGTAAACCTGCACTGTTGCATCGGAATCTAATACTGGTATCCAATGAGCCGCTCAAAGCACAAACTCTTACAAGATTCACTCTTCTTTTACATAAGTCGGCATTGTCCCTTTTGTATTCAATCCCGTTGCGATTTCTGTTTTTCATGGTCAATGTGAAGGTCCTAGGGATACAGTAAACCTGCACTGTTGCATCGGAATCTATTACTGGTCTCCCAGGAGCCGCTCAAAGCACAAACACTTAATAGATTCACTGTTCTGTACTTAAGACGGCATTGTGCCTTTTGTATTCAATCGCGATGCGATTTCTGTGTTTCAAGGTCAATGTGAAGGTCCAACGGATACAATAAACCTGCACTGTTGCATCAGAAACTAATACTGGTCTCCCAGGAGCCGCTCAAAGCACAAACACTTAATAGATTCACTGTTCTGTACTCAAGACGGCATTGTGCCTTTTGTATTCAATCCCGATTCGATTTCTGTGTTTCATGGTCAATGTGAAGGTCCAAGGTATACAGAAATCCTGCACTGGTGAATCGGAATCTAATACTGGTCTCCCAAGCGCCGCTCAAACCACAACCTCTTAGAAGATTCACTTTTCTTGTACTTAAGCCGTCATTGTCCCTTTTGTATTCAATCCCAACGTACTTTCTGTGCGTCATGGCCAATGTGAGGGCCAAAGGGATACAGTAAACCTGCACTAATGCATCGGAATCTAATTCTGGTCTCACAGGAGCCGCTCATTGCACAAACTCTTAGAAGATTCACTCCCCTTGTACTTAAGTCGGCATTGTCCCTTTTGTATTCAATCCCGCTGCGATCTCTGTGTTTCATGGTCAATGGTAAGGTCCAAGAGATACAGAAAACCTGCACTGGTGCATGGAATGTACTACTGGTCTCCCAGGAGCCGCTCAAAGCACAAAATCTTCGTAGATTCACTCTTCTTGTACTTAATTCCTCATTGTGCTTTTGTATTCAATCCCGCTGCGATTTCTGTGTTTCATGGGTAATGTGAAGATCCAAGAGATACACTAAACCTGCACTGTTGCATCGGAATCTAATACTGGTCTCCCAGGAGCCGCTAAAAGCGCTAAATCTAAGAAGGTTCACTCTTCTTGTACTTAAGTCGGCATTGTCCCCCTTGTATTCAATCCCGATGCGATTTCTGTGTTTCAAGGTCAATGTGAAGATCCAAGGGGTACAGTAAACCTGCACTGGTGCATCGGAATCTAGTACTGGTCTCCCAGGAGCCGCCCAAAGCAGAAACACTCAGAAGATTCACTCTTCTTGTACTTAAGGAGGCATTGTCCCTTTTGTATTCAATCCCGATGCGATTTCTGTGATTCATGGTCAATGTGAAGGTCCAAGGGATACAGTAAACCTGCACTGGTGAATCGGAATCTAATACCGGTCTCCCAGGAGCCGCTGAAACCACAAACTCTTAGAAAATTCACTCTTCTTGTACTTAAGTTGTCATTGTCACTTTTATATTCAATCCCGATGCGATTTCTGTCTTTCAAGGTCAATGTGAAGGTCCAAGCGAAACAGTAAACCTGCACTGATGCATCGGAATCGAATACCAGTCTCCCAGTAGCCGCTCAAAGCGCAAACTCTTAGAAGATTCACTCTTCTTGTACTTAAGCCGGCATTGTCCCTTTTGTATTCAATCCCAACGTACTTTCTGTGCGTCATGGCCAATGTGAAGGTCAAAGGGATACAGTAAACCTGCACTAATTCATCGGAATCTAATTCTGGTCTCACAGGAGCCGCTCATTGCACAAACGCTTAGAAGATTCACTCCCCTTGTACATAAGACGGCATTGTCCCTTTTGTATTCAATCCCGCTGCGATCTCTGTGTTTCATGGTCAATGGTAAGGTCCAAGAGATACAGAAAACCTGCACTGGTGCATGGAATGTACTACTGGTCTCCCAGGAGCCGGTCAAAGCACAAAATCTTAGTAGATTCACTCTTCTTGTACTTAATTCCTCATTGTGCTTTTGCATTCAATCCCGCTGCGATTTCTGTGTTTCATGGATAATGTGAAGATCCAAGAGATACACTAAACCTGCACTGTTGCATCGGAATCTAATACTGGTCTCCCAGGAGCCGCTAAAAGCGCTAACTCTAAGAAGGTTCACTCTTCTTGTACTTAAGTCGGCATTGTCCCCCTTGTATTCATTCCCGATGGGATTTCTGTGTTTCATGGTCAATATGAAGGTCGAAGGGATACAGTAAACCTGCACTGGTGCATCGGAATCTAATACTCGTCTCCGAGGAGCCGCTCAAATCACAAACTCTTAGTAGATTCACTCTTCTTCTACTTATGTCGGCATAGTGCCTTTTGCATTCAATTCCGAAGCGTTTTCTCTGTTTCATGTTCAGTGTAAAGGTCCAAGGGATACAGTAAACCTGCACTGTTGCATCGGAATCTATTACTGGTCTCCCAGGAGCCGCCCAAAGCACAAACTCTTAGTAGATTCACTCTTGTTGTACTTTAGTCGGCATATTGCGTTTTGTATTCAATCCCGATACGGTTTCTGTGTTCCATGGTCAATGCGAAGGTCCAACGGATACAGTAAACCTGATCTGGTGCATCGGAATCTAGTACCGGTCTCCCAGGAGCCGCCCAAAGCACAAACACTCAGAAGATTCACTCTTCTTGTACTTAAGCCGGCATTGTCCCTTTTGTATTCAATCCCGATGCGATTTCTGTGATTCATGGTCAATTTGAAGGTCCAAGGGATACAGTAAACCTGCACTGGTGAATCGGAATCTAATACTGGTCTCCCAGGAGCCGCTGAAACCACAAACTCTTAGAAAATTCACTCTTCTTGTACTTAAGTTGTCATTGTCACTTTTATATTCAATCCAGATGCGATTTCTGTCTTTCAAGGTCAATGTGAAGGTCCAAGCGAAACAGTAAACCTGCACTGATGCATCGGAATCTAATACCGGTCTCCCAGTAGCCGCTCAAAGCGCAAACTCTTAGAAGATTCGCTCTTCTTGTACTTAAGCCGGCATTGTCCCTTTTGTATTCAATCCCGATGCGATTTCTGTGTTTCATGGTCAATGTGAATGTCCAAGGGATACAGTAAACCTGCACTGCTACATCGGAATCTAATACTGGTCTCCCAGGAGCCGCTCAAAGCACAAACTCTTAGTAGATTCACTCTTCTTCTACTTATGTCGGCACTGTGCCTTTTGTATTCAATCCCGATACGTTTTCTCTGTTTCATGTTCAATGTAAAGGTCCAAGGGATACAGTAAACCTGCACTGTTGCATCGGAATCTAATACTGGTCTCCAATGAGCCGCTAAAGCACAAACTCTTACAAGATTCACTCTTCTTGTACATAAGTCGGCATTGGCCCTTTTGTATTCAATCCCGTTGCGATTTCTGTTTTTCATGGTCAATGTGAAGGTCCTAGGGATACAGTAAACCTGCACTGTTGCATCGGAATCTATTACTGGTCTCCCAGGAGCCGCTCAAAGCACAAACTCTTAGTAGATTCACTCTTCTTGTACTTAAGACGGCATTGTGCCTTTTGTATTCAATCCCGATTCGATTTCTGTGTTTCATGGTCAATGTGAAGGTCCAAGGTATACAGAAAACCTGCACTGGTGAATCGGAATCTAATACTGGTCTCCCAAGCGCCGCTCAAACCACAACCTCTTAGAAGATTCACTCTTCTTGTACTTAAGCCGTCATTGTCCCTTTAGTATTCAATCCCAACGTACTTTCTGTGCGTCATGGCCAATGTGAAGGTCAAAGGGATACAGTAAACCTGCACTAATTCATCGGAATCTAATTCTGGTCTCACAGGAGCCGCTCATTGCACAAACGCTTAGAAGATTCACTCCCCTTGTACATAAGACGGCATTGTCCCTTTTGTATTCAATCCCGCTGCGATCTCTGTGTTTCATGGTCAATGGTAAGGTCCAAGAGATACAGAAAACCTACACTGGTGCATGGAATGTACTACTGGTCTCCCAG
This sequence comes from Schistocerca americana, assembly GCF_021461395.2. Classification (NCBI taxonomy): domain Eukaryota; kingdom Metazoa; phylum Arthropoda; class Insecta; order Orthoptera; family Acrididae; genus Schistocerca; species Schistocerca americana. The sequence continues at coordinate 104,993,347 of NC_060119.1, forward strand.
GAGCCGCTCAAAGCACAAAATCTTCGTAGATTCACTCTTCTCGTACTTAATTCCTCATTGTGCTTTTGTATTCAATCCCGCTGCGATTTCTGTGTTTCATGGGTAATGTGAAGATCCAAGAGATACACTAAACCTGCACTGTTGCATCGGAATCTAATACTGGTCTCCCAGGAGCCGCTAAAAGCGCTAACTCTAAGAAGGTTCACTCTTCTTGTACTTAAGTCGGCATTGTCCCCCTTGTATTCAATCCCGATGCGATTTCTGTGTTTCAAGGTCAATGTGAAGATCCATGGGGTACAGTAAACCTGCACTGGTGAATCGGAATCTAATACTGGTCTCCCAGGAGCCGCTGAAACCACAAACTCTTAGAAAATTCACTCTTCTTGTACTTAAGTTGTCATTGTCCCTATTGTATTCAATCCCGATGCGATTTCTGTGATTCATGGTCAATGTGAAGGTCCAAGGGATAAAGTAAACCGGCACTGGTGAATTGTAATCTAACACTATTCTCCCAGGCGCCGCTCGAAGAACAAGCTCTTACAAGATACCCTCTTCTTGTACTGAAGTCGGCATTGTCCCTTTTGTATTCAATCCCGATGCGATTTCAGTTACTCAAGGTCAATGTGAATTTCCAAGGGATACAGTAAACCTGCACTGGTGAATCGGAATCTAATACTGGTCTCCCAGGAGCCGCTGAAACCGCAAACTCTTAGAAAATTCACTCTTCTTGTACTTAAGTTGTCATTGTCACTTTTATATTCAATCCCGATTCGATTTCTGTCTTTCAAGGTCAATGTGAAGGTCCACGCGAAACATTAACCTGCACTGATGCATCGGAATCTAATACCGGTCTCCCAGTATCAACTCAAAGCACAAACTCTTAGAAGATTCACCCTTCTTGTACTTAAGTTGGCATTGTCCCTTTTGTATTCAATCCCGACGCGACTTCTGTGTTTCTTTGTCAATGTGAAGGTCCAAGGGATACAGCAAACCTGCACTGCTACATCGGAATCTAATACTGGTCTCCCAGGAGCCGCTCAAAGCACAAACTCTTAGTAGATTCACTCTTCTTCTACTTATGTCGGCATTGTGCTTTTTGTATTCAATCCCGATTCGTTTTCTCTGGTTCATGTTCAATGTAAAGGTCCAAGGGATACAGTAAACCTGCACTGTTGCATCGGAATCTAATATTGGTCTCCAATGAGCCGCTCAAAGCACAAACTCTTACAAGATTCACTCTTCTTGTATATAAGTCGGCATTGTCCCTTTTGTATTCAATCCTGTTGCGATTTCTGTTTTTCATGGTCAATGTGAAGGTCCTAGGGATACAGTAAACCTGCACTGTTGCATCGGAATCTAATACTTGTCTCCAATGAGCCGCTCAAAGCACAAACTCTTACAAGATTCACTCTTCTTGTACATATGTCGGCATTGTCCCTTTTGTATTCAATCCCGATGCGATATCTGTGTATCAAGGTCAATGCGAAGATCCAAGGGGTACAGTAAACCTGCACTGGTGAATCGGAATCTAACACTGGTCTCCAAGGAGCCGCTAAAAGCACAAACTCTTAGAAGATTCACTCTTCTTGTACCTAAGTTGGCATTGTCCCTTTTGTATTCAATCCCGATGCGACTTCTGTGTTTCTTTGTCAATGTGAAGGTCCAAGGGATACAGCAAACCTGCACTATTGCATCGCAATCTAATACTGGTCTCCCATGAGCCGCTCAAACCACAAACTCTTAGAAAATTCACTCTTCTTGTACTTAAATTGTCATTGTCACTTTGTATTTAATTCCGATGCGATTTCTGTGTCTCATGGTCAATGTGAAGGTCCAAGGGATACAGTAATTCTGCACTGTTGCATCGGAATCTAATATGGGTCCCGCAAGAGCCGCTCAAAGCACAAACTCTTAGATGATTCACTCTTCTCGAACTTAAGTCGGCATTGTCCCTATTGTATTCAATCCCCATGCGATTTCTGTGATTCATGGTCAATGTGAAGGTCCAAGCGAAACAGTAAACCTGCACTGATGCATCGGAATCTAATACCGGTCTCCCAGTAGCCGCTCAAAGCACAAACTCATAGAAGATTCACTCTTCTTGTACTTAAGCCGGCATTGTCCCTTTTGTATTCAATCCCGATGCGATTTCTGTGTTTCATGGTCAATGTGAATGTCCAAGGGATACAGTAAACATGCACTGCTACATCGGAATCTAATACTGGTCTCCCAGGAGCTGCTCAAAGCACAAACTCTTAGTAGATTCACTCTTCTTCTACTTATGTCGGCATTGTGCCTTTTGTATTCAATCCCGATGCGTTTTCTCTGTTTCATGTTCATTGTAAAGGTCCAAGGGATACAGTAAACCTGCACTGTTGCATCGGAATCTAATACTGGTCTCCAATGAGCCGCTCAAAGCACAAACTCTTACAAGATTCACTCTCTTTGTACATATGTCGGCATTGTCCCTTTTGTATTCAATCCCGATGCGATTTCTGTGTGTCAAGGTCAATGTGAAGATCCAAGGGGTACAGTAAACCTGCACTGGTGAATCGGAATCTAACACTGGTCTCCCAGGAGCCGCTAAAAACACAAACTGTTAGAAGATTCACTCTTCTTGTACGTAAGTTGGCATTGTCCCTTTTGTATTCAATCCCGATGCGACTTCTGTGTTTCTTTGTCAATGTGAAGGTCCAAGGGATACAGCAAACCTGCACTGTTGCATCGGAATCTAATACTGGTCTCCCATGAGCCGCTCAAAGCACAAACTCGTAGTAGATTCACTCTTCTCGTACTGAAGTCGGCATTGTGCCTTTTGTATTCAATGCTGATGCGATTTCTGTGTTTCGTGGTCAATGTGAAGGTCCAAGGGATACAGTAAACCTGCACTGGTGAACTGTAATCTAATACTGGTCTCCCATGCGCCGCTCAAAGCACAAACTCTTAGAAGATTCACTCTTCTCGTACTTAAGTCGGCATTGTCCCTTTTGTATTCAATCCCGATGAGATTTCTGTGTTCCTTTGTCAATGTGAAGGTCCAAGGGATACAGTAAACCTGCACTGGTGAATTGGAATCTAATACTGGTCTCCCAGGAATCGCTCAAACCACAGACTCTTAGAAAATTCACTCTTCTTGTACTTAAGTTGTCATTGTCACTTTTGTATTCAATCCTGACGCGATTTCTGTGTTTCTTGGTCAATGTGAAGGTCCAAGGGATACAGCAAACCTGCACTGTTGCATCGGAATCTAATATGGGTCTCCCAAGAGCCGCTCAAAGCACAAACTCTTAGAAGATTCACTCTTCTCGTTCTTAAGTCGGCATTGTCCCTATTGTATTCAATCCCGATGCGATTTCTTTCTTTCAAGGTCAATGTGAAGGTCCAAGCGAAACAGTAAACCTGCACTGATGCATCGGAATCTAATACCGGTCTCCCAGTAGCCGCTCAAAGCACAAACCCTTAGAAGATTCACTCTTCTTGTACTTAAGCCGGCATTGTCCCCTTTGTATTCAATCCCGATGCGATTTCTGTGTTTCATGGTCAATGTGAATGTCCAAGGGATACAGTAAACCTGCACTGCAACATCGGAATCTAATACTGGTCTCCCAGGAGCCGCTCAAAGCACAAACTCTTAGTAGATTCACTCTTCTTCTACTTATGTCCTCGTTGTGCCTTTTGTATTCAATCCCGATGCGTTTTCTCTGTTTCACGTTCAATGTAAAGGTCCAAGGGATACGGTAAACCTGCACTGTTGCATCGGAATCTAATACTTGTCTCCAATTAGCCGCTCAAAGCACAAACTCTTACAAGATTCACTCTTCTTGTACGTAAGTCGGCATTGTCCCTTTTGTATTCAATCCCGATGCGATTTCTGTGTTTCAAGTTCAATGTGAAGATCCAAGGGGTACAGTAAACCTGCACTGGTGAATAGGAATCTAACACTGGTCTCCCAGGAGCCGCTAATAGCACATACTCTTAGAAGATTCACTCTTCTTGTACTTAGGTTGGCATTGTCCCTTTTGTATTCAATCCCGATGCGACTTCTGTGTTTCTTTGTCAATGTGAAGGTCCAAGGGATACAGCAAACCTGCACTGTTGCATCGGAATCTATTACTGGTCTCCCAGGAGCCGCCCAAAGCACAAACTCTTAGTAGATTCACTCTTGTTGTACTTTAGTCGGCATTGTCCCTTTTGTATTGAATCCCGATGCGATTTCTGTGTTTCAAGAACAATGTGAAGATCCAAGGGGTACAGTAATGCTGCACTGGTGAATTGTAATCTAATACTGGTCTCCCAGGCGCCGCTCAAAGCACAGACTCTTACAAGATTCCCTCTTCTTGTACTTAAGTCGGCATTGTCCCTTTTGTGTTCAATCCCGATGCGATTTCTGTGTTTCATGGTCAATGTGAAGGTCCAAGGGATACAGTAAACCTGCACTGGTGAATCGGAATCTAATACTGGTCTCCCAGGAGCCGCTGAAACCACAAACTCTTAAAAATTCATACTTATTGTACTTAAGTGGTCATTCTCACTTTTGTATTCAATCCCGATGCGATTTCTGTGTTTCATGGTCAATGTGAAGGTCCAAGGGATACAGTGATTCCGCACTGTTGCATCGGAATCTAATATGGGTCTCGCAGGAGCCGCTCAAAGCACAAACTCTTAGAAGATTCACTCTTCTCGAACTTAAGTCGGCATTGTCCCTATTGTATTCAATCCCGATGCGATTTCTGTGATTCATGGTCAATGTGAAGGTCCAAGGGATACAGTAAACCTGCACTGGTGAATCGGAATCTAATACTGGTCTCCCAGGAGCCGCTGAAACCACAAACTCTTAGAAAATTCATACTTATTGTACTGAAGTCGGCATTGTCCCTTTTGTATTCAATCCCGATGCGATTTCAGTGATTCATGTTCAATGTGAAGGTCCAAGGGATACAGTAAACCTGCACTGGTGAATCGGAATCTAATACTGGTCTCCCAGGAGCCGTTGATACCACAAACTCTTAGAAAATTCACTCTTCTTGTACTTAAGTTGTCATTGTTACTTTTATATTCAATCCCGATGCGATTTCTGTCTTTCAAGGTCAATGTGAAGGTCCAAGCGAAACAGTAAACCTGCACTGATGCTATGGGATCTAAAACTGGTCTCCCAGTAGCTGCTCAAAGCACAAACTCTTAGAAGATTCACTCTTCTTGTACTTAAGCCGGCATTGTCCCTTTTGTATTCAATCCCGATGCAATTTCTATGTTTCATGGTCAATGTGAATGTCCAAGGGATACAGTAAACCTGCACTGCTACGTCGGAATCTAATACTGGTCTCCCAGGAGCCGCTCAAAGCACAGACTCTTAGTAGATTCACTCTTCTTCTACTTATGTCGGCATTGTGCCTTTTGTATTGAATCCCGATGCGATTTCTGTGTTTCAAGAACAATGTGAAGATCCAAGGGGTACAGTAATGCTGCACTGGTGAATTGTAATCTAATACTGGTCTCCCAGGCGCCGCTCAAAGCACTAACTCTTACAAGATTCCCTCTTCTTGTACTTAAGTCGGCATTGTCCCTTTTGTGTTCAATCCCGATGCGATTTCTGTGTTTCATGGTCAATGTGAAGGTCCAAGGGATACAGTAAACCTGCACTGGTGAATCGGAATCTAATACTGGTCTCCCAGGAGCCGCTGAAACCACAAACTCTTAGAAAATTCATACTTATTGTACTTAAGTGGTCATTCTCACTTTTGTATTCAATCCCGATGCGATTTCTGTGTTTCATGGTCAATGTGAAGGTCCAAGGGATACAGTGATTCCGCACTGTTGCATCGGAATCTAATATGGGTCTCGCAGGAGCCGCTCAAAGCACAAACTCTTAGAAGATTCACTCTTCTCGAACTTAAGTCGGCATTGTCCCTATTGTATTCAATCCCGATGCGATTTCTGTGATTCATGGTCAATGTGAAGGTCCAAGGGATACAGTAAACCTGCACTGGTGAATCGGAATCTAATACTGGTCTCCCAGGAGCCGCTGAAACCACAAACTCTTAGAAAATTCATACTTATTGTACTGAAGTCGGCATTGTCCCTTTTGTATTCAATCCCGATGCGATTTCAGTGATTCATGTTCAATGTGAAGGTCCAAGGGATACAGTAAACCTGCACTGGTGAATCGGAATCTAATACTGGTCTCCCAGGAGCCGTTGATACCACAAACTCTTAGAAAATTCACTCTTCTTGTACTTAAGTTGTCATTGTTACTTTTATATTCAATCCCGATGCGATTTCTGTCTTTCAAGGTCAATGTGAAGGTCCAAGCGAAACAGTAAACCTGCACTGATGCATCGGAATCTAAAACTGGTCTCCCAGTAGCTGCTCAAAGCACAAACTCTTAGAAGATTCACTCTTCTTGTACATAAGTCGGCATTGTCCCTTTTGTATTCAATCCCGATGCGACATCTGTGTTTCTTTGTTCATGTGAAGGTCCAAGGGAAACAGCAAACCTGCACTGTTGCATCGGAATCTAATATTGGTCTCCCAGGAGCCGCTCAAACCGCAAACTCTTAGAAAATTCACTTTTCTCGTACTTAAGTTGTCATTGTCACTTTTGTATTCAATTCCGATGTGATTTCTGTGTATCATGGTCAATGTGAAAGTCCAAGGGATACAGTAAACCTGCACTGTTGCATCGGAATCTAATATGGGTCTCCCAGGAGCCGCTCAAAGCACAAAGTCTTAGAAGATTCACTCTTCTCGTACTTAAATCGGCATTGTGCCTTTTGTATTCAATGCTTATGCGATTTCTGTGTTTCATGGTCAATGTGAAGGTCCAAGGGATATAGTAAACCTGCACTGGTGATTTGTAATCTAATACTGGTCTCCCAGGCGCCGCTCAAAGCACAAACTCTTACAAGATTCCCTCTTCTTGTACTTAAGTCGGCATTGTCTCTTTTGAATTCAATCCCGATGCGATATCTGTGATTCATGGTCAATGTGAAGGTCCAAGGGATACAGTAAACATGCACTGGTGAATCGGAATCTAATACTGGTCTCCCAGGAGCCGCTGAAACCACAAACTCTTAGAAAATTCACTCTTCTTGTACTTAAGTTGTCATTGTCACTTTTGTATTCAATTCCGATGCGATTTCTGTGTTTCATGGTCAATGTGAAGGTCCAAGAGATACAGTAAACCTGCACTGGGGCATCGGAATCTAATATGGGTCTCCCAGGAGACGCTCAAAGCACAAACACTTAGAAGATTCACTCTTCTCGTACTTAAGTCGGCATTGTGCCTTTTGTATTCAATGCTGATGCGATTTCTGTGTTTCATGGCCAATGTGAACGTCCAAGGGATACAGTAAACCTGCACTGGTGAATTGTAATCTAATACTTTTTTCCCAGGCGCCGCTCAAAGCACAAACTCTTAGAAGATTCACTCTTCTCGTACTTAAGTCGGCATTGTCCCTATTGTATTCAATCCCGATGTGATTTCTGTCTTTCAAGGTCAATGTGAAGGTCCAAGCGAAACATTAAACCTTCACTGATGCATCGGAATCTAATACTGGTCTCCCAGTAGCCGCTCAAAGCACAAACTCTTAGAAGATTCACTCTTCTTGTACTTAAGTCGGCATTGTCCCTTTTGTATTCAAACCCGATGCGATATCTGTGTTTCATGATCAATGTGAAGGTCCAAGGGATGCAGTAAACCTTCACTGCTGCATCGGAATCTAATACTGGTCTCCCAGGAGCCGCTCAAAGCACAAACTCTTAGTAGATTCACTCTTCTTCTACTTATGTCGGCATTGTGCCTTTTGTATTCAATCCCGATGCGTTTTCTCTGTTTCATATTCAATGTTACGGTCCAAGGGATACAGTAAACCTGCACTGTTGCATCTTAATCTAATACTGGTCTCCAATGAGCCGCTCAAAGCGCAAACAAGATTCACTCTTCTTGTACATAAGTCGGCATTGTCCCTTTTGTATTCAATCCCGTTGCGATTTCTGTGTTTCATGGTCAATGTGAAGGTCCAAGGGATACAGTAAACCTGTACTGTTGTATCGGAATCTCATACTGGTCCCCCAGGAGCCGCTCATAGCACAGACTCTTAGTAGATTCACTCTTCTTGTACTTGAGTCGGCATTGTGCCTTTTGTATTCAATCCCGATACGGTTACAGTGTTTCATGGTCAATGTGAAGGTCCAAGGGATACAGTAAACCTGAACTGGTGCATCGGAATCTAAAACTGGTCTCCCAGGAGCCGCCCAAAACACAAACTCTTAGAAGATTCACTCTTCTTGTACTTAAGTCGACATTGTACCTTTTGTATTCAATCCCGATGCGATTTCAGTGTTTCAACGTCAATGTGAAGGTCCAAGGGATACAGTAAACCTGCACTGGTGAATCGGAATGTAATACTGGTCTCCCAGGAGCCGCTAAAACACAAACCCCTAGAAGATTCACTCTTCTTGTACTTAAGTTTTCATTGTCATTTTTGTATCCAATCCCGATGCGATTTCTGTGTTTCATGGTCAATGTGAATGTCCAAGGGATAAATCAAAACCTGCACTGGTGCATTGGAATCTAATACTGGCCTCCCAGGAGCCCCTCAAAACACAAAATCTTAGTAAATCCACTCGTCTTTTACTTAAGTCGGCCTTGTGACTCTTGTATTCTATCCCGATGCGATTTCTGTGTTTCATGGTCAATGTGAAGATCCAAGGAATACAGCAATACCTGCACTGTTGCATCGGAATATAATACTGGTCTCCAATGAGCCGCACATTGCGCAAACTCTTACAAGATTCACTCTTCTTGTACATAAGTCGGCATTGTCCACATTGTATTCAATCCCGTTGCGGTTTCTGTGTTTCAAGGTCAATGTGAAAGTACAAGCGATACAGTAAACCAGAACTGTTGCATCGGAATCTATTACTGGTCACCCAGGAGCCGTTCAAAGCACAAACTCTTAGAAGATACACTCTTCTTGTACTTACGTCGGCATTGTCCCTTTTGTATTCAGTCCCGATGCGATTTCTGTGTTTCATGGTCAATGCGAAGGTCCAAGGGATACAGTAAACCTGCACTGTAGCATCGGAATCTAATTCTGGTCTCCAATGAGCCGCCCAAAGCACAAACTCTTAGTGGATTCACTCTTCTTGTACCTAAGTCGGCATTGTGCTTTTGTATTCAATCCCGATGCGATTTCTGTGTTTCATGGTCAATGTGAAGGTCCAAGGGATACAGTACACCTGCACTGGTGAATCGGAATCTAATACTGGTCTCCAAGAGCCGCTCAAACCACAAACTCTTGGAAGATTCATTCTTCTTGTTCTTAAGTCGTCATTGTCCTTTTTGTATTCAATCCCGGCGTACTTTCTGTGTTTTATGGTCAATGTGAAGGTCCAAGGGATTCAGTTAACCTGCACTGTTGCATCGCAATCTAATACTGGTCTCCCAGTAGCCGCTCAAAGCACAAACTCTTAGAAGATTCACTCTTCTTGTACTTAAGTCGGCATTGTCCCTTTTGTATTCAATCCCGATGCGATTTCTGTGATTCATGGTCAATGTGAAGGTCCAAGGGATACAGTAAACCTGCACTGGTGAATCGGAATGTAATACTGGTCTCCCAGGAGCCGCTAAAACACAAACTCCTAGAAGATTCACTCTTCTTGTACTTAAGTTTTCATTGTCATTTTTGTATCCAATCCCGATGCGATTTCTGTGTTTCATGGTCAATGTGAAGGTCCAAGGGATAAATCAAAACCTGCACTGGTGCATTGGAATCTAATACTGGCCTCCCAGGAGCCCCTCAAAACACAAAATCTTAGTAAATCCACTCGTCTTTTACTTAAGTCGGCCTTGTGACTCTTGTATTCTATCCCGATGCGATTTCTGTGTTTCATGGTCAATGTGAAGATCCAAGGAATACAGCAATACCTGCACTGTTGCATCGGAATATAATACTGGTCTCCAATGAGCCGCACATTGCGCAAACTCTTACAAGATTCACTCTTCTTGTACATAAGTCGGCATTGTCCACATTGTATTCAATCCCGTTGCGGTTTCTGTGTTTCAAGGTCAATGTGAAAGTACAAGCGATACAGTAAACCAGCACTGGTGCATCGGAATCTAATACTGGTCCCCCAGGAGCCGCTTAAACCTCAAACTCTTAGTAGATTCACTCTTCTTATACTTTAGTCGGCATTGTGCCTTATGTATTCAATCCCGAAACAATTTTTGTGTTTCATGGGCAATGTGAAGGTCCAAGGGATTAAGTGAACCGGCACTGGTAAATCGTAATCTAATACTGGTCTCCCAAGAGCCGCTCATACCACAAACTCATAGAGGATTCACTCTTCTTGTACTTAAGTCGTCATTGTCCCTTTTGTATTCAATTCCGACCTACCTTCTGTGTTTCATGGTCACTGTGAAGGTCCAAGGGATACAGTAAACCTGCACTGGTGCATCGGAATCTAATACTGGTCTCCCAGGAGCCGCCCAAAGCACTAACTCATAGAAGATTCACTTTTCTTGTACTTAAGTCGGCATTGTCCTATGTGTATTCAATCCCGCTGCGATTTCTGTGTTTCATGGTCAATGGGAAGGTCCAAGAGATACAGAAAACCTGCACTGGTGCATGAAATCTAATACTGGTCTCCCAGGCGCCGCTCAAAGCACAAAATCTTAGTAGATTCACTCTTCTTGTACTTAAGTCGGCATTGTCCCTTTTGTATTCAATCCCGATGAGATTTTGGTGTTTCATGGTCAATGTGAAGGTCCAAGGGATACAGTAAACCTGCACTGTTGGATCGGAATGTAATACTGGTCTCCCAGGAGCCGCTAAAAGCGCTAACTCTAAGAAGATTCACTCTTCTTGTACTTAAGTCGGCATTGTCCCCCTTGTATTCAATCCTAATGGTATTTCTGTGTTTCATGGTCAATGTGAAGGTCCAAGGGATACAGCAAACCTGCACTGGTGCATCGGAAACTAATACCGGTCTCCCAGGAGCCGCTCATAGCACAGACTCTTAGTAGATTCACTCTTCTTCTACTTATGTTGGCATTGTCCCTTTTGTATTCAATCGCGATGCGTTTTCTCTGTTTCATGATCAATGTAATGGTCCAAGGGATACAGTAAACCAGCACTGTTGCATCGGAATCTAATACTGGTCTCCAATGAGCCGCTCAAAGCACAGACTCTTACAAGATTCACTCTTCTTGTACATAAGTCGGCATTGTCCCTTTTGTATTCAATCCCGTTGCGATTTCTGTGTTTCATGGTCAATGTGAAGGTCCAAGGGATACAGTAAACCTGTACTGTTGTATCGGAATCTCATACTGGTCCCCCAGGAGCCGCTCAAAGCACAGACTCTTAGTAGATTCACTCTTCTTGTACTTGAGTCGGCATTGTGCCTTTTGTATTCAATCCCGATACGGTTACATTGTTTCATGGTCAATGTGAAGGTCCAAGGGATACAGTAAACCTTAACTGGTGCATCGGAATCTAAAACTGGTCTCCCAGGAGCCGCTCAAAACACAAACTCTTAGAAGATTCGCTCTTCTTGTACTTAAGTCGACATTGTACCTTTTGTATTCAATCCCGATGCGATTTCAGTGTTTCAACGTCAATGTGAAGATCCAAGGCATACAGTAAACCTGCACTGGTGAATCGGAATGTAATAGTGGTCTCCCAGGAGCCGCTAAAACACAAACTCTTAGATGATTCACTCTTCTTGTACTTAAGTTTTCATTGTCATTTTTGTATCCAATCCCGATGCGATTTCTGTGTTTCATGGTCAATGTGAAGGTCCAAGGGATAAATCAAAACCTGCACTGGTGCATTGGAATCTAATACTGGCCTCCCAGGAGCCCCTCAAAACACAAACTCTTAGTAAATCCACTCGTCTTTTACTTAAGTCGGCCTTGTGACTTTTGTATTCTATCCCGATGCGATTTCTGTGTTTCATGGTCAATGTGAAGATCCAAGGAATACAGCAATACCTGCACTGTTGCATCGGAATATAATACTGGTCTCCAATGAGCCGCACATAGCGCAAACTCTTACAAGATTCACTCTTCTAGTTTATAAGTCGGCATTGTCCACTTTGTATTCAATCCCGTTGCGATTTCTGTGTTTCAAGGTCAATGTGAAAGTACAAGCGATACAGTAAACCAGAACAGTTGCATCGGAATCTATTACTGGTCACCCAGGAGCCGTTCAAAGCACAAACTCTTAGAAGATACACTCTTCTTGTACTTAAGTCGGCATTGTCCCTTTTGTATTCAGTCCCGATGCGATTTCTGTGTTTCATGGTCAATGTGAAGGTCCAAGGGATACAGTACACCTGCACTGGTGAATCGGAATCTAATACTGGTCTCCCAAGAGCCGCTCAAACCACAAACTCTTGGAAGATTCATTCTTCTTGTTCTTAAGTCGTCATTGTCCTTTTTGTATTCAATCCCGGCGTACTTTCTGTGTTTTATGGTCAATGTGAAGGTCCAAGGGATACAGTTAACCAGCACTGTTGCATCGCAATCTAATACTGGTCTCCCAGTAGCCGCTCAAAGAACAAACTCTTAGAAGATTCACTCTTCTTGTACTTAAGTCGGCATTGTCCCTTTTGTATTCAATCCCGATGCGATTTCTGTGATTCATGGTCAATGTGAAGGTCCAAGGGATACAGTAAACCTGCACTGACGCATCGGAATCTAATACTGGTCTCCCAGGAGCCGCTCAAACACAAACTCTTAGTAGATTCACTCTTCTTGTACATAAGTCGGCATTAAGCTTTTTGTATTCAATCCGGATCCGATTTCTGTGTTTCATGATCAATGTGATGGTCCAAGGGATACAGTAAACCTGCACTGTTGTATCAGAATCTAATACTGGTCTCCCAGGAGCCGCTAAAAGCACTAACTCATAGAAGATTCACTTTTCTTGTACTTAAGTCGGCATTGCCCCATTTGTATTCAATTCAGATGCAATTTCTGTGTTTCATGGGCAATGTGAAGATCCAAGGGGTACAGCAAAACCTGCACTGTTGCATTGGAATCTAATACTGGTCTCCCAAGAGCCGCTCAAAGCACACGCTCTTAGAAGATTCACTGTTCTTGTATTTAAGTCGGCATTGTCCCTTTTGTATTCAATCCCCATGCGATTTCTGTGTTTCATGGTCAATGTGAAGGTCCAAGGGATACAGTAAACCTGCACTGTTGCATCGGAATCTAATATGGGTCTCCCAGGAGCCGCTCAAAGCACAAACTCTTAGAAGATGCACTCTTCTCGTACTTAAGTCGGCATTGACCTTATTGTATTCAATCCCGATGCGATTTCTGTCTTTCAAGGTCAATGCGAAGGTCCAAGGGATACAGTAAAACTGCACTGTTGCGTCGGGATTTAATACTGGTCTCCCAGGAGCCGCTCAAAGCACAAACTCTTAATAGATTCACTCTTCTTGTACTTAAGTCGGCATTGTGCCTTTGTATTCAATCCCGATGCGATTTCTGTCTTTCATGGTCAATGTGAAGGTCCAAGGGATACAGTAAACCTGCACTGGTGAATCGGAATGTAATACTGCTCTCCCAAGGGCCGCTCAAACCACAAACTCTTAGAAGATTCACCCTTCTTGTACTTAAGTCGGCATTGTCCCTTTTGTATTCAATGCCGATGGGATTTCAGTGTTTCATGGTCAATGTAAAGGTCCAAGGGATACACTAAACCTGCACTGGTGCATCGGAATCTGATACTGGTCTCCCAGAAGCCGCTCAAAGCACATACTCTTAGTAGATTCACTCTTCCTATACTTATGTCGGCATTGTCCCTTTTGTATTCAATCCCGATGCGTTTTCTCTGTTATTTGTTCAATGTAAAGGTCCAAGGGATACAGTAAACCTGCACTGTAGCATCGGAATCTAATTCTGGTCTCCAACGAGCCGCCCAAAGCACAAACTCTTAGTGGATTCACTCTTCTTGTACCTAAGTCGGCATTGTGCTTTTGTATTCAATCCCGATGCGATTTCTGTGTTTCATGGTCAATGTGAAGGTCCAAGGGATACAGTACACCTGCACTGGTGAATCGGAATCTAATACTGGTCTCCCAAGAGCCGCTCAAACCACAAACTCTTGGAAGATTCATTCTTCTTGTTCTTAAGTCGTCATTGTCCTTTTTGTATTCAATCCCGGCGTACTTTCTGTGTTTTATGGTCAATGTGAAGGTCCAAGGGATACAGTTAACCTGCACTGTTGCATCGCAATCTAATACTGGTCTCCCAGTAGCCGCTCAAAGCACAAACTCTTAGAAGATTCACTCTTCTTGTACTTATGTCGGCATTGTCCCTTTTGTATTCAATCCCGATGCAATTTCTGTGATTCATGGTCAATGTGAAGGTCCAAGGGATACAGTAAACCTGCACTGACGCATCGGAATCTAATACTGGTCGCCCAGGAGCCGCTCAAACACAAACTCTTAGTAGATTCACTCTTCTTGTACATAAGTCGGCATTAAGCTTTTTGTATTCAATCCCGATCCGATTTCTGTGTTTCATGATCAATGTGAAGGTCCAAGGGATACAGTAAACCTGCACTGTTGTATCAGAATCTAATACTGGTCTCCCAGGAGCCGCTAAAAGCACTAACTCTTAGAAGATTCACTTTTCTTGTACTTAAGTCCGCATTGCCCCATTTGTATTCAATTCAGATGCAATTTCTGTGTTTCATGGGCAATGTGAAGATCCAAGGGGTACAGCAAAACCTGCACTGTTGCATTGGAATCTAATACTGGTCTCCCAAGAGCCGCTCAAAGCACACGCTCTTAGAAGATTCACTGTTCTTGTATTTAAGTCGGCATTGTCTCTTTTGTATTCAATCCCCATGCGATTTCTGTGTTTCATGGTCAATGTGAAGGTCCAAGGGATACAGTAAACCTGCACTGTTGCATCGGAATCTAATATGGGTCTCCCAGGAGCCGCTCAAAGCACAAACTCTTAATAGATTCACTCTTCTTGTACTTAAGTCGGCATTGTGCCTTTGTATTCAATCCCGATGCGATTTCTGTCTTTCATGGTCAATGTGAAGGTCCAAGGGATACAGTAAACCTGCACTGGTGAATCGGAATGTAATACTGCTCTCCCAAGGGCCGCTCAAACCACAAACTCTTAGAAGATTCACCCTTCTTGCACTTAAGTCGGCATTGTTCCTTTTGTATTCAATGCCGATGGGATTTCTGTGTTTCATGGTCAATGTAAAGGTCCAAGGGATACAGTAAACCTGCACTGGTGCATCGGAATCTGATACTGGTCTCCCAGAAGCCGCTCAAAGCACATACTCTTAGTAGATTCACTCTTCCTCTACTTATGTCGGCATTGTCCCTGTTGTATTCAATCCCGATGCGTTTTCTCTGTTATTTGTTCAATGTAAAGGTCCAAGGGATACAGTAAACCTGCACTGTTGCATCGGAATCTAATACTGGTCTCCAATGAGCCGCTCATAGAGCAAACTCTTACAGGATTCACTCTTCTTGTACATAAGTCGGCATTGTCCCTTTTGTATTCAATCCTGTTGCGATTTCTTTGTTTCATGGTCAATGTGAAGGTCCAAGGGATACAGTAAACCTGCACTGATGCATCGGAATCTCATACTGGTCTCCCAGAAGCCGCCCAAAACACAAACTCTTAGAAGATTAACCCTTCTCGTACTTAAGTCGGCATTGTCCCTATTGTATTCAATCCCGATGCGATTTCTGTCTTTCAAGGTCAATGTGAAGGTCCAAGCGAAACAGTAAACCTTCACTGATGCATCGGAATCTAATACTGGTCTCCCAGTAGCCGCTCAAAGCACAAACTCTTAGAAGATTCACTCTTCTTGTACTTAAGTCGGCATTATCCCTTTTGTATTCAATCCCAATGCGATTTCTGTGTTTCATGGTCAATGTGAAGGTCCAAGGGATACAGTAAACCTTCACTGCTGCATCGGAATCTAATACTGGTCTCCCAGGAGCCGCTCAAAGCACAAACTCTTAGTAGATTCACTCTTCTTCTACTTATGTCGGCATTGTGCCTTTTGTATTCAATCCCGATGCGTTTTCTCTGTTTCATGTTCAATGTAACGGTCCAAGGGATACAGTAAACCTGCACTGTTGCATCGGAATCTAATACTGGTCTGCAATGAGCCGCTCAAAGCACAAACAAGATTCACTCTTCTTGTACATAAGTCGGCATTGTCCCTTTTGTATTCAATCCAGTTGCGATTTCTGTGTTTCATGGTCAATGTGAAGGTCCAAGGGATACAGTAAACCTGCACTGTTGCATCGGAATCTAATACTGGTCTCCCAGGAGCCGCCCAAAGCACAAACTCTTAGTAGATTCACTCTTGTTGTATTTTAGTCGGCATTGTGCCTTTTGTATTCAATCCCGATACGGTTTCTCTGTTTCATGGTCAATGTGAAGGTCCAAGGGATACAGTAAACCAGCACTGGTGCATCGGAATCTAATACTGGTCCCCCAGGAGCCGCTTAAACCTCAAACTCTTAGTAGATTCACTCTTCTTATACTTTAGTCGCCATTGTGCCTTATGTATTCAATCCCGAAACAATTTTTGTGTTTCATGGGCAATGTGAAGGTCCAAGGGATTAAGTGAACCGGCACTGGTAAATCGTAATCTAATCCTGGTCTCCCAAGAGCCGCTCAAACCACAAACTCATAGAGGATTCACTCTTCTTGTACTTAAGTCGTCATTGTCCCTTTTGTATTCAATTCCGACCTACCTTCTGTGTTTCATGGTCACTGTGAAGGTCCAAGGGATACAGTAAACCTGCACTGGTGCATCGGAATCTAATACTGGTCTCCCAGGAGCCGCCCAAAGCACTAACTCTTAGAAGATTCACTTTTCTTGTACTTAAGTCGGCATTGTCCTATGTGTATTCAATCCCGCTGCGATTTCTGTGTTTCATGGTCAATGGGAAGGTCCAAGAGATACAGAAAACCTCCACTGGTGCATGAAATCTAATACTGGTCTCCCAGGCGCCGCTCAAAGCACAACATCTTAGTAGATTCACTCTTCTTGTACTTAAGTCGGCATTGTCCCTTTTGTATTCAATCCCGATGAGATTTTGGTGTTTCATGGTCAATGTGAAGGTCCAAGGGATACAGTAAACCTGCACTGTTGCATCGGAATGTAATACTGGTCTCCCAGGAGCCGCTAAAAGCGCTAACTCTAAGAAGATTCACTCTTCTTGTACTTAAGTCGGCATTGTCCCCCTTGTATTCAATCCTAATGGTATTTCTGTGTTTCATGGTCAATGTGAAGGTCCAAGGGATACAGCAAACCTGCACTGGTGCATCGGAAACTAATACCGGTCTCCCAGGAGCCGCTCATAGCACAGACTCTTAGTAGATTCACTCTTCTTCTACTTATGTTGGCATTGTCCCTTTTGTATTCAATCGCGATGCGTTTTCTCTGTTTCATGATCAATGTAATGGTCCAAGGGATACAGTAAACCAGCACTGTTGCATCGGAATCTAATACTGGTCTCCAATGAGCCGCTCAAAGCACAGACTCTTACAAGATTCACTCTTCTTGTACATAAGTCGGCATTGTCCCTTTTGTATTCAATCCCGTTGCGATTTCTGTGTTTCATGGTCAATGTGAAGGTCCAAGGGATACAGTAAACCTGTACTGTTGTATCGGAATCTCATACTGGTCCCCCAGGAGCCGCTCAAAGCACAGACTCTTAGTAGATTCACTCTTCTTGTACTTGAGTCGGCATTGTGCCTTTTGTATTCAATCCCGATACGGTTACATTGTTTCATGGTCAATGTGAAGGTCCAAGGGATACAGTAAACCTTAACTGGTGCATCGGAATCTAAAACTGGTCTCCCAGGAGCCGCTCAAAACACAAACTCTTAGAAGATTCACTCTTCTTGTACTTAAGTCGACATTGTACCTTTTGTATTCAATCCCGATGCGATTTCAGTGTTTCAACGTCAATGTGAAGATCCAAGGCATACAGTAAACCTGCACTGGTGAATCGGAATGTAATAGTGGTCTCCCAGGAGCCGCTAAAACACAAACTCTTAGATGATTCACTCTTCTTGTACTTAAGTTTTCATTGTCATTTTTGTATCCAATCCCGATGCGATTTCTGTGTTTCATGGTCAATGTGAAGGTCCAAGGGATAAATCAAAACCTGCACTGGTGCATTGGAATCTAATACTGGCCTCCCAGGAGCCCCTCAAAACACAAACTCTTAGTAAATCCACTCGTCTTTTACTTAAGTCGGCCTTGTGACTTTTGTATTCTATCCCGATGCGATTTCTGTGTTTCATGGTCAATGTGAAGATCCAAGGAATACAGCAATACCTGCACTGTTGCATCGGAATATAATACTGGTCTCCAATGAGCCGCACATAGCGCAAACTCTTACAAGATTCACTCTTCTAGTTTATAAGTCGGCATTGTCCACTTTGTATTCAATCCCGTTGCGATTTCTGTGTTTCAAGGTCAATGTGAAAGTACAAGCGATACAGTAAACCAGAACAGTTGCATCGGAATCTATTACTGGTCACCCAGGAGCCGTTCAAAGCACAAACTCTTAGGAGATACACTCTTCTTGTACTTAAGTCGGCATTGTCCCTTTTGTATTCAGTCCCGATGCGATTTCTGTGTTTCATGGTCAATGCGAAGGTCCAAGGGATACAGTAAACCCGCACTGTAGCTTCGGAATCTAATTCTGGTCTCCAATGAGCCGCCCAAAGCACAAACTCTTAGTGGATTCACTCTTCTTGTACCTAAGTCGGCATTGTGCTTTTGTATTCAATCCCGATGCGATTTCTGTGTTTCATGGTCAATGTGAAGGTCCAAGGGATACAGTACACCTGCACTGGTGAATCAGAATCTAATACTGGTCTCCCAAGAGCCGCTCAAACCACAAACTCTTGGAAGATTCATTCTTCTTGTTCTTAAGTCGTCATTGTCCTTTTTGTATTCAATCCCGGCGTACTTTCTGTGTTTTATGGTCAATGTGAAGGTCCAAGGGATACAGTTAACCAGCACTGTTGCATCGCAATCTAATACTGGTTTCCCAGTAGCCGCTCAAAGAACAAACTCTTAGAAGATTCACTCTTCTTGTACTTAAGTCGGCATTGTCCCTTTTGTATTCAATCCCGATGCGATTTCTGTGATTCATGGTCAATGTGAAGGTCCAAGGGATACAGTAAACCTGCACTGACGCATCGGAATCTAATACTGGTCTCCCAGGAGCCGCTCAAACACAAACTCTTAGTAGATTCACTCTTCTTGTACATAAGTCGGCATTAAGCTTTTTGTATTCAATCCGGATCCGATTTCTGTGTTTCATGATCAATGTGATGGTCCAAGGGATACAGTAAACCTGCACTGTTGTATCAGAATCTAATACTGGTCTCCCAGGAGCCGCTAAAAGCACTAACTCATAGAAGATTCACTTTTCTTGTACTTAAGTCGGCATTGCCCCATTTGTATTCAATTCAGATGCAATTTCTGTGTTTCATGGGCAATGTGAAGATCCAAGGGGTACAGCAAAACCTGCACTGTTGCATTGGAATCTAATACTGGTCTCCCAAGAGCCGCTCAAAGCACACGCTCTTAGAAGATTCACTGTTCTTGTATTTAAGTCGGCATTGTCCCTTTTGTATTCAATCCCCATGCGATTTCTGTGTTTCATGGTCAATGTGAAGGTCCAAGGGATACAGTAAACCTGCACTGTTGCATCGGAATCTAATATGGGTCTCCCAGGAGCCGCTCAAAGCACAAACTCTTAGAAGATGCACTCTTCTCGTACTTAAGTCGGCATTGACCTTATTGTATTCAATCCCGATGCGATTTCTGTCTTTCAAGGTCAATGCGAAGGTCCAAGGGATACAGTAAAACTGCACTGTTGCATCGGGATTTAATACTGGTCTCCCAGGAGCCGCACAAAGCACAAACTCTTAATAGATTCACTCTTCTTGTACTTAAGTCGGCATTGTGCCTTTGTATTCAATCCCGATGCGATTTCTGTCTTTCATGGTCAATGTGAAGGTCCAAGGGATACAGTAAACCTGCACTGGTGAATCGGAATGTAATACTGCTCTCCCAAGGGCCGCTCAAACCACAAACTCTTAGAAGATTCACCCTTCTTGTACTTAAGTCGGCATTGTCCCTTTTGTATTCAATGCCGATGGGATTTCAGTGTTTCATGGTCAATGTAAAGGTCCAAGGGATACAGTAAACCTGCAGTGGTGCATCGGAATCTGATACTGGTCTCCCAGAAGCCGCTCAAAGCACATACTCTTAGTAGATTCACTCTTCCTATACTTATGTCGGCATTGTCCCTTTTGTATTCAATCCCGATGCGTTTTCTCTGTTATTTGTTCAATGTAAAGGTCCAAGGGATACAGTAAACCTGCACTGTTGCATCGGAATCTAATACTGGTCTCCAATGAGCCGCTCATAGCGCAAACTCTTACAGGATTCACTCTTCTTGTACATAAGTCGGAATTGTCCCTTTTGTATTCAATCCTGTTGCGATTTCTTTGTTTCATGGTCAATGTGAAGGTCCAAGGGATACAGTAAACCTGCACTGATGCATCGGAATCTCATACTGGTCTCCCAGAAGCCGCCCAAAACACAAACTCTTAGAAGATTCACTCTTCTTGTACTTAAGTCGGCATTGTCCCTTTTGTACTCAGTCCCGATGCGATTTCTGTGTTTCATGGTCAATGTGAAGTTCCAAGGGATAAATCAAAACCTGCACTGGTGCATTGGAATCTAATACTGGCCTCCCAGGAGCCCCTCAAAACACAAACTCTTAGTAAATCCACTCGTCTTTTACTTAAGTCGGCCTTGTGACTTTTGTATTCTATCCCGATGCGATTTCTGTGTTTCATGGTCAATGTGAAGATCCAAGGAATACAGCAATACCTGCACTGTTGCATCGGAATATAATACTGGTCTCCAATGAGCCGCACATAGCGCAAAATCTTACAAGATTCACTCTTCTTGTACATAAGTCGGCATTGTCCACTTTGTATTCATTCCCGTTGCGATTTCTGTGTTTCAAGGTCAGTGTGAAAGTACAAGCGATACAGTAAACCAGAACTGTTGCATCGGAATCTATTACTGGTCACCCAGGAGCCGTTCAAAGCACAAACTCTTAGAAGATACACTCTTCTTGTACTTAAGTCGGCATTGTCCCTTTTGTATTCAGTCCCGATGCGATTTCTGTGTTTGATGGTCAATGCGAAGGTCCAAGGGATCCAGTAAACCTGCACTGTAGCATCGGAATCTAATTCTGGTCCCCAATGAGCCGCCCAAAGCACAAACTCTTAGTGGATTCACTCTTCTTGTACCTAAGTCGGCATTGTGCTTTTGTATTCAATCCCGATGCGATTTCTGTGGTTCATGGTCAATGTGAAGGTCCAAGGGATACAGTACACCTGCACTGGTGAATCGGAATCTAATACTGGTCTCCCAAGAGCCGCTCAAACCACAAACTCTTGGAAGATTCATTCTTCTTGTTCTTAAGTCGTCATTGTCCTTTTTGTATTCAATCCCGGCGTACTTTCTGTGTTTTATGGTCAATGTGAAGGTCCAAGGGATACAGTTAACCTGCACTGCTGCATCGCAATCTAATACTGGTCTCCCAGTAGCCGCTCAAAGAACAAACTCTTAGAGGATTCACTCTTCTTGTACTTAAGTCGGCATTGTCCCTTTTGTATTCAATCCCGATGCGATTTCTGTGATTCATGGTCAATGTGAAGGTCCAAGGGATACAGTAAACCTGCACTGACGCATCGGAATCTAATACTGGTCTCCCAGGAGCCGCTCAAACACAAACTCTTAGTTGATTCACTCTTCTTGTACATAAGTCGGCATTAAGCTTTTTGTATTCAATCCCGATCCGATTTCTGTGTTTCATGATCAATGTGAAGGTCCAAGGGATACAGTAAACCTGCACTGTTGTATCAGAATCTAATACTGGTCTCCCAGGAGCCGCTAAAAGCACTAACTCTTAGAAGATTCACTTTTCTTGTACTTAAGTCGGCATTGCCCCATTTGTATTCAATTCAGATGCAATTTCTGTGTTTCATGGGCAATGTGAAGATCCAAGGGGTACAGAAAACCTGCACTGTTTCATTGGAATCTATTACTGGTCTCCCAGGAGCCGCTCAAAGCACAAACTCTTAATAGATTCACTCTTCTTGTACTTAAGTCGGCATTGTGCTTTTGTATTCAATCCCGATGCGATTTCTGTCTTTCGTGGACAATGTGAAGGTCCAAGGGATACAGTAAACCTGCACTGGTGAATCGGAATGTAATACTGCTCTCCCAAGGGCCGCTCAGACCACAAACTCTTAGAAGATTCACCCTTCTTGTACTTAAGTCGGCATTGTCCCTTTTGTATTCAATGCCGATGGGATTTCTGTGTTTCATGGTCAATGTAAAGGTCCAAGGGATACAGTAAACCTGCACTGGTGCATCGGAATCTGATACTGGTCTCCCAGAAGCCGCTCAAAGCACATACTCTTAGTAGATTCACTCTTCCTCTACTTATGTCGGCATTGTCCCTTTTGTATTCAATCCCGATGCGTTTTCTCTGTTATTTGTTCAATGTAAAGGTCCAAGGGATACAGTAAACCTGCACTGTTGTATCAGAATCTAATACTGGTCTCCCAGGAGCCGCTAAAAGCACTAACTCTTAGAAGATTCACTTTTCTTGTACTTAAGTCGGCATTGCCCCATTTGTATTCAATTCAGATGCAATTTCTGTGTTTCATGGGCAATGTGAAGATCCAAGGGGTACAGAAAACCTGCACTGTTTCATTGGAATCTATTACTGGTCTTCCGGGAGCCGCTCATAGCACAAACTCTTAGTAGATTCACTCTTCTTGTACTTAAATCGGCATTGTGCCGTTTGTATTCATTCTCGATGCGATTTCTGTGTTTCTGGTCAATATGAAAGTCCAAGGGATACAGTAAACCCGGACTGTTGCATCGGAATCTATTACTGGTCACCCAGGAGCCGTTCAAAGCACAAACTCTTAGAAGATACACTCTTCTTGCACTTAAGTCGGCGTTGTCCCTTTTGTATTCAATCCCGACGTACTTTCTGTGTTTCATGGTCAATGTGAAGGTCCAAGGGATACAGATAACCTGCACTGTTGCATCGGAATCTAATACTGGTCTCCCAGGAGCCGCTCAAAGCACAAACTCTTAGAATATTCACTCTTCTTGTACTTAAGTCGGAATTGTCCCTTTCGTATTCAATCCCGATGCGATTTCTGTGTTTAATGGTCAATGTGAAGGTCGAAGGGATACAGTAAACCTGCACTGTTGCACCGGAATCTAATACTGGTCTCCCAGGAGCTGCTCAAAGCACAAACTCTTAGAAGATTTACTCTTCATGTTTTTAAGTCGGCATTGTCCCTTTTGTATTCAATCCCGATGCGATATCTGTGTTTCATGGTCAATGCGAAGGTCCAAGGGATACAGTAAACCTGCACTGGTGAATCGGAATCTAATACTGGCCTCCCAGGAGCCGCTCAAACCAGAAACTCATAGAAGATTCACTCTTCTTGTACTTAAGTTGGCTTTGTCCCTTTTGTATACAATCCCGACGTAATTTCTGTGTTTCATGGTCAATGTGAAGGTCCAAGGGATACAGTAAACTTTAATTTTATATCGGAATGTAATACTGGTTTCCCAGGAGCCGATCGAACCACAAACTCTTAGAAGATTCACTCTTCTTGTACTTAAGTCGGCATTGTGCCTTTTGTATTCAATCCCGATGCGATTTCTGTGTTTCATGGTCATTGTGTTGGTCCAAGGGATACAGTAAACCTGCTCATGTGCATCGTAATCTAATACTGGTATCCCAGGAGCCGCTCAAAACCCAAACTCCTAGTAGATTCACTCTTCTTGTACTTAAGTCGGCGTTGTGCCTTTTGTATTGATTCCCGATGCGTTTTCTTAGTTTCAGGGTCAATGTATAGTTCCAAGGGATACCTTAAACCAGCTCTGTTGTATCGGAATCTAATACTGGTCTCCCAGGAGCCGCTCAAAGCACAAACTCCTAGAATATTCACTATTCTTGTACTTAAATCGGCATTGTTCCTTTTGTATTCAATCCCGATCCGATGTCTGTGTTTCATGGTCAATGTGATGGGCCAAGGGATATAGCAAACCTGCACTGTTGCATTGGAATCTAATACTGGTCTCCCAGGAGCTGCTCAAAGCACAAATTCTTAGAAGATTCATTCTTCTTGTACTTAAGTCGGCATTGTCCCTTTTGTGTACATTCCCGACGCACTTTCTGTGTTTCATTGTCAATGTGAAGGTCCAAGGGATACAGTAAACCAGTACTGGTGCATCGGAATCTAATACTGGTCTCCCTGTAGCCGCTCAAAGCACAAACTCTTAGAATTTTCACTCTTCTTGTACTTAAGTCGGCATTGTCCCTTTTGTATTCAATCCTGATGCGATTTCTGTGTTTCATGGTCAAAGTGAAAGTCCAAGGGATACACTAAACCTGTACTGGTGCATCGGAATCTAATACTGGTCTCCCAGGAGCCGCTCAAATCACAAACTCTTAGTAGATTCACTCTTCTTATACTTAAGTCGGCATTGTGCCTTTTTTTATTCAATCCCGATGCGATATCTGTGTTTCATGGTCAATGTGAAGTTCCAAGGTATACAGTAAACCAGCACTGTAGTATCGGAATCTAATACTGGTCTCCCAGGAGCCGTTCAAAGCACAAACTCGTAGAAAATTCACTCTTCTCGTACTTAAGTCGGCATTGTCCCTATTTTATTCAATCCCGATGCGATTTCTGTCTTTCATGGTCAATTTGAAGGTCCCAGGGATACCGTAAACCTGCTTTGGTGCATCGGGATCTAATACTGGTCTCCCAGGAGCTCCGCAAAGTACAAACTCTTAGAAGATTCATTCTTCTTGTACTTAAGTCGGCGTTGTGCCTTTTGTATTCATTCCCGATGCGATTTCTGTGTTTCATGGTCAATGTATAGTTCCAAGGGATACCTTAAACCAGCTCTGTTGCATCGGAATCTAATACTGGTCTCCCAGGAGCCGCTCAAAGCACAAACTCTTAGAATATTCACTCTTCTTGTACTTAAGTCGGCATTAAGCCTTTTGTATTCAATCCCGATCCCATTTCTGTCTTTCATGGTCAATTTGATGGTCCACTGGATACTGTAAACCTGCACTGGTGCATCGGAATCTAATACTGGTCCACCAGGAGCCGTTCAAAGCACAAACTCTTAGTAGATTCACTCTTCTTGTACTTATGTCGGCATTGTGCCTTTTCTATTCAATGCTGATGCGATTTCTGTGTTTCATGGTCAATGTGAAGGTCCATGGGATACAGTGAACCTGCACTGTTGCATCAGAATCTAATACTGGTCTCCCAGGAGCCGCTCAATGCACAAACTTTTAGAAGATTCAGTCTTCTTGCACTTAAGTCGTCTTTGTCCCTTTTGTATTCAATCCCGATCCGATTTCTGTGTTTCATGGTCAATGTGAGGCTCCAAGGGATACAGTAAACCTGCACTGGTACAGCGGAATCTAATACTGGTCTCCCAGGAGTTGCTCAAAACACAAACTCTTAGAAGGTTCACTCTTCTTGTACTTAAGTCGGCATTGTCCCTTTTGCATTCAATCCCGATGCGATTTCTGTGTTTCATGGTCAATGTGAAGGTCCAAGGGATACAGTAAACCTGCACTGTTGCAACAGGATCTAATACTGGTCTCCCAGTTGACGCTCAAAGCACAAGCACTTAGAAGATTCACTCTTCTTGTACTTAAGTCGGCATGGTCCCTTTTGTATTGAATCCCGATGCGATTTCCGTGTTTCATGGTCAATGTGATGGTCCTAGGGATACATTAAACCTGCACTGGTGCATCGGAATCTAATACTGGTCACCCAGGAGCCGCTCAAAGCACAAACTCTTAGTAGATTAAATCTTCTTGTACTTAAGTCGGCGTTGTGCCTTTTGTATTCATTCCCGATGCGATTTCTGTGTTTCATGGTCAATGTAAAATTCCAAAGGATATCTTAAACCAGTACTGTTGCATCGGAATCTAGTACTGGTCTCCCAGGAGCCTCTCAAAGCACAAACTCTTAGAATATACACTCTTCTTGTACTTAAGTCGGAATTGTCCCTTTTGTATTCAATCCCGATGAGATTTCTGTGTTTAATGGTCAATGTGAGGGTCCAAGGGATACAGTAAACCTGCACTGGTACATCGTATTCTAATACTGGTCTCCCAGTTGACGCTCAAAGCACAAACACTTAGAAGAGTCACTCTTCATGTACTTAAGTCGGCATGGTCCCTTTTGTATTGAATCCCGATGCGATTTCTTTGTTTCATGGTCAATGGTATGGTCCAAGGGATATATTAAACCTGCACTGGTGCATCGGAATCTAATACCGGTCTCCCAGGAGCCGCTCAAAGCATAAACTGTTAGTATATTAACTCTTCTTGTACTTAAGTCGGCGTTGTGCCTTTTGTATTCATTCCCGATGCGATTTCTGTGTTTCATGGTCAATGTAAAATTCCAAAGGATACCTTAAACCAGCACTGTCGCATCGGAATCTAATACTGGTCTCCCAGGAGCCGCTCAAAGCACAAACTCTTCGAATATTCACTCTTCTTGTACTTAACTCGGCATTGTCTCTTTTGTATTCAATCCCGATGCGATTTCTGTGTTTCATGGTCAATTTGAGGGTCCAAGGGATACAGTAAACCTGCAATGGTACATCGGAATCTAATACTGGTCTCCCAGGAGCTCCGCAAAGCACAAACTCTTAGAGGATTCACTCTTCTTGTACTTACGTCTGCATTATCCCTTTTGTATTCAATCCCGATGCGATTCCTGTGCTTCATGGTCAATGTGAAGGTCCAAGGGATACAGTAAACCTGCACTGTTGCATCGGAATCTAATACTGGTCTCCCAGGAGCCGCTCAAAGCACAAACTCTTAGGAGATTCACTGTTCTTGTACTTAAGTCGGCATTGTGCCTTTTGTATTCAAGCCCGATGCGATTTCTGTGTTTCATGGTCAATGTGAAGGTCCAGGGGATACAGTAAACCTGGACTGGTGAATCGGAATCTAATACTGGTCTCCCAGGAGCCGCTCAAACCACAAACTCTTAGAAGATTCACTCTTCTTGTACTTAAGTTGGCTTTGTCCCTTTTGTATTCAATCCCGACGTAATTTCTGTGTTTCATGGTCAATGTGAAGGTCCAAGGGATACAGTAAACTTGCACTTTTGCATCGGAATCTATTACTGGTTTCCCAGGAGCCGATCGAACCACAAACTCTTAGAAGATTCACTCTTCTTGTACTTAAGTCGGCATTGTGCCTTTTGTATTCAATCCCGATGCGATTTCTGTGTTTCATGGTCAATGTGAAGGTCCAAGGGATACAGTAAACCTTCACATGTGCATCGGAATCTAATACTGGTCCACCAGGAGCCGCTCAAAGCACAAACTCTTAGAAGATTCACTCTTCTTATACTTAAGTCGGCATTGGGGCATCTCACACTTCCACGGCTGAGGCAGGATTCGAACCTGCGACCGTAATAGTCGCGCGGTTCCGGACTGAGCGTCTGAACCGCTAGGCGTCCGCGGCCTTCACACGTGTGTCGTCCGCTACGAGTGTATATGGAGTACACGTCTTTTTTGGCTGTTTTGCTCACAGTCTCCTTTGGAAAACACCAACCACCAATGAGCAAAATGTTCCCCTGGCGCTTGCTGTACCGTAATTTTTATTTTTTTAATACATCCCATGAGGTAGTGCATCAAAATCACCCTCCATTCATGTTTCTTCCGCTCGTACTGAAAATTAGAAGAAAATGGGTCCACATCAGAACCCCATTTCATTAACTGCCCATCTGCGGTCTGCTCTTGAAAGTATTTTTGAAAGTAGTCAATGACCTCCACTTCAAAGCTGTCTTTTTCAGAACACCCAAGTCGTAAATTTTGGAACCATTTGATACAAAAGCTTTCCTTGATCCCACCATCAATTCCACGAACTTGCTGGCCAACGCACAATGTCCTCTGCTCAAAGTGCATTGTCAAAAGGGAGACGTTATGAATTCTCTGTTATTGCGGGATGTGAGTTAGTTGCTGCAGGCTATCTTTTTAGGATAAACGCTGGATCCATGAGTGGTTCTCTGCTTTCCAGATTTCTCAGAATAAGGTGACACCGGAAAGGCAGTGCAGTTCCATAGTATCTGCTTTGGGCGGTCAGGAGCCCTTTACTCCTTCTTCAGCTTCCTGCTTGGAAGTAACTCCAAGGGTGTCCTGGGAGTGACACGGTAGGATTTGGTGGTCACTGCCCGTCACTTTCTGTTAATGCTAGATATTCACAGCCTCGGACTGTAAGCGAAAACAATACATCCATACACCGATTCCCAGTTACCATGTAGAAAGTAGAGTAATAAAGATGGTTTGACCTATACAATCACTGCCATAATCCTCATCATTTGAATAAAAGCAATGAATTGATCGACCTATACATGACTTTAACCTGTGTCAGATGTGGTTTGCGTATCAGAAAAATCAAAAATGTGAGGCTGGGAGTGGCTTGACACTTTTCAAGCTTTTTTAATGGAATGTTTTCTATGTGCTGTGCCCAGAGGATGAACAGCTGTGCGAGAGCATCTTGTAATGGAATTATTTGGGAGCATTGTGCCTGAAGGGTCTATCTTGGCCCTGTGATGGTGCAAGAACTCCGGCCTTCAAAGTTGTCGCGAAAGAGGGAGGACTGGCAGAGAGTCCTGGAGTGGCATAGAACATGTGTGGTGCAGATTTGCACCTGGAATTCGACTGGCAAGTATTTCTTCATCGCCGGAAATGACGCCACAGAGTGTAGAGTATGTGCATGAGCTCAAAATGTGTTAACAGGAACCGAGTAGGCATTTAGCGTGACACTGAGCAGGGTGTGAGATTCGACAACTGTGGGCAACTGGAGAAGTAGGCAAGGAACGTCGGTATCCGAAGAAGTGAAGAAGGGAGCCCATTGGTGAGTACACCTGAGCACCCTTGCGTGATGAAATGCAGATTCAGATGTGGATTGGAGTTTGTCCCAGGTTCAATTGCCATGTCAGAAATGGGGAGCTGTGGCAGTCCTGCCTGGAACTCATTATTGACTATGGATGCAATTTGGCCTAATGTTATTGCGTACCTCCAGTGTTATGGCACCTTCGCCAATATATGTTCTTGTGTTTGGTACATACGTTGCAATAAAGACAGAACATGTGGTGTCCTACCTGTATTTACGGTGAACATACCGTAAGAGGAATTGAACGTTACAGCACTAAATAGCTGAAAATTGTCTGATGAGTTCCATCTACCATGGGAGCTGTGAGAAAGTTCACTGGAAAAGCACTGAGAAACTCATCACTAGGGACTGATGGGACGGAAACACTGAACTTTTGATCCAAGCCTGCAATTTTTGATCACATCCTCCTCGCCATTTTCGGTATGAGCTCACATGGAAAGAACAGGCTCACAGGTAGACAATTAATAATAAACACTTTATCAGCAGTGACAGAAATAGTGACATTTCTTATTAATGTCAAGGTTTGCAGTTACATCAGTCACAGAACAACAGAACAAGACTTCTGGATGCAGCAGGAACTGATAGCTGTCTTGTTATGCATTTAACAATCTTAACCGCAGTTTGCCATTAAACAGTCTCACTTTAAGTCTGACAGAATAAATTTCTATGCCCCGCGGATCACAGTTTGGACAGCGTCAGTGCCAGGCGAATAGCCTTCATGTAGTACATTCGATGGCACTTCTGTGTGACACAACACTTCTGCAGATACTATGCACATGTTATATTGTGTCGTCTTGTATACGTTAAATTGTCATACTGTAATAATTTACGACACTGCAAGGCAAACTTATAATGCAAATACAAACACGATTATCATTTTCCTGTTAAGTATTATGAGCAGTTTTTGGTTCTGTTCACGAATAAGAGAATGCGAGCTGCGCATCCACTGTGCCCACACGTCGATACACAGACTCTGTGGGCAGCCTCACAAAGGGATAAAATGAGACCAGAGTTTAATGTCCATTCGAAGCCAAGTTCGTTAGATATGTAACATGAGATTGGATAGCATAGCCATCTAGACATTCACCTTAATCAACTGGAGAGAACCACAAATAACCTAAGTCTAGATAGTTGGATGGACCATCACAGAAGATTTTCACTGCCAAGTCGAGACAGTGTCAGAGACAATCAACAATAACTGACACAGCACGTTTTTGAGAGGTACTATGATTATTTCACGGCGTTTCTCAGATGCAAAACGACAATCACTATGTCACAAAGTTTCCAAACATAGTCCACAAATCTGAACTGGCTGACAACGATAGGGGTGGATATTAATAAATATATCGATGTTATTTTAGGCAATGTGTAGATGGTGGGGGCAACGTAATGACGATATATTGAAAGCACATCGATGTTTCCAATACATCGTTTATTGTATCATTGTATTACAGAATAGCGAGGATCATTAGATAAGGCAGCAAACGCCAAAGGAATTGTGTGTGGATTGTGAAATTAGGCCGTTTTGAGTTAATATTTGAATGAGGTTAGTTAACAGATGAATAACATACAGTTGTTTCAGTAGAAAAGAGACAAAAACATTTATTTGGTACATAGCGTTTACAATATGACAAACACATTTGTAAACATAGTTGTTCAGAACTTTGAAAAAACGTGAGAGTCTCGTGGGTGTGAAATGGTAGGAATACCTGGAAAATCTTTTACTGTGCAGTAGCTGTTTAGGAAAACATTCACATATTCTTAAATAATCTTTTTACACAAAACACTGAAACATGCACATCAGAGTAGAACATATTCACACAATTTTCTGTTATCAGTGTAATTTCAAGAACAAATTCAGTGACATATTGTCTGTGGTTGTTTAAATTCAGAAAACTCTCATTTTCTTGTTTCAACGTTATCCCTGAAATGATATAAGCATACACCACTAATCCTTCTATGTCACATTTAATGACCTCAAACACATCAACAGCAGGCAAAATAACCACTTCTTCCTTCGCTGACAAAATAGTATGACTCACAAATACATGCGCTGATGTAGCCTGAAGATATACCAACAGTATTGCCCATTTTAAAAACCATGTACGCTTTAATGTACATTTCATCTAGCATTAACACTTTCATGACAAAATTAATTAAAATTTCGCATGTTACTGTAAAAATTGGATTCTGGCTTTTGAAATGGACGCTGAATCGGGGCATGTTTTTAAATTTCAGTTCTTGCTTATAGTTCTATAACTATTTTAAGAGGAACATGTAAGCCCCTCTTAAAATAATTATTTCAGTAGCGATTAAAATGTATAAAAATAAGTTCCATTACTAAGTCAAACAAATTATCATTCACAGGTTAATTTTTGTATAATTTTTTTCAAATTTGAGAAAACTGGTACCAGTATTCAAATTTATTGCATCTTGTCACAGAATGACTATGTACTCACATCAAAACAGTTTTGCATCACTTCGGTTCCGAGAATTCCGGAACCTATACAGAAAATTGGAGTAGATATCAACATAAACATCATTTCCACCCTTTTTATTGCTCATGGAAACCACATATTGCATGTAGTACCACCATACAGCGAGACCTTCAGAAGTGTTGGTCCGGACTGCTGTACACACCGGTACCTTTAATAACCAGTAGCACGTCCTCTTGCATTGATGCATGCCTGTATTCGTCATGGCATACTATCCACAAGTTCATCAAGGCACTGTTGACCCAGATTGTCCCATTCCTCAACGGCGATTCGGCGTAGATCCCTCAGAGTGGTTGGTGGGACACGTCGTCCATAAACAGGCCTTTCCAGTCTATACCAGGCATGTTCGATAGGGTTCATGTCCGGAGAACATACCGACCACCCTATTCCAGCGATGTCGTTAACCTGAAGAAAATCATTCACAAAATGTGCACGACGGGGGCGCGCCCATGAAGACGAATGCCTCACCAATATGCTGCCAATTTGGTTGCACTATCGGTCGGAGTGTAACGACAACTGTACATATAATTATTTTTCCCTTTATGAATTTAGATAAATTAACGTAAGCAATGTTTTGAACTTCTTTTTCGGTTCGTATCGTGATGTTAAAGAGACTGTGAGTAACTTTTGAAATGAATATTATTATTTATGTTAGATTTCAAATAATGTGGTAATCAAAGGAAAGTGTATTTAATGTTAAAACTATTGTAAGATGTGAAAATTGTAATTTATACACTTGGTCCATACGTAGGTAATGCATCAGGATATGTGTAGTAGAAAACCTGTGGTGAATACCCTACCTGTAGGGGAGCGGGAAAAGGTGGAGGCAGGCGAGGCGGGAAAACGCACACTGGCGCGGTTCGGCACAACGGGCACAGTATTACAGTCGGAGGCGAGCAACAGTCGGAAGTACACGTACTGTACCGAGGAGGCTGCCCAGGAAAAGTGGATTCCATTGAGCCTCGGATGAACCGATTCCGACGACTACTTGGCATGGCTATATTCTGAGGCACAAAATTGGAAAGATTACGACGCTAAGAAGATGGAAAGTGCCGATATTGTGTGAGCCTTAGCCGTGCTTGTATGTGTGCCGTGCTGCCCGCTATCTCGCTGCCCGCCAACCGCCGCACCGACTTGCACAGGTCAAACATTTATTTCATCTTTAGAAGTGTATCTGTGTGGACCAGTGTCGAAACTGTTTCTAACTGTTCAATAATAACGTGACTTTTACCAGAATTGCCTTAGCCATTACTGATCCTGATCACTGACCTAGACAGGATCCTTACCTCGTATTGTGCAATCCGAGTATCCTGAACTGAAAGTTTAATGTTAGTGTTAATGAAAATTATCAGCAGATTAATCTATGCCATAAACGTATCTAAAGTTCAGTGTGTTATTGCAAATGTTGGTAAAGAACAAAAGTATGACTAAATTGAAAGAGAGTTTTTTTTTTTAATTGAGTTAGCGATGTTATTTAATCAATTTGAGACAGAAATAATGACAGTTAAATTATTCAGAAGTAAGACAAAAGAGTAGTTATCCATAGATTGATAATTTTGAGTGTTAATTTGCCTTCAGTACTTAATAGTTTCAGTATAACGACCATAACAGTTTCAGGGCCCCCCCCCCCCTTCTCTTGTCCATTCTTTCAAACCTTGAAATGTGTTGATCAGATTTGACCAGTAAAGCTAAATTCTATATTAATCCTAAGTGAATTAATGTTTTTCTATCTTTAATAGTGACACGTGTGTGTACTTTCAAGATTGCTAATTCTAGGGTAATCCACGCCCGATTTCAGTCTGATCAATATACAAAATGCAGTTCGTAGTAATCATTGCTGTGTGGTGTTGTGTAAATTTAGCTCGTCCAAATTAGTACAAAAAGAGAAAACTTTATTTCAGTGGATTTTTCTGGTTCCAAACTTGGCCATATAACGCAACGTTACTACGTGTTATTATGCTTGTACATGCACCCACTTGTACAAGGAAAAACTCACTCATTGCCTAAGTAGGCTGGCGACCGAATTGTTAATTATAAGTAGCATCTATTGTGTGTACTTCTTGTCCATGCGAAAGAGTAATTATACTTTACATTTGCTTGACTGCATCACTGTAGTTATTGACTGAGTATAAGTCCGATCTTGCTTCTATTAGGTACACGCGGTCAACTAATGTACTAAAATCCTTGTTTATAAGGTGAAGCCCATGAACTTATTGCAGTACAGGCTTTATAGAGCTAACGTACGTCCGAGTAGGGCGGAAGCGTTACAGGTGGCTTCCCGGTGACAGGACATCCAGTTGTTGTCGGTTACAAATTAATGTAAAGATCGAACAGTGGATGTTCAGTGGCACGTATTGCAATAGTATTCAGTGAAAAAAAAAATAAACTGCAGTGTGAGTCAAGTACGGTAGTGTGGTGTAGCGTACTTTCAGTATGGACAGGAAAGTAGACGGGGTAGATGTGCCGAGCGAAATGGAGCATGCGGCTGGCAGTAGCCGGAGTTTACGCGGCCAGATAACAGATGGCGTTAGCGAAATACAATTGGCGTACTTACAATACCACGAACATGTCTATGAACAGATTGAAAGGTTGAGATCGCCTCGGACACAGCAAGAAATAAAACAGGAAGTAGAAGGTGACTTTGTAGATGATAGTGGTTATGTGAATGAATCCACTGACGTGTTTGATTCTCCACAGATAAAGAAAGAACCGAAAGAAACTTTTGAAGTAGGATCGGAACACACCGCTTCCGTAGAACAAAACAGTGTGAAAATTTTAAACATGAACGATTTATTTGAACAATTAACCAAACAAATTGCAGGACAGAGTGAGCAGCTCAAAATACAGAACGAGCAGCTTAAAACGCACGTTGACGAGCAGCTCAAAACACAGAATGAGCAACTTCAAAAACAAGTCGGCAATCAGGTTAATCAGCTCAAAACACACGTTGACGAGCAACTCAAAACACAGGGACGTCAGCTCAAAACACACGTGGATCAAATTAAAGCACAGGTCGAAGGACAGGGAATTAAAATTAGTAAACAAATAGAACAGGTAGAACAAAAAGTGGGTAATTTAAGTTCTGTGGTAAATAATCTGAAATTTGAAATTGATACCATTAACAAAAATATGGATACTATGCAGGAGGAAATTGGAAATATTAATAGTAGATTCGATGTTGAAATTCTCAACATCCAAGAGAAAGTAGAACCTCTGGTTGAAACTAAGGTAGACGAAAAAGTTTTCGGTCTTAAAACTGAGATCGTAAACGAATGTCAACACGGGATATCGCAATTGAAAAAGGTAGTTTTAGACACTGAAAGGGATTTAAGTAAAAAAGTAACCGGATGTGTTCAAAATTGTGAACAAAATACTACGAAAGTTCAAGGCAGAATTTTCGATCAGGAGAGCAAAATTAAAGATAGGCCTGGTGTTGTCTGTAATGGCACACCAATTACGAAGCTGTTAGAAGGCGAGGAACGCTTCGATCCAGCCAAGAAACATAACGGGTGGCATCCGTTAGATTTTATCAAAAATTGCGAGAGAGTATTTCCTGAGCACTTGTCTGATCAGGAAAAGATAAATGTAGTAATTAGCGCCTTAGCAGGTGACGCTAAGCGCTGGGGAATAAATTTAAATACCGAACGAATGACGTTCGAAGAATTCAGGCAAAGATTTACGGAAGAATATTGGTCTGAACAAAAGCAGTATAATTTATGGCGGGAGTTCATCATGGCCAAACAGCATGATAACAGGGGCAGGAATTCTTTGAAAGATTTCTGCGAGCATTGGTACCGGAAATTGACGCATTTAAGAGGTAGAAGATCAGATTCGCAAATTATCTGGGAGCTATACAAAAAGCTTCCGGAGGATTCAAAGAGGTATGTAGGAAGCAATCATCGTAGCTTCCAAGCATTTCTAGAAAGGGTCGAAGACGAAGACCATTGGCGCGAAAGTCATGCCAATTATCAAAATTTTGGTAACCGTAATAACCGACACAATGACGAACGAAACGACGGCGATGGATTTCGCGTCAATGTAATACAAAGAGGAAGAGGCAGAGGAAGAGGCAGAGGAAATAATCCAGGTCGCGGTAGAGGGTATACCGCGCAAAATAATAACGACGCGGGAAACTAATTTCCGCGAACGTTGCGGGCCAAACGGAAGCGGACAATACATACCGGCCCCGATTTAAGAAAAGATACCCGACCGACCGTAATGTAATGAGACAGGCTAGGGACGGACATGGAACGCCGCAAAGTGGTGTGGCGAAACAAGCGTCAGGTGCGAGCCAGAATGAGTCATCTTTGCCGCACAGAGCGCTACATGTTAACAGGCGAGTAGAGCATCAGAGGGCAACGGCCCAGCCTAGTAGAGCATCTGTTCGGAAAGAAGCCGCTAGCAATACGGCAGCAGTAGATACGAACATAGCCGTCAAAGCTAATGAAAATTTTACGAGTGATAATTCCGTGGCAAAGGAAACAATAAATGAAACTGTGAATACACAGAGAGGTGTGGTTAGCGGTGTTTGCGATAAGATAAAAGGCGATAATGAATTAGCAGAAGTAACTGATTGGCGTGTGCAGATCGACGATCTGTACAAGGGCCTAAAGCAATATGAGTGGGAGGATTTTAAAAGGGAGTATGAGGCGAAGAGATTAGTTGGTGGAAAGAGAGATAGTAGGGACGTCCATAAAGTGACGTGGCCCAAATTTGAAGAGGGGAGAATAAATAGCGCCGCGCAAAGTACGCGTGCTGCCGATAGGAGGAAGGTTAATGATAGGAAGGATTTGGAGGATGAAATCCTCAGCATTGACGAAGAAATAACTTCTGCTAATAGTCCACCAATGGTACAAGCTGCTACTGAGAGGCACCGTGGAGAAGGGGTAGATGATTACCTGAAAGTAATTAAAGTCCACGAGGATTACACTAAATATGAAGTCACAGTAGAAGTAAATAAAGCTGATGATGAGGCCGTTTTGCCAAAAGAGGAGATTGAATTAAAATCCAAGCCTGACGACAATACAGAGGAAGAACTTAGTGCCTGTCTCAGAAAAGCTTTTATGTTAGAACCTGAAAGCGATCCGGAATGGTCGGATTCCGACGATAGTTCGGATGATGAAAGATACACAAATACAGACGAAAATAAATGTACTAACTCTCCCTAATGTGCAAAAGTAGCGTACTTAAGTGAATCTGATGTTGAAGAAGAGAGTAGTGGTGATTCTAGTGAAGATGAATTTTCAGGTGTAAAGGAAAATGAATATACTTTTACTGAAAGAGGGTATGAGAAAATCAGTGAAAATAAAGGGGATGCAGTTAATTGCGATATAGTACCTAACGATGACGACGTATCAAAACAAAATCCAGACGTTGAAACAGAACAAAGAAAGAAAGAACCACCAGACGACTCAGGGTTTATTTCGCAAAGAGTTCAGGTAATTAATACCTCTGAACTCCCGGAACCCAACAAACCGCCAGATATATGTGAAGTGAATGTGAAAAGCATATCTTGGGACGATGTTATTGTCGACCCGGATTTGCTCAAGGAAGACCACGGTAATGAAAAACATTCGACGGTTAAACAAACTATAATACCAATTGAAATTTATAACGTGGAATTGCAAGTACTTCTTGATACTGGGTCTCAGATAAGTGCAATTTCTCAGTCATTTTTCGAACACATTTGTGATAAGCCTGGGCTAGTAATTATGTCAGTGACAGGTGTAAAAATTGTTGGGGCAACTGGCAAGGCTAGCAAGCCGGTAAAGAACCAGATTTTGGTTGAATTTAGTATAAAAGGACAAAACTTTGAACACGATTTCTTGGTTGTGCCAGACTTGAGTACTGAAATGATTTTGGGGATAGATTGGTTGGATAAAGAAAAGGTTATTATTGATTGTAGCCAGGGAGAGATCAAAATAGATAGTACATTTAGGAAATTGGAATTAAATTTTGAGGAAAGTGGGAAAGTGGTTGATTCAGAAATCGATTCTTTGTTGTTGGAGATCGACCAAAGGAATGATGGGTTGACAAACAAGTATGAGGTGTACCATGTCCAGAGAATATTAAATGAGAGTGACGAGCAGGGGCAGGAATTTAAGGGAATGGTGGAAAATTTAGAGGGAATATCTCCCAAACAGAAAGCAGAATTGCTTGAAATTTTAGATAGTAACCGCCCTGTATTTTCGGACAAACCTGGCTTAGTTAAGAATTTTGAATACCAGATTGAGACCATAGAGCATAAACCTTTCTTCGTAAGACCGTTTTCGATACCCATATCAAAGAGGCAGGCTGTTCAAGTGGAAATAGATGAAATGATAGAGTGGTGGGTAATCGAACGAAGTAGCAGCGAGTATAATAGTTCCCTTATCATAGTGAACAAAAGGGATGGGGGAGTGAGAGTAGTTATCGACGCCAGGACTTTGAACAAAATTGTAAAGAAGGAAATAGACAGACCTGAAAATCTGGACGAAATGCTCCAAAAATTTTATAACGTGAAGTATTTAACCAGTCTGGATATGACAGCCGGATACTGGCAAATCCCATTAAGTAAAGAATCCCGTAAATATACCGCTTTTCTATTCGCCGGGAAATGCTATCAGTATAAAGTAGTGCCGTTTGGGCTTAGCACTTCTGTGGCAGTATTTATTAGGGCACTGGACTTTGTGTTAGGGAGAGAACTGAGTTCCCGGCTAACCATTTATGTAGACGATTTACTGATTGCTACAGAAGCATGGCAAGAGCATTGCGAGTTATTGCGGAAAGTTTTTGTTACTCTACAAGCTGGGGGCATGACACTTAAGTGGAAGAAATGTGAATTTGTGTAATCAGAAATAAAGTTTCTGGGGCACATTATTACTACAAACGGCATTGGCAAGGATCCAGAAAAGTTAAGTGCAATATCAGGATGTCCAGCTCCTAGAAATAGAAAACAGTTGAAAGCCTTTTTAGGTTTATGTGGGTTCTATAGAAAATTCGTCAAGGGGCAAGTTTTTAATAGTCATCATCTGAATAATTTACTTAAGAAAAATAGTGCTTTTGTGTGGACTGAAGGGTGCATGAGAGATTTTGAAAAATTGAAAAACGAACTTTTGAATGACAATATTTTGCATCACCCCATACTATCAGAACCTTTCCATATGAGTACTGACAGCAGTGCTTATGGAATTGGTATGGAAGTTTTCCAAGAAATCTGTGAAGGGAAAGAAATCGAACACAGGACTATCGCATTTGCAAGTAGAACTCTAACAAAATACGAGAGGAACTACACTATTTCGGAAAAGGAAGCTTTAGCCATTATATGGGGGCTAAAGAAATTTAGAAATTATCTGTGGGGCCATAAGCTCATTATACATACTGACCACAAAGCTTTAACTTTTCTTAAAGATTTCCGTTTACTTAATGGTAGGCTAACTCGTTGGGCTTTGTACCTACAACAATTTGATTACGATATTTGTTATGTTAAAGGTACTGAGAATTATGTGGCAGATGCTTTATCTCGATTGCCTAATGGTATGAGTGAAGTGCCAAATGAAAATAGTGAAGAGGGTACTTTTCAGATAAGGTATATGAAGGAGGTTTCAGGAAAGAGGAAAATTGAGCAGATATGTAAAAATATGAGATACCATCAGAATGAGGATTCAACCTGGAAATCAGTGAAGGTAAATTTTGACAGTGTGCAGTATCCTCAAATTAAGAAGTATTACAAGATCTTTAAAGGCATTTTATATAGGAAGAAAGATTTAGTTACTGAGGAATGGAGGGTATGTTGGCCAAGCCAGTTTGACACTGATGTCATAGATTATTTTCATTTAGCATTAGGGCATAGTGGGCTGAAGAAATGTTTGGATAAATTGAATAATGTAGTAGTGATTACTGGTAGTATAAGTAAGAAGGTAAAGGAACGAATTAAGTCGTGTGATGTCTGTCAAAAGGCCAAAGTGCCGAACAAAACTAGTAGGGGACCAATGCAAAGTACGTTGCCTGAAGATACCCTAGACTTATTATCGGTAGATTTATACGGTCCCCTCCCAAAGACTTCAGGAAATTGTGCATATATTTTGGTGATTTTGGAAGTATTTTCAAAATTTGTGAAATTATACCCCTTGAAAAAAGCAACAGCAAAAGCTGTATTTAATAGGATGGTCGAATACTTCAGGACCATCGGGAAACCCAAAGCAGTACTATCTGACAATGGACCCCAGTTCATATCCAAAATTTGGAAAGAAGAAATGGAGAGAAATGATGTGGAGGTTAAATATATCTCAGCTTATCATCCTGCTAGCAACCCGGTTGAAAGGTACATGCGGGAAATCGGGAGATTGTGTAGAACATACTGCAGTCACAATCATAGAGCGTGGGGCAGATTTATATCGGATTTTGAGAATGTCATGAACACATTACATCATGAAACTACAGGATTTCCACTGGAAGAAATTTTGTTAGGCAGAAGTAGTAAAAGTTTAATTGAAGAAAAACTAGAGTTTCCACCTTGTACAAGTTTGGGATTGGATCAAAAGAAAGAATTGGTGATAAAAAGGGCAAAGCAAAAAGCTGAATCTAGATGTAAAAGACACAACAAAAATTTAAAAGTTTTAAAATTTAAAATTGGAGATTATGTTCTTTTAAAAACCCACGAAAAGTCTAGTGAACTAAACCATGAAATTTCAAAATTTAAATATATTTATAATGGACCATATATAATACAGAATATTCCACACGACAATGCTTACTACCTGATCTACCCAAAATCCAAAAGACCTTTAGGTGTAAGAAATATTGTGGACCTGAAACTGTATGTTCCTAGGAACGAGTAAATGTGCTGTATCTTATGCTGAACCCAAGTTATTCTAAATGTATCTAATCTTTGTAAATGTCTGTATACCCTTGAAAGTGTGCTAATGTAGTTGTGTGAGTTTCAGATTACCAATTGTACTGTAACTGTAAAAATGTATGGAGAAAAGGACTGAAAAGAAAGGATAAATGCTATCAGCCAGATAAAAGATGGGACTGTCAAAAATGAAAATGGGCAATGTATGAACCATAATATGAAGGACTGCCAAATACCAATGAGGGCAGATAAATAATCGATGGAAAATTGTAAATGTGATCCAGGGGATGTGACAGTATGAAGTGAAAAGGACTGCCCAAATCCGCATAATAGGCAGCAAATATGTGTAGTTAATTTTCTGAATATATGTGTGTGTTTTGTTTAGTAAGTAAGGAAATGGACTGCTATTCAAAGCAAGCAGCGACAAATTATCTTATGGTGTATACAAAATATGCAATTGTTTTTGTAGTTAAATGTTTGTATTCCAGAATTTTAAATTATTTCTTTGAGAAATTTAGAAAAAATGATTAAATTGCTATTTTAGTGAAGTTATGATGGGAAGTTGGACTGTGCAAAAGGCACTTGAGTAAATGACAAGTAATTATTCTTGATGTGTTAAAAAAGTGTAAACCTATATACAGTGAGTAAAAGGAAGTATGTAGTGTAAATCTGTTTGGACATTTAAGTAAAGATTCAGAACCACTGTGTAATTGTAAGATTTAGTGTTCCCATAAAATTTGGACTTAAGAAAATTTTCTGGAAACAGGGGCATGTGTAACGACAACTGTACATATAATAATTTTTTTTATGAATTTAGATAAATTAATGTAAGCAATGTTTTGAACTTCTTTTTCGGTTCGTATCGTGATGTTAAAGAGACTGTGAGTAACTTTTGAAATGAATATTATTATTTATGTTAGATTTCAAATAATGTGGTAATCAAAGGAAAGTGTATTTAATGTTAAAACTATTGTAAGATGTGAAAATTGTAATTTATACACTTGGTCCATACGTAGGTAATGCATCAGGATATGTGTAGTAGAAAACCTGTGGTGAATACCCTACCTGTAGGGGAGCGGGAAAAGGTGGAGGCAGGCGAGGCGGGAAAACGCACACTGGCGCGGTTCGGCACAACGGGCACAGTATTACAGTCGGAGGCGAGCAACAGTCGGAAGTACACGTACTGTACCGAGGAGGCTGCCCAGGAAAAGTGGATTCCATTGAGCCTCGGATGAACCGATTCCGACGACTACTTGGCATGGCTATATTCTGAGGCACAAAATTGGAAAGATTACGACGCTAAGAAGATGGAAAGTGCCGATGGTGTGTGAGCCTTGGCCGTGCTTGTATGTGTGCCGTGCTGCCCGCTATCTCGCTGCCCGCCAACCGCCGCACCGACTTGCACAGGTCAAACATTTATTTCATCTTTAGAAGTGTATCTGTGTGGACCAGTGTCGAAACTGTTTCTAACTGTTCAATAATAACGTGACTTTTACCAGAATTGCCTTAGCCATTACTGATCCTGATCACTGACCTAGACAGGATCCTTACCTCGTATTGTGCAATCCGAGTATCCTGAACTGAAAGTTTAATGTTAGTGTTAATGAAAATTATCAGCAGATTAATCTATGCCATAAACGTATCTAAAGTTCAGTGTGTTATTGCAAATGTTGGTAAAGAACAAAAGTATGACTAAATTGAAAGAGAGTTTTTTTAAATTGAGTTAGCGATGTTATTTAATCAATTTGAGACAGAAATAATGACAGTTAAATTATTCAGAAGTAAGACAAAAGAGTAGTTATCCATAGATTGATAATTTTGAGTGTTAATTTGCCTTCAGTACTTAATAGTTTCAGTATAACGACTATAACAGTTTCAGGCCCCCCCCCCCCCCCCCCTTCTCTTGTCCATTCTTTCAAACCTTGAAATGTGTTGATCAGATTTGACCAGTAAAGCTAAATTCTATATTAATCCTAAGTGAATTAATGTTTTTCTATCTTTAATAGTGACACGTGTGTGTACTTTCAAGATTGCTAATTCTAGGGTAATCCACGCCCGATTTCAGTCTGATCAATATATAAAATGCAGTTCGTAGTAATCATTGCTGTGTGGTGTTGTGTAAATTTAGCTCGTCCAAATTAGTACAAAAAGAGAAAACTTTAGTTCAGTGGATTTTTCTGGTTCCAAACTTGGCCATATAACGCAACGTTACTACGTGTTATTATGCTTGTACATGCACCCACTTGTACAAGGAAAAACTCACTCATTGCCTAAGTAGGCTGGCGACCGAATTGTTAATTATAAGTAGCATCTATTGTGTGTACTTCTTGTCCATGCGAAAGAGTAATTATACTTTACATTTGCTTGACTGCATCACTGTAGTTATTGACTGAGTATAAGTCCGATCTTGCTTCTATTAGGTACACGCGGTCAACTAATGTACTAAAATCCTTGTTTATAAGGTGAAGACCGTGAACTTATTGCAGTACAGGCTTTATAGAGCTAACATACGTCCGAGTAGGGCGGAAGCGTTACAGGAGGATGGCATTCACGTATCGTACAGCCATTACGGCGTCTTCCATCACCACCAGCGGCGTACGTCGGCCCCACAAAACAGCAGGAAACCTCTGCACTCGCTGGACAGAGGGTTTAAGGCGTTCAGCCTGACTGGGTTGCCTCCAAACACATCTCCAACGATTGTCTGCGACACTCATCAGTGAAGAGGACGTGATGCCAATCTTGAGCGGTCCATTCGGCATGTTGTTGGGCTCATCTGTACCGCGCTGCATGGTGTCGTGGTTGCAAAGATGGACCTCATCATGGACGTCGGGAGTGAAGTTGCACATCATGCAGCTTATTGCGCACAGTTTGAATCGTAACACGACGTAATGTGGCTTCACGAAAAGCATTATTCAACACGGTGGCGGTGCTGTCAGGGTTCCTCTGAGCCATAAACCGTAGGTAGCTGTACAGGGTGCAGCCATCTGCAGGCGGTGGCTCATGTCGGTACCAATGACGTGTGTTGCTTTGGATCGGAGCAGATTCCGTCTGATTTCGGGCGGCTAGTGGAAATGGTGAAGACTGCCAGTCTTGCTTCGGTCTTAAGGTGGAGCTCACCATCTGCAGCATCGTCGATAGAACCGACTGTGGTCCTTTGGTGCAGAGGAGGGTCTGAATCAGGCGGTTCTGTGACCGAGTAGGCTGCAGGTTCCTTGACTTGCGCCATCCTGTTGTGGGTTTCCAGGTTCCGTTTAATAGGTCAGGAGTCCACTACACATCCGGCCGCAGTGGGCGGGCGGTTCTAGGCGCTACAGTCTGGAACTGCGCGACCACTACGGTCGCAGGTTCGAACCCTGCTCCAGGCATTGTGTGAAGTCCTTAGGTTAGTTAGGTTTAAGTAGTTCTAAGTTTTAGGGGACTGATGACCTCAGAAGTTAAGTCCCATAGTGCTCAGAGCCATTTTTGAAGTCCACTACACACAGGAGGCGGCTACACGGGTAGCGGGGGCTGTGTGGAAGGGACTGGGCGGTTTTTTAGGTTAGACGTTAGAGGGTCTCAGGGAACAACAGAAGGGGCGTCCGTCTAAAAGTGGGCAGGTAAAACACAGTAAGGTAGTTGTAGAAACTATTGGTGTTGTAGTTATAAATTGTCGTAGCTGTGTTGGGAAAGAACCAGAGTTCCAAGCCCTAATAGAGAGAACTAAAGCTCAAATAGTTGTAGGTACAGAGAGGTGGCTAAAGCCGGAAATACGTACAGCAGAAATTTTTTCAAACCATCTAACAGTGTTCAAAAAGGATAGATTAAATACAGTTGGTGGTGGAGTATTTATTGCTGTCAGAGGTAGTTTGCCTTGTAGCGAAATTGAAGTAGATAGTTCGTGTGAAATAGTATAGGTAGAGGTTATACCTCACAATAGGACTAAACTATTAATTGGATCGTTTTACCGACCCCCCCCCCCCCCCCCCCCGACTCAGAAGATGTAATTGCTGAACAATTAAAAGGAAACTTGATTCTCATTTCAAATAAGTACCCCGCTCATACAATTATAGTCGGTGGTGACTTCAATCTACCCTCGATATGCTGGAAAAATTGTACGTTTAAAGCCGGCGGCAGGCATAAAACATCATCCGAAATTGTACTGAATGCTTTCTCAGAAAATTATTTTGAACAATTAATTCATGAGCCCACTCGAAGCATAAATGGTTACGAAAGCGTACTTTCCGATCTGATCATGTAAGTGTAGAATAGTTGTTGAATGTTTTCAA
Organism: Schistocerca americana; assembly: GCF_021461395.2. Taxonomy (NCBI): domain Eukaryota; kingdom Metazoa; phylum Arthropoda; class Insecta; order Orthoptera; family Acrididae; genus Schistocerca; species Schistocerca americana. The sequence goes on from NC_060119.1 coordinate 105,038,031, forward strand.
AGAGATAGTATCGACAGCAATTGAGAGATATGTACCACATAAATTAATAAGTGATGGTACTGATTCCCCATGGTACACAAAACGGTCAGATCGTTGTTGCAGAAGCAACGAAAAAAGCATGTCAAATTTAAAAGAATGCCAAAACCCCAAGATTAAGTTTCACAGAAGTTCGAAATACAGAGCCTACTTCAATGCGAGATGCTTTTAATAATTTCCACAACGGAATTCTGTCTCGAAATCTGGCAGAAAACGCAAAGATATCCTGGTCATACGTGAAGCACACCAGTGGCAAGACGCAATCAATACCTTCACTGCGCAATAACAACGGTGAAGTCACTGATGCCAGTGCCACTAAAGCAGAGTTATTAAACACGGTTTTCCGAAACTCCTTCACCAAAGAATACGAAGTAAATATTCCTGAACTGCAATCAAGAACACCTGCCAAGATGAGAAACATAGAAGTAGGATATCCTCGGTGTAACAAAGCAGCTTAAAACACTTAATAAAGGCAAGGTCTCTGGTCCAGATTGTATACCAGTCAGGTTCCTCTCAGAGTATGCTGATAAAATAGCTCCATATTTAGCAATTATATAGAACCACCCGCTCACAGAAAGATCCGTACCTAAAGACTAGAAAATTGCTCAAGCCACACCAATACCCAAAAAGGGAAGTAGGAGTAATCTGCTGAATTACAGGTCTATATCACTAACGTCGATTTGCAGTACAGTTTTGGAACATATACTCTATTCGAACATTATGAAGTACCTCGAAGAAAACGATTTATTGATACATAGTCAGCAAGGATTCAGAAAATATCGTTCTTGTGATACACAACTAGCTCTTTATACTCTTGAAGTAATAAGTGCTATCGACAGGGGATGTCAAATTGCGTGCCTACAGAGTAACGCCTCAATTGTGCGACTGGATTCGTGATTTCCCGTCAGAAAGGTCACAGTTCGTAGTAATAGACGGAAAGTCATAGAGTAAAACAGAAGTAATATCCAGCATTCCCCAAGGAAGTGTTAAGGCCGTCTATTGTTCCTTCCTCCAAAGTTGCGCATTCAGTTAATGACTCAACAATGAGAAATTTCAGGGAAAATCTTCAGCAGTTAGACTGGAATGACGTGTACAAGGAACCCGATGTTAATTTGAAATATAACTTATTTCATGATACACTTGTAGCAGAATTTGAAAGCTGTTTCCGCAAGAAAGTAGTTAAATCTAATTACAAGAAACCATGCAAAAAACCTTGGCTTACTAAAGCAATAAAAATATTTTGTAACCACAAAAGGGAACTGTATCTAACAACAAGAAAGAGCAATGACCCAGAAACAGCCAAATATTATAAAAACTACTGTGCTACATTAAGAAAGGTTATCAAAAAGGCCAGAAGCATGTGCATCATATCTCAGATTAATACCTCCGATTACCAAATCAAAACAATTTGGAATATTATTACAAGGGAGACAGGGCAACCAAGAGTACAGGATGACGGCATTACCATCAAAGTGAATGGAAACTTGACAAACAACAAGCCGGAAGTCGAAAACATTTTGAACAACCATTTTTTAAATGTTGTGGGGAAAATAGGACCTAAATGTGCATTAGAAGAAGCAAAGCAGTTAATTGAAGAGGCCTTACTCACACAATTTGATACAATTGAAATTCCACCCACCTCTCTTTCTGAAATTAGGAAGATAATAAACTCTCTCAAGAATAAAAGCTCACATAGAATTGATGGCATTTCCAGTAGGATAATAAAAGCTTGTTCCCAAGAGATAAGTGGGATGCTTAGCCACATCTGTAACAGCTCTCTAAAGTAGGGTATTTTCCCAGATAGACTGAAGTATGCCATTGTTAAACCACTGCATAAAAAATGGGATACGTCTGATGTCAACAACTACCGCCCAGTCTCTCTTCTTACTTCCTTATCCAAAATTCTTGAAAAGGTAATGTATTGTACAGTAGCTTCACACCTTTGTAAAAATAAAGTTTTAACAAAATGTCAGTTTTGTTTCCAGAAAGGTTTTTGATCGGAAAATGCTGTATATACTTTCACTAATGAAATATTAAATGCTCTGAGTAACCGGAAGTCACCCGTTGGCATTTTTTGTGATCTCTCAAAGGCTTTTTATTGTGTAAATATTGGGATACTTCTAGATAAGCTCAAGTACTGTGGTATGAATGGAACAGTGCTCAAATGGTTTAAATCATACCTAACTGGAAGAGAGCAGAAAGTTGAAGTAAGCAGTTCACATAATATGCAAAAAACTGGTGATTTCTCAAACTGGGGAACAATCAAGAAAAGGGTGCCGCTAGGTTCGGTCTTGGGTCCTTTGCTGTTCTTAATATATATTAATGACTTGCCATTCTACATTCATGAAGATGCAAAGCTGGTACTTTTTGCTGATGATACAAGTGTAGCTACCACACCCAACAGACAAGAATTAACTGATGAAATTGTAAACGATGTTTTTCAGAAAATCATTAAGTGGTTCTCTGCAAATGGGCTCTCATTAAACTTTGACAAAACACAGTATATACAGTTCCACACAGTAAATGGAATGACACCATTAATAAATATAGACTTCGATCAGAAATCGGTAGCTACGGTAGAATATTCAAAATTTCTAGGTATATGCGCTGTTGAGGGGTTGAACTGGAAAAAACACTGAAGATCTGCTGAAACGTTTGAGTTCAGCTACTTATGCTATTTGGGCCTGTCAAATTTAGGCGACATACACCTCAGTAAATTAGCTTACCACGCCTATTTTCATTCTCTGCTTTCGTATGGCATCATATTCTGGGGTAACTCATCATTGAGTAAAAGAATGCTCATTGCACAAAAGCGTGTAATCAGCATAATTGCTGGAGCTCATCCAAGATCATCCTGCAGACACTTATTTAAAGAGCTAAGGATCTTCACTGTAGCCTCACAATATATATATTCACTTATGAAATTTGTTATTAACAATCCGAACGAATTCAAAAGTAATAGCAGTGTACATGGCTACTACACTAGGAGAAAGGACGATCTTCACTACTCAAGGTTAAATCTAACTTTGGTTCAGAAAGGGGTAAATTATGCTGCCACAAAAGTCTTTGGTCACTTACCTAATAGCATCAAAAGTCTGACAGATAGCCATATAGCATTTAAAAGGAAATTAAAAGAATTTCTGAATGGCAACTCCTTCTACTCATTAGATGAATTTTTGGATATAGTAAGTGGGTAATTTCCCCATCATCATCATCATCTTGGACAGTTTCCAGCCACTGGCTGGGTCTGTCTGGAACACAAGCCTCTCCATCGTGTTCTGTCTTTCCACCATTCCCCCTCTTCCACCTTCGTCCAGTTCTCTCCTCTTCTCGCCACACATTCCTTCACTCCCTTCACCCATCTATCTCTTGGTCTTCCCCTGGGCCTCTTCCCCTCCAGTTGCAGATCAAACATCCTCTTTGGAATTCTTCCCTCATCCATTCTCTTCATGTGTCCATACCACTGCAGTCTTGATTTTTCTATCCTGTCCTGTACTGGTTCCTCCTTTAGTCTTTCCCTCACATACACATTTCGCAATCTGTCTCGTCTTGTTACACTCAACCTGCTCCTCTGGAACTTCATTTCACTAGCTTGTATTCTACTTTTGTCGCTTTTGTGCATTACCCATGTCTCACTTCCGTATGCCAATATGGGGACAAAGTAGGTTCGGTATATAATTCCCTTGGATTTCTGTGGCACCTCCTTGCTCCAAATAAGCCCCCTGATGCATTTGAAGAACTGCCCTGCTTTTCTGCACCTTTCATTTATTTCCATTGCGTTTCCCCCCTTACTTTCAATCATGCTTCCCAGGTACTTGAAGTTCTCTACCACTTGTAGTTTTTCCCCTCCACAAGTTATATCCACATTTGGCCTATTCTTCTTCCTTGTTGTGACAATTATTTCACTTTTCTTTGGAGAGAAATGCATTCCATATTGTGCTGCCGTTGCCTCCCATACATCTAACTGCTCTTGCACCTCCTTCTCGCAATTTCCCCATAACATCAGGTCATCGGCAAAAAGCACTGCTTTCATTTTATGATCTCCAATTGCATCTGATACTTGCTGTAGGATTTCATCCATAACAATAATAAACAATAAAGGCGAAAGTGTACTTCCCTGTCGCAGCCCATTTTCCAGCTTGAACCATGCAGTACGTTCCCTCCCCACTTTCACACAACTCTCACTTCCCTCATACATTTTTCTGACTTTTCGTGTTATCTCTTCATCTATCCCTTTTGCGTTCAGCACATCCCAGAGCTTGTCCCTATTGATAGTCATACGCCTTCTCAGTATCTAAAAAGGCCATGATTAAGTCCTTCCCGTACTCATAGTGCCTTTCCTGCAGTTGCCTTACCGCAAATATGAGGTCCATTGTTGATCTTCCCGGTCTGAAACCATACTGCTCCTCTTGCAGTCTACTTTCAATACTGCTTCTTATTCTCTTCTCCAGGATCTTTTCATAGATTTTTCCACAGTGGCATAGCAGGGTGATTCCTCTGTAGTTCTCACATCTCCTTTTATCCCCTTTCTTGAAGGTCGGGATTATAATCCCTTTCTTCCAATCCTCAGGAATTCTGTTCTCCTTCCACACCACCCTCAGCACTCTGTATAGCCACTGGGTTCCTACTTCTCCTGCTGCTCGTATCATATCCACTGTTACTTCGTCCCAACCTGGTGCCTTGCCCCCTTTCATCCTCTTTATGGCTTCTTCCACTTCATTCCAAGTTAGATCATCAATTTCCCCACTATTATAATCGTCTGCTGCCTTAGGCTCTCCATCGCTGTTAGTTACCCACTTGGCGGCATTCAACAGATCTTCAAAGTACTCCTTCCAAATCTTTTTGAGCTCATGCATTTCCTCCACAACTCTTCCATTATTATCCATGATCCTCAGGCACTCGCTTCTGTCGTTCCTCTTATTTCTTACCATGGTGTAAAGTACTTTTTTGTTCCCTTCACTGTCCTCTTCTAACATTCTTGTCCATTTTTCCATCCACTTCTTCTTCTCCGCCCTTACTATGGTCTGTGCCGCTTTCTTGCTTTCCTTATATTTTACCCTCGCTTCCTCTGTTCGGGTCTGGAACCATTCTCTGAAGGCTTTGTTCTTTCGAAGTACTGCCTCTTTACATATGTTGTTCCACCATGGGGTTTCCTTACTTCTCCTCTTTGTGCTAGTTCTTCCGCACACAGTCTCAGCTGCCTCAACTAGAGCCCTCTTAAAATCTCCCCAATCTTCTTCCACTGTTCTCTGATCTTCCTTTGGCAGCTTCTTCCTGATCAGTGTCTGGTACTGGGTCCTCCGTTCATCCTCTTTCAGCATCCATGTCTTCAACCTTTTCTCCTGTATGTCTGTTGCCCTCCTATCTTTTTTCTCTCTCAGGGTGGCTACCAACAGCCGATGGTCACTGTCTAAGGCCTCAGATGGAATGACCTTAACATCTGTGAGGCTGCTCATCATCTGCCTATCCACTAGTACATAGTCCACTACTGAAGTTTGGGACCAGTCTCCACTGTACCAAGTTATTTTTGTGGCTACTTCTCTTCTTGTACCAGGAATTTGCGATCGCCAGCCCATTCCTCTTGCAGAATTCCAGCAACAATTTTCCTTCTCTATTTCGGTTCCCCCAGCCTTCTGGTCCCATTATCTCCTCGAATCCTTTCCTGTCTGTGCCAACATGTGCATTGAGGTCCCCTATTATAATCTGATTACCTCCATTTAGCTGCTTTTGCATGTCATCTTCAAATTCCTCCTTCTCCTTTTTTGTACACCCCACCTGTGGGGCATATGCTTGGATGATTTCAATGCTTTTTCCTTTCACTCGTACTCTGGCTTTTATCATTCGATCATTGATATCTTCCACCTCGTCCTGCAGACCCTCTCTGACCACTATTGCCACTCCATTTCTTCCCCTCTCATTCCCTATCCAGTACAGTTTACATCCTTTACTTGATGGTTTTTCACCAACTCCTCTCCACCTAGTCTCAGTAAGTCCCAAGATGTCCAATTTCCTCCTTTCCATCATTTCTACAATTTCTTCTAACTTCCCAGTTAGAGTCCTTACGTTTAAGGTGCCCAGTCGTAAACCATCTCGTAATCCTTTTCCATTGCTTGGTCGGTTTCCTTTAAATCCGTTCCGTGATCCGAGGCATGTTTCCTTTTTGAAAGCAGTTGATTTATCCACTACTGGCTTGCTAGGCCTATCGCAGCTTCACCAGAGCCCCGTTAGCCGTCACGTTTCAGGGTTCCCATAGTGCCTTCCCAGCTACCGTAGCGGTCCTGGGGCACACGAAGTCCCCGCTGTACATCGCCCCTATAGGCAGTCCCCTACTTTGTGCCGTTGCCCATCTCCCACGACTTGGACGAGGGGTTGGACTTATGGGAGACGTAATTTCCCCATCCCCCACCCAAAAAAAAATTAAGTATCATGTAATATTCTGTTAATGTAATATCTTGTATAGACACCTTTTATTAACCTGACACGTTCCACATCATTACGAAGTGTCGTATTCATGATCTATGAAACAATTCTAATCTGATCTAATCTATATTAACGACATAGGAGACAATCTGAGTAGCCGTCTTAGATTGTTTGCAGATGATGCTGTCATCTACCGTCTTGTAAAATATCAAATGATCAAAACGACTTGCAAAATGATTTAGATATCTGTATGGCGCGAAAAGTGGCAATTGACCCCGAATAAAGGAAAATGTGAAGTTATTCACATAAGTACGAAAAGAAATAAGCTAAATTTCGATTGCGCGATAAGTCACAAAAATCTGAAGGTTGTAAATTCAGCTAAATACTTAGGGATTACAATTACAAATAACCTAAACTGGAACGATCACATAGATAATATTGTAGGTAGAGCAAACCAAAGACTGCGATTCATTGGCAGAACAATTAGAAGGTGCAACAGGTCTACTAAAGAGACTGCTTACAATACGCTTGTCCGTCCTATTCTGGAGTATTGCTGTGCCGTGTGGTATCCGCATCAGGTGAGACTGACGGATGTCATCGAAAAAGTACAAAGAAGGGCAGCTAGTTTTGTATTATAGCGAAATAGGGGAGATAGTGTCACAGACATGATTCGCGAATTGGAGTGGCCGTCATTAAAACAAAGGCGTTTTTCGTTGCGACGAGATCTTTTCATGAAATTTCAATCACCAGTTTTCTCCTCCGATTGCGAAAACATTCTGTTGGCACTCACCTACATAGGGAGAGATGATCATCATGATAAAATAAAAGAAATCAGGGTTCGCACAGAAAAATTTAAGTGGTCGTTTTTCCCACGTGCCGTTCGAGAGTGAAACGGTAGAGAGGCAGCTTGAACCCTCTGCCAGGCACTTTATTGTAAATAGTAGAGTAGTCACGTAGATGTAGATGTAGATCCACTGCAGTAGTAGCCCTTGGGCGGCCCGAGCGAGGCATATCATCGACATTTCCTGTCTCTCTGTATCTCCTCCATGTCCGAACAACATCGCTTTGGTTCACTCCAAGACGCCTGGACACTTCCCTTGTTGAGAGCTCTTCGTGGCACAAAGTAACAATGCGGAGGCGATCGAACCGCGGTATTGACCGTCTATGTATGGTTGAACTACAGACAACACGAGCTATGTACCTCCTTCCTGGTGGAATGACTGGAACTCATCGGCTGTCGGGCCCCATCCGTCTAATAGGCGCTGCTCATGCATGGTTGTTTACATCTTTTGGCGGGTTTAATGACATCTCTGAACAGTCAGAGGTCTGTGCCTGTGATACAATATCCACAGTCAACGTCTATCTTCAGGAGTTCTGGGAACTGGGGGGATGCAAAACTTTTTTGATGCGTGTATTTGCAACATTTTACTCCTATTCTTACTGAGTTCTTGGCAAAATAAAAATGTACTAACTATGCCTTATCAGAGTAAAATTACAGTTTTGGCGCTGGTACAAAGTAACAGTGTTTTTCAGAATAACTTTAAACCAGTCTTAATAACAAAGAATTTTCCTATATCTAATGCTCTGGTTAAATTTAGATCTTGCATTGTTCAACTTAAATCACTGTCATCAGATGCTCTATTCACAGCTAACGCGATTAAAGGAAAATCACAAGCATAAGAGCTTGTAGGAAATTGGAAAGACAGGTGAAATACTGACCAGAAATCACAGAGGTAATAAAACTGTTATTTTTAGTACAATGTAATGCAAGTAGTTGGAGCAGCAGCCATTTGAACCAAAAGTGTTAAGTGAAACAGAGATACCCTGACTGCTAAAAAGCATGACTAACTGTACAGCTGTTGGTGGGTGCCTCATGCACTGGCTCTTTTATAGCGAAATGCATTTCATTTAGCACTTCTCTAGCTTTACAAACAGCAAAAAGATATTTCTACTCTACACTTGTCCATATTTAAACTATCACTTTAGGCATACTATTTAACTTCACGAGGTAGATCCGAAGCATATTACGTAATGGCCCCCGCGTATGAGCGGAGGATTTCAGCGCTCTGTTGCCTGCGATATCGCTAAAATCATCGGTCGCCTCGATGCCGCCACACACGAACAGTTTGTCAAGCAGTTTTAACTAGTATGACAAGCACCATGGCGTGGTGAAATCCAGCAATGGGAACTGAACTGCTGTGTTTAGCAGCGGCCATAGTTGTGCTGCGTGAGTCTACTAATACCTGTAAAAGAAAAATTTGGACCAAAAATAGCTTTTAAGGAGAGAAACATTATCTCATACTAATTTACTGAAGGAATTACAATGATTTTAGTTAATGTTATTAAACACAATAATAATTAATGTGGGCTTTAAAGCAATGCTTCCTCATTCCCATAGATGAACTAACTTGGGTAAAAAAAATGGTAACCACATTCACACAAGTACACAAACAAAAACAAATTAGTTTTATTAGCATTATGATAGCGAAGCATTATCGAGAAGTGCAGCGTTATGTGCAGTCTAGAGCTATACAAAAGCGATTGCTTTTTTTTAATGATTTTGGTGCAGTCACTGACTTATGTGTTCTCTTTGTTTTATATATGTTTCATTCTATCACTGAATGCACTTTTTAACAGAGTTGTGTGACTTACCGTCTAGTTTTTTATGTTGCACTAAACTTAATTTATGTAGCCCTGCAGCAACTGGTGACCCCAACGTGATCTCTGATGGTAATTGGCGTGAAACTCGACAGCGATTAACGCTTTATATCGCGCCGCCTCACTCTAAGTACAAACGTCCATGTTAACCATATTGTGCATCTTCTGCATCCCAGTTCACCGTAATTCCACGATGTCAGACCTGCCACCAACTGATGGCGTATCTACTGGTACAGTAATTAATCATGTGACAGTAAAATTGCCACTGTTTTGGCAACAGAATCCTCTGCTGTGATTTGAGCAACTAGAAAGTCAGTTTATTCTAGCACACATAACCATAGGCGACATGAAATACAGTTATGTAGTTTCTGCACTCAATGAAGATATACTCACTGAGGTGCTAGACATTGTGACATCATGAGCGAGCAGTGACGGTTACACAACCATCAAGAATGCCCTGATAACCTGGTTGTAGCAGTCTGAGGCAAAGACATTGCAGAAGCTACTCCGCACTGAAGAGCTAGGCAATTGGACCACATCGCAGCTACTATGCCGTCTGCATAAATTAGTGAGCAATGCAGTCTGTGACGACATTCTGAGCTTGGCACCTGATGCGCAGAAGATATCGACAGTGTGCACCAATGGTCTAGATGCAATCGCGCGAACTGTGGATTGCATAGCAGAAATGTATCCATACATGTGGATCACAACAGTTTGTCTATGGCCTCAGGCCGATAACACTGTCACCGTGCAACAACCACAGGCTGCCGTGATCACTGTGCCAGTTGCTGCATTACAGACCCAGACTACCAGTCACCGATCTCTTTGCCGCCACTAACCAGAAAAGCGTGGCCACTCATCTGCATCAGCAAGAGTCCACTGGTGCAACTGAAAATATGGTTCTGGTGTGTGGAAATGTAGCCTGCTGTGCAAACAGGGTAACTCAGCAGAAAGTCAGTGATGATGGCCGCTGGCTCTCCAGATGGCATCCATCAACTGCTTGTAACAGAACGTGAAAAAAGTTACAGTTTTTGGTAGACACAGATGCTAATGTGTCGGGTTATCCATCTGCTCATCTGCCATGTCACAACTGTGATGCCGCTATCTTTTTGCTGCCAATGGTTCTACAATCACAACTTATGATCATGTCACATTAGTGTTAAACTTAGGCCTATGGCGTAAATTTGAATGGTAGTTCGTTGTAGCAGACGTGATGCACTCTGTACTCAGAGCAAATCTTCTATCGTTTTATGGACTCCTACCTGTCCTCCATCACTGATGCCTTCTTGGCACTACTACCAGCCTAGCAATCCAAGGGCAAGTGCACTGTGTGGAAGACACAGCTGTACGGATGATTACCAGTGATTTTCCATTCACGGAGCTCTGCAGACAGTTGTGAGAGATCATATGCCAGACTCACACACTAGTACCTGTATGGCACTCGATGGTGCACTATATATTGATTACACCAGGACCATCGCTCCTCCATTCCAACCACGCCACTTGATAACCCAGAGACTGAAGATGTATATATGTATGTATGGAACTGGGAACCTAGAAACTATGGAGAGGCTTTATCCCACCATAGCCCTCAGTGGTTCACAACCCCACAACAGGCCAAAGCGTCCACCAACCCCACCGCTGCCCCACACCAAACCCAGGGTTATTTGTGGTTCGGCCCCCAGTTGACCCACCTGAGAACTTCTCATACCAGACTGTTTGCTTGGTAGAATAATTATGGTGTATGCATAGGTATAAATGGTGTTTGTGCAGCAATCGCCCACACAGTGTAACTGAGGTGGGATAAGGGGAACCAGCCCACATTGACCTAGGTAGATGGAAAATCGCCTTAAAAACCATCCACAGGCTGTCCATCACACCGGACCTCGACACTAACCTGCCAAACAGATTCGTGCCATGGACCGGCATGCCTTCCAGCTGGGGAAGCAGCAGATTAGACCGCACAGCTAGCTGGGCAGGGTGAGACTGAAGATAGTTAAGCAATAATTCTTGTGCATCCTTGCACAAGGAATCTGTCATCCATCGAGCAGTAGATGGTCATCTCCACTGCATGTGGTTGTAAATAAGAATAATGGGTGGCATCTATGTGGTAATTATAGAAAGCTCAATATCAGAACTATTTCAGATCAATATCCAGTATCGAATATCAAAGATTTTACTTTCAATATCCATAGTAAGCACATCTTTTCACTTAGTTTGTGCATTCTACCAGACACCTGTGGTTCCAGACGACATTGCTCAGACCACTGTGTGCACATCGTTTGGACTATATGAATTTACCTGAATGCCTTGTAGTCTTTGTGATACTGCCTACAGATTTCAACTGTTCATGGTTGAGGTCACACGCAACTTAGACTTTTGTTATGTGTATATTGGCGATGTCAACCTCAGAAACAGAACATCTATCACACTTATGAAGATCTTCACTCATCTAATCTTCACTCATCTACATGCACATGGTCTGCTCATCAACCTGTCAAAGTACATCTTCAGAGCAGTTGAAGTACAGTTCTTAGGCTATACTATCAACGCGCAAAGCATATGGCTACCACAAGAGAAATTAGAAGCTATATTTAACTGTCCGCAGCACTATGACAGTAAACGAGTTACAACAGTTTATGTGACGTAGCATGTGAAAGTTGCTGAATTGGACGGGTTACTCCTGTAACTTAAATATCAGATCTGAAGATGGTTCTGAATGAACCGAAACCGGTCATATGAATAATAAAAAAAAAATTGCAATCAAGACGGATTTAAAGTAACATTACAGTTTATTGGTATAACCAGTTTTTACCATTGGTTAGTTCACGATGATGCCTTGCTAGTTACACCATTGAATAAATTTTATCGTAGTTCACCAAAGCCGAAGGACAAACTCCAGTGGAATAGCGAGGCTGAGTTGGCATTTACCAAGCTGAATCCTGCCTTCGCAGTTGCTACACTGTTAACGCCTCTCGCCCTGATGGTCAACATGTTTTTGCCACTGCAGTCGGTGCTGCACTGCAATGACAAATAATATCGCCATGTCAACAGAACTGGTCCACTTATGATCACAAACTGTATGCAACCTATGCTGCTGTTAAGAAATTTCGTTACATGTTGGAGGGACAGCAGTTCACACTCAGTGCAGATGACAAGCCACTGGCATATGCTTTCCGTCACTTTCCTGAGAAAGAGTCGCCACATCAGGTGCGACATCTCGACTATATTGAGTAATTCACTATTATTATCGTTGATCTCAGAATGAGATTTTCACTCTGCAGCGGAGTGTGCGCTGATATGAAACTTCCTGGCAGATTAAAACTGTGTGCCCGACCGAGACTCGAACACGGGACCTTTGCCTATCGCGGGCAAGTGCTCAACCATCTGAGCTACCGAAGCACGACTCACGCCCGGTCCTCACAGCTTTACTTCTGCCAGTATCTCGTCTCCTACCTTCCAAACTTTACAGAAGCTCTCCTACGAACCTTGCAGAACTAGCACTCCTGAAAGAAAGGATACTGCGGAGACATGGCTTAGCCACAGCCTGGGGGATGTTTCCAGAATGAGATTTTCACTCTGCAGCGGAGTGTACGCTGATATGAAACTTCCTGGCGCATTAAAACTGTGTGCCCGACCGAGACTCGAACATGGGACCTTTGCCAGGAAGTTTCATATCAGCGCACACTCCGCTGCAGAGTGAAAATCTCATTCTGGAAACATCCCCCAGGCTGTGGCTAACCAATGTCTCCGCAGTATCCTTCCTTTCAGGAGTGCTAGTTCTGCAAGGTTCGCAGGAGAGCTTCTGTAAAGTTTGGAAGGTAGGAGACGAGATACTGGCAGAAGTAAAGCTGTGAGGACCGGGCGTGAGTCGTGCTTCGGTAGCTCAGATGGTTGAGCACTTGCCCTCGGAAGGCAAAGGTCCCGTGTTCGAGTCTTGGTCGGGCACACAGTTTTAATCTGCCAGGAAGTTTTATTATCGTTGATGTTGAAGAAGAAATTAACGTGCCAGCTGATACTCTCTCAGATCAAAGCGATCACTGGTGCAGCTGATTTTGAAGCTTTCACTGCAGCACTACAATCAGGTATTTCCGCCAACAGGCTGCACCATGGAGTATGAGTCACTACCAACACGGCGGAGTGAGCTTTTATCTGGCCACACATGGAAAAAGATTGCAAGAAATGTGTGCGGCAAAACGTGGCCTGTCAACAGAATAAAGTTAGGCGGCACATTATTGCATCCCTTGGCTCGTTTTGCCCTCAATCTAGACTTGTAAGATCTCTGTCACCATCAGAGAGATAGACCTACTACATTACAGTCATCGACTGTTTTACACACTGGTGCGAGGTGTTCTCGACCGCCGACATTACCGCCGAAACGGTCGCGACTGCATTCTTCCGGGGATGGGTTGTCCATTTTTGTGTGCGTCTACTAATTACAGCACACCAAGGAAGACAGTTTGAGTCGTATCTGTTCAAAGCACTCGCCGACCTATTGAGTATGAAGCAGATTAGAACCACTGCTTACTACCGCCCAACGAATGGTTTAGTTGAATGCATGCACCACCAAAAGCGGTGGAAAGAGACGTTTCCCACCGTCTCCCTGGGTCTCCATGTATCAATGAAAGAAGACCTGAAAGCCATGAATACAGAACGTGTTTATGACTGGCCATTACGACTAGCCAGCGAGTCCTTTGCCAAGGTGCCAGACGACTACGTAGACCCGCCGGACTTCATACAAAAGCTGCATACACAAAGCTGGCAACTATGCCTCGCTGCTCCAAGGAATCACCAGACCCGTCTCTCTTTTGTCTTGACGAGCAATGGGAGTGCCATCATGTCTTTGTGAGGCATCATACAGTATGTAAGCCACTGCAGCCACCCTGTGATAGACCTTACAGTGTCATCAGTATGGAGGACACAACATTCAAAGTTGTTGTGATAGGTACACCAACTACCACCTCTGTCGACAGGCTCAAACCAGCTTTCTGTGCACCCTACGCTGGTACAGACTCGTCTACACAAACACAGACTCGAAAAACGCTCCAGCTGCTCCATCGATCATCACAGATCAGTCACAATGGACGTCAAAGGCTGTTTCTGATATACAGCCAGCAGTTGTGCATGGACCATTGTCACCAGTGATGCGACAGACTTCTGCTTCCGCTTCTGCGGAAGTTCCGACCATTTATTCACACCCGCTTCTGCAGCCAGTTCCGCATTTTTATATAGGAAGTTTATTGGAACTTTCAACAATGACGAGATTGTTGATGTGCACGCTTCTTGACCGAACGCGGCAGCTTCTGCGAAGATGGGAGTTCGTTAGATGGGGCGTATACGATTAAGCCGACACTTGTCCATAGCGATTGTTGCGTTTATTGGATTATTACGCAGTGATCCCTGTCCATTGCCGCTAAAGTACGGCGTTTTCTCGCTTGTCAGTCCACATTGTGTTGCTGTGTAATACACTCCTGGAAATGGAAAAAAGAACACATTGACACCGGTGTGTCAGACCCACCATACTTGCTCCGGACACTGCGAGAGGGCTGTACAAGCAATGATCACACGCACGGCACAGCGGACACACCAGGAACCGCGGTGTTGGCCGTCGAATGGCGCTAGCTGCGCAGCATTTGTGCACCGCCGCCGTCAGTGTCAGCCAGTTTGCCGTGGCATACGGAGCTCCATCGCAGTCTCTAACACTGGTAGCATGCCGCGACAGCGTGGACGTGAACCGTATGTGCAGTTGACGGACTTTGAGCGAGGGCGTATAGTGGGCATGCGGGAGGCCGGGTGGACGTACCACCGAATTGCTCAACACGTGGGGCGTGAGGTCTCCACAGTACATCGATGTTGTCGCCAGTGGTCGGCGGAAGGTGCACGTGCCCGTCGACCTGGGACCGGACCGCAGCGACGCACGGTTGCACGCCAAGACCGTAGGATCCTACGCAGTGCCGTAGGGGACCGCACCGCCACTTCCCAGCAAATTAGGGACACTGTTGCTCCTGGGGTATCGGCGAGGACTATTCGCAACCGTCTCCATGAATCTGGGCTACGGTCCCGCACACCGTTAGGCCGTCTTCCGCTCACGCCCCAACATCGTGCAGCCCGCCTCCAGTGGTGTCGCGACAGGCGTGAATGGAGGGACGAATGGAGACGTGTCGTCTTCAGCGATGAGAGTCGCTTCTGCCTTGGTGCCAATGATGGTCGTATGCGTGTTTGGCGCCGTGCAGGTGAGCGCCACAATCAGGACTGCATACGACCGAGGCACACAGGGCCAACATCCGGCATCATGGTGTGGGGAGCGATCTCCTACACTGGCCGTACACCACTGGTGGTCGTCGAGGGGACACTGAATAGTGCACGGTACATCCAAACCGTCATCGAACCCATCGTTCTACCATTCCTAGACCGGCAAGGGAACTTGCTGTTCCAACAGGACAATGCACGTCCGCATGTATCCCGTGCCACCCAACGTGCTCTAGAAGGTGTAAGTCAACTTCCCTGGCCAGCAAGATCTCCGGATCTGTCCCCCATTGAGCATGTTTGGGACTAGATGAAGCGTCGTCTCACGCGGTCTGCACGTCCAGCACGAACGCTGGTCCAACTGAGGCGCCAGGTGGGGAAATGGCATGGCAAGCCGTTCCACAGGACTACATCCAGCATCTCTACGATCGTCTCCATGGGAGAATAGCAGCCTGCATTGCTGCGAAAGGTGGATATACACTGTACTAGTGCCGACATTGTGCATGCTCTGTTGCCTGTGTCTATGTGCCTGTGGTTCTGTCAGTGTGATCATGTGATGTATCTGACCCCAGGAACGTGTCAATAAAGTTTCCCCTTCCTGGGACAATGAATTCACGATGTTCTTATTTCAATTTCCAGGAGTGTATTACTGTACAGTACTTTCTAGCGAACAGTTTTGTGGTGGAACGTTAGTTACGAGTGCAATAATAAAACCAAAAACAAGTCTTATTTGTAATTATTTTGTTGAAATTAATGATCTGAGTGAGAAACGCAAAATCTCTGACAAAGTATATCCGCAAAAAGGGCGCATGACCACTACAGTGAAGAGTCATCTTAAATCATTACATGTCGATAAATTTGCAGAGTTTGAGAATTTAGATGAAACTATCAAGCTTCCAGTGGAGGCATAAAAACAAAAGATTAGTCAATATTTATACAATAATGCTGTCAGTACTAATAATATAGTTCCATTATTATAGGGTGAGCTCTGTCCACTGCTGCAGTAAAGTTGTTTTTTCCGAATGATTCACGTTACTATAACATTTTACAGAGCTCACGCCACGCTTACTTCTGCTCAGGTCACGTTGGCACAAATCAATAGATAAGGTGCCTTTTCTCGTTGCTGCCAGCACTTACCGATTTAACCATATAAGTCTGTGGCACGGAATAAATACGCCAATGTGGCACATGAGCTGCACACGAATGTATGTTGGCGGCACTGCACGAAATTTAAACTATTTTTACGTCCCTGTCCTTCATCCAATTTCAGGTGAGCACTTTCATAAGTTATCATACTCTATGCAAAAACGTTTCTAAGAATTTTATTCTTCCATTTAATTATAAAGGAGTGATGCTACTCGCATAATTGTTTGTAATGTGAACCAATACCAATCACATTGCATACATTCAGTAGAATGTTTATTTATCGCATTTTATTCTCCACATTGCGTACCATGTGACCATAACTTCTTTACCATCATCAGTTCTAAAATAAACGCTAATGATAGCAAATAAGTTACCAAAACCTAGTATGGAAAATGAAGAACAAAGTTCAATATTTATAAAGTAACACCCTATTGAGAAACTGCAGCGTGATTTATAAATTGGTTCAGAAACCTTTCCTTTACGATTGTCGCTTTAACATGGCATACTGCAAATTATTGATGTGCTCTACTTAACAAGTTGAAATTTTATTTTTGTATTACTTTTTATGCACTTCATTTCTTGGGTATTTTACTGTTTTTATTGTGTCATTGTTATAGGTTTCTTTTACTCTGGCCAAAGACGCTAAACAACAGCTCATATTGCAACATAGTCTGCAGCTCAGTGATTATGGGGATTCCTCGCACCTAAAAACTCAACAAATCGATTGTGTGATTGCTGAAATGATTGGCCTCCAAACTCGCCATTTAATTTTGTCAAGGATACCTGCTTTCACAGAGTAAAGAATTATGCTCTTCCAAAGTATAAATTGAAAGGTCATGATTTTTTTACTTCATATTTGAGTGATATCTTGTACAATAAGTTGGCAAGAGAAATCAAAAATTTATTTGAAGAAAATACCCTTGACAACTGACATATGGTCTGATCTATAGTCTGTAACTTCATAACTTAGTTTGACTTCTCAACATACTTCAAAGGATGTTCACAAGATGTCTATAATTTTGAAATTTGAAATCATGATTGGACGTCATTCAGGTGACATAATGTCGACAAAATTTGAAACGATACTCCAAGAATGGGTCATAAATCACCAAGCAGTGCACTGCATTGTTCATGATCATGGATCTAACATGCTTAAAGCATTGCAGCTGTTTGGCTTTGATGATGTGAATTGTGCAATACATCAGATAGGACTTTATATTTGAGTTGCTGTGGAATCACAGGAGTGGCTCCTACAACTTACTGCTAAATTCAGAAAAGTTATCACCCATTTCAATCATTCCTTGGTTGTACAAACCGATCTGGCAAAAATTCAAAGGGCACACCTTAATCAACATACTTTATCTGTCATTCAGGATTGCCTAACATGGTAAATATATAATACATATAAATGAATTTTAATTTAATGGTTTATCTTTAGTCTAAGTATTGTGTGTTTTGTTTTTATGAAAATCCTATCTCTTAATTTAATTTCCAGCTAGAATAGCGTGTTCTGTATTATGGAAGGATTTTCAAAGCTTGGGGATTCGTTAATTTTGTATGCATGTTCAAATCTAGTCACAAAATTAATGGTTTCAAGATGGTGGCTGGAACAAATTTTGAGTGTCTTAGCTCCACAAATATGATTGAGAATTGTGATAAAATGTGTGTGATTTGTGAAAAACTCAAAGTTTATTGCGACAGTAAGTGCATATCGTATTATATCGTTAAAAAAGTAGTGGAAAACTATGCGGAAATCAGAAAACACGTTGATGAGATTGCCTGCTCACCTTCCACGTAGTTTTATGATCAAGCGTGTGTAATTCAGGATTTGAAACCAAAACACTGCTACTGCACAAAGCCTGCGACTAAAGGCATTCAGTGCATTAAATGCAAGACCATTTATCATCTGACCTGTGCAAAGGCAAATTCGAAGCGAAAAATCTGGCTCTGTCGCCAGTGCTGCAAAAATGATTTAGGTCTAAAACTAGAAAATGTCGACAGCAAAAACATTGTCATCTCCATACTACTGGATGAGATAGAAGTTTTGAATCATAAATATGACGTATTATCGGAGAAAAATGGACTTAATGAACGTGAAACAATAAAGAAGTGTAATCTGCAAGGTGCTACCAAACATTGCTCGCGTAATTTCAAACTGGCCAAGGAAAAAAACAGCTGTACGCCAACGAAAAACGTAAACGATGCTGCTAAACGCACAGCTGATATGATAGAGAAAACTTTCGGCCACTTCACAACCACGACTAAAAACGTTGCGGATAAAACTAGTAGAACTCCCAAGAATATCAAAACTACGGCAAACAAATTAGTGAAGTGGAAGTGTAGTAATAAAATACTTATGCTGACCGATAGCCATGGACGTGGCTGTGCATCAGTCATTAAAGAGATGTTAAGCTTGGACTACAAAGCATCAGCGATAGTTAAACCAAATGCACGTTTTGAAGATGTATGAAGGAAGCAACTGAACTCACTGGTGACTTCACAATGAATGATTCAGTGATTGTTGTAGCAGGCACTAGTGACATTAACCAACAAAGAAGAAACTTCAGTGCTGCTGCTCAGAAGCTAATTTCGGTGATGAACCATGCACAGCTGATACTATGTACAACACCATACCGATATGACAAGCCATACTTGAACAAATCTATATTTAATCTTAGTAGCATTCTAATGGATGTTATGAGTGATATAGTCCGAGTAGTGGATATCAACTATCTTTTACAGAGGTATGATTACACAAAACATGTGTTACATCTCAATGCAAGAGGAAAACTTAATTTGTGTAGAAGCCTTGCTGTTTCAGTAAATGCACATGGAATAGAACAGAGGTAATGAAACAGTTCCCAGTTCAGAAAATGGGTTTAAATCGGATCTGAGGCAAAGTACACAGTTGATGGTATGCAGTAGGACTACTACCCAGCCAGAACTCCCAACAGAGGAGGATGTCTGCAAAAGCCAACACACAACCTGCAAATGTTAACTGTGATACATCTTTATTCTCTGCTGAGGTGGTGCAACAAGAAAGCAGCCAGACCATGTGTAGCATGAAACAAACTGCAGCACAGGTGTCCTCTAGGGCAAGAAAGCTACCAAAGAGAAGCAACGATTTTTTATGGTTAGCTCCAGGGAATCTGCATCACCAGCGCCTGGATCCAGCATCAACAAGGAGTTAGCAGCATGTGTGAGTAAGCCAACTCCAAGTAACAGAAGACTTCACATGGCAAGTTCACAAACTGATGTACAATTGCAGAACAATTTAGACCTACCACCATGTAACAATGAATCCCTTTTATTCATGCATATAAATATCATGTCTTTAAGAAATAAAATTGATGACTTGAGTATTCTCTTAGGAAAGAACAAAACCACCATACAATGTGTTAATGAACATTGGCTAAGTGAAGGTCAGTTGGATTTGTATGTACCGTGGGGCTTTGATTTAGTTACAGGATTCTGTCGAAAAACACAACAGCGTGGTGGAGTTTCAATTTATACTAGTAGTGATCTAGATTTGCAATATAGTGTCTTTAACATTGCTGAATAGAGTATAGAGAATGTGCTTGAAGCTGCTGCAATGCTACTTCCAACACTAAAACTCATAATAGTGTCAGTATACCATACTCCATATAGTGACAGTGAATTATTTACACAAGTCTTAGAAAAAATGATCTTACACTTTGAAAAGTTAAGCAAATATAGAATATTAATATTTGGAGACATAAACATTGGTATAAGACTAAAGACATCAAAGCAGCTTTATCTACAGAATATGTTAAGATCACATGATCTATATTGCATTAATAACAATCCAACAAGGCAGTTATCTTGTCTCAATAATGATATCACCAACGTTGAAAAAGGTCTGTATTAGCTAGGGTTGTTCAGTACTTATTTTCTTTCAGACCATGAGGGGATATGGTTAAAATTAAAAATCAATAAACCTATATCTAACTGCCCCAAAGCAAAGCATATCAGGCTACTGTATGATCGAAATATTGACAACTACAGGACACAGTTGCAGATGGTTAGATGGAATGACATCCTAGTTGATAGTGAAAGTGTCGAGGATGCATTTACAGTTTTCATCAATATACTCGCAGACATTTTTAAGACCTGTTGTCCAAAAGTTCTGAAAAGAAATATGGCAACAATCAGAAAACATGACTCTACACCCAAGTGGTTCACACCCACTCTGCAGAGACTTAGAGCATTGGTTGTGATTTATTATGATAAATATAAAAATCATGATGCAGACAAAGCTAGTTATATTAAGTAAAAGAGTAAATACAGATCAGAAATCAGGTTAGTAAAGTGTAAGGCAAATGACAATCACATTAATAATTCTGACAACAAATGTAAAGCTGCACGGAATGTTGCAAAGACTGAACTGGGGAGAAGTAAGAACTGTAAAAGTGATGACTGTAATGTGAATATCACACCAGATGAGTTCAATGCCTATTTCATTAATGCTTGTGACATAAGTTCCTCTGCTGCAGCTGAGTCAAATAATAAACATCAACAGGACCTAAAGGAGCTGTATCTTTCCTATGACACTTGGAACACATTTCTCCTACATATGAATGGAAAGAGGTCCAGTTAAGTGATATCATGAGATCAATTGCAAAGTTAAGAAGTTCAAGAGCAGAAGACATTTATGGTCTTTCTAATTTTGTAATTCAAAAAATTGGAGATATAATAGCATTTCCACTCTGTGTACTTGTAAATTAGATGTTTACTAGTGGTTGTTTCCCAACATTTCTCTTACACCTATTCTATCGAAAGTAATAGAGCATTGCCTGCAACTCCAAATCCATAATCATCTATCTGCCAACCACCTCCTTACTGATTCTCAATATGGATTCAGACCTATGTTATCAACTGTAAAGGCAGTGGAAAATATTATTTCTTTCACTTCGTCTGCATTCGAATCCAAACTTTCTGTAAATGCCACACTTGTAGATCTAAGTAAAGCTTTCGATTCTGTCAACCACAGAATTCTATTAAATAAGCTCTGCTTGTATGGTTTTGAAAGCAAAGTACTATCTCTGAGTATGTTTTATCTGAGTGAGAGAAAACAAATAGTACATTTTAACAGAAACAAATCAAACACACTGGGTGTAACACGAGGTGTGCCACAAGGGTCCGTGCGTGGACCCTTGCTTTTCATAATTTATGTAAATGATTTGTCCAATATGATGCCTTATAAGTCCATATTGCATGCAGACAACACCACCTTTCTTACAGTAGATATGGCCTTGGACATACTCAAGCACAAAAGTGGAGAACAACTCAGAATATCCAGTGTATGGTTCGGAGCAAATGAATTACAAATTAACTGTAAACATTCTATTCAGCCTATGTAACAATGACAACTGTAGTTCCTCAGTTAAGCTTCTTGGCATTCATCTGGACCCAAAATTAACATGGGGAACTCACACCAATTATGTATGCAAAAAGTTATCCCGAGTCACCTATCTGCTAACTAAGCTCAGGACTTGTGTGATGGATGAGCTACTGCTAAAAGCCTATTATAACTTTTTTCATATCCACCTCACGTATGCAGTGCTGTTATGGGGCAAAGCCTCTGGGGCAAAAAGAATTTTTCTTTGGCAGAATAAGGCCATTAGGTGAATTGCTGGAGTGAGAAACCATGTATCATTTAGAGACTATTTCAAAGAGTTAAAAATACTGACACTTACATCACTGTTTATTCTCAGTTGCTTAGTGCACATAAAGGAACACTAAGAAAGCTATAAACTATGCGCGTCTGTACATAGCCATGACACACACCAAAGGCAGATGATGGACATCCCAGTTACTAGGCTTAAAAAACCCAAAACAGTTACACATACACAGGGATACAATTATTTAACATGCTACCACCTACAGCACACAGTGTATCACTGAATGTCTTCAAAAATATTACTTGGCTTGGACAAAAAGCATTCTATACAATAGAAGAATTTAAAGTATGTAATAAAAATGATCTAATCTATTAAAACTGATGTATGACATGACCACCATATTACATGAGCACTTCTGAAAATGTTATTGTATCATATGATTGTGCTTTATTTACATAATGTATTTTTACTCAGTAGTTAACTGCTGTATGACATGACCACCCTATTACATAAGTTCTTCTGAAAATGTTATTGTACCACACTGTTGTGCTTTATTTACATAATGCATTTTCCCCAATGGTTAACATGTATTAAGCCTGCCTCATTTATATTTGTTAAAATGTTTTTCTTAGCATGTGTATTGTGTTACACATACAGTATCTCCTTTTGTCATTCTGCACGACACATGTATGTTTAATGACTACTAAACATGTGCAGTATAAAACATATTTACTCATTCAGAATGTTAAAAATGTATGACTTATTTTGTAATTATATAATGTGTGTAAAATAACGACATCAATTCCATGAAAATGCCCAAAGATAGATCAATAAATCAATCAATAAGTAAATCAACAAAGATCTCCACTGAAGACTGGATAAATGTTTAAAAATTTGTAGAAGTAATGAAACCATTCGAAGAAATTACTAGGAACTTAAGCAGTTCTCAAGTGAGCGTATCATCAGTCATACCACTAATTCAAGTTCTTGTCACGACATAACAGCAAGAAGAAAGAAAAAGTGACACTTCAGAACAATTCTAAAATTCTACAAGAAAATTACGTTATGAACTGAATTCAAGCATAAGTTTTGGAGAACTGACCAAATACGATAAGTGCACATTTGCGACGTACTTAGATCCATAATACAAGTCAAAAATTTTCAACAGCACCGTCACAGAGCTAGTTGGGTCCCAATTTGATGATGAGGAAAGCCAAAGATCCAAACTCATCACAAGATGGCTGCACACCTACTACCTCTAAAAGATAGCTATTTGAAATTGAAAAGCAACCTTCGACAAGTTGTGGCTCAATTACAGAATCTCAATTATAAACATAGTTACAAACATTGTAATTCATATTAAATATGAACAAATATCAGCAAGACCCAACTACGAATAACAAAAACGACAATCTGCGTTTGATGCTAGAATTAAACCTACTGCAGTACAAAAAGGAAAGAAGACTTTCTCTAAAAGATAATCCACTAATATGGTGGAAATCTAAAGCAAACCCGTACCACTATTTATTGTCACTAGCTCACCACTATTTGTCAGCTCCTCCCAGTAGCATAGCCTGTGCACAATCACTCAGTGGAGCAGGCCTCATATATGAAGAGAGTCTAAATAGATTGCAAGGTGAAAAAGCGGCATAAGTATTTTTTGTTAAATATAATGTGCCGTTGATGGATTTTTAGCATTAATATAATAAAAAATAGTGTTTGATGAAGAGTTGTTACTTTTTTCTTAATATATACAGTTCTGCATCCGCTTTCGTTCAAATTTGCGTTTGACATCTGTATACGCTTCTGCTTCTGTTGTCACACCACCGTCGCATCACTAGTTGCTACGTAGTCCGCACAGCACCTCCGATTCAACAGAAAATATCATTAAGTGCAGTGTTATGTGCAGTTAATGCTAAGTAGAAGTGATTACTGTTTTAATATTTGTTTTATCCAGCTGTTGAATGTGCTTTTTAATGGATTTTACAAGTCACAGTTTACTTTTAATGTTGCATCTAGATCCGCAACAATCGATTACCAGTTGTAAAACACAATTTTATCTTCGTAAATTAATTTGTAGTATTCTCTAAACCTTTGGGTAGTTTACAAGTCGTTTCAGTGAGTCTGATGTTGATTTTTCAGTATTTCAGTTGTATTCATTATAAAACTCTTTCATTTTCAAACTCAATTTGCCAAAGGCTGATGATAAAATTGTTTATACGCAAATTGGATTCAGCCTGGCAGCTGTACTGTATGCACGGATCCCATGACAGACTTTCATGGGATAAGCGATGCATCTCTGCGATATGCCACACACGTGTGGCATCTATGAAGCGATCCGTCTCTCGTGTTTGAGGCCCTTACTACAGAAATTTCCGACGTACACTTTTGTGCATTTAAGTCATAGACATACATGTATGTCTGTGATTTAAGTAGTATGCCGTACTTCAACAATGAGCAAGCTGTTGAAGGAGATATCTAACATTAGCACAATTTATTTTCACAAATATCATAAGAAGTAAATCAATTTAAGTTGACCAAAGTCACGTAATACACTAAAGCCCGGTCCACACGCAACGATCTGTCTGCGCAGACATTGGCGCAGATGTCTGTACATGCAAAAGATCGCTGCAAATGTGGTGTGTTCACACGACACAAACCCCAATCTACTACTCGCCCGCATCTGTCGGTGTAGAAAAGAAATATCAGTGGCAAGCGACTACGCCCCACGTAAGAAACAGATTGACCGTCCTTACGGCGGAACAGACAACCGTAAAAATAGTTTTCCCGTCGGTCAACAGATGTCGCAGGCGACGCTACAATGCTAACTGACCTGTCCATCTCGCGGAATTGGCAACGCTGTATCTTCGGTGACGTGAATGATGCTGATTTGTCTTCGGCTAGAGCGCTGCGCGCGAAATGCATTCGTCACACAGCTGACTATAGACCATGGTCGGCTATGGTTTTTCCCGAGTTTTCAATCGAAGAATGTAGATTATCTCCTGTAATTCTACAAACCAAGTTTATTTCTACTGTAGGGATACTTCTCACAATCATATGCGAAGTGAAAAGTAATACACAATCTGCACTCGCGCAGACCTGTTACTATAGTCAGTGTTGTTTTCGAGAGAAAGCTGTGTGAGGATTATTAGCGCACAGATAAAAAAAAAATTAAAATAGCCAGTGTCTATAGTTTGCATGCTGTGCTCGTTCTATTCTATCCTCCTCCCTTCATTCCAGTATAAACGTTTGTTCACATGTATCAACGAATGGCAGTGAACATTGGCGAATTATCTATGAATACTCATTTGCAGCAGTGTAAACGAGGTTTTACACTCGTTCACTTCGTTCGCTCTAGTATATACGAGGATTTAGAGGGACCGATGACCTAGCAGTTACATGACGGCTATTATTCATTTACTTCACTGTTGCGATCTCAGCTCTAGAGCCATTTTCAAGTACCAAGGGAAAGGTCTTGTAAGGTAATGCTTCTTAAATTGTTTACCAAATGTTACCACACTATGCTTTGCATTTTGTTATCCATATCTTATATTGGTTTTAGTTTTCACATTGCACACAAAAACGCCTCTACAGCCAAAATTACGATAGTGAAGTGAACAAACAGTTTAAAAAAATTCCAAAACGCAGCAAAGATTTCATTTAAAAATTATATGATATGATTCTTGTACAGGAAGGGCTGCCACGTTATATCAGAATAGAAGATCGACAAAATTTAGATAGGATCGAATGCTTAAGGCTCTTTATTAATTCTTACTCGTAACTAATTTATAGATTTACCTGAATTTAAAATCCACTCGCGTAACCTTTCTTTATTTTTGACGGGAATCTGAACATTTTTAGTTCAGGATTTGTTCGTCTACTCCTTCCACAGTTGATATACTCGCAGGCCCTCGGCATGACGACTCGATCCACTACCACCGGTATGTCAGAAACAGCTGTACTTCACAGACGCCAAATAGTGGAAAGCTGCACGGGTTCGGCCGATGTTGCCACATATTTCACAGAACGGAGTGCCATCTAGTGGTTGATTCCACAAGTAAGGGTGTGACGCTGTTGCCGCCTGGTGGCCATTCCCTGACAAGGGTTGCCTGCTAGACCAAGCAATTGGGCAATCTGTTTCTTACGTGATCTGGGACTACGCTCCCCATAAACGTCAAAAATTTAATTCAGTTGTTTTGAAATACAGAAATGGAGGAAGTTCTGTTGTGGTCTGTGTTCGCAACTTGTGTTGCAAAAAACATTCAGACCAACCGCAGGAAACAGAGAAAGCGGTTAAAATGGTGTAGACAGTGGCTGCTAAGGCGAAAGCAGTTTCCCACCTACATTTACTGCGAGAGTTGCAGGGCGAACCTGTTTTGTTTTACATTACCTCGTGTTCCATTTCCTGGCACATTGACACACCAATTTCATCTTCAATTGTACTCCTGCTTGGTCTTGGCGTTTCTTGATCACTAAGAAAGCCAAGCACATCAAAATACTATAACGTTGGCTGGTATACTTGATCTACTCTGACACTAGATTTCTGAACTTTGGATAACTCTTTTCGGTAAACAGTTCGCTGACAGACTTAATTTACTTGACTTGCCTTCATCTTCTCATCCTTCAGGACAGCGTAAATAGCTTCACATGTGTTGGGTATTATTTTACTCAACGCTTCTTTCGATACTGCAGTTGAAAATTCCAAATCCTTGTAGCTCCTTCCTGTTGCTAGGAATCTTAATGTTACCGCCAGCCGTTCATGAGTAGAAATTGCCCTTCTCATACAAGTATTTTTTCTTATAATATGAGGGGTTACAAGCTTAAAGAGATAATTATAAGTTTCGACATCCATCCGCAAATAATTTCGCCAGTTCGCAACGAATTTTTTTTTTTTTTTATTACCGTTCCTCTGTTTGCAATTTTTCAATTAGAGCATTGTATACTGCTGTCTTTTTGTCTCGGTCACTATATTCTTTACTTTTAATCTTCCACAAACATGGGTGGTTTCTATATATTTCAATGAATTGACTTACAAACTCTCAAGAACACTGACGAGTATCAGCCATTTTAATGCCCTGTGCGTACAAATACAAACACTAGACTGATTGCGGCGATCTCCTGTCCACACGCTCCAACTCGTCTGCGCAGATGTGGTTTGAACCCACAGATTTGAGAGGTTTCGCTCAAACCTCCAACTCCAACTTCCAGGTTTGCACACACCTCACGTTGGTGCAAATCTTCTGTCCACACGCAACGATCTGTCTGCGCAGATGTGATGTGCGCAGACATATCGTTGCGTGTGGACGGGGCTTAACAAAGACAATTGTGTAGTTTACAAAAATTACTAAAAGTAATCTTTGACATAGTGCATTCTATAAACAACATCTGAGAAAACCTTATCGTCTGCGATAGTGGCTGCGTACTGTGCTACCATTGGAAGTGTTTAAGGAAACTAGTACTAAATAATGGCTCGTTTCTTAAAAACTAAGTGAAATGGAAGCGATAGAGCAAAATGGTTCAATTGCAGCTCCAACTAACCTGACAGTCGACGACGTTGATGTTGATTTCTTACCACTTATATACGATATTATTAGAAGGTTAGTTTTTCACTTCTGTTCAAAAGCGGAAAAAAAGAATTTTTTCAGCCTTCGCGATAATTACTAAAGGTGTTGACATGGCTAATATGTTAAAGCGTCAGTTGAGTGGGGAAAAATACTATATGCTAATTTCCTGTTGATTTAAGCATAGGGCTAAGTATCTTTATGTATGGCGTTTAGTAATAGCTGAGTTGAATAACGAATGTACCTCGAATTGTGTTTTTCATCTAGTAGAAACGAAGTTTGTTGACATTATGTTAATGTTTCGTAATTTTTTCAACATAAAAATACATACTCGACAAAGTCCCTGCGAAGTGCATTACAGAGGTACCACGCGTTAGGATTCCTTCCGGTTCCAATCATATACGGAGATTGGGGAGAATAACGCTGCTCTGTACATAGGAAACGCAGTTTGTTGTACCGGTAATGCTGCAACTCATTACAATGAGTGTTTACTATCTTAACACACATTACTTTAATGTTCGTGCAGACAGCAAAAGTTGTTGATTATAAGTGTTTGCATTTTTCACCCATAAAACCATTCGAAGTGAATTTAATACCTGTTGCATTTGTAGTGTGGAACGTGATCCTCATGACTCGACACAGAAAACAAGAGAATCTCAAGATATAAGCCAAAAAATTTTGGAACTACATAAGAAGTTTGATGAAGCAAGAGCTCAGGTAAGTTTCACACACTCTGCAAACTTATACTGTTATTTATGTCGAAGTGGGTTCATATAGTCTTGTATTTAGTGACATTATTTTGCATATGGTTTCAAAACATTGAAATTACCCACTGTAGTAAATGTTTTAGAGAGTGAAATGAAAACCAAACATCCATCACCTCGGGACCATGGAGTGGTTCCATTCAAAAGTACCACACCATGTTAAGATATTTATCTCTAGATGCAATGATGAGTTTCTGTTTGTAGAACATGGCTGGCTGGTGACAAATCCACAACTGCACTCACCCTTGCAGTTCTTCATCTGACTGAAACAACATTCACACATCTTCCTTCAGCTCACCAAAGATGTGAAAATCGGATGGTGAAGGATCCAAGCTTACAACCAAATTGCTGGAGTGTAGGCTTCATCCAATTGGAGGTGGAGGGGGGAAGGTGGTGTTATGCAACAGCGTGTTTGTATCTGACAGACTCAGGGCAAACAGCAAAGCCAACAGTGGAAACTTCCCACACTGTCCCACCAAAGAAATCCGGAGCTGTTCACACAAGTTCTGGTAAGTCACTATGAACTGCCTCTTCAAGTGGAGGGCCCCTCTGCTCGTTGAGTTTCTGAAGTGTGGAACCACAGTCAAATCGTAGCACTATGAACACTTGGCAGAAAGTAAAACGTGCCATAAAGTTAAAATGCCCAGGAATGGTGTTGTATGGGATCACCCTGTTGCAAGGTAGTTCCTGTTGTCATTCTGCCAATTGGACAAAGGCTACCCTTCACTGATTTTGTTGGAAAACATTGCAACATCCTCCTTCCAGAGTGTATCTTTCACTGCATAATTTTTCATGCCTTTGGCAGCCTGAAGAAAGATATGCATGTAGGCCTACATCTGTTTCAGTTGTGGGTGCATTTGTGGCTCTGCCAGCAACCAACTGTGTTCTGTGAAACAGGAATTATCTCATCTATCCAGATGTCATAACGTGTGGTGGTTACATCTGAATGGAACCACGGCCTGCTCCCGTTATGGCGGCTGTTTGATTTTAATTTGACAGCACTTAATAACATTTGACAGTGCCTATAATATCAACTGGCAATGTAGAGGTTTGAACTACATTAGCTCCTATGTTCTGAAAGGCAATAAAAATCAAGTGGCATTAAGTTCTTTTATTTGAAAAAAAAAATGTAGGTTTAGAAATAATTTTTAAAACTAACATCAGTATTAGCATCTGTGCTCTTAACGTGTGTGTGTGCGGGTGGGGGGCTTTTTTCCTGTCTCTCTTCATGCACATGGAGGGGACACATCTACACACTCATTTTTTTGTTATACATTCAATATTTGAAAAGATAGGCATTTATCAGACCTGTGTCCTCAAAAATATGGTTGATTTCGGTAATTATCTGAATTTGACACTATGAATTTTGTCTCCGACAGCTAAGGTCTGCGAACATTTCTCCAGATCTTTTGGTTAATTACAGAAACTTACATGACAATTACTGCTGTTCCACTTCCAGTGATCTGCAGTGTGTGAACAACTACAATCATGGGTATTAAGTGCATCACCAATAACTTCTGCTATTTCAGCAATATATTAATAAAAGTTGTGAAATTTTAACTTTTATCTGCATATTGAATGTTAACTTCCCTGTAAGGGCTCCAGCCTTACATGGTTAAAAGGCACTTTATGAGAATCCTGTTTGCAATACTACCTGCAGAAGATAAGAAGTCTGTAGACTTAAGTACCATCTTGTCATACTCATCACACACCTAATTCACCATAGCACAAGGCACATATGATTTGTCTCTCAAATATACCCATGCTGATGAAAGGCAACTCATGGTGGCCCCTACGATCTAAGATACAAAGTACCCCTCACGCCAAGCTGGATAGTGACAACTGTCAGCCTCAAGATACCAATTAGTGTGAGTTTGCTTCATAACAATTTTACAGTCTAAACACAACAAAAAATAACATTCTCACTTTTCTACTGAAATGTTTAACTCCTTTGAGCTTCTCCCAACATATCAATGTTCAAATAATGTAGGCTACAGGGATCTAGGTGAAGACTGTGACAACTGCCAGGGAGCAAATGTATCGTTGCTTTTGGAAATGAGATAAACTGACTGGCACACACTGCTGGCAACATAAAAGAAACAAATTTTGGAATTTGTTGACTTAAATATTTTGTTATTTCTAGTTTCTTGACTGAATAGTTCTAGATTTAATCGGAAGTTAACTAATAGTTGTTCCCTCGTGTGCTAAAATAGAGATACCCATCCCTACATCCAGCCATCCATCCTTGGTAATATGAAGCATGGAATACACATCAAGCAGAATTAGACTAGTCCTTTTTAGCAGAATTGACCCTTTTTACAGTTGACACTCATATTGTAGTTCTCTAACATGCTAATGTACTGTGATGTGGAGACTTCGGGAAGTTCCTGGACTGCAGACAGGGTGTGTGTGTTCGAAATGTGGTGCTACAGAAGAATGCTGAAGATTAGATGGGTAGATCACATAACTAATGAGGAAGTATTGAATAGGATTGGGGAGAAGAGAAGTTTGTGGCACAACTTGACCAGAAGATGGGATCGGTTGGTAGGACATGTTCTGAGGCATCAAGGGATCACCAATTTAGTATTGGAGGGCAGCGTGGAGGGTAAAAATCGTAGAGGGAGACCAAGAGATGAATACACTAAGCAGATTCAGAAGGTAGATTGCAGTAGGTACTGGGAGATGAAGAAGCTTGCACAGGATAGAGTAGCATGGACAGCTGCATCAAACCAGTCTCAGGACTGAAGACCACAACAACAACAGGTAAAACTTAGAATATGACAGTCTATTTCAAGATATTTGATATTATTAATAAATCATTGGGTTTGAGAAGGAATAGTGGAAGGTCTAGGAAGGTGGTGAGAGAGAGAGGGGGGGGGGGGGGGGGACAGAGAGAGAGAGAGAGAGCGCATGCGTACACACACACGCGTACACACACACACACACACACACACAAAAAATCAATCGAGAGGAATTCACTGTGATGAAAATAAGACCAAGACAAAATCGTAATTGAAAAAATCTATAAATATATGTAACTGCCTTTATGTTTGTATTTTTTCCAAGTATTTACTGTAAACTTTAAATTGTTGGAAAGGTCTTTTGGCTTGTGTATGTTATTGATACACCCAGTATTACAAAGCAGTGGTCAAAAGATGACAAATGATTACATAGACAGGATGATGACATACGCATGATGGCATAGTTGATTTTCTAGCTGGAATTTAAAAATTTATATTTAATGGCAAAGTTTCAAATCTTTGCTAACATTATTAATGACATAAGAAGTGAGTTGCGTAACTTGTTCTAACTGTGTACTGTTGACAGTGTATTTTTACTTCAGATTGGGCGCCTGCCAGGAGTAGAGTATAGCAAAGAGGAGCAATTGAAAAAATTAGAAACCTTCCGTAAGCAGCTGCAATTAAAAAAAGACTTGTTGAGGAAGTACCGTGAGATGTGTACTTTCGAAATTCCTAAATAACTGTGTAAGTACCATTGTCCTGTACAACGGAATTTTATTTAACAGTTCATAATGTGAATAGTTTCTATGTATAGATGATACATATATAGTTAGCTGGGTAGGATGCTTCAAAGTTCATGTATGTTTCTAGTTTTCTGCCAGGTATGGCTTTTTAGTTTTCAGATGCTTTATACAAATAAATTATTGTTATTGCCATGCCCACAGTTGTAAAATAATTGTAATGGCATCTGAGATTCAAACTTGAATAGTTTGTAGACAGTATATGTCAAAAGGACATTTTAGATATAGTAAATTGTGTGCATGGATGCCAGTGATGAAATAATTTGTTGATTTTTTTTTTTTTTCATTTCTTTCATTATTAGGTTCCCAAGTGGCTGTTGCATTTGTCAGTTTATTCAGTAAACTAGCAATTTGTTGATGGGAACTATTTCATACAACTGAGGTTTCCAACAAACATTTCTGAAAATAATTTATTTTAAGAAATAGTTACCAAATTGGCAGATATGCACTGCATATTTGATGAATGCAACATGACAGTTAAACCTTTCATTAAATCTTTGTACAGGGTTTTACACTTATCTGATGACCATGCGCTCAGCGCAGTATGTGTTGGGCAGCAAGCGCTCTATTGCCCAGCGAATCTGATGCCGTGTGACCCATCTGTTGCTGCAGTACTAAATTAAAATACATGCAAATAAATGTTGTATTCACTTATGCCCCGCAAGGAGATAGTGGAACTGCCTGCCAGTATTTTCTACACATTTCAGACATCTACTGAATAAGTTATTAATCGCACAATGTAGTTCTCCTTGAGAAATCACATTGACTCGCACATATTATTCCTGAGTTCCTGTGACGGGTGTTGTGTACACTTTATCCTTTAGTGCTTCCCACAAATAGAAATCACACGGGGTTAAATTTGGGAATTCGAGCAGCCCAGATATTGTTGGCAATGATTGCCATGGAGCAGGAACAAATCATGACTTGTGTTCAGAAACATTGGCCATATGAGCCCTCGGCGAATCCTGTAGAAGAAATGCTAAGCTTCATTCTCTTTCACTGTTAACAGTATCATGTAAAAAGATTGGGCACATTATTGTGTCTCCACTAACTGCACACAACTCAACTGAAAATAGAATGAGGTAAGGATCCATTTCAGCATTGTGCACTAGTTTCATGCATAAAGTCTAATCCTGTACACGAGATCACCAGGTTTCAGTGCTTTCACTACTGTTAATTTGTAGGTCCTTAGCCCAAGTAACTCAACAGCAATTTGTACAAACATGCAAGAAATTTGCATTTGCTGTGAAAGGCAGCCAAGAGACTTTTTAGGGGAATTTTCCAGGCGGTACGCAATGTCATCAAGGTGAGATTATGTGAGCACTGTAAGTCATAATTTGCAGTTCTTGTCAGGAACATCTTCTGTCTCACGGATTTTATTCACTAATTTGTGAATTTCATAATGAGCTGGAAACTTTTGTCCAAACAATCTCAGGGCAATACAAGCTGACTCCGTACCGACATATGAATTGTAAATACTTTTTGTGGGATGAAATAATTTGGTCTTGCCATTGTTGCTTTTGCAGACTTCACTTTTTTTCCCACTGTTTGCATGACACTTACCTAAAAGACTTGTAGTGCAGCATGAACAGAGAGACACAGGACCCATCTGACTAGCCTAGGCAGCTCCACTGGCCAGCAAACAAAATCCTGCACATACTCTCATCAAATAAATGGAACACCCTCTATATGTAAGAAGAATGAGAATAAATAATGATTCTGTAAGTAAAAGTAATTAATTTTTCTTTTCTTTCAGGTGCACACAATTTAGTTGCCAGAGAATGGTGTTACGCTGGGT
The DNA here is from genome assembly GCF_021461395.2 of Schistocerca americana. Lineage (NCBI taxonomy): Eukaryota > Metazoa > Arthropoda > Insecta > Orthoptera > Acrididae > Schistocerca > Schistocerca americana. The sequence continues at coordinate 105,071,843 of NC_060119.1, forward strand.
CATACGTTACCTGGCCAACAATGAACAGCTTGTGAACAGAATAGCAGACTCCTACCCTGTCAGAAGGGCGGCTCAACTAGTTGTGTACCTATTCAATGTCGGAAAGTTAGCTGCGTCGAACTCTCGTGTGGCAGACAATGTGAATAAAGATAGTCTGCGATCTTTCATTGCTAGATTCCGAGCTGAACTAAAAGATGCAAAAGAAGAATTTAAAGAAAAGGCTGATGAACTGAAAAAACAAAATAAAAAGTGAGGGATGATACACAGTCCTTGTACAGCACATGTCTGTGACTCTCTCTTCTACATTGTATGCTTGGATTTTCATTTTTTCTCTTCTTGTTGATGCGACCTAGAAGAATGCAGGGCTCACAGGAGCCCTGTTCTGTGATTTATTTGGGCCGAGACAATCTTGAGAAAAACCATGATAAATCACTGAAAGAATGGCTGAAAACACATTTGATTGTGCCTCCAATGGAACTAATTTCCCGTATATTACACTCACTGTTTCCAACTTCACGCCTGCCCCCTCCAGATCTTTTGGGGCCTGGTTTAGCATTTTTTATCTTAGCGGCTCTCCTTCACACAGGGCATTCAGCTAAAGTATTACAGACAGCATCATCTGCACCATCTCCAATTCTTGCTCTTCTGCTATACACAGCCCTGATTCCAGCAGCAGCATATGTTTCTGTCTGCATAGCAGGATCAACATTGTCACTGATGGAAACAATTTCACTTATGGGTTACGCTTCCTACGGCCACATACTTGCAATGGGTATCCCAGTTCTGTTTCACCAAGAAGAAAGTGAAATATTCTTCTTTTGGTGCCTTACCGTATTTGGAGGGCTCAGTTCTTTAAGAATTATACTTGTACTACTAGTTTCAGTACGTATTCCTGCAGCCCGGTTAGTAGTGTGTAGTCTCGTAGCAACTTTACATTTGCTTTCTCTTGTATTCCTGCATTTTGTTTACATGCATACGACATTTGTGTATGGTGGAAACTGAAGTGTTGAAGGCTAATCCCCTATGCATACCTGAGTATAAAATAAATTTTTTATTTGAAGCCCTGTCAGATTTTCCCATATTTTAACTGAAATCAAATCATTTAAAGCGTAACTTGGGTGTTTGACATGCAGTGGCCATTGTTACCAGGAGTGTGTACAGATAATTTCACTGCCATAAATATTGAAAATGTAATTCATATCATTTCAAGGAGCCCAGCAGAATCTTAGTTAGCAATACAGACCACAGGATTGTGATACTGAAGTGTCAGTGGTGGAATGCACTTCAGCTTTCAAAAAGTTACATAATTCTTTCATAGTGCCTTGTGCTGAACAATTTGTAAAGACTGGAAGCTGATGTGCTTTTATTAAGGTGGCTCTTCGAACAGTTATATCCTGAGGAGTAGTAGTAGTAGTGGTTACCACCACCACCACCAAACTAGTGGAATATCTTCATTGTATTGTATAAGTGGTTACATCAGAAAAATATGAATGTAGAAGATAGTTTTAGCTTGTGCTGAAAGTGATATGACTGTGCCCTATAGTAAAATATGGAAACAACTTGAAGTATTGTGTAGTTTTCACTGCACAGATTTGTTTAGTCAAACAGGTGAATCATTACAGTGAAGTATTCCGAAGTTCATGTACAGAGATCCCATGAAATTAGTTGCATATTACAAGCGGTATTACCACTATTTATTTGTATTCTCATGACCATTTAATTGTTAAATTTAGAATATTATTAAATTTTACAAAATATGCAGTCTGACCACCACTCGTTGCACATTATTAGTGCCTAACGTGGTCAGAGCAGCATATGATAGCCGAACAGATTTGATGTTTCAGATTGTTGTCTACTGTATTATCAACAGTTTTGGCCCAAAATTGAATTCTGTAAAAATATGATTCATGTAATACCTCTTAGTAGCATAGCAGAACTACTTCGTGTTGATATATCAAGACTGAAAATATTGTAATCAATGTGCCCAAGAGTTTCACGTATGCACTTGTAATGTACCTAAATTTATTGAAGGCATTCATCTTTATTCCAAATAAATTTGTTATAAAATACTTGCAGAACTTGTTGTTCACTGAGTTTTGAATCGTGAACGATTGGCAAATGATCATCTTAGCAATATATTTTCAAGACAAGAAATTTACTTATTGAGCTGCTGGGTATTTGGAATACTGTTGATTTTATTCGAATTACTGTATTACGTCAACTGTTTAATTCGTAATCGTACTTTGAACAGTAAAAGCACAGAAGTTGTATTCATGACATATTTGCTATAGTGAGATGTTCATTTGCAGTTATAATTGCAAAGTGTTCTCCCCTCCCAATCTTCCTCTTAAAGAATATGGCAGGTGTACAGAATTTCAACTACTTCCTTCCCCACCCCTCAAAAAATGGCAACAGAGATTCTTCCTATTAAATTTCTTCTTTTGTGTAGGATCAGATTACCATAGCACAAATATTTTCATTCATCAGGATTCATTAAGAGGAAAAAGATTGGGTTTCCTGATGACATGAACAGCAATTCTTGAATGTATGCATTTGCTGTTAACTTGCATTCCATGGTGTGTCCATGTTAGTTCAAGTCCAATATTTTGATGCTTGTTACATTAAATAACTATTTTACTGAACACAAAGCAAAATACACTTGAACCGCTGATAACTGAGTTGACAGAAGTTCAGCTAGGATTAATACTCAGTTCATAAACAGGTTTTTTTAGCAAAGGTCGTAAGAGTGGCATCCGAAAAGTATCTGGCTGCAGTAAACAGACTGGGCTATGGCCTGCAGAAGCTGTCTTTATAGATGATAGGACACTGTAGTTCAGCACAACACAGAGGATTGGACTTTAACTGCTTATTTGCAGCAAAACAATTTGGACTAGCATCCTCAGCAAACAGTTTTTGAAGAGACAAAAACGGGAGTGCACCAAGTACCAAGTGTGTCATTGCATATTTTGTTTCCTATTTTCAGTTTAATTTTGATCCTGTGGTTAACAGTGATCCTATCAGGTTGGCAAAAGATTTTGGTATTCAACACTGTTACAGCTGGAGGTAATAAATCACTTATGAGTGACCCAGTGATTTATAAAATCTCCACATTCCTTAAATTTTGCAAAGCAATATCTGCTGGTGGTACACATTGTGTTTTCTGGACAACATCTAATGCCTCTGTACCTGGATGATGCTCTTGAAAATGGGAATAATTTCCTGAAATGCACTGTGCAAAATATAAGTGAAAGAAAAGCATGACTAGAGCAGAAAAGTTATTTATAGACAAACCCATTGTTTTCACAAACCATTTCTAACAGATCAAGACACGTTCTTCTAAATTTCACTTTTAACTACCTATAAAGATCAATAATGAGCTAAAAATTGTGTTTTTTATATACTGCAGTAACAGAACAATGCAGAACCTCTCATATGGAATAGTATACAGAGAAGAATGCACTTGACAACACGATTCATTTCCTGAAACTTGTCTTGTAAAATATAAATGCAGGAAAATCATGACTGATAGCAGAAAAGTTACTTATAAAAAACCTACTACTTTCATCTGTTGTTTGAATCTCCAGTGTTTATCCATTAAATCTTCTGAACATTGTAACTGTCATTGGTTCTTTATTTATTTATTTTTATTTATTTATTTTTTTTTTTTTTAAATGTTCTACACATGACTGGTCTGCACCCATCTCTCCCTGAGATTTTTGCAACATTGTTGTGGTGGTGTTTGTGGTCTTTAGTGCCAAGATTGGTTTGATGCAGCTCTCCATGCTACTCTATCCTGTGCAGGCCTCAACTTCTCTGAATAACTGCTGCAGCCTTACTTCATTCTTTATTAAGATAGTTTGTGTGTGATTAAAGTGAAGACAGGGAAAGTCGTGTGTTTCGTTAATTGAGTTGTACAAGAAATTATGTCCATAGACATGGGCTCAGATATCAGCAATTTCAAAGCCCCTTTTGGAAGATACAGCGAGCACTTTCACAAATTTGCCATACTACTCCGAGAGGTGTTTGGCTTAAAGCAAATTTCTAAAACACTAATTGAGGTTTGTAGAAACAAAGAATTATTTATGAATGGTAAACACATCACATAATTTTAAAATTATCTGCAGGTGGCAGATATGAATTTTGTGTGTCATTACATAACATATGAATGTTTCAAATTCAGCATTGTCATGTACAAACCTAATAATTTTAGTAAAGTTGAGGCTGTTCAGTGTTTTAAGATGTAACTCCATTCATCGAATAACCAACTTCAAATGGAAACTGCTCATTTCCCCTATTTGTTATATCTAACAACGGGAGCAGAGTGAAATTTTGAATGTTACCAAAACATAGCTTGCTTGAAATTCATTTCTGTTTCTGACCCTTTCTTGCCGATATTGCACCTGAACCACATGCATCATTGATAGCCCAATAATATGATAAATTATGTAACAAAATTAGTCTCTGATTTCTATAAGGATTTCCCCGGTAACACAAACTTGCGGCCATGATTGTCCTTGTTCAGATATATACTCTTCTGTAAGCAGCTTCTTTCCACAATGAAGACTAAAACATACCCAGTGATATTCTTTGAGACAAACAAATTTAAAAGCAGGATGATGAATTTGCAGTACCCAAAAAGTGAATCTAGGCAATGTTCTGATGAAATAAAAAGTAAGGAATAATCATTAACTATTGGCAGTTTTTGCTGTCTAGTAATGACATGAATGGAGCTTTCATTAAATCACATAATTTTTCTAAATAACAGCTCCAGTTGCATAAAATGTTGTTTGTCTTGACTAGTTTTGGCTGCTCAAGTATTCCATAACTCCTCCCCCCCCCCCCCCCCCCCCCTCCCAAAGTGTTTGTAGTGATTCCATCAGGGTTCATTTGAATGTTGTATAGTGTTTTAGTATGTGTTATGTGGGTGGCCGGTTCATGCTTTCATGAGACTGTTATAAGCAAGGTGAACACGTGTAGTTGTCAAATTTTGTCTTCCACAATGAAACACATTTGGCACTAATAGTATTCATGAGCTCTCTGGTGCAAATACCAGCTCACAGCACAATATTAGTGGCCAGAAACACAAATATCATTGACATTCCCTTTCATAGTCTCTTCTAATTCCCCTATATGCCACTGCTTATTTGTAAGTCTCATGGGAACGAGTAATTGCTTAGTGTACAGATTGTTACATGGTTCCAAAACCTCAAGTGTGGTCCTACGCCAGCACTGTTTTTGCAACTGACCCCGGTGTGCTTTGGGTCCCCAAAGATAAAATAAGTGTAAATTTTGCAGTATATTAACATTTCCTGATGCCCTCTAAGTGCTAAATGGCACAAATAAAAGTACTCTTTCCCTCTAACCAGGTCTGTTTTACTTCTAAAATACTGTTCACGGTTGCTATACCAGATACGCTATTGAGTGGGAAGCGTTGTATAGAAATACGGATTGTCCAGAAATTCAGAGAGATCATTATTGAAGTATTAATTGAAAGAGGGAAATTAATACAACAGATGATGAATGGATAGCTTTGAGAAATGAAATAGTTAAGGCAGCAAAGGATCAAACAGTTGAAAAGACAATGCAGAGCAGAAATCCTTCAATAGCACCTGAGAAAATATAAAAATGAAACAGGTGAAGGGAATACAGGTGTCTCAAAAATGGGACTGTTATGAAGTGCAAAACGGGTAAGCACGAATGGCTGGATGGGAAATGCAAGCTTGTAAAAGTATGCATAATTAGGGGAGAGACAGGTGTTGTCTATCGGAAAATTGAAGAGTTCTCTGGAGAAAAAGAAAAACATCCACACAAGTACTATGAGCTTAGATGATGAGCCCGTACTTACAAGGGGAAGACCCCAGGAGTGGAATCAAGTTTTTGAAACCACCTATATGGCAGTATAGATTAGGCCCCCACATATCACACACTGCACCCATTCATCAGAGTGACTTCTCATTTGTGAGTAATTGAAGAAAATTAATTCTACATGACACTAAAATAATAATAGAATGTGGAATGGCAGTATAGCATAGTGGTTGCGATACATTCCTGTTGTGCAGAAGGTTGTGGGTTCAAATCCCATCATACTTTTAAATATTTACTGAAATTATGTTGACCTTTATTTTTATTCAATTAATTGGTTCAAATGTAACTTTTTAAAATTTATAATCCATTGTTGTGTTATTTTCGGCATGGTATTGAGTTTTTTGTTTGCTTTCATTTTTTCTGCATGTCATTCTTTTTTTTAATTTGGAATCTTTCTGCATGTGATTTTAATTATTTTTATTTATCTATCATAATATTTAAACATTTGAAAATGTTGATCTATTGGTTAAAAAACAGAAGACAGTCATCTTTTATTGGCTGTGCTATGGACAGTGTCTTGTAGTGGGTACTAGATGAACACTGAAAAAAGTAAAACAAGGATAATGGAATACTGTCAAATTAAATCAGGTGATGCTGAGGGAAACAGATTAGGAAACAAGGCACTTAAAAAGTAGCAGATGAGTTTTGCTATTTGGACAGAAAAATTGCTGACGATGGCCGAAGTGGAGAGGATACAAAATGTACACTGGCAATGGCAAGATAAGTGTTTCTGAAGAAAAGAAATTGGTTAACATTGAATATCGATTTAAGCGTCAGCAAGTCTTTTCTGAAAGTATTTGTGTGAAGTATAGCGATGTATGGAAGTGAACAATGGACGATAAACAGTTTAGACAAGAAGAGAATAGAAGCTTTTGAAATGTGGTGCTACAGAAGAATGCCGAAGATTAGATGGGTAAAAATGTCGAGGTACAAAATAGAATTGGAGAGAAAAGAAATTTGTGGCACAACCTGACTAGAGGAAGGGATTGGTTGACAGGGCACATTCTGAGGCATCAAGGGATAACAAATGTTCATGATGCTCTTCTTCCCCTCATCATCTTAGGAGACTGATTTGAAGATGATCATAACTGGTTACTGTTTCGTGTGAAAGTGCGTGTGTTAAATATTTTTATGATGATTACCATCCAAACCCTCTGAACAATTTTATACTCCACAAATTGGGAGACCAAGAGATGAATACAGTAACCAGATTCAGAAGGATGTAGGCTGAGTACTTATTTGGAAATGAAGAGGCTTGCACTTGGATAGCAATCATCATAAAAATATTTAAAACATAAATTTTTAAAATAGTATTTATCACACAAAATAGTAATTACAACAATAACTGGTTTCAACCAATTATGATCATCTTCAGACCAATCTTCTAGGGTGATGAGTGGAGGCATGAACCATATGTGCAAAGACACAAGTATCAACAGCAGTCAAAGTCTGTGACTTTGCACATACAGTTTGTGCTCCACCTGCCGCCTCTGTTTATCACCTAAGGACATTGGTCTGAAGATGTTCATAATCGACTGAAGCCAGTTACCATTTTAATAAATATTTTCTGTGATCAAGACTGTTTTAAGATACAGACTGCTTTTCCAATAATGTTATCTAAAACATAAATTCTTGTTGCACTACGGACAAAATATTCCAGATGAAGATTTTAATGAAAGAAGAGATTATAAATAACACAAAATTCTATCAATATTAGATAAATATAGAAATCATGAATACAATAATGTGAAAAAATATAAAATTATAAAAACAAAGAAATTAAATTGAAGTTCATATACACAAATAATTAAAATCACATGGACAGAGATACCAAATGAAAAAAGTGTGATAGGAAAAAACAATGGGAGCAAATGAAAAAGTTAATATGATGATTAAAATGATGTGATAAAGGATAAGAAATTAAAGTTACATTTAAACAGAGTAACTAAATAAGTCATTTCAATAATTATTTAAAAATAAAAATTTCAAAGCACTTTACAGGATTCAGGTGCACAATCTTCTGTACATTACGAATATATCATAACCAAAACACTCCACCACTGCTCTGCATATCATTATTATCTTTAATACCTAACGCATCATGTGAAATTCTTTTCCGTTGATTACTCATGAAAGAGGGTCCATTTTCACGAACTGCTTCAGAGTATACCTGGAACCCTAACCTACACCACTGTACAGATGGCTCCAAATAAGTCGAATCCCATTCCTGGGAAACTTTCCTTGTAAGCAATGAAGGGTAGGCTCAAAAATGGAACGAATATAAAAGGAATATATTGTGTCAAAGACAATGTTGTAGTACTCGAGATGGGAGACATGATGCTTCAGGGAGAGTTTGACAGGGCACTGAAAGACCTAATACGAAATAAGGTTCCTGGACTAGACAACAATCCCACAGTATTATTGTGACCATGAGAAACTATCCATCTGATGTGCAAGATATATATGACAGGATAAGTACCCATAAATCTCAAGAAAAATAGGTGTGAAAATTAATGAACCATCAGCTGAATAAGTTATGGCTGAAAAATACTGACATAAGTTATTTGCAGAAAAGTGGAGAAACTAGTAGAAGCCAATTACAGGGAAAATAATTTTGCATTCCAGAAAAACATACAAATACACAATGCAATTTTATTTCTATGAGTTATATTACAAGATGGACTGTAGAAAGCAGATATATGTTTCAAAACACAAAGCAATTAATGACATTAGCTGCCTATGGGCATTGATTTAAATCAATGGGAAAGTTGAAAATTTGTGCCAAACCCAGGTCTCCTGCTTATTAGCCAGATAGACAAAGTGGTCATCGCAACTGCATGGACTACCCTAGCACGCCTCCCTTCAGACCCACATTCTCAATTTATCCACACACTACTGATATAGTGCCCCTTGCCCATTATCCTCATTACTCACGGCATTTCACTGATTCCCGCAGGAGTTCAAGTGTGGTGTGCATCCGCATTGAAGCGATCATTGGGCATCCTCGCTTTAAATATACAGGTTTGTAATATTTATAGAGTTAGAGAAAGCTTTTACCTATGTTGGCTGGAATGCACTCTTTGAAATCCTGAAGATTGCAGAGATAAAATACAAGGATCAAAAAATTATCTAGAACTTTTACATACAGCAAACTGCAGTTAACAAGAGTCACAGGACATGACTGGGAAGCAGCAGTCAAGAAAGTAGTGAGTCAGGGTTGTAGCCCATCCCCAGTGTTATTCAGTGTGAACAGTGAAATGTAGAAGAAAAGTAGAGTTCATGGAGAAGAAATAAAAACTTTGAGGTTCGCCAACATTGTAATTAGAGATGGCAAATCACTAACAAGAGCAGATGAATGGACTGGACAGTGTCTTGAGAAGAGGTTAATGTACGATGAACATCAACAGAAGTAAAACAAGGGTAATTGAAAGTAGTTAGTTAAGTAAGGCACTGTTGAGAAAATTAAATTTGGAAATGAAACAATAAAAGTAGCAGCAAATGAGTTTTGCCGTTTTGGCAGCAAAATAACTTATGATGGCTGTAGTAGAGAGGATATAAAATGCACAATTGCAATAATAAGGAAAGCATTTCTGAAAAAGATAAATTTATTAACATGTAATATAAATTTAAGTTTTATGAACACTTTCCTGAAGACAATTGTGTGGAATGAAGTACTGTACAGAGGTGAAAGTGGATGACAAACAGTTCAGACTAGAAGCAAATATAAGTTTTTGAAAGGCGGCACTACAGAAGAATGCTGAAGACTAGCTGGGTAGATCGAATAACTAATGGTGAGTTACTGAAATGAATGGGGAGAAAAGAAATGTATAACACAGTTTGACTAAAAGAATGGACTGATTAATAGGAAACACCCTGAGGCATCAAGTTATCGTCAATTTGGTACGGAAGTAACTGTAGGAGGAAAATATTGACAAAAGGCTTCAATATAGTAAGCAGGTTCCAATGAACGTACGTTGCAGTACCTACACAGAGATGGAAAGGCTTGCATAGGATAAACTAGCACAGAGAGCTGCACCAAACCGGTCTTCAGACTGAAGACCACAGTAACAACATGTGAAATACCTGTTGCCATGCACTTCATGGTAGTTTGTCGAGTATGGAGGAAGATGTGGACGGCTACCATTTCAAAAAATGGTGAATAGAGACATAGGCTTTGTTTTAGTTATTCAAGCACAAATCAGGGGACAGTTGAATGTTGTTCGCTACGAGTACTCATGTGAATACAGGTTCTGAAGCAGAGCAACTGAGTGCAACACTTAAGCTGAATGTCTGTTCACTGCACTCAGTAATTTCATTACACAGTGTGAAGCCGTACACAGTTACCTAAAGTGAATTTTCATTACGATACAATCAAGCCAAATATAATTAAGTTGGCATTTAAGTATCTTTGCTGCTATGTCATTCAACCTATTTCAGGCATTACATCATCTCTAAGGAGCAGATAAAGCATAATTCCTCTTAACATTAGCCTGTGTACAGATAACTATGAAACAGCATTTCTCGATTGTTGGCACCTGGTTTGAACCACAGTTAGAAATACATTTGCCTTAAGCCATGTTTTCACTGAATTTAGAAACATGTTTCTGTTTTGTTTCACCAAAGTCTGCTGTAAGTCGGCAACAGTTCTCATTGTTTGCATCCCAATCTATGCTAGCAACAAATATTTCTATGTATTTATTTGCATTGTCTACTATGCTGAACTGGCAGCAAATGATTTACATTGTATATTCACATCAAGAACTACACAATGAAGGTGAAGAGGATGAATTAATAATATATGGTGGTGCATTAATAATACTCAATGAAATAAGCAGATGAAGAAAAAGATGTAGCCATCATCAGTTAACAAAAGCACACTACAGAAGAAGTGGGGGAGGGGGGGGGGATGAGATGCTGTGTTAGCTGATTTGGATGATAGTTCTTGTTTTCATAGCTTCACTAGGATGTTGCTGCCAGATTTTGAAATTCTAATGAACATTTTGGGACCAGTTGTATCAAAGAAAGATACACATAACAGAAAAACAATTCCTGTTAAGCAAGACATGCTGTTACTCTCCATTTTTTGACATTGCGTGATTCCTATCAAAACCTTGTTTATTTATTCAAAATTTCAAAGCTGTCATACCACAATTAGTGCCTGAGGTCTGTGAAGTTTTGGTCGAAGGATTATGTAGAGCTAATTCAGTGATGTTAATAACACTGAAACATATATTTTATTGAGCACAGACTTATTTTTATACATAGGTTAAAATTATTCCAAATCATCATTTTCAACAAACGGAACTTCTTCCCATCCATTGTCACTGGCAGTTTCAACGAATGTGACAGGGGAATCTGCAGCTGATGATCCCCCTGCCACATCAGCGTCCACCACTGACCCCCCCCCCCCCCCCCCACACACACACACTTTGGCAAAAATTCACCTTCATCTCAAAGCAAACACTTTCAGTGGGGTGGAAGATCCTGCCAATGAACTTCTCGACGTAATCGTTGTTGTTGTTGTTCAAAATGTTCAAATGTGTGTGAAATCTTATGGGACTCAACTGCCAAGGTCATCAAACCTAAATTATCCTAAGGACAAACACACACACCCATGCCCGAGGGAGGACTTGAACCTCTGCCAGGACCACCCAGTCCATGACTGCAGCGCCTTGGACCGCTCGGCTAATCCCGCGCGGCGTTGTTGTTGTTGTTGTTGTTGGTGGTGGTGGTGGTGGTGGTGGTGGTGGTGAACATTGTGCAACATTACTGTTACCTTGTTTAATTCCTCTCTTCAACTATTACCTGCTTTTGTGAAGGCAGTGCAGTTGCTGGTTCATTTGAACCTGCAGTATCTTCCATTTCTTCAGCTTGTATGTATTGTGGAACCTGAAGAGAAATTCACTTTTTTGCATGTGCCGGCGATTGATGATGAATGGCTTGAGAAAGAAACTGTGTTCAGCCAGGTAATCTAAAAAACAGCTCTGAGCACTATGGGACTCAACTGCTGAGGTCATTAGTCCCCTAGAACTTAGAACTAGTTAAACCTAACTAACCTAAGGACATCACAAACATCCGTGCCCGAGGCAGGATTCGAACCTGCGACCGTAGCGGTCTTGCGGTTCCAGACTGCAGCGCCTTTAACCGCACGGCCACTTCGGCCGGCAGCCAGGTAATCTATTTTCCCCATTGTGTGAGAGTAATTGATGGGAAGCATATTGTCCTGTTGCTAGTGCAAGTTAATTTTACAATCACAATGGGGCATTTGCTGCCTGCTGATAGTAACGGCAATTATAAGTCTTATATGCTGATTTCGGCTACCAAGGAAGGAGTTCAGATGAAGGAATTGTTACGAATCTGTCACTAATTGAACTAATAAGAAAAAATGATATGTATTCCTGGCAGATGATGATTTTCCATTACAGGAAAACATCATGAAGATATATCCCAGAAGGGACAACAAATACTCAAAAGAAATAATTTTTAATTACTGATTGTCTATGGCAAGCATGGTTGTGGAAAATACATTTGATGTTATGGCCTCAGTGTTTCATGTCTTCAAAAAACCAATGCTGTTGCCACACAACAAGGTGTGACAGTAGCATGTCTCCATATTATTCCCTACAGACAGGCGAAATAATCCCAGAGGCATGGAGACAAGATGCTGCAGCATCATTTATCATTGCACTCACAAATATGTACCACAGATAACTTCAAGCACATACAAAGAATTTCATGGCAAACTTGCAAATTACTTTATAAGCCCACAATGACTTGTACCATGCAAAAATAATTACAGCTAAATATTGTGGTACATTACAGCATACAAATAAACATAAGCACACACAGCCTTGTTTACCTCTTTTTCAATTGTGTCTTGTTTTGTTTGATTCCTGAATATCATCCAAGAACTGTAAATAACTGAAAAGAAACCACTTCAGTTTATACAAAGATTCTGTATCACAACCAGATTTCTTGCTCTCTTCAAGTTTCCTTTTTCACTTTTGTATTAAGCTACGAGACACTTCAGTTTTTTCTCCTCATCACTGCTGCTGGTGCTACATAATGCAGTGAATTTCTGCAGAGACCTGCTTCATTTTAGTATTTTTGTAAATGATTTTACATCTATTCCAGAGGCACTCCCCTGCTTCATATGTGTGACAGGTTCATACTTCTTAATTGTTGTCCACTCCATTTTTCACAATGCAAGACAATATGCAAAATTACATAAAGTAGGACAGAGAATAAACAAACACTAGTGTTGTAGAGCAGATTTTAGGGGTATCAGACCAGATACATACTTTCCTTTGATTTTTACTGACACAGCTATGGAACACTTTTCTTTCTTGTTAGCAACATGCTGCAAACATCAGTAGTAATCCATCTTTGTTGCAGAACCTGTGTCAAACTCAGTGTAAACACAAATTTATAGACTGTCACAAAAATGAGACAGTAAACGCCCTTGTACAAGGTTCCTGGGCCCTGAATACAAGAAATTTTATTATTTAAATTTTACAAAGAGTTCGCCTTTTTCATCTGTCGCTTTTCTGCTGATGCAGCGACAATCAACCAGTTCATGATTGCAGAGGCCAAATTGGCACCAGCAAATCCGCCCTGTCAATCAAATCACACTACAGATCATCTGAGTTGTGAGACTGATGGACTCTCAGAGTCACAGGCAAAAAGCATCTCTCTCCAATGTTCTGAGCTGCCGCTAAGTGGCTTAGTCTTCTTGACCACTGCAAATCCCTTCTCCTCCAAGCCGGCCGCGGTGGCCGTGCAGTTCTAGGCGCTCCAGTCCGGAGCCGCACTGCTGCTATGGTCGCAGGTTCGAATCCTGCCTTGGGCATGGATGTCTGTGATGTCCTTAGGTTAGTTAGGTTTAAGTAGTTCTAAGTTCTAGGGGCCTGATGACCACAGCAGTTGAGTCCCGTACTGCTCAGAGCCATTTGAACCATCTCCTCCAAGGTGGGTCATCACCATGTATCTCCATGGGGAAATAACTGACATGGTTTCTTTTTCTGGACATGAGTATCATATATTATTTACAAGTCCACACAGCTATCCCATCCTGACAACACCTCCAATCAGATGAACACACTGCTGTCAGAATCGGGATGCCGAATTCACCTGGTTTGGTTCTGAGGAGCTACATTCAAATTAGTATGCTATGAGCAGATGCATGAAACTGTTGTGCAGGGCTGTCCGGCCCAGTGCTGTGATGCAATGGATGAGCAAAGTGCAGTAAATGGGGCTGTCTGCCATAGTCTACTCACCGTCACCACTGCTGCAACTGCACAAAGCCATCTGAGCTCACATGCCTCCTCTGCCACTTTGCACAAGGCCATGTCGCAGGTATGATGACCAAGGGGCCACCAAAATGCTAGGTGCTGCTGCCATGTCATTGCCCAATGTTGCCATGCTATTCACCAATCAGCAGATGTAAGTCCGAGCTTTCGCTTTTAGAGAGAATCTTTACTGACACAGCCATGGAACACTGTTTTTTGTGTTAGCAACACCACAGTCCAATGCCACCAGAGGAGTTGTTGAGAGCTTTGTGTGTAGAAGAAATACAGATCACAGGAAAGCAGGAAATGGATCCATTATTCCAAGTTAGGATGGAGCAACTTTGGGCAAAGAATAAAGATCTGCAAAGATGCCTTAATGAGATATTATTAAATGCAACACCACAAACCAGCATGTGCCTATAGCTAGCCTCACTTCTCCATTTCCTGAGTTCCCACAGTGGTTCCATCCTGACCCGTAATTGATCTTGCAATAGGTGTGCTGGTTCCCACCTATGCGTGAAAACCAAGTGAAAATGTCCACACTTTTATACAAAATTTAATCGATACAGGAAAACTGTCCACATGGGGTACAAAGTGTTGAAAGGTAGTTGCCTACCTAAAGTTGCAAGTGGAGGCTCACACTTACGTAAATTCCATAGAAAGGCAGAGATATAGAGCGGTATTTGGAGAGATATGGAGATTAACATAGCATTAGCTTCTATAGTGACACACTTTCCATCGTACACCAAAATTCTGGAGAGGATTTAGAGCACTTTGCTGACTAAATGAGAGCTTTGTTGTATCATACATGTGTACTGGGGGAAGTAATGAAAGGAATGAGGTAATATTCAGCAAAGCAGAAGCTCGCTGTTTGAATGTATTTGTTCTTGGGATTTAGTAGCATGCAGGAGCTGAGGTGAAGTGTGCTTCACCCTAAGGGAGGCCATAAAGCCCAGGACACAAGGACTCTGAGTGTTTGGCATCAACACATCACTACTGTAGAAAGATGAGAAATGAAAAAGTAAATGGTCCACCTTTACAGGATCACTCGGCTAATAAAATAGGAGCTCGATGAAATGTGAATATCGGAAATGCAAATGGGAGCAGTTCTTTCATTCCCCTCTCCCCCTTCCAAAAAGTAAATCCAGTAAGAGGGTTAGGGCTCCCTCAGCAGCAAACATAACTTTGCAAGGTAAAATCAACAGTAGCATTGCCAAGGGCATACAAATAAGTCACAAAGGAATTACAGACATCAGCTGCAAGTGGGCATTAATTTAAATCCACAGGGAAAGTTGAAAATTTGTGTTGGATCATGATTCAAACCTGGTCTCCTGGTTACTAGGAAGATGCTCTGGACATAGTGCTGGACATAGTGGTCATTACAAGTGCATGGACTACCCCAGCACACATCCCATCAGACACAATTCTCAACTCCCATTACTCACAGCATTTTGCTGATTCCTGTAAAATTTTGAGCCTGTTGTGCCTCCGCACTGAAGAGGTCAATGACTGTCCTTGAGTTAATTATATATTTTCAAATTTCCCCTTTGATTTTAATCAATGCCCACTCACATCCAATGTCTATAATTCATTTTTGTCTTTATTCATAGTGGCTGCTGTTTCAAAAACGAACAGAAACCAATTATATATAATCAACGTGAGGATGGTCAATGATCTCTTCAGTGCAGATGCACAACAGGCTTGAACTCTTAGGGAAATTAGGAAAATGCCGTTAGTAATCAGTGTAATGACTGAGGGGCACTACATTCGTAGTTTGTGGATAAGCTGTGAATTTGGGTGGTGTGCTAGGGTAGTTTATGTAGTCATGAAGACCACTGTGTGCAGATGACTTAGTGGTCAGAGTATCTGCCTAATAACCACAAGACCTGGTTTCGAATCCCAGTCCGGCACAAATTTTTGACTTTCCCTACTAGTTTAAATCAATTCCCACTCGCAGCTAATGTCTGTAACTCCTTTGTGTCTGAATTCATAGTGGTTGATGGATCAAAAATCGTGTCTGTTCTTTCAGACATGTCCAAAAGGACACACACACACACACACACACACACACACACACACACACACACACAAATAAGGGCTTTGTTCATTAAATCTACTGATACTGTTGCAGACAGTGGATCCGGAGAAAAGGTATACCCAATAGGTTCGCAAAATGTGGAACTGGAAATAAGACAGAAGGAAGTACCAGTCCACATTCGAAGCAGTTTAAAAGTATAACAACGATTTTAACATTATTTCAATGTCAATTTTCTATGCCACTGACAAGGTATAGTTAACTTCTGAACATAGAAAGTCCAAATAGACGGTGATGTTTGCCATTCTGGTAATGTTCCCACTGTAAGGACTCAAGGGGGTCCAGAATGAATGGCCACATTCCGACAACCCACTAAACCATTTACCATTGCAATGAAGTTAAAAAAATGAGAAAATATCATACAGTACATGATAAATACTTTGTATAGATGTGAATAAACATTTTTTTAAGATGAGATATTTTCTTAGTGGATCCATTAACAAGAAATGATATGTGGTAAAAAGACGCATGTGAAGCACAATTTATATAGAATGAGTGTGACAGATGAGATACATTTTTACCAGTGAGCGTAGATAATTTTGGAAGCAGTGACATTTAAATTCCCTGGGGTACCATCCTCAGCAGCAAAGTGCATGAAGTAAATACTGATAACAGCATACCCAGAAAAAGAACATCCTGAAAGAATAGTTTACATAAATTACACCTCAGTTATGTCACCTATATAGGCAGAAATTGAAAAGAATCTTGAACTTCTGTGTAAAGCAGATAGGTGTAATACCCTGTTCCACCCAAATTTGTGACTTTATGTGAACAAAAGGAACAGCCTCTGGCAGCCTTCTTCACGTACCAAGAGATTCCTCATGTTAATGCTAGGCCTACAGCACAGACACCGTATCAGATACCCTATCACGTGCAGCCCATAGCAGAGAAAAATATTTCAGATTTACTAGAAGCAGAAGTGATTCAATCTTCTCTAAGTCCATGGACTTTTCCTATAGTGTTAGTCCCTAAAAAACTAATTGAAAAAAAAATTGGGTTCTCCTATTGTGGTAGTCTCCAAAAAACAGTAATCAAGAAAAAATTAAAGCAACTGTTTAGACACGAGAGTAGTCGATAAGGTCATGAAATCAGATACTGATAATGTATGACACTTTGGATCACCTGTCCAAATGCAAATTCTTCACCAAGTTAGATATGCTCTATGGCTGGCTACCATTCAGGAAAAGGCAGATTTTGTTGTGCCCTCCAGGCTTTATGGATTCAGAATGATGTCCTTTGGCCTCTGAAACAGTTCTGTCACATTTCAACATTACATTGTTTTATTTTTACAGGTTTAAAGCCAACCATTTGTCTAGTATATCTGGATGACATATTTGTCTTCTCAAATACAATGAAAGAGCACGCAGAACAACTGAAAAACATGCTAACTTGTGTTAGTGATACTAATCTAAATCTGAAATTAGAAAAATACTGTTTTGCACAGTCACAAGTGCACTATTTAGGCTGTTTAATTTAGGCAGATGGTGTACAACCAGATCTCTCACTGATGGGTCCAGTAGACGATTTTCCATGGCTGAGGAACTGTAAAGAATTGCAATTATTTTTTGGGTTAACAAATTACTAATGACACTTTGTGGAGAACTATGCAGCTACCACAAAACCTCTCAAACAGTTACTAAAATTGTCTGGTCAGCAGACTGTGATAGTATGCCATGTTAAAATTGAAAGGAATTATTAGAAGTTCACCTGTTTTGCTTTACACAGATTTAGTGCTTCTTTTCAAATTGTCGTTTGATGCTAGTATAACAGGTACATACAGAATAAGCCCATGCTGAGCACCAAAATGTAGTGGATCAGGGACATCTGTGGAGAAACCAGATTTAACCATGAGCAGATCTTAGATATCAGGATGGGTTCGCACCTTTCCTGCGAGTGTGTTAAGGTCTGTAGATGGTTTGGGAGACAGCTGAAATGTGTGGGAAAGCTTCATACAAATCAGCAGTGATCACACACAGTCCTTTATTCAGTCAATAACAAGATTCCTCAACAAATATAAACAAGTCTTTAATTATTCCACCCAGCTACTACAGTCATTCAAGTGTGTTTCCATCCTCATGTAATATTCTGCCACTGAGTGGCACATACAGATAAGCTGTTTACACAGTGGAGCATAAATATGGTGCACTGACTCAACGGTGGTGACGCAGGTGCTACATGGGCATACAGTGGTTGCGGTGCAGAACTAGGCCAGCCAGCAGCGTCTTCTGTCTCTACAGCACGCTGTGGCATTCCCGGTAGGGTAGTGACGACTTTTCCCAGATTCAAAGACTAGACCAACAGCCAAAAGAAGGGGCAGACAGGTTGCATGGTGTTGGCTATCCAGGCTGGGCAGTGTGGCAGAGGTCCGTCAGTCATGTCCCGGTGGCAGCAGAGGTACAGGGAAGACTTGAAGGTTGTGTCAGTAGACTCGTAGCGACAACTGTTACACAACAGGCACCATGCATGGCCCTGCTAGTCAAACAAGACGTATTCAACTGGGCCATCATTTAAATGGTAGTTTCCAGCACTGGATTTGTGGGCCACTGCGGACTATCTGGAACAAGGCAATGATCAAGGCCTGTCATAGTAGGTGGTACACATCGGTGACGCAAAAGTCACTCAAGCCAGAGTGACATTTCAAAAGCTGGCCCCAGGCTATTGACGCCCTGAACTGTGATCATGGAAGTCTTATTACTGTTGAGGAATGCTGATCAAGCATGGGTGATGATCAGCTGTGGCCGATGTCCATGGCTTATGACCTGATTTTGACGCTTATTGCAGTTCTGGGCTTTGATTTCTGCTTCGAGTGCCCAATAGTTTCGTCCGTTACAATATCTCCCCTCCTGGGAAGAAAATTTGCCCTTGAATTTTACTGGCGCGCACACACACACACACACACACACACACACACACACACACACACAGGACATACACACACAATAGTTTATTCACACTTTTTTTTTTAATTTCAAATTTCCAATTCTACTAATAGTATAACTTTGCACTATTTACATTTTCTCTCAACCACAGAGTCCGTATTTTCTCATTTGCACACATTTTACTTCATCTTGCTTTTAGTTCTATTAGCAGTGAAATAATTTCATTCCTTGGGCAAGGAATGGGGCCCTGGCAGATTAAAAAATCCCCCATGTACTTCTAACAGCTCTTCCGTACCTATACCATGTCCTTTCAGATGCGACACTTTTCCCCTCAGTGCAGTTGAATCGGCAGATTGTCCCAGCTTCTGGTATTCTGCATTGAAATCTATTTCTATTTCATCTTCTAAAACCTCTAAATTAGCTACCAGATTTCCTTTTGCTAGCCTCACCGTTTCTGAACCAAAATTATATATACTGAAGGGCACTATCCACCTACCATCTAACTCTTGCACATATGACAAACTGTGCCGTACAAAGCACTGCACCCAATCCAGTGTCTTGTTCTCTGGCAAGGGCTCTAAAACACATACAGTATTAACCAGATCAGCTTCTATGTTCATCCGGATCAGCCTTCCTGTAACTTTTGGTCTCACACCAGTTCAGCTCTTTCAGCTGTAAAACTGAGACCGAACAATGTCTCATCCAGCTCTATCATGTGCTGCTGCAGAACAATTATGGCAAGATGTTTACTCAGGAAATCCAGACCCAGAGTGACATCGTAGCAAACGCCCATGGAAGGCAGAACTTCCACACAAATTCGGAAGTCTCTCCCTCCCACACAAAACTCAATAGTTTGGAACCGAGATAATTCACACTTTTACCACCCACACCACTTAGCCAACAGTGTGATGAGCTCAAATTCACTGTACTCAATATACTCTGGCTAGCTACAGGTACCTATGATCCTGTATCCAACAACAACTTATGTGACCATTCCTTTACATAGATGAACAGACAAATGTCTGAGACTGATTTTGCAAATGGGGTATCCCATAGATGAACAGGGGCACAAGTGTTATGGTGATTCCACCACCTATGCAACAGTGTATTCTTTTGAGCAGCGTGCCTCACTTGCCTGCACTTCTGAAATTCTGAATTTATACAGAAACACTGAATGTGGCTTGGAGCACCACACCCACAACATACAATCTCTGCATTAAACACTAGCCTTAGTCTAGTTACAGAATCAATTTCATTCTAAGATATTGCAGTTGCCACTGCCCCATCCAGGGTTCTCGGCAACTCCATGCGTATTTTCCATGATATTTAGGGCAGCAGGCCCCGCAAAAATGCATCAACTGCCAGTTGATCTGCCTCTGCAAAATGGTTTTATTGGCATGATCATCATTCTTAATTCATGTGTACTGACAGTAACTTGCCTGATGTGGTCCACAAAACCCTCTACTGATTCCCCTTAATTCTGCACTACGCTATTAAGTTGTTCATAATAATGCTGCGAGGTATTCTTCCTGTAATGATCCACTAACCCTTCCTAAAAGTCTATGAAGGACTGAGCTTCCTGGAGTTTCTTATTGCACATCATGTATGTCCTAGTATCCCCTATCAATTTTAAATGAGATGTTTGTCACTCCAACTTCCTAATTTCATGGCCATGTGCAAATTATCTATGAATACAAAAGTATCTCCACCATATTTACCAGAAAATGGAGCTATCAATGAGGCTATACCAGCATCAAGGATAAGTGCACATATGCCCAAAGATGACCCTTCTCTTCTTTCACCCTTCAAACAATTCAATTCTCTGCACAAAACAACATTGTCAGCTATAACCTTAGCTACTTCATTTAATAGATGCTGAATTCTCTCCTGGGTTGTTGCTTTCTCAGGAATAGCCATTTCATTTGTCACTATCACCACAAGTGTACAGGATACCCAAACAGAAAAGTAAAGAACAAACATCACCACAAGTGTGCAGTATACCCAAACAGAAAAGTAAAGAACAAAAACAATGAGACAATCACTGGAACTTACTTGAAAATTTGCACTGAATGCCACTGCTGCACTTTTTTCTCTTCAAGACTCCATTGAACAACCATTTCCAGCTCCAACAGATATTCTGACACCAACATAGTATGCCAATGCAAGCATTCCCCTTAGAAGATAGCAGTTGCCTGTCTAGCATGGTAGACTGGTGGTTAGTGGCTGTTGGTGGGTGGGTGGTGGCACAACAGCAAGGTGAAGTCCGTTGGCCCAGGTTGGGCACTCAGGCAGCAGTTGTTGATTCGCAGCCCAGCACAGGCAATGACACAGATGCGGTGATGACTGACAAAGACTGTGCATCATCAAATGGTCCAGATGTGACTACCTGCTGATGGGCTGGTCCTGAATATTTAAATCCCATTTCCACATGCTGACAGCTGAGGAAGATCTCTTGCACGAGGCCATGTTGAAACATCTGAAGCGGGATCAATGGCCTGGTGCGGCATGGTGTAATCGGTAGGTCGGTTGATCATGCAACTGGAGTCTGTGTCACATCCGTCATGCGGAAGCACAACTGTGAAAGCCATGTCTGCTGACGCTTCTGAGCTGTCAGGGCATTGGCTGGCTTGACTGTGATCCTCGCTGCCAGTGTCTCAGACATTACACTAACAACTTCGCTGTTGGCTACATTTTGAGTCAAATACAAGAAGTGAAGAAAAAAGCAATTGTTCATGCATCGCATCTGATGGGTCATGATGAGTACAACTACAGAACTACAGAAAAAGAACTTTCGGCACTCATTACTTTCAGTGTTACCTATATCTGAAACAGTTCATAGTAATTATCGATCATGTGGCTTTACGATGGGTATTGAGTTTGTAGGATTCCAGCAGTAGACTGGTTAAGTGGACCTTAAAACTCACTGAATATGACTATATAGTCAGACACAAACCTGAGACGTCAAATCAGAATGCAGTTTTCTTCAGCATGTCGATTAAGATCCTGCAAGTAAACGATATGCTTATTGAGGAATAAAAAAGGCACCAGAAACTGATGCTGAGTGTAAGAAATTGGCTACTTTCCAGATTTTATTAAAATAGAGATGTTTTATATAAGGAAACACCTCTTGACGAACGGATAGTAGTAAGAAAGACTATCCAAAAGCGCAAACAGCTACAATGTCACGATAGGATACAGGAATGTATAATGGGAAAAGTGCTATGCAAGCATGCATTGCAGGCAACAATGAATGAGAGATGTACAAAATTACATTTATAATTGACTTCCTTGCACTAAAGCCATCAGCACACCAACCGTGATTTAGAACAACAACGCTGAGCGTGCCGAGTTCAATGTGCTGCTCAATACTCAGAAACAGTGTGGCTTGTGCATACGGTACATGAGCCCCAAGCAGGGTACATGTGATCACATGCCCCTGCGGCAATTGTTGTCTGTATGACAAATCACATTGTTTACAAAATGGATGGGTGTAAAATTCCTATATTAAATCTATTAAAACATACGTTTCTTCCCATGTCCATATGCTAGTCATATTGTTCTTCCTGTAGTATGCATAAAAACTGTGAACATGTTATATAGCAGCAAAAAAGAAAGTACCATGTCCACTCAATAAGGTCATCTGCTTATAAAAGTTCCATTACAAACAGTGTGATACAACTTTACAATAGCTCTCCACACTTTTTAGTAAAACCCCAGGATCATTCTTATTTGATCACATTTCCTATTCAGTATCAGAATCTTTACAACATATGAAATACAAAACTTAAAACAAGAAGTAGTGCTAGCTCTCCTGTAGATTAAGTCAATCGAACAAACTCACTCCTCAAAAAAGAGTGGGCTTATATTTACATAACATCAAGTATTATACTATGTACTTAAATTAAACTAATAAGATGGTATCAAAACCTATTAAAACGCGAAGACAGCGGGGGAAAAAAAAAACATGTATGAAGTTAGACACAAACCATTAGCACTTCTCACTTTCACTTATGAATCTGTGATGCTACTCACTGTACTAGACTGACCACAAGTTGTTAATGACTATACTTACTATGTTACATCTCCTGAAAGCGTTAACTGTAGCTATGTTACCAACTGAAATTTAATTATAAGAAACTGTACCAAGGACAATACTTTTTGGTGGATCCTCAACGTGCTGTTGCCTTCAAACAGCATACTCTCGTAATATGCAAGTTACAATAATTCTTTAACCATAAATATGATGCCGAATCATACAATTAACAACAGGTTTTTGAAATACGCCCCCTTTGCTGGCGCTCAGAAACTGCGTACATACATATGGGCTTCAACTGACAGCCAATATGGCTCCTCTTGCTCTGTAAGGAAGGGAGATGGTGTGCATGTAATGTAAGTGGCTTCCTGCTATGTCCCTGGTCACCATTCAAACACATGTTCAAAATATCTGACATTCTAGATATTGCTCTGCATGTTTAGAAAGACTGCCAAACGTGCTATTCCACACTATGACGTCAGAAACTAGGCATGCTCAACGTTCCATGTTCAAAAGCATGATCTGTGTGGCAATGGCTTAAGGGAGCACGAGGACAAAAACTAAATATACCCCTTCAAACTTTACTTGACACAGCAGAACCTACAGAAATCATAACGCTCAATATTAGACCATTTCCCACAATAGCCAAAAATAACATATATGTTTTATTGATCACTGACCATTTCTCTCGTTGTATTATTAGGATACCAACTGATGGCATGACCACTGGGACAGTTACTAAAGCATTCATCACTCATTCAATATTACCATTTGGAAGCCCTGAGACCATTATAACAGATCGAAGAACAAGCTTTATTCCAATTTTATTGTACAGGTATGTCAACTACTTAAAATAAAGAAGCAGGTAACTATGCTGTTTCACCCTAAGAGTAACGGAAATGACATATTATGTGAACAGCTCACTTTTTGACAGGAATCGTCTATTGCCATACGTGATTTCATCCTACGACAGGTTTAACTCCCTATGAGGCTGCTTATTGATGCAAAATGCATTCCCCTTCTGAGATCAAGAAGTTACCACCTGGGATAAATTCCAGCACAGTGACGCACCTGGCTAAAAATTGATGTTTATTTGGAAGAGTGTTCCGTAGAACAATGCAGACATGACAGAGAAAGAGGAAAAGGAAGGAAAATTGGGTTTAATGTACCATCAACATCAAGGTAATTAGAGATGGAGTACAAGCATGGGGAATGATGTTGGGCATGCCCTTTGAAAGGAACCATCCCCGGCATTGCTTGGAGCAATTTAGGAAAATCACAGAAAACCTAAACCTGGATGGAGAGATGTGGGTTTGAATCACCATCCTCCTGAATGGGAGCCCAGTGTGGCACCTCGGTGAGACAGAGAGTTTATTTTGATCACTTAACCAAGCATAAAAGTAGCAATATACTATCTCTCAGTGAGACAGAGAGTTTATTTTGATCACTTAACCAAGTATAAAAGTAGCAATATACTATCTCTTGTTGTGTATCTAGCTCAACTCAAAGAATCTGTTGGTATAAAAGGCAATACCAAGTAAAACTATTACACAGCAACCAATGCATTCTGATCACTATAATTTATGTTCTGCCCCAATTTAGTCTATGGATGAAAACATTTTTTTTTTTCCTTGAGTCTTAGGTGGAAGAGTCTGTCAGAATTTCATATGTCATTCTAGTTTATATCCATACTGATGATTCTGTTGTGCATTTTTGTCTAATCAGGCCCTGATTAGCTACAAAATTTTGTTTAAGTGTTGCATATATGTCACTGTTGTAAAGTTGACCCTGTGACAGGTTTTTAAGCATGTTAGTCTGATATTACCACTTCCTGGACAGAAATTCTCCCCCACTGATCTATTCACTATGAATAATAGCTTGTCTGTTGAGGGCAATTGGCCTTCATCATACAATGCCAGCCATAAATCTGGCATCTTTTTTTCATTGCATGTCACTCTGTGTTTTAGTGTGACTCTCTATGGTTATAACTTGGCTCCCTACGTCTAGCTTAGGTGCTACTAATGCATAGTATACATTACTCTTGTACATTACACATTATGCGCTCATTGTTATCTCAAAATTAACTAGTATGCCCTTTTCAGCTCCATTTTGCTTTACTACTTAATCCTCTATATTTTATTATCCACCTTAATCATTGAATAGTTCTGTCATATGTTCACATTATTTTGCTATGTTGAGACACTGTCACCACACACTGACTTCCTTTATCAGTAAAAAAAAAACTGTTAACATGTGTTGATTATTTTCAAAATATAATCTAGTCCCTGTCGTATGGGTGTTTCAGTTGCTTGTACCCCTTGAAACTGCCTCCGAAACCAACTTTGGCTACCTCTGTAACACTACCACCGCCCCAGTCCTGAGTCATCAATCATAGTCCCACAGGTTTACTTCACAATTGTACTCACATTTCAAGATTTGAATTGTTACAGAAAATTAAAATATGTTATCCTTAGATTTCAAGTTCCATTGATATTGTCAAATCCAACTGCAATGAATTCTTTCAGGGATAGAATATGCAAGAAATTTTACTACTTGAATTTTACAGACAGATCACCTTTTTTGTCTATCGCGTTTTCACTGATGCAACAACAAACAACCAACTCAAGTCAGAATAGATCCAACTGTCACTGCCGTTGATTAAACCGTGCCACAGGTTCACCTATCTTGAGATTGAGGGAGTCTGAGCTGCAGTCACTGCCACTGCCACTGCCACTGCCACTGCCACTGTTCCAAGCCACTGCCTCAAGCAGACATTAAATGGCTTGGTCTTATTTACCTCTGCACATTCCTTCCCTTCTGATGCGCATCTGGGGCTGCAATAATTACCTTCTCCTGTCCCCCTGGTAAGACTGCACCCCCAAGAGGGTGTACAGTTTGTTCTGCAAATCAGCTACATAAAAAATTAAGTACACGCATTACCTTTTTCTCTTATCTACACTACTTAGCTGAGGTGGCTGCCATATCTTCATAGTCGAAGCCGCGTGAGCTGAAACAGTGGTAACACATCTGATTTGCATTTTGGAGGACAATGATAGAAGTCCCCAACCAGCCAACCAGATTTTGCTTTTTTATGAGCTCCCTATCAATAATTTAATGTGGATGCTGGGACAGATCCTTTTAAAGAGCACTACCTATTTCCTTCCTAAAACCTGAGCTTGTGCACAGTCTCTAACGGCCTCATCAGTGGCAGCACATTGTAACATAGTCTTGCTTTCTTCCAAATTCCAATGAAGATCTTTTAACTGCAGTGCGACAGCAGCTGTAATTTTCAAACTGAATATGCTCCATAGCACTCAGTTACTATTAGCACATGATCTGTTTTTATGATTTTAACAAAAACGTTTTCACCTGCACAGCCTACAGTCTGTCCACCACCCTTCTCTGGATTGAAAAAACATGAGATGTGAACAAACAGTCACGAATTTTTTTTATATATTTTTTGGTGATATATGAACAAAGCTTTAAAATTCTTCAAAGTAGTTACCATTAGCATCTATATATTTTTTCCAGTATTTCACCCATGATTGGTAAGCCCCCTGAAAGCCCTCAACCAGTACCTCATTTAAGAGCATTGTCACAGCCTTTTGAATGTCCTCAATGTTCTCAGCATCCTTTGAGCGCAGTTTTAATCCTGGGGAACAGGAAGAACTCCAGCGGAGAGAGTTCGGGACTGTAGGGTGACTGCAGCAGCATTGCCAAGTTGTTCTTGGACAGGTACTCACGGACATGCAGACGTGTGGCTGGGCATGTTGTGGTGATGCAGCAGCCAGACAGTGGCAACATCTTTTCACACTGATAGGACCCTTTTTCTTAATCTTTTCAGAACATCGATGTAGTAAAGAGACCTAACGGTTTGCCCTTGGGGTACAAACCCTTTGTGCACCACACCCTTGCAGTCAAAGAAGACAGTTAGCATCGTTTTCACCTTGGATTTGTTCATCGTCACCTTCTTGGGTTTAGTGGGTGTTGAGGTACCCCACTCAAAACTTTGGTGCTTTGTTTCTGTGTTGTACACAAAAGTCCATGTCTCACCACCAGTAATAACACTGTCCAAATAATCCGGTTCAATGTCCACACGTTCCAACAGTTCATTTGCGACCAACAGTTGACTGGCCTTTTATTCGCCCAACAGAATTTTAGGGACCAGCTTGGTGCACACCTTTCTCATGTGTAACTCCTCTGTACCAATGTTGAACATGGAACTTTTTGGAATGTTCAGACTGTCGAGTGTCAGCAAAAAACTGAACACTCAATTGGTGGACAGAATTATTCAACAATTCACGAACACAATACACATTCGCTTCATTTCTGCTTGTTGATGCTCTTACAGAGTTCAACCCTTCATGGCCATCCCCAAACTTCTTCACCCACCTCGTAACTTGCACATAACTCATCGCAGACTCCCTGTAGGCTTGCTTTAACATTGTGTGATTCTCGGAAGGCTTTTTATTCAGTTTTGTGCAGAACTTGATTGTCCAACATTGTTTGACTGAATCACCCATCGCGTGTCATGACAAGGTCACGAAACAAAAGGTGCACTTATTCAACAATGCTGATGCTACTGGTGCTCAGAGCAAAAGCTGCCCCCCCCCCCCTCCCCCTCCACCACAACTGTTCTGAGTGCTGTGTGACCAATACCCTGTGTATGCCTGCTACAACATAAATCACACAAGGTCACGTTTTCTTTCGTGCTAGTATCGGTACACTCTACATGAGTCACATGGACATGCAGAGTTTTAAAAAACTATTCAGTATGAAAATTACGGATTTCAAATTGCATAAAAAGATTCTATATAATATACCACAACAAAGAACACTAATGTATTAAAAACTGTGCATGAAAGTAAAACATCTGAAGTTTCATATTAATTCTGAGACATATTTAGGATTCACTACTTTGAATCAACATCATTACTAGTAGTGAGCAGTACTCAAGCTAACAACCTATTCGTAATTTTCAAATGGTTCAAATGGCTCTGAGCACTATGGGACTTAACTTCTGTGGTCATCAGTCCCGTAGAACTTAGAACTACTTAAACCTAGCTAACCTAAGGACATCACACACATCCATGCCCGAGGCAGGATTTGAACCTGCGACCGTAGCAGTCCCGCAGTTCCGGACTGCGCGCCTAGAACCACTAGACCACCGTGGCTGGCATTCGTAATTTTCATCCTTGTGCTAGCTAAACAATACATTTTTTGTTTTCCATGTTTCTTTAACTACAAAAGTGATACCTAGTATCAAACATAGCCATCCTGAAATATCATGAGTACAGGGTGGCACAAAAGTCACTGGACAGCTGGTTAAAAGAAAACAAAAGTAACAGCAAGACGAAGCACACTAAAAAGTTTTAACCTGTTATTACCAAAATGATGATAATTACACCTTGTCAAGATGGAATACAATGCAATGACAAACATAGTGCAATGACAAACAAAACAAACACAATAATCAAACTAGTGAATTGTTGAAAGCATGATCCATGAGATGTGTTTACAGCTGTAGTTTTCCAAAGTGTCACAATGTTAATGAAAGAAGAAAGAATTTTTGCTTTAAAAACATTTTATAAAAATGGCACTACTGCAGTTCTTAATGACTGACCACCATTGGTATACTGACAATCAAAATCTTTTGTTACACCAACTACTAAATCAATCTGGTGTGAGTGTTTGGGGTGGGGACAGGGAGGGGTGGGGGGGATAGGGAGGTGGGGGGGGGGGGGCAATATCGTCATCTGGTGCACTTGAACCATATCTTTCTCGAGGAACAGCAACAGCAAATAATTACTTGAATTTGCTTCGGAATTACATGGTACCAGAACTAATGATGTGTGCTGAAAACTTTCAAGAAATTTTCTTTCACCACAGTGTTTCCCCCCCACATTATGCCATTGCAGTATGTGATTACTTATATGAAAATTTCTGAAGAAAAGCGATTGGTCAAAGGGGAGATATTGACATTCCTCTATGTTCACCAGCTATCATTTCCATGGATTTTTTCCTATGGGGTGTCACAAAAACTCTGTTTATTCTCAAAAGCCTTCGACCATTGCTGAACTAACAGCTACATACACAACACATTTCATGATTTGGGTAGTGAGACCACACTATGCAATAGAGCATGTAATGGTGTTCCAAAAAGACTACAAATATGTATTAATGAAGACGGAAAACAATTCGAACATAAAAAATAATTGTTTAGTATTATTTGTATTTGTAATAAGACATAAATTGAATATTTTGTTTAAATTTGTACCCAGTGTCCAGTGACTCTTGCGCACCCTGTATGTGGGATTGTATCAATGAGGATGTTAAAATACAACCAATTAATGTATTTTTGTCATTACAAAAAGGTGTATGACATCCTTTTTCAACCTGAAAGCAAACACTAGATCGCATATTCAAATACTGAAATCTCATCAGAAAAGGACAAATTAAGAAGTTGTACTTCTTGACAGTTCATATTCACCTGAAGACATCATCAAAAACTTTTTGAGATAATAAATATCTTCACTGGCACCAAAGGCTATCTATGTTTTTGCACTCCGACCAGCAATCACAGGATTCTGCTCTGCAAGAGGTTTTGGTGTTGTTCCTGTTCCCGTTCCTCCTCCCCCCGATCTCCCTCGGCCACCCCTCCTCCCCCTACTCTTCCTGCCACTTCGCTGTGCCATATTCTCTCTCTTATCAGCAGACACTTCAAATGGCGAGTCGGCATCCGCTCTGTGGACTGGTGAAACCTGCAAGGAAACAGAATACCTCATGAACACAACAATAAGCAGTACTATCGTCAGTGTTCACATTTTGATATTGGCGTGTTACAGTCGTTAAAATCTGATACGCAGATCACATATTTACATCACTTGAGAGAAACATACAATTTAAAGACTATAAACAATGTGCTTGATGTGTTTAAAAAACATAACATGTAAATGATACTCTGGAAATGGTTCCTTTGCTATGGTTGTTGTCATATATTTCCACAGCATTTGCTGAACTGTGAGATGCGGATATATGAGGATCATGTTTAAAATAGGCACTGGAGAATTCTGTTTAGCATCTTCCGGTGACTCTGCACTGGCAGACGTTTAACACAATTCTGAGTACTGTTTCCTGGTACATAAAGGAGAACACCATAAACTATTTACTGAAGTAAGTTTAGGGACCTTTTAACTTGATATCTGTACATTACACTTATCTTCAGATTAATGATATTTTGAAAGAATCAATGTTTCCTGAATTATAAAAAGGACAGCAACTATCAAACTGTCGCCCAATGAAACCGAGCAATCAAGTCGGCTTACACCACCCATATACCCTACAGGCCACAACTGGAATGTGTTAAGAGGGGTCAGAAGCTGATGAAGTATGTCATAACTACATATCTGCAACATTCCAACACGGTCTGTGTACTTCTTTGTTTGAATCTAAATAAGCTCCCAGACAAAATATTAGTCACAAAGCATGTAAAGCTAATAGCAACTTTGCTCTTTAACATGGAATGCAATACCAATGTAACAGTGTGCTTTTTTTTTTTTTATTTGACTCTAAATAAGTTCCCAGAGAAAATAATAGTTACCTGGCAAGTCAAAGCTAATGGCACTGTAAAGTGGGATGCAATACTGATGGAACAGAGGCAAAAGGGAACAACTGATATTGGGCATACCGAAAGTTAGTTAATGAAGAAAATGGAGGATTTCATGGGTACATTACAATCAACTGTCCTCTCAGTTCACCAAAGTGGCAAACAAACAAGCGCGCGCGCGCGCGCACGCACACACACACACACACACACACACACACACACACACACATACACACACACACACACACACAAAGAAGAAGGGATCACCAGTGATTTACAGTTTGTGTCTAAAAGTGTCCTTTACTGCAAGCAGGAATTGTGGAGGACATTAACAACAGGATTTGTTTATCGGTTTCCAAATTAACAGACAAGCTCATATTATGTAAGATGGATATTTGGAGTGAAATTACAAGTAAGAGACTCTTGCTCTAACTTGCCCACAAAGTTGCAATATCAACCTGACCTAAAGTACAACAACAATTGGGTGTAGGAGGCTGAATACTTGTTATCCGAAGAGATCAGTCATATTTCTGTTCACACACAAATTATGTGTGACACCACATTTACCACATGATAAGCCTTCTGGAGGAATTGCATCCGACTAGTGGTGCAAACCTATGGACATTTTATGATATTCTACACGTTTTAGTTACGCAGAAATGAGCTCTTTGGTCAAGATGCCGTGAGTCAAAAATGCCACACTGAGTTGCTGGTGAATGCTGTCTGAGATTCTAACATTTCTGGGTCTATCTTCCACCAGGATAAAATTGTGACTTTATGGTGAAGGGTGCTCACAAGGGAACCTCCCCATCGCACCCCCCTCAGATTTAGTTATAAGTTGGCACAGTGGATGGGCCTTGAAAACCTGTACACACATCAATCGAGAAAACAGGAAGAAGTTGTGTGGAACTATCAAAAAATGAGCAAAATATATAAACTGAGTAGTCCATGTGCAAGATAAGCAACATCAAGGATAAGACAAACACAGGAGCGTCGTGGTCCCGTGGTTAGTGTGAGTAGCTGCGGAACGAGAGGTCCTTGGTTCAAGTCTTCCCTCGAGTGAAAAGTTTAATTTTTTATTTTCAGTTTATGTGACAAACTATTATGTTTTCATCAGTGTTTTGGGAGTGATTATCACATCCACAAGAAAACCTAAATCGGGCAAGGTAGAAGAATCTTTTTACCCATTCGCCAAGTGCACAAGTTAGGTGGCTCGACAACAAATTCCTGTCATGTGACACACATGCCGTCATCAGTGTCGTATACAATACATCAGACGTGTTTTTCTGTGGAGGAATCGGTTGACCTACGACCTTGCGATCAAATGTTTTCGGTTCCCATTGGAGAGGCACGTCCTTTCGTCTACTAATCGCGCGGTTTTGCCGTGCGGTCGCAAAACACAGACACTAAACTTATTACAGTGAACAGTGACATCAATGAACGAACGACAGATCATAACTTTGAGAAAATAAAGAAATAAAATTTTTCACTCGAGGGAAAACTTGAACCGAGGACCTCTCGTTCCGAAGCTGCTCACGCTAACCATGAGACCACTGCGCTACTGTGCCTACGCTCTCCTTAATATTGCCTATATTGCACATGGCTACTCTTTTTGTATATTTTGCTTATTTTTTCATAGTTCCACACAACTTCTTCCTGTTTTCTCGATTGATGTGTGTTCAGTTTTTCAAGGCCTATCCACTGTGCCAACTTATAACTAAATCTGAGGGGGGTGCGATGGGGAGGTTCCCCTGTCAGTAGCAAGACCACATCCGGAGTGCCATGCAAAGTTTCCACATTTGAACTCTACTGAAAATATTTTACATTGCCCAGAGCAATGTGCCAAAGCTGTGGGAGACTATTCATGAATTTTAGTCAAAATATATGGACTGATGTGCCAGGAAAGTGGACATCAATGTCTCCTACTCAGTACATTCCATGTCACAGGGAAGCACACCTATTATCTGCGCTTAGGGAACTGACTTGCACTTTTAGGAGAGACGTGAGTAACCTTTTGTCTGGTGAGCTTGCATATCATGCAGAGGACACCACAGCGTGCAGTAAACACACATTCGGCATATTGGCTAATAATGTGAAGTGCAATACAATACAATACATAAAATAAATGCTTACAAGAAAATAAAAATAAACATTTCATATATATCAGAAGAAAGCCATAAAAATTGTGGATAGAAGACATGCAATTCTGTTCCAATGAGTTAAGATAAAGAAAGGCAGTGAATGTCCCACAAAACTATTCTTCCAGAATAATGAGTAACACCAATTCATTCTTTATAAACAGTGTATACACTTGCGCTACGATGTGCTTCATATGTCATTTATTATTACGCTGAATTATCCCAACTTACCATAAGGGTTATGAAGTAACTACGGTATCTGTGCATCATATTTAAACAAGGCTGAACACTTCTGAATCAAAAACAGAATATGGGGTTACAGCCCGCAACTACTCACCATACAGGAAAAACTTTTGCAGCAAACAGGTGCTCAAAAAAGTTGTGGCTCTGTACATTAACACTTTCGACACTAATAGACGTGTTTACAAAAAGTAAGTTTGAGAGAGAAGAATACCACTTACAAGGAGAGGTCCCCAGTGGTGGGATTGACTTTTTGAAAGCATCTATACGGTGACGAAGTTTAAGTCCCAGATATTACACCCTGCTATCATTCATCCCTAGGGCTCTTGTTTGCGAGTAATTGATGATACAAAGTTTCAGAATTTTGTATTCTGCTCTTGAGTTTTAAAAAACGGATGTTTAACAGTCTGGTTGCCCTGTATAATAATTAAGGTAGAGGCCTCATGTGCAAAAGGTGGTGGGTTTGAATATCATCAGGTGCTTTGAAACTTTTATTTTAAAATCTTTATCGAAATGAATTTGATTATCATTTTTATTCAGTGGCGGTGACCAAGTACACAAGCTCCAAGTAAGGAGTTGGCTCTGGAAGGAAGGAGAAGGCTCCTCCGTTGCCACCGGAGCGTTGTGGCATAGGCGGGGACGAGGCGAGAGCGGCAAAACAATCAGAGCAAAATGCCTCGTACCTCTGGAGGTGACGGAGTCCCACCTCTAACTGACAAACCAGGGACTCCTAAGATACGACTTGGCAAACAAATGGTAATGAGATGGGGAGCTATTAATATAAATGGGGGCTACTCTGGGAAGAAGGTAGAGCTGGCAGAGGCTGCAAGTAAGATGGGGCTGGACGTTTTAGCTGTTAGTGACATTCGGGTAAGCGATGAGAAAGAAGAGGAAGTGGGAGAATACAAGGTCTACCTGTCAGGAGTCAAAGCAGGAATAGCACAATGGGGTGTAGGGCTTTACATCAGGAAAGAAATGGAACCCAGCGTAGTTGCAATAAGGTATGTAAACGAACGACTGATGTGGATAGATTTGAAAGTGTCTAGCAAGAAAATTAGGATTGTGACAGTATATTCGCATTGTGAAGGGACAGATCAAGATAAGATGGATAGTTTTTATGAGGCACTCAGTGATGTAGTTGTTAGAGTAAAGGACAAGGACAGTGTTCTGCTCATGGGTGATTTTAACGCCAGGATTGGAAATCGAACAGAAGGGTATGAAAAGGTTATGGGTAAATTTGGAGAGGATATGGAGGCCAACAGGAACGGGAAACAACTCTTGGATTTCTGTACCAGTATGGGCTTAGTAACCACAAACTCCTTTTTTAAACATAAGAACATTCACCGGTATACTTGGGAAGGCAGGGGAACCAGATCTGTCATTGACTATATAATAACAGATCAGGAATTCCGGAAGGCTGTGAGGAACACACGTGTATTCAGGGGGTTCTTTGATGACACTGATCATTATTTAATCTGCAGTGAAATTGGGATTGTGAGGCCGAAAGTGCAGGTGGTCAGGTCCATATGTAGGAGGATAAGAGTGGAGAAACTTCAGGATAAGGAAATCAGGCACAAGTACATAACAGCGATCTCAGAAAGGTACCAGTTAGTTGAATGTAATCAATTACAGTCATTGGAAAAGGAATGGACAAGGTACAGGGACACAGTACTAGAGGTGGCTAAAGAATGTCTTGGAACAGTAGTGTGTAAAAGCAGGATGAAGCAAACAGCTTGGTGGAATGACACAGTCAAGGCAGCCTGTAAAAGGAAAAAGAAGGCGTATCAAAAATGGCTACATACTAGAAATCAGGTAGACAGAGAAAATTATGTTGAAGAAAGAAACAAAGCCAAACAGATAATTGCAGCATCCAAGAAGAAATCTTGGGAAGACTTTGGAAACAGGTTGGAGACTATGGGTCAAGCTGCTGGAAAACCATTCTGGAGTGTAATTAGCAGTCTTCAAAAGGGAGGTAAGAAGGAAATGACAAGTATTTTGGACAGGTCAGGAAAACTGCTGGTTAATCCTGTGGATGCCTTGGGCAGATGGAGGGAATATTTTGAAGAGTTGCTCAATGTAGGTGAAAATACGTTCAGTAATGTTTCAGATTTCGAGGTAGAATGGGATAGGAATGATGATAGAAATAGCATCACATTTGAGGAAGTGGAGAAAATGGTCAATAGATTGCAGTGCAATAAAGCAGCTGGGGTGGATGAAATTAAGGCGGAACTCATCAAATACAGTGGAATGTCAGGTCTTAAATGGCTACACAGGATAATTGAAATGGCCTAGGAATCGGGACAGGTTCTATCAGACTGGACAAAAGCAGTAATCACACCAATCTTTAAACATGGAAAAAGAAAAGATTGTAACAACTACAGAGGTATCTCTTTAATCAGCGTTGTGGGTAAAATCTTCGCAGGTATTGTTGAAAGGAAAGTGCGAGTATTAGTTGAGGACCAATTGGATGAAAATCAGTGTGGGTTTAGGCCTCTTAGAGGTTGTCAGGACCAGATCTTTAGCTTACGGCAAATAATGGAGAAGTGTTATGAGTGGAACAGGGAATTGTATCTATGCTTTATAGATCTAGAAAAGGCATATGACCGGGTTCCTAGGAGGAAGTTATTGTCTGTTCAACGAGATTATGGAATAGCAGGCAAACTTTTGCAAGCAATTAAAGGGCTTTACATGGATAGTCAGGCAGCAGTTAGAGTTGACGGTAAATTGAGTTCATGGTTCAGAGTAGTTTCAGGGGTAAGACAAGGCTGCAACCTGTCTCCACTGTTGTTCATATTATTTATGGATCATAGTTGAAAACAATAGACTGGCTGGGTGAGATTAAGATATGTGAACACAAAATAAGCAGTCTTACATATGCGGATGACTTAGTTGTGATGGCAGATTCGATTGAAAGTTTGCAAAGTAATATTTCAGAGCTAGATCAGAAATGTAAGGACCATGGTGTGAAGATTAGCATCTCCAAACGAAAGTAATGTCAGTGGGAAAGAAATAGAAACAGATTGAGTGCCAAATAGGAGGAACAAAGTTAGAACAGGTGGACGGTTTCAAGTACTTAGGATGCATATTCTCACAGGATGGCAACATAGTGAAAGAACCGAAAGCGAGGTGTAGCAAAGCTAATGCAGTGAGCGCTCAGCTACGATCTACTCTCTTCTGCAAGAAGGAAGTCAGTACCAAGACTAAGTTATCTGTGCACCGTTCAATCTTTCGACCAACTTAGTTGTATTGGAGCAAAAGCTGGGTGGATTCAGGTTACCTTATCATCAAGGTTGAGGTTACGGATATGAAAGTAGCTAGGATGATTGCAGGTACTAGTAGATGGGAACAATGGCAGGAGGGTGTCCACAATGAGGAAATCAAAGAAAAACTGGGAATGAACTCTATAGATGTAGCAGTCAGGGCGAACAGGCTTAGATGGTGGGGTCATGTTACACGCATGGGAGAAGCAAGGTTACCCAAGAGACTCATGGGTTCAGCAGTAGAGGGTAGGAGGAGTTGGGGCAGACCAAGGAGAAGGTACCTTGATTCGGTTAAGAATGATTTTGAAGTAATAGGTTTAACATCAAAAGAGGCACCAATGTTAGCACTGAATAAGGGATCATGGAGGAATTTTATAAGGGGGCTATGCTCCAGACTGAATGATGAAAGGCATAATCAGTCTTAAATGATGATGATGATTTTATTCAGTGAACTGGATTAAACATAATTTGTTTACTTCCACTGCTTTATCACATCATTTTAGTCAATATATTAGCTTTAACAGTTGGTCTCATTTTTACTTCCTATCATTCTTTTCCCACTTGGGATCTTCGTGCATATGAATTTAATTATTTTTATTTATCTAGCAGTCTTCAAAGAAGACTGGAATAGAAGGGAGGACCAACAGAGGTACCAAAGTACCCTCTGCCACACACCTTCAGGTGGCTTGCGGAGTAGGGATGTAGATGTAGTTGTAATATTTAAACATTTGAAACTGCTGATCTATCAGTTGTAAAACAAAAGGCCTATTTGCACTGACTGCAGAACTGTGTCAAAAATGTATGTATCATTGCAAGATGTACATTTTTTTTTTTTTTGGATGGCTCATGTCATAAAAACATTAAAAACATTAATTCTTATTTCACCACGGACAAAATAATGCAGATGAAGATTTAAATGGAAGTAGAGATTATAAATAAAATTAAACAAAACAAAATGTACCGGTCCCAAGCCCGGGGCCTCATTATGCAAGTGATGAGGAAGGAGGAGGGGGAGGAGTAACAACCTCGTTTAAAAAACCAGAGTTCACCTGGCCCGGGTGATAGTACTCTGTCAGGGCCCCTTTGCTAGGGTTACAGCGAAGACCTCAACGGTAGTGAAGGCGGAGAGAACGAATCTCGGTACGGTGGAACTAGCGGAAGAGGCACATAATACAATAAATCCACCTTGCGTCTGACTTGTAACAAGCGGCACTGTGGTCGGCGTCTGTTCACCAGAGGTGCGGCCGTAATACAAATTCTGGAACTAACCACTCCAGTCTTAACCACTGAGCTTTTCTGAGCTCAACCCTTTGATTCTAAGTACTATTATGGAGCGTTTTAGTAATTACAAAATTACCCCAGGTGGTAACAAATCCTCCGCCATCAGTGGCGCAACTAGTCTATCGGATTCTGGGGAGACTAGGCTGAAACGCTATATCCCAAACCAGAGGAAATCGAAGTCTTTTGACCGACTCATGCCCAAGGTCGAAACATTTTTTGGAACTATCAATATTAACTCTCTCTTGACACCAGGAAAACTCTATAAATTAGGAGACACACTAAAAGAACAAAATATCAAAATTTTAGCCCTGCAAGAAACAAGGTTGCCTGATGAGAATACCATGGATTTTGGAAACTACCGATTGTTTAAAAGTAAAACAGACAAAAGAATTCTTAAAAACACTCCGCATCTGGGTGTTGCATTCGCAATTTCGCAAGACATTCTTGGCTCCGTAATCGAAGTAAATCCAGTAAACAACAGACTAATGACAATTTCCATGAAATGTGCAAATAAAATGTACTGTTTAATTAACGCACACATGCCTATCAACCAGGAGAATAAAACAAATCCAGAAAAAGTAAATAAGTCATGGGAAGTGTTAGAGAATACAGTCTCCAAAATTCCTCAAAATTATGTAAAGATTTTAATGGGTGTTTTTAATGCACAGTTAGGGAAAGAGAGAAAATTTAGAAAAACGGTCGGTGAATTCCCTGCACATAAATGGACCAATCAAAATGGAAAGAGGCTGGTAGAATTTTGCAGAAATTTCAATCTCAAAATTATGTCAAGTCATTTTAAGAAAAAACCTTCAAAACAAAAGACATGGCGATCACCTAACAAGGACATAGGTGAATTCCAAATTGACCATATTGCAATCTCGTATCCATGTCACAAAGAAATTTTAAATGTTCAAGTTCGTAAATGCGCCAATATTTACTCAGACCATTACTTAACCCGTGTGAAACTAAAGCTAAAACCCCAAAATTTCAACAAAAGGACACCATTAATCCCCAAATTTGACACCAGTAAAATCCAACCATCATTATTAGCAGACGAATTTGACAAAACAAGTGCACAAAATTGGGAACAACTCAAACACAAGATTATCAAAACAGCTCAAGATCAAATTCCTTTACGAAAACACAAGAAACATGCTTGGTGGAATGAAAACTGTGATCATGCAATCAAAGCCAGACAAGAGACATTTAAAGCATGGAATAGCAACAAGACAGAAGACACATATGATACATTCCTGACAACTAGAAAAGACACTTCAAAACTAATTAGACAAACAAAAAGACAATATGAGAATAGTCAACTCTTAGAAATTGAAGAAGATTTTCAGAAATACAATACCAGAAATTTTTATAAAACTTTTAAAACCAAAATAAAGGGGTACCAACCCCAGAATCTTTGCTTCAAGAAGGAAAATGGACAGTTGGCTCTTAACAACCAAGAAAATTGCAAAGAACTTTCTAAATATTTTAAGAATCTTCTAAATTGCCCCGAGCCCACAGAAAGATTTCCACCAAAAATTCCCCAACAATGCAATCCAGTTTCACTTGCACCAAATGAAGAGGAAATCATTAAAGAAATTCATAGGTTGAAAAACAACAAAGCATCTGGTGAAGATGGAATTGTTGCCGAACTTTTAAAGGCAGCTGGTCCAAAAACCGTTAAAGAAATTACTTCAATCATGCAAAACATTTGGCAAACTGAAAAAATTCCTGATGAATGGAAAACCGCCTTGATTCACCCACTTCATAAGAAGGGAGACAAAACTGATGTTAATAATTACAGAGGAATTTCTCTTCTTCCAGTCACATACAAAATCCTCTCTCAATGCCTTCTGAACCGAGCACAACAACAACTTGAATGGAAAATTGGCGAATATCAAGCAGGTTTCAGGCCAAATAGATCTTGCCCAGAACAGATTTTAGTCCTCAAACTAATTCTCAGACATCAAAAAATTTACAATAAAAAACTAGTTTGTACCTTTGTAGATCTTAGAAAGGCTTATGACTCAGTGGATCGTGAATCTCTTTTCCAAATTGTGAAAGAACAAGGCCTGGATCCTAAAACCACAGCAATTATCAGAGACACGCTTAACTGGTACAAAATCAAAAGTAAAGTTCAGAGGAGAAATTTCAGAATCCTTTGAAATAAAAACAGGCGTGAGGCAAGGTGATGGACTCTCTCCGTTGCTATTTAACTGCGTTCTAGAAAAAGTAATACAAGAGTGGCGCGAACGAAAATTGGAGTTCAAAATTGACCAACCAGTGAAATTAGGACGAACAAATATTCGAATAGACTGTTTGGCCTTTGCAGACGACTTGGTTATTCTAACGCAGGACATCCAAATTGCTCAGAAACAAATAGAAATTCTTAAAGAAACAGCAGAAAGAGTAGGTCTCCAAATCTCATTTGAAAAAACACAGTATATGACTAGCAACAAACTGGCACCCAAACTTTTGGAAACTAAGTATGGAAAAATCAAAAGAGTTTCGCAATTCAAATATTTAGGTGAAACAATCTCAGAGACTGGTCTAGAAAAAATTGGAAATGAAATTCGTTGTCAAAAGATGGAGACAGCTTTTAGACTTACAAAAGACATCTACAACAAAAAATGTCTCTCGAGGTACTCTAAATTGAGACATTACAACACGGTCATAAAACCAGAGTGCCTTTATGGGGCTGAAACGCTAATTTTAAACAGAAAAAAGGACATTCAAGAAATCCAAAAAAGAGAAAGAAAAGTAATCAGAAAAATTCTAGGTCCAAAATATACTGAAGAAGGAACATACAGGCTAAGAGCAAATAGTGAAATTCAACAATACACCAGCATATATTCGGATATGAAAAAACACAGATTAAAATTTTATGGGCATATTAAAAGAATGGATGCTACCAGACTAACTAAACAAGTAGTGGAATTCTACGAAAATCGAAGTAAAGCTAAATTTGAGACAATAAAATGGATTGCTGCTATAAAAGAGGACATGAAAGAGGCAGATATAAAACAAGATGAAATTCAAGACAGAAAGTTATTTAGGCAAAAAATTCATGACTGGGTAGTTGGTCAAGCTGAAAAACCAAAGAAAACTGGAACCACATG
This sequence comes from Schistocerca americana, assembly GCF_021461395.2. Taxonomy (NCBI): domain Eukaryota; kingdom Metazoa; phylum Arthropoda; class Insecta; order Orthoptera; family Acrididae; genus Schistocerca; species Schistocerca americana. Next base: position 105,112,644 of record NC_060119.1, read on the forward strand.
GTCTGATGAAAGGAAAAGAGCTCATTCCGAGAGAATGAAAACAATTTGGGCAGAGAGAAAGTCTAAAAGAAAATAACTGAATGCCCCGTGATTGTACTTCGCATGGTCCAGTAGGGCCCAAACGTGAATAATAATAATAATAATAAAATGAGAAATATCATTAATTAATGCAATAATATGGAAAAAATTTATTATAATAAAATGGAAGAAATCAAATCAAAGTTAATACATAAAAATAATGAAAATCCCACGCACAAAGCTTCCAAGTGGAAAAAGAATGACAAGAAGAAAAAATGACAGCCATATGAAAAAGTTACTGTGTTGATTAAAATTATGTGACAAAGGACTAGGAATAAAAAAATTCATTTAATCCAAATTTCAAATAAGCTGACAAGATCTGAACCCACAACCTTTTGCACATGAGGTCTGTAACTTAACCATGACACTGCGCAACCAGTCTGTTAAACGTGTCTTTTTTATAGCTGAAGAGCATCACACGAAATTCCGATTTCCTTCTTTTTGTCAGTGACTTGCAAATGAGGGCCCACCATGGTGAATGGCTGCACGGTGTGAAACTTTGGACCTTAATCTACATCACCGTATACATGATTTCACACGGTAGATCCCACCAATGGGAGCCTTTCCTTGTCAGTAAACAGTTGAAGAGACACAGACAGAGAGAATGAGGCTGATAAGAATAGCACAAGAAGAAAAATGTGAAACAACAAGTTTCAGTGTCAAGAATTTATTTAATGTTGAGGTAGGAATGGGGGACGACAGGAACAGGGGTAGGAGAATGAAAATGGTCACGAGGATTTACAGGGATGTTACTCGAGTGATGGAGTACTGCTGTGGGAAGGACAATAAATATTTTGTTAATGATATTTCTCATTTCAGGATATAAAGAAAGCGAGTGAAACGTCTTCTGGAAGATGTAGTTTAGTTGTTCAAGTCTGCAACAGATCAGCTTAATAAGGAAAGTGCCTGTGGGAGTAATTTCTATCTTACTTCTCTGATTATTTGTGCAGTAATGTTTGAATAGCAGACAGACTCCCAAATGACAGATATTGATAGAAGCATCCTAGTACTGGAAAAAATTAAGACTCTTCAAAGCACGAGGCCCACACTAAATTCCACCTAGATATTACATGGAATCCACAGCAGATTAAGTCTCTTTTCTTCTTCAAATTCATCAAAAATCTCTTGCACAGCAAACAGCAACATGACTGGAAAAGAGTATATGCCACAACTGTTTACAGAAAGGATGAAACAATTGATGCACAGAGTTGCAGACCAGTATCACTTACATTCATCTGAAGAAACTCTTCTTAAAGGATCAGCTGACATTCATGAGAAACTACTCATGTGGAACACAGCCTGCTTTATACATACACCAGAGCTTGCAAACAGTAGATTCAGGTGAACAGATAGGCTGTTCGGCATGATACCATGCGGTCAATTGCTGACCAAGATACCATTATACAGAGTATCTTCATAGATATATGACTTGCACCACAAATAACTTACTAACAGAACCTAGTATATTATCAGGGCGTATGTGCGAACAAGGGGAAAAAAATCCCGGATTTTTTCTGAATTTTCCAGTTAAAAATACACATTTTCCTGGGTAAAAACACACATTTTCCTGGGTGAAAATACACTTTTGCCCCCATGTTAAGCGACAATATACTTTCCCTAGGAGCCATAAAACTTATCAATCTTTTGTATGGTACAGGTTTTATACACCAACATAGAACTTTCCTGCACTTTAGGAAAAGAAACCCAGCAAAAAACATGTTTTGGACATCTCTTTGATGTGCACTGTAAATTTTCATATTATGAAAGCATAAATATGAATTACACCAAATACAGCATGGCAGCTTCCGAAGCACTGAAAACGAGATTATGATACACTTTTGTCAACCAAACATAGCTCACATCATGTGATCTCAGCAGCCAATGGCAGCAGATACTCGGAGGATAAGACACATGATGTAGTCAATGAATAGTAACATCAGTGATAAGTGGTGCGAACACACAAGTTAATGGTGTAAATTAATATACATACAGTACAGCCACCAGAAACGCTAAGCTTTCACAAATGTTGGTCTATTTTACTGTGTACTACCCTTTAAGATATATCAAACACAAATGTGCAAGTGAAATTTTAAATAATGGCATAAATGGGTGGACTTCTGGGCCCAAAATTTTGCTGAGTAGCTGGTCCTCAAAGTGTTAAGTTCTGAATGAGAGTCAAATGCTCCCTGATTTCAGAAATTCATCATACATTCTCATGTGGAACATAATTTATCTTACCCACAGGGAAATTTGCTTTGAAAGTAACGCTTCTCAAAGCACAATTCACAGTATTTTCCTGAGACCTGTTAGAAATGTAAACCAACAGCCTTGCCACACTGGTAACACCAGTTCCCGTCAGATCACCAAAGTTAGGCGCTGTCGGGCTTGGCTAGCACTTGGGTGGGTCACCATCCAGGTCTGGCAAGTGCTGTTGTGGCAAGCAGGGCGCACTCAGCCTTCGTGAGGCCAATTGAGCAGCTACTTGATTGAGAACTAGCAGCACCAGTCAAGAAAACTGGCAATGGTCACGAGAGATGTCTGCTGACCACATGTCCCTCTGTCTCCACATCTGGTGATGCCTCAAGGCTGAGGATGACACGGCAGCTGGTCAGTACTGTTGTACCTTCAAGGCCTGTTCGGACAGTGTTTGTTTGGTTTTGTTAGATGTAAACCGTTGTAACATCATGTTCATCAAGAGCAGTCTGTTGTTACATGTAAATACTCTGACACGTTTTGCTGTCAGCAGATGGCTGTGTGTGCACTGTGTTTTGTCACTGTAAATGGCACATTTTCTTTGTAACTAAAGTTTTATTTTGGTGTTATTCTCTCATTCATGTTTTATTGCTGCAGTATTATTCTGCAGTGACAGGCTAAAGTAAAATTCTTTGCTAGATTATCAGTTCTAACCAATCAAAATTACTAAAATTGAACTGAAAACTAAAGCAATTGTAAATTCCCAGAATTCTAAGAAGTGTCTGGGTTTTTCCTGGATGTTTCTCCAATGAAAAAATTCCTGCATTTTCCCCAGATTTCCCAGGGTTACAGTGCTGGTTATTGTGCAACAGAAATTAAAGTAACGAAGGGTGTGCCCCAAGGAAAGATAATAGAACACATAATGTTCTCAGGATATATAAATAGGTTGTTTATTGACAGTGCTGTTGCTACATGGATAAGGAAACGCAGAAACACTTGGCCACTTTCCACTTGGTGGAATGAATGGCAGCTCTGATTAAATGTAGATAAATGCAAAACGGTGCTTATAACAAAGAGAAAGAACTCTATTTTATCCACTGACAAGATTAATGGTGTGCATTTTGAGCATGTCACATCATATAAATATTTATGGGTAACAAAACCAAAAATTATATGAAATGGGATGAACGTATAAAATTAGTATTAGGGATGGCAAGTGGAAAACTTAGATTTGTTGGAAGGGATCTGGGAAAGTATAGCGCACCTGTAATGAAACAGCATACAGAATTGTAGCGTGATAAATACTAGGATACTGTTCCACTGTTTGGAGTCCTTATCATGGAACTCTGACACCAGACACTACACAATTTCAGGGATGCACTGTTACAAACTTAACAAATTTGTATAGCCCATATGAAAGTGTAACAGAGATATATGGGAAAAATAAACTGGCATCTCTGAAAAAAGACATGGGGTAAATTTAGTGAACCAATATTCATGGAATCCTGTGGGACTATTCTGCTGATACCATCACATACATCACACAGAAGTCATGAGAATAGGATAAGGAGATCAGAGCACATACAGAGGCAGACAGACAGTTGTGTTCTCTTGCTTAGTACATGAATGTAATAGGACGGGAAAGTGCTAATATTGGTGTGTACAATGGCTTGCACAGTAGGTACACATGTTACTCCCTCCCAACTACTATGCCTTGGTCTCTCTACCCCTTGCTTCATCAGTATTCTCCACACCCATCTGAAATGTAACTGGTATTCAACTGGCAGGCCTGCAGCACAACTAAGGGAGGCTGTGCGTGTTTCTTCACAAAGTACACTTTTTTAACAAAACTAAGCTAACATTGATGTTACATTTTTTCCTTGCCTGTGAACTGCGCCACACATAATCTGTATGGTGAGTGGCTGTCTGTTCTCTCACAATTTTTACAATTACATTCTTTTGAAAAACTGACTGCTGCACGTTTTCCAACACTGGGAAACATGGTGGCTGGTGAGTACAGTACACATTAGGATGTGACGCAAATGACTGTCCTTGGCTGGAAACATCTAGTACAAAAACACACCCATGCATATACTTTCCTGCTTTATACTAACAGAGAGAAATAACTATCCATCACAGATACGCTGAATTACACACACATACTACAAAAGAAAAATTCAGTGAACGGAAAGACTCCACCGAGAAACATAATTTCTGTATGCAACAAAAGTACATCAATTATTGTGTATTGTTTGCCATCAACTTACGTGCCCCACTATGGGATGATGATAGCACGCCTTATTCATATCTGAAATAGAAGGTATTGCACTTAAGACCACTCAAATATTTCTACATATTTATTTCTGTGAGGAAGTGAAACAAGATGGGGAAAAAGAAAATTGACATTTCACTTAAAGCTCACAATGGTACCTGCAGCCTGACAACAAAAACAATTGTGCTTTCAGATATACTGTTAGCTGGGTCTTAACACACTACAAACACAAATTCACATGCACAAAAAAGTAGTATATTATATTAACTGTTACACCATGCTCTTCATATTATCCATTAAATGGGAACACAACCCCTCCCTTTCTCCCCACCATTCAGTTTTAAGTCTCGTTGCTGCACTACGTCATCAATGACAATTTACATTAAACAATGGACAACATTCACTGCAAGTAATAACAGAAAAGAGGCTGTCAAAAGGAGAAAAATTTAACTGGAAAAATTACAATTTGAATGTAGCATATCATTACATTTAATATTAACTCAAGAATATGTTAATATGAAAGCTTAATAATCTTCATTTCTGTTCAGTATGTTTTAGACACAATATATACTTTCACCGTCACAATTTTAAAAAAAAAGACAGACAACAAATATTGTCATCATCTTTCAGTTAAAGTTTTAAAAGAAGACTTTAAGAGTAGTAAGGAAATTATGTTACAAAATATATATTTTAAAGAAGATAGCTCAGCCAGATGTTGTGGAAGGAAAAACAAAACTGAGAATCAGGCACAGGAATTACACATGACACCAGAGGTGTGGAGATGGAAAGAGAGAAAGAGAAGTGAAAAAAAGAAAACTGGAAATTCAGGGTTGCAGAACATAAATCTATTAAGATTTACTCCAAACTACCTTTATAATAGCAATGTCTATTGCAAGTGGTAAAATGTAGCTAATCAACAACCACCAGAGTTCTTGCATTTCAAAGAATCCCATGCTGTCATTAGAACAGAATGTCAGTGTAGTAAATCTTCAGCCACATTACTGATTTAAGAAATAGTTACTACACTGATAAAGAATTCACCTATAATATGTACTTCTAACATAATATTATTGAGCCCATTTAACTTGCAAGGTGGTGTGACTTGCGTGCCTCAGTGATACAGATAACTGTACCACATGTGCAACTACAGCAGAGAGGCAAGACAAAACATTTGGTACTTGAAAAGGGGCAGCAGCCTTTTCAGTAGCTGAAAAGGCTCTCCTTGCCATGCTGATACTGCAAAGTGCTGTAAGCAAGGGGAAACTACAGCCATTATTTTTCCCCGAGGGCAGGTAGTTCTCCTGTATGGTCAAATGACAATGGAATCTTCTTGGATAAAATATTCTGGAGGTAAAATAGTCCCCCATTTTGGATTTTGCAGGGACCACTCAGGAGGATGCTGTTATGACGAAAAATAAAAGTGCTATTCTATAGGTTAGAGCATGGAACACTGAACCCCCTAAAAGAATAGGTAGTTAGAAAATTTAATAAGATAAGTGGACAGGTTGAAGTTATTTGTAGTGGGAATTAATGAAATTCAGTGGCAGGAGGGACAGGACTTCTGTTCATGTGAGTACAGGGTTATAACTGCAAAATGGAATAAGGGTAATGACGGAGTAGATCCAATAATGATTTAAAAAAAATGGGAATGTGGGTATGCAACTACAAACACCACAGTGAACGCATTAATGCAGCCAATACAGACACAAAGTCAACATTGACCACAGTAGTACAAGTTTATATGACGACTAGCTCGGAAGATGAAGAGACTGGAGGTATGTACAGTGAGTTAAAAAGAAATTTAAGGGAGGTTTAAATCTAATCGTGTTACAGGGCTGGAATTCAACAGTAGGAAAAATCAGAGAACGAAAAATAGTAAGAGAACATGGAATGGGGAAAAGAGTGAAGGAGAAACACACCTGGTAGAAATCTGTAAATAGCTTGATTTAATCATCACTGACACTTGGATTAACACCCACGTAAGGTATATATGGAAGAGACCTGGAAACATTGGAAGGTTTCAGACTGATTACATAATGATAAAGACAGAAATTTCAGAGCCAGATTTTAATCTGTAAGGCATTTCCAGGGGCAGATGTGGTCTATGACCACAATTTACTAGTTATGAACTATATATTAAAAGTGAATAAACTGCAGAGCAGTAGACATTAAGGAGATGGAACTTGGGTAAATAGAAAGAGTTAAGAATTTCAGAGGGAGCATTAGGCAATGACTGACTGAAATAGGGTAGCTTTGACATTTTTTAAATAATTTTTTTAAGAAAAAAGACTAATAGAAACCCTTGGATAACACATGAGATATAGAATGTAACTAATGAAAGGAGAAGATGCAGCAAATGAAGCAGGCAAAAGTGAATACAGATGCGTAAAAAATGAGATTGGCAGAGAGTGTAAAATGGCTAAACAGGAATGGCAAGAGGACAAGTGCAAGGCTGAAGAATCATGCATAAGTAGGGGAAAAATAGATACCACCGATATGAAAATTAGACGAACATTTAGATAAAAGAGAAGCAGCTGTATAAATGTTAAGAACTCTAATGGTAAGCAAGTACTAGGCAAAGAAGGGAAGCTGAAAGCTGGAATGAATATATGTTGGGTGGGCGAAATAAAACTGGCCTGGAAACTATTTTATGCAGCCTAGCTTATATTATCCAAACCGAAGGTAGATTACGTAAGTTGGGTTGCCTATCTTATGAAATGTCTTCCAGGCCAGTTTCATTTTTCCCGCACTTTATAAGTATTGTACAAGGGAAATGTACTTAAAAGTAATATTGTAGAAAGAGAAGAAGAAGAGACAAAGGTGAGATGAGAAATGATATCTACGAGAAGAATTTGGCAGAGCACTGAAAGACATAAGTAAAGAAAGGCTCCTGAAATAGAAATAACCCCTTAGAGTTCTTGAGATCCTATGAAGAGCCACCAATACCAAAACTATTCCACATGTAACATACACTATGTGATCAAAAGTATCCAGACATCTCAAAAACGTATGTTTTTCACATTATGTGCCCTGCGTTGCCACCTCCTGTCAGGTATTCCATATCAGCGACCTCATTAGTCATTAGCAATTGTGAGACAGCAGAATGGAGCACTAAGTGGAGCTCACAGACGTTGAATGTGGTCACGTGATTGGGTGTCACTTGTGTCATACGTCTGTACATGAGATTTCCCCACCCCTATCCTAAACATCCCTAAGTCCAATGTTTCCAATGTGATAGTGAAGTGCAAACGTGAAGGGACAAGTACAGCATAAAAGCATACAGGCCGATCTCGTCTGTTGCCTGACAGAGACCGCCGAGAGTTGAAGAAGGTTGTAATTTGTAATAGGCAGACATCTATCCAGACCATCACACAGGAATACCAAACTGCGTCAGGATCCACTGCAAGTACTAGACAGTTAGGCAGGGAGGGAGGCGGGGGGGGGGGGGGGGGGGGGGGGGACTTGGATTTCATGCTCAAGTGGCTGCTCATAAGCCACATATCATACTGGTAAATGCCCAATGACGATTCGCTTGGTGTAAGGAGTGTAAACATAGGATGTTTGAACAGTGGGAAAAAATTGTATGGAGTGACAAATCACAGTTCACAACGTGGCGATCCAATGGCAGGGTGTGGGTATGGAGAATGCCCAGTGAACATCATCTGCCAGCATGTGTATTGCCAAGAGTAAAATTCAGGGGCAGTGGTGTTATGGTGTGGTCATGTTTTTCATAGAAGGGGTATGCACCCCTTGTTGTTTTGTATGGCACAATCACAGCACAGGCCTACATTGATATTTTACGCACATTCTTGTTTCCCACTGTTGAAGAGCAATTCGGGGATGGCAATTGCATCTTTGAACACGATCGGGCACCTGTTCATAATGCATAGCCTGTGGCGGAGTGGTTAAGTGACAATAACATTCCTGTAATAGACTGGCCAGCACAGTGTCCTGATCTAAATCCTATGGAACACCTTTGGGATGTTTTGAAACGCCGACTTTGTACCAGGCCTCACCGATGGACATCGATACCTCTCCTCAGTGCAGCACCCTGTGAAGAATGGGCTGCCATTCCCCACGAAACCTTCCAGCACCTGATTGAATGTATGCCTGTGAGTGTGGAAGCTGTCATCAAGGCTAAGGGTGGGCCAATACCATACTGAATTCCAGCATTACAGATGGAGGGTGCTACGAATTTCCAAGTCATTTTCAGCTAGGTGTCCAGATACTTTTAATCCCATAGCATATACGAGACAGGAAAAAGACTCTCAGACATCAAGAAGAATGTACTAATTCCTGTTCCACAGAAAGCAGGTCCTGACAGGTTTGAATATTATCAAACTACCATTTTAATAAGCATGATTGCAAAATATTGAAATGAATTATTACAGAAGAATGGAAAAACCGATAGAAGCTGACACCACGGAGGATTAGTTTGAGTTCCCAAGAAATGTAGGAATACATAAAGTAATACTGACCCTTAGTCTCAGTCTAGAAGACAGGTTGATGAAAGGCAAACCTGCATTTATAGAATTTGTAGATTCTGAGCAAGCTTATAACAATGTTGACTAAAATATACTCCTTGCACTTCTGAAGGTAGGAGGAATAAAATACAGAGAGCAAAAGGTTTCATACAACTTGTACAGAAATCAGACTTCAGTTGTAAGAGCCAAAGGACATGAATGGGAAGCAGGGGTTGAAAAGGGGATGAGGTAGTGTTGTAGCCTAACCCTGATGTCGTTCAACCTGTACACTGAGTAGAAAAGGAAGCCAAGAAGATATTTGGAAACGGAAATAAAATTCAGGGAGGAGAAATAAAAACTTATTGGTTTGTCAACAATATTATATTCTGTCAGAGATGGTACATCAATTATCTAATGAGGAGGTTGTGAATAAAAGTGGGGAAAAAAGAAATTTATGGCTCAACTTGTGTAAAAGATGGGATTGCAAGGGACTAATAAAGTACGCAACTTCGAATGCATATGGGTTGCAGTAGTTATGTCTGCACAGGATAGACTAGCATGAACAGCTCTATCAATCCCGTCTCAGAAATGTTCACAAATACAGTATGTGGTTTGGATGAATTAATCAGTACATGTAAAGTGAAACAGAAAAATATACATAATGCTACAGGCTTAGGATGGAAAGAACCTTAGCTTTCTTATCAACACCGAAACTGATCTACTGCCTTTCAGATAGATACAGCATACCAATTAGTGGTGTGTTAAATGCAAGTAAATTACTAACTAGCTGTACAAATAAAATAAAAATTCTTATAGTATATCTAGTTTCTTCTTCTACTTCTCTTTTGTTAAATGCTATGTAGACCACAAGTACTCTTCACCATTTGCATTTTCTTCTTGTCCTCTGAGAATCTCTTCATTCTCTCACTTCTCTCCTGCTCTTCAGAAATCTTAACAATGCTCTTCTCTTATCTTCTCCACTGGTGGCACTCTATCCTTTCTTGTATCCTTCTCTGTTGTCAGTCTCTGCTGTATTAGTTGATATACAAGGTGGGGCAAACGAAGTGGTTGGAGAACAGAGTTCCAGGGAGCAAAGAAAAACAGCAGAGGAAAGGAAGTTTAATACTAACCTGATTATAGCAGATGAAAGTGACCACCATTCATCTCTTGACACTTTTGGGCCTGGTCAGCAAGTTGCTGAAGGCAAATTGAAGCTGGAATGCTGGAACTGCTGCAGTCTCATCCGAAATATTCTGGTACAGTTCTTGAAGAGTATGAGGGTTGTTCTGATACACCTTAGAACTGAGGACTCACCACAGAAAGTAATTGTTTGCTACCAACTCTGTCAGGTGTGAAGAGTGTGTAAATGTGCTCCACAGTTTGGTCAGCTGTATAGGCAGCTGCTTCATCCTGGCAGAAGTAACTGTAGATCTTTTCCTCTTCCACTAATGCTGTCACAAATTCATGTCCAATCATATCCACTTGCCTGGGCCACTTTTATTTGCCACACCCTGTGTTACTTCCTTCTCCAATTTTGTTTCTCCCAATTCTGACCAATCCTTCCTGAATTTGACAACGCATTTGGTTCCTGTCATACGGGAGGCTGACCTCTATTGTCCCATGATTTCTTCCATTTCTTCCTGTTAAATATTCTCTCATATTTCTCTCAACTGTGTCTTAATTTCTGGCTATCTTGATGTTTCTGCTTGCTCCATTCATCTGTGGCTCTCTATCCCTGTTTGGAATCCAACAGCACTTGTACAATAGTGATCCGATTCTATTCTTGTGTTGTTCCTGACCTTAGTGTTTGCAGTCTCCTTACTGTTTTTCCTACTTATTGATATGTGGTCAATCTGGAATACCCCAATGAGGGTGGTAAGTGGATTTGCCCATGTCATTTTCTTACTTGGTTTGGCACCGAAGTATGTTGCCATCAGTTCTAATTTCGTGTCTTTGAAACAGCTGAATTAACCTTCCCCCATTTTTTGTTTGCCCTCTAGCGTGCTGTGTATCCCTCTGCTATTCCCTTATGTCAATTCTCCATTCCAGTATGTGCATTATAACTGCCTATGAATATGTTTGCTTATCCGTGTCGTATGTTTTTCAGTGTATATTGTAGCATCTCCCACAAAATGCCTAACACTTACAGGTCCTTCCTGTTCTTGTCATTAGTTGGTGCATGGCTGTTTACTATTGTACACATTTTGTTCTCTGCTTGGCACATCATCGATATCCTTTCTGACTCACTCCTCACTTCAACTATGCCATCCTCACATCTCTGATCTACTATGTATTTCTAGTTTACAACATACGTTTAGCAGGTACACCTCTCATTGTCTGACCAGATGTGGTCTGTTGACTGGCCACTGTTATGAAGTCTACATTAAATATCACCGGGTATCAGCACTCCAGTGGCGTGTACTCAACACATCAATTGTTTGGTCATTAACACCCTTTTCCTACATGACCACTTTTCCTTAAAGTAAATACCTAGTTACTCTCACAAGTATGAGTGGGCCTTGTTTCAGTCACTTCAATAAAGAAAAAAATCTTGGCAATTCTGGGAAACAAGTAAATGTATTGCAGGTGGCAGTCACTGTGCAGACTGTTCAATCACAGAGGTAACAACAGGGAAATTTTTGGAAGTGAACAACACACCTCAGTTAGATTAACAAAATATATTATTAATGATAATATTATGAAAAGATAGATTGCTACTCACCATATAGAGGAGGCATTGAATTGCAGACAGGCAGAACAAAAGGACTGCTGCACTTTTGAGCTTTTGGCGAGAAGGCCTTGTTCTACAGTACAAAACACACACAGACACAAACTTTCACATAAGCACAAATGCCTTAATCCATACAGCAACTGCATCTGATGGAAGAAGCAATCTGGTGGGGGTAGGAAAGAGACTGGAGTGGGGAGAGGGAAGGATAATATGTTAGAGGAAGGTGTAGCTCTGCTTATGGGAGCATGCAAGGACATTGTGTGGACAGGGTAGGGCTGCTAGGTTCAGTAAGGATATTTGAGGGAAAAGGAGAGGGGGCGGGGGGAAGCAGAAAAGGAGAGAAACAGAGAAGTGGGTGCACTGGTGGAACAGAATGCTGTGTAGTGCTGGAATGGAGATAGGGAGGGGGCTAGGAAGGAGAAGGACAGGAACTAGCGAATGTTGAGGGCATGGTGGTTACGAGAATATAGATGATATTGTAATGAGAGTTACTAACTGCACGATTCAGAAAAGCTGTATTCTTCCTACCACTACCAGCTTTTCTGAACTGTGCAAATGGGAACTCTCTCCGCAATATTCTCTGACCTCAAACTTTGCTAGTCCCTGTCCTTCACCTTCCTATCCCCTTCTCTATCCCCACTCCAGAACTCTACACAGCCTTCAATTCCACCAGCATACCCACCACTAGTCTTTTTCCTGTCCTCTACTTCTTCTCCTCTCTCCTTTCCCACTGCCTCCCCCTCCCTGCCCTACTGTATCTAACACCCCTTCCCTGCCTCTCCACCATATCCCTGCATGCTCCCACAAGCAGCACTAACATTCTCTGGTCTATACCCTACTATCCCTCTCCCCATTCCAGCCTCTTTCTTACACCCACTACCCACAGACCATCTCTCTCCATCAGCTGCAGTCTGGCCTCAGTGGTCAGAAACAGTGCTCGTGTGTATGTTGTGCTTGTGCGAATATGTGTATGTTTTCTACTTCACAAGAAGGCCTTTTGGCGTACAACTCATATGTATAGCCTTGATTTTGCTGTACTTGTCTGTCTTTGATGTCTTCCTCTATACGGTGAGTAGCTGTCTAGCATTTTCATAATATTGTCGTTATTACATCCTGGATTTTCCACTGTTTAAAATAGATTTTTACTTGCAAATTATGTGGTACCAACCACTGAATGTAGTAGCACCAACATTTGAAAGTGAGTATTGTCATTATTAACACATACCAGACATCTACTGTCAACCACTGATAAAATAATATTTACTGTGTTATATAAAGGAGAAATAGGTCATGGTTTATCTAAGAGTGATCATAATGTGAAGGTCCCTCAGCTGCATATTTTATAAAACATAAGAATTTCCCACAGTACTTGACAGGAAGAGATTTATGTCTTCTCCTTTTTTTGCGTAGGTATTAGTAAAAGCTCTTGTCACAACTAAAATTCACAACTTGAAACAGGATAAATAATGTCACAAATTACTGCTCCTGATTATGAAAAAGTAATCGGCTAACCACACAGCAAGTGAGACGCATCTGTGCTTTCCATGCATTTAGGACTTCACTCTGAAGCATGACAATGCTTTTCTGTGAACACATTCTGAGGCTAATCCTATGATGTCAACATAATACACTGTTCTGTTTGATCTTCACATTCATAGTCTTCATGAAGTAGCAGTAATGTCAAAATATGCGATTCCGAACAATAAATTGGAATGAGCTGAACACCTTATATGTGAGCCTATTACAGATGTAGTCTCATATAAAACATTTAAGTTGCATCCCCATCTAATTTTTCTTCAAACTATTATCTCATCATAGGGTGCGATTTTCCATAAATGGACCTAGCCCAACATTAATACGTTAATGCAGCTATCCCTGAAATGGTATATGTTCCGCACTTGTGTGTACAGCACTAATCAACAGCCCAAGCAACTAATCAAGATTCATTTCTATCCGTATATTCTGTAAGATCATGCAGCTCAGAAACATAGCTGAGACAAATAATACAGTATCTTGAGGACAAATGGATACTTTTGGTCCAAACACTGTCAGCTGCAAGAAACCTCACACGAGCTTGTGTGCACCATTATAGTATAATTTCTTTTTTTGTCTCAACGTTTTGTGGTTGGCCTACCTGCTGAGGTGACTGTGGAGCAGCAGAGGACTGAGATTGCACTGAGCAGCTGCTTTGCTTCGACTGCATCTTGTTGGGTTTGGATCGTGCTACCTGTGCCCCTGGGTTAGCCTGGGGAATCAGCCTCAAGATGTTACCGACAGCTTTGGTGCGGCCTTCACGGAAGACCTGAAACCGTGGCAAGCTATTCATAATAATTCAGTTTAAACAACCAATCACAAAAACAAGTCAAGATGATGAAATATAACAATTACCATTCGCTGTCCTGGCTTTATGTACTCCGGGTGCTTGATAAATCGGAAATGGACTATTGCTTTGTCCCCCGTTCGTAAACATTCTTTGGACATTGAGAGAATAGACGCAGTTTGTCGGATACTTCCACAGTGAACTGGCAACAAAAGTTTTACATGATTATGAATGAAATTCAACTGCTTCATGAGACCATTAAAATTTTCATGTGATGAGCAGTAAAATGTTAAAGACTCCACAATCACTTGTCATGAAATTTGCAAAGTAAGAAACTCAAAAATACAATGGTGACTTTGCTTATCATTTGTTTAGAAGTCATTCCAGTCAGAGTTGGCAGCTCAGTGGGATAAATCTTATGAGAGTAATCCTTTGGCCTTTGAATTTTATTCGACTAACATAATTTCATCGCTTTAAACTCATTGTGATTTGTGAAAAGTATCTATCAATACACTTCCCTGAAATTACATTAAATCTTACCACTAAATATTTGTTATCTTAAGAGAATGTCTCTGAGTTACTAACTTTCAATTTAAAAAATAGTGATTTATAATAATGAAAAGTATTGGTTGCATCAAAGACAAGACTAATATTTTATGCAGAAATATCACTACAAGTTGTTCTTCGTATTACAGTAACAAAAATTAAAAGACGAAAAACAGAAATGAGGAAAGGTTACCACTTAACTGTAGCTGACTGCTGTCTGGAGTACACATATGTGCATCAATGCAGAGGCGTAACAACTTTTTGAGATACCACTCTTTTTCTACTGTCAATACCAACTCGCACACTTACTTGTACTAGAAAAAAGAGTGGCATCTCATAAGCTAGTAATTAGTATGTGCTGTTGCGTAATTCCATTCTATGCACCACACATCACTCACCTACCGTTGAGTGGTAGCCTCGCCTTATCCTACCCCCCCCCCCTTTTCCACGACTTGTACTAAACTGCTGTTGCTATGAGAAGACCTTGAAGCTAAGTTCCATCATCAATAACATTTCTTACCGAGATCCAACGCATACTCTGTAATATCATGTAGCCCATGGGTACCAAGAATTACAAAGAAACACTGAATTACTACTAGTAATGGCATATAAAAGTTCATGAAGATAACACACAGGATGACATCATTTGAACAACAGTTTTCATTTTGGATCATCTATTTTTCACATGGTTTTTGTCATAATCGAAAACAAACTATAGTCTACAAATATTAAGAATGGCAGAAAACAACCATCTCAATTCTGCTATTTGTCATTAAATCATAATTAAATAAGAAAATCTGAATTTGGAATTGTAAATCATGTGTTAAAACATAATTAACAAATATCACAGGAGGGCTTTCAAAGTTGGCAATTCATTGCCATTCTATCACAGTGACTGCATTCTGCCTTCAATTGGAAATGGTATGTAAATGGGAAGAACATCTTTGGAAACTTGGAATTCATACAATAGCAATTTGTGGCTGTCAGTAAAAGTGCTAGACATTACAACAATTTGTAAGACTAACTAAAGTTGGAGATAGAAAACATTATTACTCAGAACAATTAAGGGTACTCGTAACTGTAGTTGACAATGATTACATAACAGATGAAATCACAGCTTCAATAGAAGAATAGTTAAGCGTGTTCAAACTGAAAACAGCACAATACTCTTCTGCAGCACAATACTCTTCTTGGGTGTGTATTCATCAATTTCATGAGAGTCCAACGTTTTTCAAGACACTGTCAGGAGACTACATGGGTCAAACAGCAATGTAGTTTGAAACTTCCTGACAGATTAAAAATCTGCGCCAGAACGAGACTCAAACTCGGGACCTTTGCCTTTCTCAGGCAAGTGCCGTACCAGCTGAGCTACCCAAGCATTACTCGCAACCCATCCTCACAGCTTCAATTCTGCAAGTACCTCATCTCCTACCATCCAACTTCACAGAAGCTCTTCTGTGTACCTCGCAGAACTAGCACTCCTGGAAGAAAGGATATTGCCGAGACATGGCTTAGTCACAGCCTGGGGGATAGAAGTTTCATATCAGCACACACACACACTACTGCAGAATGAAAATCTCATTCTCGAAACATCCCTCAGGCTGTGGCTAAGCCATGTCTTCGCAATATCCTTTCTTCCAGGAGCGCTAGTTCTGCAAGGTTCGCAGGAGAGCTTCTGTGAAGAGGCGCTGGCAGAATTGCAGCTGAGGATGGGCTGCGTGGGTAGCTCACCTGGTAGAGCACTTCCCCGCAAAAGGCAAAGGTCCCAAGTTCGAGTCTAGGTCCAGCACAAATTTTTAACCTGCCAGGAAGTTTCACATTGGCGCACACTCCACTGCAGAGAGAAAATCTCATTCTGGAATCAGCGCCATAGTTTGTTGAGCATTTCTGTAATGCTCTTGCACTGATTGAATAATACTGTGAAAAGATGTGCTGCTCTTCAGTGGATCTTCTCTATCTCTTCTATTATTCGTACCTGGTAAGGATCCCAGATTGATGAACAAAACTTGAGAATCGGTCGAACAAGCACCTTACGACTCTTGAGTATTGTTTATCAGTGGATTGTAAAACTCACTTGTTCAACTGATTCATGAGTGTTGTTCATCAATTTGAGATCCTTATCATGTAGAACTGATAGAAGAGATACAGAAGCTCCAACAAAAAGTGGCACTTTTCATCATAGGATTGTTTACTCAACACAAAAGCATTACACAGATGCTCAACAAACTACAGTGGTAGATGTCACAAGAGAGGCATTGTGTTCAAATGTGTGTGAAATCTTATGGGACTTAACTGCTGAGGTCATCAGTCCCTAAGCTTACACACTACTTAACCTAAATTATCCTAAGGACAAACACACACACACATGCCCGAGGGAGGACTTGAACCTCCGCCGGGACCAGAGGCATTGTGAATCACAGTTACTTTTACTACCGAAAGTTTGAGAAAGCACTTTCTGGGAAGTCAGGCAACGTGTTAATTCCTCCCATATTCATCTCACAAAATTAACATGGTGAGAAAATTTGAGGCTTACCGACAATCACTTTTCCCGTGTGTCATTTTCAAGGGGAACAGGGCAGTGGGGGAGGGAGGGGGGGAGGGGAGAAAATCAAATTGTGATACGAGAAGTACCCTATGAAACACACCGTTAGGTGACTTGCAGAGTATGATGTTGATGTGGAAGGTTCTGCAATTGTCACAGATGACTGAAGCTCCACCAATCTTACCTCAGACAGATCAATCGGGATCAACTGACCACCATGTCATCCTCAACTAATAGCACCATTTGGATGCACTATGGCCATCAGTGGCTTTGCTGGCCTTGAGCCGCCACTTCTCATTCAAGTAGCTTCTCAATTGGCATCACAATGTGGAATGGACTCCATTCCAGTCCTCCCACCATAGGAAAATCCCTGGTGGTACAAGGAATTGAACCCAGGTCCTTCACATTGCAGTCATCTACAATGACCGCTCAGCTACGGAGGTGGCCTGTAGATGACTTAACAGGTACATCATTATTACAAATGGGATGCAGACACAGGGATGGCCTCTAGTAATGCGAATAGGCACCATGGAATGCAGTACAGCCCATAGAAGGTGCAACCCACATGGTCTGGAGAATGAATCTTTCAGTCGGTAACACAGTCCACATTGTTATAAAAATTCGTGACATACAGGGTGGGCAACATAAACTCGCCCAGAATATATTTATAAAAACACCGACACAGGATAGATCCCTGTTAATGAACACAGAAGATGCTGGAAATGGCCACTGTCAATGTCAATGCAGTGCTGTGTTCAATTTATCAAACTGTGTGACATGCAAAGCAGCTCTGCATGAGAGATAGCAGTGATGGTATTTTCACTGTTCTGCTGTATTTCTTCCAGTGAATGAGGATTATCTGAGTACACCTGACCCTTCAATTAGCCCCACAGGGATACAGATCAAACGATCAAGAAGGCCAGGCAATTGCACAGCCTCTGCTAATTCTCCTCTCCTCACCAAGCATCCCATGCACTACTGACAAGGTAGTGTGTGCTGTTGCTCCATCTTGCTGAAAACATCTTTATAGTCATTCATCTCCAGCAAGTTGATCCACATATAGACTACAAACAGTTTCTGAACCTACTGGTTAGCAGCAACAGTTTGGTGAATCTTGAGATTATGTAATGGTTCTCCAAAGTACTCATGGGGATCTTCTAATGTATAACAGTGCATTTTCTGCGAGTTCACATGCCCTGACAGGCTGAATCAGTCCTCATCTGAAGAAATGAAAAACTGAGGATCCAAATAAAATTACAATGAAATGACTGTACAACATGTTGTGGAAAGAATAATGTAGTTGAGGAAGAAGTGTGGACACTGATAAGGAATTAATTTGCTACACTGAACATGTACGGAAAGGCGAAAAGATATGGGGAAGACTGGAATGCAGGAATTATAGAGGCCATGCAGGAAAGGCAAGCTAACAGAAGATATTTATAAAGATGCATGGTTCAAAATGGCTCTGAGCACTATGGGACTTAACATCTGAGGTCATCAGTCCCCTAGAACTTAGAACTACTTAAACCTAACTAACCTAAGGACACCACACACATCCATGCCCGAGGCAGGATTCAAACCTGCGACCGTAGCGGTCACGCGGTTCCAGACTGAAGTGCCTAGAACCGCACGGCAAAGATGCATGGAAACTGGGTTGCAGTAAGTGGATAAAGATGCTGTATAACACTGTGGTGTCACCGCCAGACACCACACTTGCTAGTTGGTAGCCTTTAAATCGGCCGCGGTCCATTAGTATACGCCGGACCCGCGTGTCGCCACTGTCAGTGATAGCAGACCGAGCGCCACCACACGGCAGGTCTAGAGAGACGTACTGGCACTCGCCCCAGTTGTACAGCCGACTTTGCAAGGAACGGTTCACTGACAAATACGCTCTAATTTGCCGAGACGATAGTTAGCATAGCCTTCAGCTACATTTGCTACGACCTAGCAAGGCGCCGTATTCAATTGATAATTAATATTGAAGCATGTATCATCAAGAGCAATGTTCTACAAATGTGGATTAAAGTTAAGTATTCCAGAAGCTACGTACTTTTCTTTATAGCATTCATTACGTATCCTGTTTCAGACCTCACGCCAGCCTGCGTGAGTTTAAGCGCGTGCCTTTCGGCTTCCTCTCATTGTGTCTAGGCTGTCTTGTCTAGACACAACAAACACCACTGTAATACAAGACTATCATATGGCTTTAATTCTTGTAGTTCAGTGAAATTAGCTTGTGGCAACTAAGGCAGTCGCGCGGCTGGCAGCCGCAATCAGCTGACGGAATGCAAGTGTCAACGAGGTTTGCCCACCGTGAGGAGCGCTGACATGTACTTACCCCTTGCTGTGGCGTGCAAGGGTTCCATGGCTTTTAAATGATGTGCTACATTATAACTGTTCCATTGTTGATTTCACAGAACGTTTCTGGAGAGTTCTACCCAAGATTTCAGCAACGTTCCATTGGTTATTATTCTGTAATCACTGCCTATGTTATGTGTTCTTTCCTGAGTGATCTTCATAAAAACATGCTAAACATAGAAGACATACTTCTTCCACAATAAGAACGCGATAGATAATCGCGAGCCTAACGCACAGTGGGAACGCAATGAGCTCATCTGTTCAGTTTTATGCTGTGCTAATGGTTTGTATCAATGAAGTAAGATGTACCAAGAGATCATCTTACGCAGCAACATCTTATGTTACAGTGAAGGCAAGTTCAAGTTTCTATGCTTATTAAAGTTATCTCTTCAAAAATTGTAAAAAAAATCACCACTGCTAAATTTAATAAACTATTTAAACAAAAGTTTACTTACCCATTGCTTGATAACGAGAGCTTATGGTTGTTGGATGATGTAGTACAAGAATTTCACCTTCAAATTCCCAACAAGCAGTTGGATTTAATGCAGGTGACACCATGACCATGCCTTTTCTTATCTGTGAACGTTTGATCTGGAATGCAACAGAAAATAGCACAGCACATAATAACAGCAAATTTTCAGCTTGTCAGACATGAATTCTGAATAAACATAGTGTTACTAATGCTTGCTAGCAAGTGCCCTAACATAAAGTATCCCATTCTATGGTAAAAAAACTTCCGTCTTCTGATACTACTCTTTTACTGGAAGGGTGTCCAATTTTATCGTTACAGTTTTACATCTGCTTACTTAAAACACTACTGCTTCTATTAATCTCAAATCAATGACGAAAACTTCTGCTAGCCTTACAATATGAATCATCTATGTTGAACATTCCATGAATATTTTGTGTGTGTGTGTGTGTGTGTGTGTGTGTGTGTGTGTGAACTGTCACCCAACAGCTGCTGGTAATAATAGAGGACGTTTCAGGATAAACAGTAAATATTTTAGGAGTAAATAGTACAGACTAATTTAACTAAAACCTCCCATATCACAAGTGTCCAGTTTTTATTGGTCATTGAGATGCAGTTGTATGTAATCCATACTGACAGCAAGTGTTATGCAAAGGCTAATGATTAAGTTGTAAGTCGATTTTTTACAAATTCCACCTGCGACATCAATGCATTTTCGAATTCTCTTGACAATACCACAAGTAGCTCCTCTGAGGTTTTCTTGGCACTCTTTTATCAGAGCAGTGCTATTTGTAATCCAAATGGTTAATTTGTCTCTTGCTTTCACTTTTTCTGTGCACTCTTTGCCTTGTCACCCATCCCCACTGGCAAAAATCTAAAGGAGTAAGGTTATTGCTGATAGGGGGTTTATCTCCTTTAATGCAATGTCTGGTATTAGTAATCATTCTTTCTGGTATTAATTTGCAATTTGACAGAATTCATTTGCTGATTATTATTTTACATCTGATTAACAGGATAAAGTTTTGGCACTCAGTTGGAAGATCTTGAATTAATCAAAATACACTGAGATGAAAAAAGTCATGGGATAGCAATATGTGCATATACAGATGGCAGTAGTATAACATAAACAAGGCATAAAGGGGGAGTACACTGGCAGGGCTGTCACATGTACTCAGGTGATTCAAGTGAAAAGATTTCTGACATGATTATGGCTGCACAACATGAGTAAACAGACGTTGAACATGAAATGGTTGTTGGAGCTAGACACACTTTTGGAAACAGTTAGGGAATTCAATATCCTGAGATCCACAGTGTCAAGAGTGTGCCAAGAACACCAAATTTCAGGCATTACCTCTCACCACAGGCAACAGAGTGGCTGATGGCTTTCATTTAATGACCAAGAGCAGCAATTTTTACATGGAATTGTACAAGCAACACTGTATGAAATTACTGCAGAAACCAATATGGTAAGGGCAATGAACGTTTCCATTAGGACAGTGCAACGAAATTTGGTGTTAATGGGCTATGGCAGCAGATGACTGAAGCAAGCATCTTTGCTAACAACACGACATCACCTGCACCGCGCCTCTCCTGGGCTCGTGACCATAATGGTTGGAACCTAGACAACTGGAAAACTGTGATCTGGTCAGATGAGTCCCAATTTCAGTTGGTACACGTTGATCGTAGGGTTCGAACATGGTGCAGACCCCACAAAGCCATGGACCCAAGATGTCAACGAGGCACTGTGCAAGCTGGTGGTGGCTCCATAATGGTGTGGGCTGTATTTACAAGGAGTGCACTGGGTCCTCCGGTCCAACTGAACCGATCACTGACTGGAAATGGTTATGTTCGGCTACTTGGAGACCATTTGCAGTCATTCATGGCCTTCATGTTCTCAAACAATGACGGAATTTTTATGGGTGACAACATGCCACGTCCCCAGGCCACAATTGTTTGTGATTGGTTTGAAGAATGTTCTTGACAATTTGAGCGAATGACTTGGTGACCCCTACTGTCTGACATGAATCCCATTGAACACTTATGGGACACAACTGAAATTTGAGTTTGTGCACGAAGTCTTACATTGGTAACAGTTTTGCAATTATGGACGGCTACAGAGGCAGCAAGGCTCAATATTTCTGCAGGGGACCTCCAACGACTTATTGAATCTGTGCGACGTCAAGTTGCTGCACTACCCCTGGCAAAAGGAGATCCAACACGATACTATGAGGTATTCCATGACTTTTGTCAACTCACTGTAATGGAACAGTTGTCCTTACGAAATGAGTATCACTTTCAACCAACATGATCAATTTTTCTACCACTCTGCTTACTGTTTTCTAACAGCATACATTGCAGTATAGATAATGCACGCATGTATTATCTGAGACCACTAATATAGACAAAGTAGTTAAAAATTTGTTACTGACCAAATACAAAGACATCATCAAATAAAGCAGGTTTGACTTAAATTGAAACACTTTTAATAACAGAGCCACAATGATGCTCAATTGTTTGGTTGTCAGAGAATACACTCTAACATTCTACAAGACTCTCTCACATATTGCTATATAGAAGAAAAACGTTTTCATCATATGGGGTAAGTGATTACTTCTGCAAATTAGTAGTATAACTATTTCATAAGAATTATAAATGGTGCGGGTCTGTGGTGGCAAAGACACATGAATTACAATTAGTTCAAAATAACAAACGGAAGTGGGAAGAATGCAGCACTTGGTACTTTTATAACAAAACCATACATACAAACTTATCACACAATATAGACGTAGCCATATACTGTCACTGACAAAAGTATGAGAAATATAGGTAAACTGATGATTTCTCATACATTGTCAGATAACTTCTAGAAATCTATTACAATGTCCACAAAACACAAAAATTTCTGCTGATCCATCTTCCATAGAATGCTAAATTATGATGATATGTCACCTGACAACTAGAATTTGATCTGGGGTAGGGTACCAAACAGTGAGGTCATCGATCCCATTTCATTGGGGAAGGATTGGAAAGGAAGTCGGCCGTGCCCTTTCAAAGGAACCAACCTGCCATTTGCCTAAAGCGATTTAGGGACATCTTGGAAAACCTAACTCAGGATGGCCAGATGCAGGTTTGAACCACTGTCCTCCCGAATGTGAGTCCAGTGTACTAACCACTGTGCTATCTCACAGCCCCATCGTGCTGGAAGAGTATAGTTTTCACTACATAAAAATGTACCTCTTTCAATGATACTGGAAGTTCATTTTGAAGAAAGTCCAGGTAACAGGGCACAGTCAGACGATGCAGTAGCAGACGAGACCCAATCAACTGATTGTCTATCATATCAGTCCACAAATTTACACAGAAATTTTCTTCAAAATGTATCTCCACAAAGACATGTAGGCTTTCATTGGGCCATTGACGAGATTTACAATTGTTGTTGATACCATCACAAGTAGATGGGCATTCATCAGTATACAGTATTAATGAGATTACTCGGCAAGTTGGGATTAGGCTATTACGAATACCTGTTGTCTGCCTTCATCTCCTTCTCAAAAGTGTTGAAACCACTGCAAATGATATGGATAGATGCTGTGCGTTCATAATGTCTTCCATATTACTGTATGTGAAACACTGATATGTGTACAAATTGTCAGGAGACAATGTTCTACACAACTGAATAACACTTTTACTTCATCCATTCCCATGAGACATGACTGCTGGGCACTACACCAGCCTCAATGCAATTTAGTGAAAACATGAGTAAACATTCCTGAATCTGGAACTCTAAGGTTAGGTAACCACCTGTAATATTTTCAACAAGCGGCAGCAGTGTTTCCATTACAAAACTCAAACACAAATACCATATTGGCATACTCACAATTTGTAACTATGTGTGACACATTGGCCAACAAATCACAATCACCGTTGAAATCCAATTATGTAAACTCTAGCACAGCTTCACAACTTTAACATAAAATACCCTAGCAACTGGAGTACCAGAACATGAAACAAAAACTTATATCTGTAACCAGCTGTTTCTCTGAAACCAATAAAAACTGGAGACACGTTATTCAAAATGTTTTATTCAAATTAGTGTATAATATCACCTCATAAAGTAATTAATATTGCTAAAATATTCTGTATAATGTTGAAAAAATTGTTTAACTTTGGAAAATTTATGTCAGTAAAATGAAAAATTGAATAAAACTTCCACAAAACTGTTGAGGTCAAGCTCTAAGTGATTTATCCTTCTTTCTCCAAACATTTCAACATCGCATACTCGTTTATTTGTCACATCCATCTTTAAGCAGTGCAAGCTGGGGAGCCAGGATTATGAACATCACAAGTTCAGCAAAGGTAAGAGGTATCCCTGCACATTTCAGAATACAGCTTATTTTCAGCATTTCAAGCATTACATGTCAGCATCCCGCACTCAAACCTACACATTAAAATAGCCTATTAAATTATAAACAGATAGAATGGCTGGCACTACTTACCTTCAGGAAGTGAAATTCTAGTATTGCTAACAGTTCTGAAAACTATGAATGAGTTTTTTTACAGGTATGTCTATCAACAATGCTGGAATTTCCCCTCCTGAAGTACTGGGTAGCCATTCTGTCTCTTAGAAATTTCCAGTTTTTCTCAAGTGAATTTTCCTTTTGATAAATTGAAATCTTCTGTCACCTAGCAGGATTTGTTTGTTTGTTGTTTGCTTATGGAAATCACAGGCATACTACTTTCTACAAAATTATCTTTTCATACTTTACAGGAAGGAAGTCTTGATTTTCAGTGTAGTGGCCTGAATGTTTCCACGGAACAATCAAACACAAGATGAGAATATTAACACACTACTGGAAAAACTTGGGTGGAGTATAACAGTAATTTGAAGCAGTGAGAACCATAAGGGCCTATGTTCATATACGCTATGTGGGCCTACAGCACAGAAAACCTGGCTCAACGAAAGATCAACAGATGTCAGAAGCAGGAATAAATGCTACACTCTCACAATTGATGCTGATGTGCTTTCAGCCCTTACAGTTCTCAGTGCCTCATATGTAAGAAGTGTCGAGCAGTGCACAGATAGGGGGCAATTCCATGTTGTGTGGAGAGGAGGGAGATGATGTGACGATGTGGACAGGAGCAGAAGGTAAGCACTGTAAAGCAGCACAGAGGACACACAATGTGGAAGGAATCCAGAGAAAATAGTTCAATATGTACATAGGGCTATAGATATAAATACTGTCAGGGCTAGAGGTAAATATCTACAACTACATGCATACACCCTGAGCTATCATGTGGTATGCAGCTGTGAGTACATTACATACTATTGTCACTTCTTTCCATTCCTTTTCCATTTGCAAAAGGGAAATACAGCTGATGGTAAGCCTCTGTATGAGGTCACACTAATCCAATTTTACTATCATCTTTATTTCATGCAGTATATGTGGGAGGAAGAATATGCTGTTTAACATTTCTTGGAACAAGTGTCTTTGGGATTTAATTAGTAGCTCTCTCCATTATATGCTCTTCTGTAGTGTCTGCCACTGGCATTAAGAGAGATTCCCTGTGACATATGTAACAATCATAGCCTGACAAACAGCACTCAAGATTCAGTCAAAGAAGATTTTTATAAATTACTTCCTTCTCCTTCTTGAATGAATTACATTTGCATAAGATTTCACCAATAAATCACTACTTGGCACCTGCCTTTCCTACAGGTTTTTTTTTTTTTTTTTTTCCTTTTCTTTTTTTAGCTCAAGTCCTTCTGGGTGCATGCCCCTAGATATTTTAGGACTATTTTTGAAGGCAGATTAATATTTTTTAGTAAAATTATAGTGTCTTACTGCTTAATATTAATCTAATTAAAATCCGGGTCAGTTGCCAATTTCTGCACCATATTCTGACTCTCCGCCAGTCTTATTACACTACAATTTTCTGATACTGAACCTCCGTACATACAACAGCTTCATCCACAAATGGTCTCACAGAGTTTAAGACATTAGCATCTAGTTTATCTACATCTGCTGTAAACAGTAATGATGCTATAAAATTTTATTAGGGTATCCTTGAAACTACTTTCACACAACTGAGCTTATATTTGCCATCGTCCAAGTCTTCTGCCTCTGGAATTATGAAGAAGGCAATACAACTGGCCACAGAGCAGGCGAAAGTCAGTTCTCTTTACACAGCCACCACTAGCAGATCACCACCAGATATGCTAATCCACCGTCTTGCGCTGTTGTACTGCTGTGGGACTTCATCGGCAATGCTCAACTCCAGGTGACAGAGCCAAAACATTCCCTCCAGATATCTGTGCTACTGTGGTCTAAGTCATGTGGAACATACTGAACTTGGTCAAATTATTATGGACTGTCACTGTTTGCATTCCGTATAGACTCTGAGTTTCTAGAACTAATAATGTGTGTGTGTGTGTGTGTGTGTGTGTGTGTGTGTGTGTGTGTTGACTTTAATTTTTCCCAGGTATGAGGATCCAATGATTTATATTGTATTAATATTTGACAGCCAATAAATACTGTAACTATAAAAGTGTTTATTTAGTGCTGCAGGTTACAGCAGCTAAAGATTCCTCCCTGTAGAGAGTGGAAAAAACTCAGTTCACATGTTTGGTACTTGCGGGATCTGTAGTTTCCTACTGAGTAAATTTTTTGAGTTCAAAAAGATCTCAATACATAAGCGTAATATTTGTTACACATTTCTAAAGCTATTGAATCAAGTATATTGTACTGAGCATTACATTTTGTAACTGAATGATCAAGATAGCACTTGGAGTTTTTTGGGCAGCGACCATACCTGCTAGTGGTTATGATCATGTAGAAGGGCTGTCAAATGCTGACAATGAAACATTTATCAAAGTATTGGAGTAGGAAATTGTTATATTAAATTTTATGCTTAACTTCATGTGTTCAGTTGTTACATGTTCATGTTCTCCATAAACAAACAAATAAAATTAAGCTGAATACAATGGGTATATATGTTTCACTTTTTCTTGTTCTTCCTTCTTCTTCTCGTCTCCTCCTTCTTCACCACTACATGGATTAGGTTCTACAAAATTATCCATCCATCTCTCCCTACATGTCTCCCACCTGCCAGTTAATAGCCTAGTGCGAAATTTAGTCTTATGTTTGTATGCCTTAATAACAAGTGTTGCAATGTATGTCTATTCAGTTCATTCCACTAACTATTGCCTTTCTTCAGAGGTCTGCTCTTGAGTATCCTCTTGGTCTTTTCACAAATTTCATTCCTGCCTCTTGTATTTTACTTAAGGTTTTTCTTGTACGTTACCAACATTCATTCTTGTTATCCACAAAGATATTTGTTTAGACTGGATCTATGGCAAAGAAAGCCACTACTCCAGTCTTGGTTTTAGAGATCTCACTGCCATACAATTTACACGAATGATTCAAGTGGCTAATTGTACACATTATGTCATTATCTTTTCCATATAGTATAGAGACCTCATCTCCGTACAGTAAAATACAACAAGCTCCCAATTATGGGGGGTGTGCATTACCTGGTTTGTGGATTACCCATGCACAGTTTGGAAAATTTTTGAAAAAATAAAATAATGAAGCCTGTTTAGTCTGTTATAATTAAAATAAATGTTTTTGTTTATAACACACTACTGTGCATGTGGCTTGTGTTTTACAGCTCGAATATGATTCAGGCCCCAATCTCACCATCTGATGTCCATTAAGTATTTTTCCATTTTTTCCCATTTCATGTTCAGGCAAATGCAAAGTTTCTTCACTTGTAACATGTCTGTTGCTGATTTCCTTAATATATGCTTGCCTAGCCCTTTTCCTATAATCTAAATGATTTCAAACTCAAAGCTGATGTAAAAATAAAATAACTTAGATTTTCTTCCAGGACAGTTCCTTTCAGAATCCTTGTTATGTGTTGATAGGAAACAGAAACACACTGCTAAACATTACCAGGAGAAATGCACTGTTTCTAGCACCTCAAAACACCACAGCTTCTAAAACTACTCACTGAAAATGTGTGTTTACTTCTGTCACACTTCTTTTGTTGTTACTGAGTTAGGAATGATTTATATGTGCTACTAAGACGAAAGATAAATGCAAATCTATTGTTCTGATGATCAAAGAGAAATTACAAGTTATAGATTAGTTAGAAAAGAACAAATCACAGTAAAACTTTCTCAGGATCAAAGTATACACAAACAAACAGTGCACAACTTAAAGAACATAAAAAATTATGGAAAAAGGTCAAACATTTTGTGAAATGCTTTGTCCAAAAGTAAGACATAAAACATATCAACTACACATTTACACAATGGTAAGTCCAGGATGTAATAACAGCAATATGGAAAGGATTTATTGCTATTTACCACTTAGAGGTGGCATTGAGTCACAGGCATACAGAATTAGAAAGACTGCACTCTAATGTTTGGTGGCCTTGAGATACTATTGGTATGTGATGTCAGGCAATAACACATTATACCAGTTGAAATACTACTGCCACAAAAAGACAAAGAATTAAATGCTTTTCTGATTCAGTTACTTGGGCTATGCAAATGTTAACTGTAACAGCTCAGATCCTCATACACTATGTGATCAAAACTATCCAAACACCCCCAAAAACATACATTTTTCATATTAGGTGCATCGTGCTGCCACCTACTGTCAAGTAGTCCATATCAGCGACCTCAGTAGTTATTAGACATCGTGAGAGAGCAGAATGGGGCGCTCTCTGGAAGTCACGGACTTCGAACATGATCAGGTGTCACTTGTGTCATACCTATGTATGAGAGATTTCCACACTCCTAAACATTCCTAGGACCACTGTTTCCATATGTGATAGTGAAGTGGAAATGTGAAGGGACACGTGCAGCACAAAAGTGTACAGGTCAACCTCGTCTGTTGACTGACAGAGACAGATGAAGAAGGCCGTAATGTGTAATAGACATCTATCCAGAGCATCACACAGGAATTCCAAACTGCGTCAAGACCCACTGCAAGTACTAGACAGTTAGGCGGGAAGGGGGGGAGGGGGGGGGGGTGAGAAAACTTGGATTTCATGGTCGAGTGGCTGCTCATAAGCCACATATCATGCTGGTAAATGCCCAATGACACTTCGCTTGGTGTAAGAAGTGTAAACATTGGATGATTGAACAGTGGGAAAACATTGTATGGAGTGACTAATCACAGTTCACAATGTGGCGATAGGATGGCAGGGCGTGAGTATGGCAAATGCCCAGTGAGCATCATCTGCTAGTGTGTGTAATTCCAACAGTAAAATTCGGAGGCAGTGGTGTTATCGTGTTGTTATGTTTTTCATGGAGGGGGCTTGCACTCCTTGTTGTTTTGCATGGCACTATCACAGCACAGGCATCATTGATGTTTTAATCAGCTTCTTGCTACCCACTGTTGAAGAGCAATTTGTGGATGGCGACTGCATCTTTCAACACGATCAAGCACCTGTTCATAATGCACGGCCTGTGGCAGCAGAGTGGTAACATGAGAATAACATCCTTGTAATGGGCTGGCTTACACAGAGTTCTGATCTGAATCTCATAGAACACCTTTGGGATGTTTTGGAATGCCGACTTCATGCCATACCTCACTGACCAACACTGATAACTCTCCTCAGTGCAGCACTCCATAAGGAATGGGCTGGCTTCCCCAAGAAACCTTCCAGCACCAGACTGAATGTATGCCTGTCAGAGTGGAAGCTGTCATCACCGTTAAGGGTGGGCCAACACCATACTGAATTCCAGCATTACCGATGGAGGGTGCCATGAACTTGTAGATAATTTTCAGCCAGGTGTCCGGGTACTTTGATCACGTAGTGTATGTTAGTGATGTACGGAGACCAATGAGTGAAAGTCTGCAACTGATTCCAACTGCTATCTGAATGAAGGTTCCAATTTTATCCAATTATTAGCCTTTTTCTGTCATCACACATTAGTGAAGAAGAACAGTGTTATGTCAACAGCAATGGGGAGAAATGCACTATTTCCTTCACCACAGATACCTATTTCCTAGTATTCGTATGGTTCACTAATGCAAAAATTTTCAGAACCTAAAATTGTTGACTTTTTTTACACCTATTGCTACAGGACAGAGATATTGTCATAACCATACAGCAGCATTGAGTATTGTGAACAATATCACCATGCAAACATTTACTACAGGCCTTGAAAAACATTTAAAAATTGAAAGTTAGAAACAAAAAGTTCATGGTGTGGGTTCCTGTAGTCATGTCCTAGTTCATGAACCACGGGCAACGTATGAGTGGCCAAGTAAGTGGTCCCGACAGTTGGGATACCAGTTACTTTGGAATAAGGCTGGGCATCTCGGACATATTCTGAGTCGTGGTCACCTTTGTGCTCATACGGCAAAGACTATCAAATCCACCTGTTAGTCCCTCAGCCGTTAGGGGTAAAACCCAATGGGACTCGGGGCAAGTAAGGCTAGCAACCTGCTTCCCTGGTACTTTAAATATGATGCTGGCAAAAATCAGAGCAAAATGCCTCGGACCTTTGGAGGTGACGGAGTCCCACCTCTAACTGACAAACAAGGGACTCCTAAGATATGACTTGGCAAACAAATGGTAATGAGATGGGGAGCTATTAATATCAATGGGGGCTACTCTGGGAAGAAGGTAGAGCTGGCAGAGGCTGCAAGTAAGATGGGACTGGACTTTTTAGCTGTTAGTGACATTCGGGTAAGGGGTGAGAAAGAACAGGAAGTGGGAGAATACAAGGTCTACCTGTCAGGAGTCAAAGCAGGAATAGCACAATGGGGTGTAGGGCTTTACATCAGGAAAGAAATGGAACCCAGCGTAGTTGCAATAAGGTATGTAAATGAACGACTGATGTGGATAGATTTGAAAGTGTCTAGCAAGAAAATTAGGATTGTGACAGTATATTCGCATTGTGAAGGGACAGATCAAGATAAGATGGATAGTTTTTATGAGGCACTCAGTGATGTAGTTGTTAGAGTAAAGGACAAGGACAGTGTTCTGCTCATGGGTGATTTTAACGCCAGGATTGGAAATTGAACAGAAGGGTATGAAAAGGTTATGGGTAAATTTGGAGAGGATATGGAGGCCAACAGGAACGGGAAACAACTCTTGGATTTCTGTGCCAGTATGGGCTTAGTAATCACAAACTCCTTTCTTAAACATAAGAACATTCACCGGTATACTTGGGAAGGCAGGGGAACCAGATCTGTCGTTGACTATATAATAACAGATCAGGAATTCCGTAAGGCTGTGAGGGACACACGTGTATTCAGGGGATTCTTTGATGACACTGCTCATTATTTAATCTGCAGTGAAATTGGGATTGTGAGGCAGAAAGTGCAGGAGGTCAGGTCCATATGTAGGAGGTGGCTAAAGAATGCCTTGGAACAGTAGTGTGTAAAAGTAGGATGAAGCAAACAGCTTGGTGGAATGATACAGTCAAGGCAGCCTGTAAAAGGAAAAAGAAGGCGTATCAAAAATGGCTACATACCAGAACCCAGGTAGATAGAGAAAGTTATGTTGAAGAAAGAAACAAAGCCAAACAGATAATTGCAGCATCGAAGAAGAAATTATGGGAAGACTTTGGAAACAGGTTGGAGACTATGGGTCAAGCTGCTGGAAAACCATTCTGGAGTGTAATTAGCAGTCTTCGAAAGGGAGGTAAGAAGGAAATGACAAGTATTTTGGACAGGTCAGGAAAACTTCTGGTGAATCCTGTGGATGCCTTGGGCAGATGGAGGGAATATTTTGAAGAGTTGCTCAATGTAGGTGAAAATACGATCAGTAATGTTTCAGATTTCGAGGTAGAATGGGATAGGAATGATGATGGAAATAGGATCACATTTGAGAAAGTGGAAAAAATGGTCAATAGATTGCAGTGCAATAAAGCAGCTGGGGTGGATGAAATTAAGTCGGAACTCATCAAATACAGTGGAATGTCAGGTCTTAAATGGCTACACAGGATAATTGAAATAGCCTGGGAGTCGGGACAGGTTCCATCAGACTGGACAAAAGCAGTAATCACACCAATCTTTAAACATGGAAACAGAAAAGATTGTAACAACTACAGAGGTATCTCTTTAATCAGCGTTGTGGGTAAAATCTTCGCAGGTATTGTTGAAAGGAAAGTGCGAGCATTAGTTGAGGACCAATTGGATGAAAATCAGTGTGGGTTTAGGCCTCTTAGAGGTTGTCAGGACCAGATCTTTAGCTTACGGCAAATAATGGAGAAGTGTTATGAGTGGAACAGGGAATTGTATCTATGCTTTATAGATCTAGAAAAGGCATATGACCGGGTTCCTAGGAGGGAAGTTATTGTCTGTTCTACAAGATTATGGAATAGGAGGCAAACTTTTGCAAGCAATTAAAGGGCTTTACATGGATAGTCAGGCAGCAGTTAGAGTTGACGGTAAACTGAGTTCATGGTTCAGAGTAGTTTCAGGGGTAAGACAAGGCTGCAACCTGTCTCCACTGTTGTTCATATTATTTATGGATCATATGTTGAAAACAATAGACTGGCTGGGTGAGATTAAGATATGTGAACACAAAATAAGCAGTCTTGCATATGCGGATGACTTAGTTGTGATGGCAGATTCGATTGAAAGTTTGCAAAGTAATATTTCAGAGCTAGATCAGAAATGTAAGGACTATGGTATGAAGATTAGCATCTCCAAAACGAAAGTAATGTCAGTGGGAAAGAAATATAAACGGATTGAGTGCCAAATAGGAGGAACAAAGTTAGAACAGGTGGACGGTTTCAAGTACTTAGGATGCATATTCACACAGGATGGCAACATAGTGAAAGAACTGGAAGCGAGGTGTAGCAAAGCTAATGCAGTGAGCGCTCAGCTACGATCTACTCTCTTCTGCAAGAAGGAAGTCAGTACCAAGACTAAGTTATCTGCGCACCGTTCAATCTTTCGACCAACTTTGTTGTATGGGAGCGAAAGCTGGGTGGATTCAGGTTATCGTATCAACAAGGTTGAGGTTACGGATATGAAAGTAGATAGGATGATTGCAGGTACTAGTAGATGGGAACAATGGCAGGGGGGTGTCCACAATGAGGAAATCAAAGAAAAACTGGGAATGAACTCTATAGATGTAGCAGTCAGGGCGAACAGGCTTAGATGGTGGGGTCATGTTACACGCATGGGAGAAGCAAGGTTACCCAAGAGACTCATGGGTTCAGCAGTAGAGGGTAGGAGGAGTTGGGGCAGACCAAGGAGAAGGTACCTTGATTCGGTTAAGAATGATTTTGAAGTAATAGGTTTAACATCAGAAGAGGCACCAATGTTAGCACTGAATAGGGGATCATGGAGGAACTGTATAAGAGGGGCTATGCTCCAGACTGAACGCTGAAAGGCATAATCAGTCTTAAATGATGATGATGATGATGATGATGAAGAAACAAAAAGATATAGTAGCTCAAATGCTTATACATTACTGAAGTAGGAAGAGCAGCAAATAGAATCTATTTTTTTATTCACTTTCTTTGTCAAGAAAAGTGATTGAGCACGAACAATGATGTTGACAGCACTTGTGATGAAGACATTACTTCTTATTCCATAAGAACACTCTTTTCATGATATTTGAAGAATCTCTATCAGAAAATTTTTTAGACTGAAAAATTGGTGGCACCTTTTATACCTCATGGCATAGATAACAGATATATGTCAATGGGACACAATAGCAGACTGCACAGCCTATACAATTTGTCAGGCAAATATCCTGTGGAACTCTTAAAAATTGTAAGATTCTAGGTGAAACTGAACATTAAATTCTCAATAAGCACTGCATTTGCTGAACATAATTTCAGAGATAATGCAAAGGAGTGTCAAATGTTTCTCTAACCTATTTTACTATTTCATTTCTTACTTCTACGCAAATCATTTCACAAAACATTTGACCCCCCCCCCCCCCCCCCCCCACACACACACAAGAAAGCATGAAATATGACATATTTAAAAACTTACTGGTATTCTGTTATGTTAAGAGTATTTAGATCAAGAGAAAGATGAGAAGTTTCAATTTATATCATGATTTGATATTTATTTTATTTTTTCAACACAAAAAAATGTCCATTTCCCACTCTTCATTTGGTATTGAAGATTTGGACAAAAATACGTTGTGTAACTTTTCCACAAACTACTAAGTAAGTTTTT
Source organism: Schistocerca americana (assembly GCF_021461395.2). Classification (NCBI taxonomy): domain Eukaryota; kingdom Metazoa; phylum Arthropoda; class Insecta; order Orthoptera; family Acrididae; genus Schistocerca; species Schistocerca americana. The sequence continues at coordinate 105,146,781 of NC_060119.1, forward strand.
CTTAGTTAACCACAATACTTTCAAGCAATTAAATCCTTCTCTGCGAAACTATGCCTTATGCTGATCAATTAGATGCCTCATTTGTCTATTTACCACTCTTTTTTGGTTATAAAAATTCGCCCAGCTTGAACATTTGACAAAAAAATAAATAAAACCTGTTAAATTCTGCAACATCTCTATAGGATTCGAGAAACTGCTGTTCAAAGCGAGAATCTTGGTGTTAATAAATATACAGCTTATGCTTTTTGTGGTGAATTCTTCTGTTACACTGAACAGAACAATTTTCTCCCACAACAGATTTACAATGTTAATGAAACTGTAAAAGAAGTGCATGTTAATGGACTTTAAGCCTAGTAGCGAAATGCTAGATGGTCTTTTCTGCACCATTTAACAAGTGAACAGTGACTGAAGCCAGCTGTTATTGGAAAATAAAAACTAAATAAATGAAAATATTGTGCAAATTTGAAGGAATAATGAACTTAGTATTTTTTCCATGCATTAGAAAATAGCCTGGTTGGTCAGTGTTACCTACGAGATTGGTTTTAGTTTATGTTTATTCTAGTTGTGTGTGCATATTTGGAGAGAGGTGTTCATTTACTTGACAATACACTTTCTCATTCCGCATAGGATGTAGTTGCTACATATGACTGAACAATTTTTGTGAGGTACTCAATTTGTGATAAATCATGCATACAGCCAATGGACCAAGGTGTGATTTCATCTGTGAAACATTACTGGCTGAATCTCATGAAGCAGCCTGTGCATGAATGTTCAACCATCCTCAATTACTGAAAGTCTCTGAATATGGACAATGGAATACACAGTATTTTTAATGCCTGGCAAATCATGAAGACAATAACACTAACTTACTCATTAAAGGAAACTGCAATACCCTCCACTGAAAGTGGTTTTGAAGGTTATAGCAATTGGAATGTCATACCGCTGCCTGCCTGATCAATCTTGTGAAAAAAATTTCTGGTTGTGAGAATGTAGTGATGAAAACATCTGTAAGTGGTTAAATACTGATGTCTATGAAATGGGATTTGAGCAACTAAATGACAGATGTAGTGAGCAAAGTGTGTTTGATATAGGAAAAGAACAAAGACGAGGTGACTGAACTACTGTTTCATGCACACCAAGACAGTGAAATACATTGATCTCTTATTACAGTATGCAGAAAAAAAGTCAGTTACTTTACCTATGTCTTGACTCTCCGGAAATGAGAACCTTCATCAGGAAAAAAATGAATGAAAAACAGAAACAGAAAAAACTGGATGATGATTTTCGAAGAGAGAAATGGAAGCAGGTACCATGAAATACAGTGTGTTCTAAGTATCATCATCATCATCATCATCATCATCATACCATAACCTTCACTTTCAGTGAGAATGGACCTGCAGGCATAAACTTAAAAATTTACCAATGGATACACCAATGGATGGATAATCTTACATGGATAAGGCATCACCTACAAGGCATATTATAGGCTTAAGCAGCTACTGCAGAGCAAAATACATTTGATTGTGATATACACAAATACCTCTACAAGCAAGTTGCCTGTTCTCCCTGTAAACACATACGATCATCAAAAATCTCATCACCCCAGTACTTCAGCTGACAGATAAACCTCCATAATAACCACAGATCTTAAGGAGTAACAGACACACAATCAAAATCATACAGTTACACTAATATTCATATTATTAAAAATTTAGATTAAAAACATAATGTAGAAATTTTTGGAACAATCAAAGAAAAGATAGAAGTTAGTGTTGAACATCCAGCAAGCACCTAGCTCATTAGAGACAGGAACACAGTGGTCCCTCTGGGACACAAACAGAATGAAAGTATCCGCCAGGAGTATCTGTGATAGGTGCAGCTCTGTAAGTGACCCAAGCATACTGCATTACACTTCTAACAACATAATGTTGAATTTTGTTTATATATGGTACTGTATCATAGGAATCAAGATCTTTCTCAAAAATTAAGCACAAAGTCAATTCTTATGAAATATTACGTCATCAACAATGACAGGTTGTAAATGCATTCAGAGCATTAATATTATACTCACAGTACATGTACTGGAAGCAAACTGACCTTTTTCAGAGCAAATGAAGCTGTCTGTCCACCACGAACTTCACGGACAACCATTCTCTTCCGATGAATACTTTTAACAGCTATGGGCATGAAATGACCCAACGGATCTGGCCCAAGCATTAAGGTATCATTCAATCTGATCACTCCTTTTAATGTTGTACCAGACACAACTGTACCAACACCCTGTCAGAGGGGTTAAATTCATTAATGCATTTCACACAAAATATGGCTCTGCAGTATATTCAGATTGTATACATTACACTCACAGGTACAGAGTAGGTGTCATCTATCTGGAACTCTGCTGGTTCATCATCACAGCTAGAAACGCGAGTTGTAAGTAAGTTGAGAAACATTTTCAATAGTTCCAGGTTCTCTCCAGTAACATTTGAAACTTGAAATATGGGGCACAACCTGAAACAATCAATGGAAACACTATTAATATCATTAGTATCATTTTCCACAACAGTGATTATACTGTTGGATATGGTGAAGTCTACAGGATACCTACAGCTTCTTCGAAAGTAGGCCTGGGTACAGTGGTTTTATAAGCATTTACACTAGATATGTGTGGTTCTGAATAAGAGCATTATACTTTTACTGAAATAACTTTGTTATTGGCGTTTGAGTGAATCGAGTGGTAGGAGCCACCCAACAGCCAATTGTAGTTCTTTCTCAGGTGTCACGAGCTCACTGGTGGCCTGTTTTGCAGATGCACGAAAGAGCCTAATCAGGCGTGCCTGGCTGCAGTCTGGTATCAATGCCCCTCATCGCTGCAATCTGTCACAGTTATTTTAACCGTGCTGTATGTTTTGTATTTCACTATGCTTACTACATCCTGGGTTTCTAGACAGAACACTCTTCAGGTTGTGTAGTACTGATCCCAGGACATCAATGACAATGGAGATGACATCAGCTTTGAAATCCCATATTTGCCTGAGCTCGGTGCTTGAAGCCTCATATTTCATGTTGTCCTTAGCCACCTTATCGTTAATGCTCCCGCCACACAGGACTGATATATCAATAAAGAGACATGATCTTTAATCTGGCTGATGCAAAACAATGCTGCACTGATCAGTCGATATCTATTTGTTGGTTGTAAAGGGTACTCTTGCATTCAGCAGTTGTGATGCTACAGGTGTGTGGTCACATCACTTGTGGAGAGATCTTGTGCTCCTAGGGCTCTACATGAGCACACAATATTGTGTACATTCAGGTACTCATTTTTCACTAATATTAGACAGCCTGATGCTATATGGTCCATAGTCCCATTATGTGCTTCACAAAGTCACCACCTATCACCTTAAGTGGTTTCCACTGTATTTATAACACAATACCCTATCATCAAGGCCTGATCTTGGGCAGGTACTATTACAGCTCCTGGGTTGACTCTCATTATTTGTGTGTCAAGCCAAAGGCTGGGTAGTCTGTTTCAATATTTAAGTTATCTAGGCAGTTCGGGTACTGACCCTGCAGAGATCCCTATCTTCAGGTTTGTTTTAGCTTATTCTGAGTTTCCACTTTGATGTTACCTTGCAAAAGTGAGTCAGTATCACCAGATTCTGAATTCTGTGAGAACTTTCTTGCAACTTTTTTAGCCTGGCCAATAATTCCTCTGTTTCAATGTGCCCCCCCAGCCTGCATATTTGACATATTAGTTGATCATTCTTAACCTGTGTCACATACCAACAGTGGCATTACAATGTACTGCCTCTATTTGTCTCAGCCCTCTCATATTAAGTACAGTCTGTCATTGTCAGCTCTGGGGTGAATGAACTACATGATACACAGTAATCAATTTAGAAGTCTTATAAACTGCAGATCAAGTATCTTGTTGGGTGCAGCCTAGCATATCAAACCTGCATTCAATAACAGGAACTGACAGTGATCCTATAGGCATAATTTTGTTCTTGGAATTGAGTTCAGTTCTTAGCATAGTGTTCTTGAATACCTCTTTTCTTCGCTGTTTCTTACACAATTTCATAATCTAGATTTCTAATGCTGGTATCATCAGAGTTCTGCCTTCGAAAAATTGGTGGAGTTTGAAAATTGTTTTAAACACTCAACCAAACCGCGTCTATTATTAACTGGAGTTTTTCCAGTTTTATTCCAATTTCTCATAAACCAAACTTTAACTCAAAAGTATACCAAGCATAAAATGTAGATGATTAAATTCTGAGATGATTAAATATTATGTTTTAACACTAAAAGAGCACAAAAGATGACTTCCCTAGGAAAGCAGGAAGAAGATATTCATTAAAAATACATAAACATAATTAAAGGAGGTGTTGAGCTGCAGAGAAGCACAATGCTAAACATTTAAGCTTTCAAACAAAGAAACACCTCTTCTCTCTGAAACATAAATCACAACCCAACAAGCCACTTTCCTCAATGCTACCTCCACCTCAACCTGGCTGTATCAGTACCTCTGTCCACATCAAATCTACCACCACCAACAATCCCTCCACTTCAACAGCTGCCACCCATTCCATATAAAGAAGTTCCTTCCACATAACCAAGCCACATGTGGTCAATGTGTATTTAGTGATGAGCAGTCTCTCTCCAAATCTGCTAAGGGCCTCAGGGAGTCCTTCACAGATCGGAATTACCCTCCCAACCTTGTCCAGAAATATATCTTCTGTACCTTGTCACTCCAGTCTCTTATCACATCTCACATACCTATTGTCTGGCCACAAAGGAGCACTTCTCTTGTGACTCAATAGCACCCTGGACTGGTGAAACTGAACCACACTCTCTGCCATGGTTTCAACTACCTCTTGCCATGGCCTGAAATGAGGAATATCCTCTCCAGTATCCTCCTCACCCCTCTCACAGTGGTATTCTGCCAATCACCAAACCTACACAAAATCCTTTTCCATCCCTGCTCCCAACCCCTAACCCCATGGCCCATAAATCCTCCCATTACCACCTACTCCAGTCCTGTCATAGGCATCTACCACCCATTAAAGGCAGAGGTACCTGTGGCAGCAGCCATGTGACCTATAAAGTAAGCTGCAACCACTGTGCCAGTTCCTATGTAGGCACAACAAACTATCTGACCACATGAATGTCCTGCTTGACACATTTATGTTGTATAAATATGTGGGTGTAATGTTGCAAAGTGATATGAAATATGCAATATGCAAAGATTGTGATAGGAAAGGTGAATGGTCAACCTCAGTTTATTGGGAGAATTTTAGGGAAGTGTGGTTCATCTATAAAGGAGACCACATCTAGGATGCTAGTGCGATCTATTCTTGAATACTGCTCAAGTGTTTGAGATCCGCACCAGGTCGAATTGAAAGAAGACATCGAAGCAATTCGGAGGCAAGCTCTTAGATTTGTTACATTAGGTTTGATCAGCATGCAAGTGTTACGGGTATGCTTCAGGAGCTCAAGTGGGAATGCCTGAAGGGAAGAAGAGATTTATTTTGTAGAACACTACTGAGAAAGTTTAGAGAACCGGCATTTGAAGCTGACTGCAGAACAATCCTACTGCTGCCAACATACATTTTGCAAAGGGACCATGAAGATAAGATACGAGTAATTAGGGCTCACAAAGAGGCATATAGGCAATCATTTTTCCCTTGCTCTATCTGAGAGTGAAACAGGCAACACATCTCCCCCCACCCCTACCCTGCTATCTCTATCCTTCCCCATGCCATGCCACCTCCTCAAACCCACAATCAACTCCAGCAGATTGCTGCTTACATCAGAAGCAATCACAGTCCGCAGTTGTGCCCCGGTGCCTGTAGCCATGTGTATGTATGAGCTCTGTGAATGTGAACATGTTTTCTGATCTGGAAGAAGGACTTCTTTGTCTGAAAGCTTAAGTGTTTAGTGGTCTTTTTCATTGTTGCTGCGTGCAACTCAATGCCTCCTCTACAAGGTGATAGCAACCTGTCCTTTTCATATTGTTATTTCAGCCTGAACTTTACATTGTTTGAAAAAAAATTATAAGCAAAAACTGTCATTAATGTGAGTAGCTATGACAGATTCATTGGGGATGTTGTACCTAAATACATTTATAGGTTCTTCAAACCTAGTTCAAAAGCTTCGTCCAGTCTGACCCACATTTTGTAGTGACAGTTGGATTTATAGTGTGTGACAGTCTATTACATAATTAATTGCTGATAGGTAAAGCATCTCTTACATTATATGGTCTAAATACATTAGAAATTTTCTGTGAAGTGGCATCAAAGTAGAGAAGGCATACTGCCCTGGTGTCTGTCTGACTGCTGTTCTTATTTTTGTTTTTAACTATTCCTTTCCTAACTTTCTTAGACATTTGAAAAGTCCAGTATGGAATGTAACAATATAATGAAAAGGAAAGTTGCTACTCACTATAAGGTGCGGATCCTCTGAATAAATTGTAACTTGATATTTACAGGGCGCTTTCTGATTATAATTTTAAAAAAACGGGCGGGGGGGAGCTTTTAGGAATAAATTTCCATTTATCGAAAAAAAAATTTAATTTGTTTTCATCACTTACCCACAGGCAACTACTTCCATGCTCACATAGTGTGATTAAATGCGTTAATGTTCTTGATGAATTGCTAGTGAATAAAGTAAATTGCTTACGAAAAGATTTTGAAAGTAAATTCACAGTTCAATGGTGAGTAGCAACTTTCCTTCTCTCGTATTGTTACATTCCATCCTGGATTTTCCATTGTTTGATTTTTGCCTGATGGCTTTTCTTCAATCCGAACCCTGTGCTGTTTTCCTTTGTAACTACTTTCATTTGCGTCACTATACTCAATGTCCATCCTTCTTTCTTTTCTTTCCTGTGTTTCTGTTGTCGCCTTACGAACTGCACTGCATGCACTACTTATGAGCCACACTGTATCAACAGACTAGGCCGCGCGCAACAGACAGCATGAAGAACACGCTGATTGTTAGTGTAGCATCCCACATTACTCCCGACAATATAATTAACCCTATACCTCCAAACTGATCACGCTCCCTGTGTCGGTTCCCGTATTTTTGCGTGTTATCTCCTGCACTTTTCCGGTGCCACGCGGTCTAACATTTCTAACTACGAACCCCACCCCACCCCCCACACTTTCTCCGTTCTATCCCTGTTCGCACCCACTAAATCCACCTCATCCAGTCACATCTGCTGTCCCCCTTCTCTATGCTTATCCGCCCTCAAATCTGCTATCCACATTAATATACTTATATTTATTAATGATTAGTTATTCTCTGCTTTGACCTTTGTGACTCTCGCCAATTTTAGTGCATTTTCACCTTCCTCTATCGTCGTCTTCCTCAGATTTTCTCTCTTTATTCACCCCTGTGCATCAATTTCATACTTTTCACACGTATTTGGGGGTATTTTTGAGTAATTTTTCGGACGTAATTCTACTTTCTTACATATTTTTTTGCATTTTTGCACCACCATGGATCCTTGCTCCTTCCATCTGCATCAATACAGAAAAGTTTCCTTATCCCTAGCCAGATCCCAGGCCCACATTCTGTTCCTGCATTGTTACTTGGCTCATGAAATCCCCCCTAATGGCCTTACCATCAAATTACCCATCACTGGTTGCCACCCCTCCTTCCACAATGACCTCCAACTGTTCAGATTCCGCCAATCCTTAGCCCTCACCAACATAATCCTGCAAAACCATATCAACCAAGTCAAATCCTCTTTGCAGTACCTTCTCTCCATCCGCAAAATTCTCCTGCTATGTAATCCCATATTCCTGGAACCCATCACACAGATTGAAACTCTTGCCCTGCAGGAACTTGAGCAACGTGCACAACGCCACCTCAAAAGCTCTCCATCCTGCTCATTTACTACTCCCGCCTCGGAGTACCACTGTCCACCACTTCTACAACCACCTCCAAACCTCCCCCACACCCTCTCATAGCTGACAAACCTTGTCTCGCAGACCTACTACACTTACCCCACCCACTGAAACTCCCTCCCACCACCACACAGAACTCAAATCCTAAACAGACCCGCAACACAGTCATGAACCTTTCCTCCAGAAGCCTGAGTCCCACAGAAATATCAGTCTTTTCCAAAGGCCTCACCTTTTTCCCCACTTCCAAATTCAACCATGCAAGACTAGTTAAAGACCTTCTCTCCTTCTTCCGGTCCCTACAGTGGAAACACTTTTTCGCCACCAACCCGACCAATCAGACTCACCCAATGACCACCATTGACCCTTGCCTAACTCAGTTCACTCCTCCATCCAACTGTGATCCACCCCCACTGCCTCCAAACCACTCTCTATTAGCTTTCCAGAATTTCTTATCCTCGAACCTTGCCTCACCATCATTCCCCAAATCCCTCAACATGCATACTAACCTTACATCCGCAGAAAGAACTGCAGTCCACCATCTAAAAACTGATCCCAATCTTATAATCCTACTTGCAGACAAAGGCTCCACCACTGTAGTTTTGAACCGCAAGGATTACGTGGCAGAAGGACTCCATCAGCTGTCAGATACTTCCACCTACAAACCATGCCACAGTGATCTCATTCCAGTAAACCAACAGGATCTCCAGTCAGTACTCAAATTCTTAGGCCCATCCCAGAACCTCTCCCCAGAGTCCATCTCTCTACTTACCCCTACCACTCCCTGCACTCCCACCTTCTACATGCTTCCTAAAGTCCATAAACCCAACCACCCAGGACACCCCATTGTGGCCGGTTACCGTACCCCCACTGAGACAACCTCTGCTCTCGTAGACCAACACCTTCAACCTTTTACCTGGAACCTATCCTCCTATATAAAAGATACCAACCATTCCCTAGACCGACTCTCCACAGTTCCTCTCCCTTCACCAAACGGTGCCTTGCACCTCACTATTGATGCCACCTCCGTGTACACTAACATTCCTAATGCCCATGGCCTTACTGCTATCGAACACTACCTTTCCATATGCCCTATGGATTCCAAACCAACAACCTCCTTCCTAGCCTCCATGACCAACTATATCCTCACCCACAATTACTTCTCCTTTGAAGGCATTACCTACAAACAAATCCACGGTACGACTATGGGCACCCACATGGCACCATCCTATGCTAACTTATTCATGGGCCATCTAGAGGAAACCTTCCTAAAAACCCAGAATTCTAAACCCCTCACCTGGTTCAGATTCATTGACGACATCTTTGCTATCTGGATTGAAGGTGAGGACACCTTATTCGCATTCCTCCAGAACCTCAACAACTTCTCCTCCATTTGCTTCATCTGGTCCCACTCAACCCAACAAAGCCACCTTCCTAGATGTTGACCTCCACCTCAGAGATGGCTACATCAGTACCTACGTCCATATCAAACCTACTAACCACCAGCAATACCTCCACTTCGACAGCTGCCACCCAATTCATACCAACAAGTCCACCCCGTACAGCCTAGCCACCGGTGGTCGTCGCATCTGCAGTGATGAGCAGTCCCTCTCTAGATATACCAAGGGTCTCATTGAAGCCTTCACTGACCGTAATTATCCTCCCATCCTTGTACAAAAATAAATCTCCCATGCCTTATCTTTCCAGTCTACCACCACTTCCCAAAATCCCACAGTCTGGCCACAGAGGAGGATTCCCCTCATAACTCAGTACCATCTGGGACTGGAGCAACTGAATTACATTCTCCGCCAGGGTTTCAGTTACCTCTTGTCATGCCCTGAAATGAGAAATGTCCTACCCACTATCATTCCCATCCCTCCCACCATGGTATTCCGCCATCCACTGAACCTACACAATAAACTCGTCCATCCTTACACCTCCCAGTCCCTTACCTCATGGCTCATACCCCTGTAATAGACCTAGATGCAAGACCTGTCCCATACATCCTCTCACCACCTTCTACTCCAGTCCGGTCACTAACATTACCTATCACATCAAAGGCAGGGCTACCTGTGAAACCAGTCATGTGATCTACAAGCTAAGCTGCAACCACTGTGCTGCATTCTATGTAGGCATGACAACCAACAAGCTGTCTGTCCGCATGAACGGCCACTGACAGACTGTGGCCAAAAAACAAGTGGACCACCCTGTAGCTGACACCCTGCCAAACATGATACCCCGCATCTCAATGACTGCTTCACAGCCTGTGGCATATGGATCCTTCCAACCAACACCAGCTTTTCTGAATTGTGCAGGTGGGAACTTTCCCTGCAATACATCCTACATTCCCATAACCCTCCTGGCTTCAACCTTCGTTAGTCACTGTCCTCACCCATCCAGCTCCCTCCCTGTTCCCATTCCAGCACTACACAGCCGTCATTTCACCACCACGCCCAGTCTTTTAATTTCTTTTATGTTTATTTTTATTTCTCTCCTTTCTGCTACTTACCCCCTCCCCCCTCCGCACCTTCGCTCCTACTCTCCGTCTAAACTGCAACACTCCACTGTCCGCCACTCCCACCATACTATCCCTCCCCCTTCCCTGCCCCAGCCTCCTCCTTACCCCCACCAGTTGCCACTCCCATCATGCACTGGTGCTGCTGCTCGCAGTATAGTTTCAGCTCTCTGAGACTGCAGATGTGTGTGCTAGTTGCACTTGCGTGTGTGTGTGTGTGTGTGTGTGTGTGTGTGTGTGTGTGTGTGTCTACTGCTAATAAATGCATTAATGGCCGAAAGCTATGTTTGTGTGTATCCTTTTGTTGTGCCTATCACGGCTCAGCATCTCCGCTATATGGTGAGTAGCAACTTTCCTTCTCTCGCATTGCATCTGTAGTGACATTTAAATCATCGCCAATGATTGCAGGCAAGTCAAACATGTCATAACCTAAATTCCAATATCTGTAGTGACATTTAAATGTTGAGTAAGGTGTGTGCACGCCATAGTATGTAACTAATTTACATTGATTTTCATGTAGTTCAATAATTGTCACCCTATTACATAGGCATAGGCCAGATGTAGTTTAAATTCAAAGAAGTAGTGCTGCTGGCAACTGAAAGCTTCTTACCAAGTAAACTAATAAGAGTCAGAACACATTTTCCATGTTACACTTTTCAGGTCAGGAAACTGCTGCAGGAGCGCAATGGTAATGTTACCAATCACAACAATACTAATACAAGATTTACTTAAAACAGTTTTCCGAATTTCCTTCACCAAAGAAGAAGCAGTAAACATTCCAGGATTCAAATCAAGACCAGCTGCCAACATGAGTAACCTAGAAGTAGATACTCTCAGTGTAGCAAAGCAATTTCAGTAAATAAAGGCAAGTTTTCTGGTACACACTGTGTACCAATTATGTTCATTTTGGAGTATGCTGATGTAATAACTCCATACTTAATAACAATGTACAACTGCTAGCTCAATCAAAGATCTGAACCTAAGGACTGGAAAATTACATTGGTTACACTAACACTCAAGAAAGGAAACAGAAGTAATCTCCAGAATTAGAGACACTTATCATTGACATCAATTTGCAGTAAGATTTTGGAACATATATTTTGTTTGAACATTATGAAATACCTGGAAGAAAACAATCTATTGACACATAGTCAGCAAGGACTCAGATAACAAAGTAATGAATGCTATCGAGAGGGGATTTCACGTTCATTTCATACATACATTTCCGAAAGGCTTTCAACATCACTCCTCAAAAACAGCTTCCAATCAAATTGCTTGTATATGGAGCACTGTCTTAGTTGTGGACTGGATTCACAATTTCCTGTCAAAAAGGACACAGTTTGCAGTAACTTATGGGAAGTAATCAAGTGAAATGGAAGTAAAATCTGGCAGTCCCCCAGGAAGTGTTATACCAGTTATAGAAGTATGAAACCGGAATTTGGTTGCAATACTCACATGTCTTTATTGAAAATAATCTCCATTACTATTTATAAATTTCTCCTAGCTCTTCAGCAGGCTATGAATGCCACGCCAGAAAGCAGTTCTTCTTTTGAAACGAAACAGTCAGCGAGCTATTTTTGTACATGTTCATACGAATTGCAGCATTGTTCAGTGAGAGTGTGCTCAAGTGATGCAAACAGATAATTATCAGACAAAGTCAAGTCCGGAGAATAAGTCGCATGCCCTAGTATCTCCCTGACCTGTTTTTCTGTGTGTGATGGGGTGTTATCACGGAGCAATATTAGTTTGTTACCTTTTTCCATATTTTGGTCATTTTTCACATAATGCTCGATTTAAATCAATCATTTGCTGTTGGTAGTGATCAGTGTTAACGGTTTTACCAGATTTTAGCAGCTCATAATAGATGATACCTTTCTGATCCCACCACACACATAGCATTGTCTTCTTTCCAAAGCAATTTGGTCCTGCAGTGGATGTCAATGGTTTGCCTGGATTCACCTATGATTTACGATGCATAGAATTCTCAAAATATATGCATTTTTCATCACCTGCCACTATTCGATGGAGAAACGACTTTCTTTTGTATCTGGTGAGCAGCATTTCACAAGCGGTCTTTCAATTTGCTTGATGTCTTTCATTCAGTTCCTGTGGAACCCATTTTCTCACTTTCTGCATTTTCCACATAGCTTTCAATCTACATCTACATCTACATTTATACTCCGCAAGCCACCCAACGGTGTGTGGCGGAGGGCACTTTACGTGCCACTGTCATTGCCTCCCTTTCCTGTTCCAGTCGCGTATGGTTCGCGGGAAGAACGACTGTCTGAAAGCCTCTGTGCGCGCTCTAATCTCTCTAATTTTACATTCGTGATCTCCTTGGGAGGTATAAGTAGGGGGAAGCAATATATTCGATACCTCATCCAGAAACGCACCCTCTCGAAACCTGGCGAGCAATCTACACCGCGATGCAGAGCGCCTCTCTTACAGAGTCTGCCATTTGAGTTCATTAAACATCTCCGTAACGCTATCACGGTTACCAAATAACCCTGTGACGAAACGCGCCGCTCTTCTTTGGATCTTCTCTATCTCCTCCGTCAACCCGATCTGGTACGGTCAAAGAGAAGTGGCTTTCTGCATCACATTCAACTGTTCCGCACGTTCCTGTTGAGTCTGAGTATCATCTTCATCTAATAAAGCCTACAATTCAGTGTCTTCGAACTTTTTCGGTGGTTTCCCACGCGCGTCATTTCTCATGTCAAAATCAACACTTTTGAATTTTTTGAACCACTTGAAACACTGTGTTTTCCCAAGAGCATGTTCACCGAAAGCTTTAACAAGCATGTGACGCAATTCTACAACAGTTTTCTTCAGATGGTAACAGAAAACCAATGCTGTCCACAAATCGTAGTTCATAGGCACAAAACTCAACATGTTTACGGGTCTGAAACAGATATCAATGTACGGAACTTGGGTTACTGTGCACTGACATTCATCGTCAACCGTTACAGGAAGCAGAAGGCGCTGCAGACGTGGTCTCATAGGCCCTCCTCTGATGGCTAGCACCATTTACATGGAAATTCCGGTTTCATATTTCTACACAAGGTAGGCCCTCAGCAGTTTGTAATCTAATAAAACAATTTGGGAGACAATGGGAATAGCTCCCTTACATTGTTTGTAGATGATGCTGTTGTTTACCATCAAGTAAAGTCATCAGAATAACAATACAAATTACAAAATGGTTTAAACAAGATATCTGCATGTTGTGAAAAGTAGTAATTGACCCTGAACAATAAAAATTGTGAGGTCCTCCATGTGAATAATAATAATAAAAAAAAATCCATCAAATTGCACACAAAACATTTGATCCAGTGAATATCTGCAGCTGAGGAACATATTTATAGAACAAAAATCCTCTTCAGTTGCCAGCTTTATAAACATCAAATTTTTGTTACACAAATAAAAGACACAAATTTGAAGGTTGCCTATTAGACTAGATACCTAGGGATTACGATTACGAACAACTTAAATTGGAATCATCACATGAAAAATGTTGTGGGAAGGCAAACCAAAGACTGCGTTTTATGGCAGAAAACTTAAGAGCTGCAACAAATCTACTAAAGATACTACATAAATTACACTTGTCTGTCCTCCACTAGAGTATTGCTGCATGGTATGGGATCCTTAGCAGGTAGGATTGATGGAATAAATTGAAAAAATTCAAAGAAAGGCATCTCTTGTTGTATTATCACAAAATATTGGAGAGAGTGTCACGCCTACGATATGCAAGCTCGCATCACAATCATTAAAACAAAGGCATTTTGCATTATGATAACATTTTTTCACAGAATTTCAATCACCAGCTTTCTCCTCCAAATGTGAAAATATTTTGTTGACTCCCACTTACATAGGGGGGAATGACCATAATAATAAAGTGGTGGAAATCAGAGCTCACTCTGAAAGATTTAGGTGTTTATTTTTCCTATTCAGGTGTGGAACGGGCCAGGAACAGTCTGAAAGTGATTCTGTGAAACTTCTGCCAAGCACTCAAGCCAAGGAGAAAACTCCAGGGAATTAAAACAGTAGATAATAACTACACTATGATACACTGTGGAGTTAAACAAGAAATCAGAATAACAGCTGAATCGATAATATTAATGAGCAACAAATGGCGACAGAATTTCATTTTATATCTGGACAAATGAGAGACTGCTGCTGCAAGATTCAAAGTCACCAGAAGAAGCCTTTTGATAATAGCTGCATTTGCACTGGAAGAAAGTTACAAAGGACAAAACAGACAAATATTATAAGGATTTACAACTCAGATTAGTTTCAAGTTAGCTACAATGATTGCAGACGTTAATGGCAGAACTGGAAATAAACGATTAGATAAGCTAATAGGAAACAATATAGAAGCTACACTAAATAGAAATGAAAGAATTTCGTATGATTCTGTAGCTTCCAATAAACTGGTAATTATAAACTCATAATTTAAGGAATAATAGATCATAAAGTGATGTGGATAGCGAGAAGAGCACTACCTGCTACTCTTTAGTCAATGAGAAAACTGCAGAACTGTTCACAGATGCAAGGGCTCAGAGATGAAATTTACTGTGATCACTAATTCATGATTTCAGATATGAATTACTACTTAAATAGTTCCAAAAAACAAATGGACATAAACTGAAATTCAATTTGACAGTGGAAAAAGTATCTTCTGCAAGGATAATCAATAAACAAAGTACATCAGAAACAAATAACAAAAACAGAAAGTTCAGATGAAGTCAGTTAATGACATTAAAGAAGAATGGAACAATATCAGAAAAACAATTTAACAGCAGCTGGAAAAGCCCTTGGACTTTTTAAAAAAATAATTAAAAAATAAAAATCCCTGAAAGTAACATTGTGGAATTACGAAATAAAAAGTAGTAGAAAGAAAGATCAGGGGCTTCAGAAATATGCTACCACCTGAGAGCAAAGTATTATATAGAGGACTGTTTAATGAGAGTAATCAAATAATTAGAAAACATCAACAGGAAAGCTGTGATGTAAACATCTCTAATATTAAAACAAACATACAGGGTTGCAGCATCAGCTTACAAGATATTGAAACTTCTTTCGAGACACGTAAAAGAAACAACAACAATCCAGATAATACAAGAAGAACAGTGGTACTACAAAGACCTGTGGACAATTATACAGGAAGAAGTAAGTTGCAAGTAGGGAAGAAACTGCTAAACTGCTGTAGTGGATAACAGAGCAGTAAAATATAGTACAAGCTTTAAAACAGATAAGAAATACATAAAAAAACTTACTGGCATACACAACATAATGCTAAATTACTGAAATACTATCAGATAAAATACTAAAAATAGTTATAACATTTAAAAATGTGTGTTGGGCAAACAGATATATTCCGCTGCAAAGGAACAGGCCCTCCCTATATGCAAAAAAGGAGACTAGTCAAACTGCTGATGAATATGCTTACTGAAAACAGTTTGCAAGTCATCTTGAAGTTGAAGATCTTTGTCGATGTTTGCTTAAAAAATACATTTGTTTTTGGACAGGGTCCGCCTTGAGCAAAACACCATTTTTATTTTTATTTTTCTTCCCCACACATTTCACAAAAGTTTCAGCATCATCATTCGGTTTCGAATTATCTTCTTGTTACCACTCCATGGATTTCCTTAATTTTATGTAATTTAATGCAGTGAATTTTATATTTAAAATACTTTGATGTAATTTTGCTGTGGTGTCTGGAATTCATTGTAGAATTTGCTTGGAAATGCCTGGCAAGGCACTGAAATAATCATCTTGAGGTTGAAGCTCTTCTGTCTCTGTCTGCTTACAAATAGATTTGTTTTTGGAGAGGGTCTACCTTGAGGTAGTAAAAAGAAAAAGAAAAATTGAGTTTTGCTCAAGGTGTACCCTCTACAAAAACAGTCTACAAGGTATACAAAAAATCATTAGAAGGTGAATCAGCAAAATTGTTGAACTTGTTTGAGATATCAGAAATCATGTGGGGGAAGGAGCTGCATTGATAAAATACGGAGCTTGAAGGGGGCTTACTGGAAAACATGGGCAGAACAATAAGGAAACACATGTAATTATCACTGATTTCATTTCAAGCTTTCAATTGTGTTAAAAAGAGACACACTCTTCTGTATACTTGTCAACCAGAGCTTCACTCAACATTAAATAGAAATCATAAAAATTAGTGCATGCAAAATTAATTCAAATAGAGAAATATCATCCTTAGTTTATAATAAGGCTGCAGTTTATCCTCTGTGCCCTTTAAAATTTATGAAAGTTTTCTGGAACGGATTGATGAACTACTATTTAATCTTAAAAGGACCGAGCGAGGTGGCGCAGTGGTAGCACACTGGACTCGCATTTGGGAGGACGACGGTTCATTACCACGTCCGGCCATCCTGATTTAGGTTTTCTGTGATTTCCCTAAATCGCTCCAGGCAAATGCTGGGATGGTTCCTTTGAAAGCGCACGGCCGACTTCCTTACCTAATCCGATGAGACCGATGACCTCGCTGTTTGGTCTCTTCCCCCAAAAACAATCCAATCCAATCTTAAAAATGTAGACCACACACTGATAATGCTATTTGCAGGCAACCAGGTAATTATTGCTAACAATGATAATAATGTACAACAAGTAACAAATCAACTGCAAAGACTCTGTGCTTCATACAACTTGCAGACAACTTACATCAAAACAAGGGTGATAGCATTTTATGGGAAAATAAAATTAGATCCAAAACTGTAACAAATGGAAACATAGTAGAAAGGTAGCAAATTTCAAATACTTGTAAAGAAATACATCACATGAAGCTGAAATTGATTTTCAATGTAAGATAAGAGAAATTTTAACTTAATGAATGGTACAACTAGAAAAAAATCTTACAAAGGAAAGAAAGGAAAGATACACATCTGAAATTTTACAAAACACTGTCACTCCCCAAGTCATAATGAACAAAATCTGAATAACAACAATAGAAGACACAATAACAATTCACAGCATGCAGAAATAAGGTTTCTCTGACATGAAGCAGGATGCACAAGACAAGATCAAAACCGAAATACAGAAATAAGTGCAGCACTAAGGTTATTATCTGCAATGACGATGATGATGACAATAAACTTCACACACAGTAGTACTTACAACTACTGCCCAGCCTGGCCACCCGCTAGGTGCTGACTGGCTTTCTTACAGCAGGTAACATACGGTAAGCCTGTGCCCTTAAGTTGCTGGTTCCCTGGTATGGAAGTGTAGGCTACTGAGTTGCTAGAAGTATAATGGAGGTGTAACACTACCAGAGAAGGAAAGTTGCTACTCACCACATAGCAGAGATGCTGAGTCACGATAGGCACAATGAAAAGATTCACACAATTAAAGCTTTCGGCCATTAAGGCCTTTGTCAGCAGTAGACACACACACACACACACACACACACACACACACACACACACACACACACACACAAATGCAACTTGCGCACACATCTGCAGTCTCAGGGAGCTGAGGCCACACTGCGAACAGCAGCACCAGTGCATGATGGGAGTGGTGACTGGATTTTCCATTGTTGGAAGTGTAACACTGACAGATATATTATTCAATATACTAATGTATTTTCAGTCACTGCCTCATTTCTCAAGGGCTGTCAGCATAGATTTTGTTAAACTGGGTCGAAAGCTTTCTCAAAACTTCATGTATATCAGATAAAACGGTAATTTACGTTCACTGCACTGCTCTCTACTTGCAAACAGTTATCTTCCTATATCCACTTCTAAGGCTAGCATTTTCCTTTCTCTGACGAAACCCTAATTGTTAGTTCCATGTGGTTGATGATAATTGTAGCGAGCATCTTGTAGATTACAGGTCCACATAGCACCTTCACTTTATGTTTCTTTCCTTCCTTTTTACTTTCTAGAAATACTTACCACCCCCCCCCCCCCCCCCCAAGCTATGCATAGCACAATACTAACACCTCTTCCTCTTTCTGAGATCAACACATCACTCATTATGAAGGGATGTTGACTCAGTTTTTCAGGATAGCAAATGGGAAGTTGCAGTACAGAAAATGGCCCATACATCACCAGTGTGTGTGTGTGTGTGTGTGTGTGTGTGTGTGTGTGTAGTGAGTGAAGTGTTATGAAACAATGTGTGTATAGTGTGTGGAGTGACTGATAGTGAGATATGAGTGAACGGTGTGGCATTAAATTATTTAACAAGTTATTTGTACAAGAAGTATTATATACCAGGAGTAAAACTAATGATTATGTCTACCTAGAAGTCTGCAAAAATATATGTATACGAATTAGCTTATTTTAAATTGATCTAAACTTGTAAATACTTTGACATGTCCTATATCCTTATAAAAAGAGATCTATGGATGAATAAAGCTACTACTACTACTACTACTAGGTAGGAGGTGACATGTCTATAGACTGTCCCCTTTTCTATGGAGGAGGCTAACTACAGCATTTTTCCAGTTTTATGGAATTGTCCTCTCTCACAAACATTCAGTAAATGCTTTTGTTTAATTTTCCCTCCAGCCTCAAAAATTATTACTGAAACACCCAGTTCCTTCCCTTACTTCAAACCCTGGATATACATAATCTGGCATCTGGGTGGGTTTCTCATTTATGCTGTTACTTAGAAAGTGATGTACAATAAGAAAACTGATTTCAATTATTGTAACATTTTCCAAAGTTAACTGAGTCACTGAAAATGTCTACAAAAATAATCATGTTACTGACTTCAATAGTATTTTTTGTTGTAATAGGCATCCACTAGATTTGTCAAGTGATCAAATATCTACAGCTTTCATTACTTTAATTACCTGACCCAAGCAATACACACAAAGTACTAACATTCTCTACAGTCCACACATTAACGAAAAACAATTGGTGGTAGTTGAGTGTAACCAGGAACATTAAAATACGGATAAGATCAGTCTGCAGACTGGCTATCACAATAACAAGAGAAACCTTTATGTTGCATGAATCTAAGACATGAAATCTATCATCTCATCTATAGCTAAATAACCAAGCAAGACATATAAAAATTTGTTTCAAAAATGGAAGACGTGCTGTACAGACAAATAGTATACATATATTTTCCTTCAAGTTTTGTACTGTTTTATGAACATACCTTTCAGAAACAAAGTTTGTAGCACTAATTACAACATCATCATTTGTTTTGACCATCACTGGTACTTTCCTGCAACCTGGCGACTTTAGTATTCGAACTAGGAGTCGAAGGGTTTCCTGAAGAACATTGGGTGGACACATATCGATCTTTGTCACAACTACAAACACTGGAACACTCAAGGCAAGAGCAAGACCCAAATGCTCTTTCGTCATTCCTACAACCCCTGCATTGGCTCCAACCTGCCAAAATGGAGCAAAATTACATAATAATAATAATAATAATAATAATAATAATAATAATAATAATGATGATGATAAATAAAAGTACCCAAAATGAAAACAGAACAGTATACACAATCTTCATGTTGTTCAGTCACATTACAAAAACAAAACAACCAACATGTTCACTTCTGATTCAACTGTGTAGACAACAAATGAAATGTTATATTGCTTTTAAATAAAAACAATAATAAATGTGAAAAAAAATTGCATGACACAGAATAAGTTAGTTACATTTCGACAAGCAAATTGCAGTTTCCAGCATAAAATAATGCATTTACTTCTTTTTCTCAGACCACTTAAAAACACTGGAACTGAATTTTGATTAATTAGTTCTTCTGCCCTTTTTCACATTTCAGAACTAATTTTAGGAATTCTTGTAGTTACCATAGATTCAACATAATATTCTTAGCTAGGCCAACATACAGTGGCTTGGCTAAGAACTTAATGTTGACTTTGAATACACATCCTTAAAGTGTCATCAAAATCAAAAATCTCGACCTAGCTGAAGAAATGGTAATATTATAGGAAAGAAAATAACACTCACCCTTCCCACTGTGACAATTATGTCAGTTGTACATTATTTCATAAGATTACTAGTATAAAGTTAGCTTTTCATTAAATTGTCTTCCGTATCTTGTGTTTTAAACTTACATAAATTTCAAAACTTGACAGAAAGAACAATTTACAAAACAATTATTCTATGGTCTGCAAACTTTATTCAATGTTGTTGTTGTGGTCTTCAGTGCTGAGACTGGTTTGACGCAGCTCTTCATCTCCCAGTACTTACTGCAGCCTAAATCCTTCTGAATCTGCTTGGTGTATTCATCTCTTGGTCTCCCTCTACGATTTTTACCCTCCACGCTGCCCTCCAATGCTAAATTTGTGAAAGGTCAATATTCGACATTTCCCACTAACTACAGAAAAATTTTGCCTTCTGTATGAAATAAATAGTGATGACAAACAAAATTTCATTGTTTGTGAAGACTGGAATGTATAGTTAAATGGATACATCACAATCAAAATAGGATAATATATTATTAATCAATCTGGAACATGACTCCCAACTATTTAAGTCCACTGTTCACACTCTCTTTTCCTACTATACTCTTCTCTTCAGGTCCATCATCCCCACTTGCTGAACATATTATTCTCACTGCATTATATTTGCAAACCTTTTCCTTTTGTTTTTATTCCTGGGCCCTGATAAAAGCACACTCATTTGCAAAATGACAAGACTAATATGAACTTATTGTAAAACTACACTACAATCTGTCTGAGATGGCTGTTAGTTTACCATATGTCTGATTCACTGGTCCTACATATTGCTGCAAGCAGTGCTGCACGCATCCATACGTGGAGTAGCGGTTAGTGTTGCTGGCTGGTATGCAGTGGGTCGATAGTTCAAAGCGGACTACCAGCATACATTCATTACTTTCTATTTATCATTTCTGGAAGGTTTGCATAAGTTTTTTTATGTTTGTGAAGCTTGCATATTCTGGAATATTCAATGTTTTTATAAATAGCAGCAGTCTCAGTCCAGGAGCAGTTCTGTTTGGTGTGTACTTTTGTGTTCATGATAACTGTGCATTCAGTGTTGGGTGTTTTATTTCACTGATTGCTCTACTTTCAGATTTGGACTCGATTATGGTTATGATGGGACAACGGTTTGGGGAGATGGCGGATAAATCGAAAAATCTGCATCAGCGAGGCTCCAATTAGGCAACTTTTAAAGCTATCATCTACAAGGACAGGAACTAGAATAAAAGCAGTATACCGTTCATAAGGTCCTTCTATTCAGGAGACCAAGCCATTTCAAAACAGCAATAAGTCAGCTGTACAGCATGCATCTATCAAAGTTTCTTGGAGACACTTGCCAGGACCCAACAAAATGGTTAAATGAACTCAACTGAGTCACCACATGAGAACAATGAAGAGAAACTCAATAGCTGTGGCAAATTCCAGGGTGAACTGCAGAAAAATATTGGTTATGATCAGCAGTAAGTCTGCTAACTGCAAGAATAATTAAAGAACAGGCCCACAATCATGGGGAAAGTGTACACCTTACATACAGAATGATCTGGCCCTATGCTACATTGTGAATCTGGATATGACAGAAGCTGACAAAATCTCACACTTTATGAAGGGAGTCACAGAGGACATTTAACAAGGTCTTCTTGTAATAGATGTCACAACAACACAGGAATTCATCAATTGGTGCCATCGCATCAAGGAAATGCAGCATATAAGAGTCTAACAAAAGAGGTCTAACAAGAGAGGAGATACCGTATTTTATGGCAGCCAGAACTGTTGGACCCTGTACACAAGAGAAATAAGCCACGAATGTTGACTCATACACCATGAAGTAATAGATAATGTTGAAGAAGAAGTGGTTAAATCTATGGTGCCAATTTTCATACCCAATTAAATACGTCATGAAGAATAGACTCTGCCAATGCGAACTTATGATGCAGCTGTCAAACAACAACCAAGCATCGGACCTATGTTGGTACAATCAGCTCCTGTGCAAGTATAACATCCCACAGAAGGACAGACATTTGGAAGACAGAGAACTACAAATCAGTATGTTTCCACTGAGGACTCCCTGGGCACGTACTCTACTGCAGATAAAGCAGACGAGTATTTGACAACTATTACACTGGATGATGTCAAGCATCAGCACATTGCTATTCATGCCAAACAACTGCGTATGATTATAGGTTATCTGTGGGATGAAGCCCTTAGCCTTATCCTGGATGAGGTCACTGCCCAAAATGCTGTAGCCATTCCCTGTCATATAAAATTAGCAACTGTTCATCTACACATCCAATACACAAAAACTAAGGTGACTATGAAGGTGAGGTCACCACAGATGAAAACGCTCCATGGACAACAGCTGCCATGATGTCAAGGAATCTCACTGATGATGTTATTCATGGCCAATCTTTCCAGGTGCAATTAGAATCAAAGGCTTATCTTCATCAGCTAATGAAGATTAAGTTCCATGATACAAAAGCAATTATGTTAAAGGACACAAATGGGAAATAAGCCCAACCAACTGGAACATGCGAGAATAACTATCAATAACAGCCCCCCATGAACCATGGACCATGCTGTTGGTGGGGAGGTTTGCGTGCCTCAGCGATACACATGGCCGTACCGTAGATGCAACCACAACGGAGGGGTATCTGTTGAGAGGCCAGACAAACGTGTGGTTCCTGAAGAGGGGCAGCAGCCTTTTCAGTAGTTGCAAGGGCAACAGTCTGGATGATTGACTGATCTGGCCTTGTAACACTAACCAAAACAGCCTTGCTGTGCTGGTACTGCGAACGGCTGAAAGCAAGGGGAAACTACAGCCGTAATTTTTCCCGAGGGCATGCAGCTTTACTGTATGGTTAAATGATGATAGCATCTTCTTGGGTAAATATTCCGGAGGTAAAATAGTCCCCCATTTGGATCTCCGAGCGGGGACTACTCAAGAGGATGTTGTTATCAGGAGAAAGAAAACTGGCGTTCTACGAATCGGAGCGTGGAATGTCAGATCCCTTAATCAGGCAGGTAGGGTAGAAAATTTAAAAAGGGAAATGGATAGGTTAAATTTAGATTTAGTGGGAATTAGTGAAGTTCGGTGGCAGGAGGAACAAGACTTTTGGTCATGTGAATACAGGGTTATAAATACAAAATCAAATAGGGGTAATGCAGGAGTAGGTTTAATAATGAATAAAAAAATAGGAGTGCGGGTAAGCTACTACAAACAGCATAGTGCTCACATTATTGTGGCTAAGATAGACACGAAGCCCATGCCTACTACAGTAGTACAAGTTTATATGCCAACTAGCTCTGCACAGGATGAAGAAATTGATGAAATGTATGATGAGATAAAAGAAATTATTCAGATAGTGAAGGGAGACGAAAATTTAATAGTCATGGGTGACTGGAATTCGAGAGTAGGAAAAGGGAGAGAAGGAAACATAGTAGGTGAATATGGATTGGGGTTAAGAAACGAAAGAGGAAGCCGCCTGGTAGAGTTTTGCACAGAGCACCACTTAATCATAGCTAACACTTGGTTCAAGAATCATAAAAGAAGGTTGTATACATGGAAGAATCCTGGAGATACTAGAAGGTATCAGATAGATTATATAATGGTAAGACAGAGATTTAGGAACAAGGTTTTAAATTGTAAGACATTTCCAGGGGCAGATGTGGACTCTGACCACAATCTATTGGTTATGAACTGTAGATTAAAACTGAATAATCTTCAAAAAGGTGGGAATTTAAGGAGATGGGATCTGGATAAACTGAAAGAACCAGAGGTTGTACAAAGTTTCAGGGAGAGCTTAAGGGAGCAATTGACAGGAATGGGGGAAAGAAGTACAGTAGAAGAAGAATGGGTAGCTCTGAGGGATGAAGTAGTGAAGGCAGCAGAGTATCAATTAGGTAAAAAGACAAGGGCTAGTAGAAATCCTTGGGTAACAGAAGTAATATTGAAGTTAATTGATGAAAGGAGAAAATATAAAAATGCAGTAAATGAAACAGGCAAAAAGGAATACAAACGTCTCAAAAATGAGATCAACACGAAGTGCAAAATAGCCAAGCAGGGATGGCTAGAAGACAAATGTAAGGATGTAGAGGCTTATCTCACTAGGGGCAAGATAGATACTGTCTACAGGAAAATTAAAGTAGTTTAATAAATCACAGCTGCAAAATACTAATGTGAATTCTTTACAGACGAATGGAAAAACTGGTAGAAGCTGAGCTCGGGGAAGATCAGTTTGGATTCCGTAGAAATGTTGGGACCCATGAGGCAATACTGGCCTTACAACTTATCTTAGAAGAAAGATTAAGGAAAGGCAAACCTACGTTTCCAGCATTTGTAGACTTAGAGAAAGCTTTTGACAATGTTGACTGGAATACTCTCTTTCATATCCTAAAGATGGCAGGGGTAAAATACAGGGAGCAAAAGGCTATTTATAATTTGTACAGAAACCAGATGGCAGTTATAAGAGTCGAGGGGCATGAAAGGGAAGCAGTGGTTGGGAAGGGAGTGAGACAGGGTTGTAGCCTCTCCCCAACGTTGTTCAATCTGTATATTGAGCAAGCACTAAAGGAAACAAAAGAAAAATTTGGTGTAGGTGTTAAAACCCATGGAGAAGAAATAAAAACTTTGAGGTTTGCCAATGACATTGTAATTCTGTCAGAGACAGCAAAGGACTTGGAAGAGCTGTTGAACGGAATGGACAGTGTCTTGAAAGGAGGGTATAAGATGAACATCAACAAAAGCAAAACGAGGATAATGGAATGTAGTCGAATTAAGTCGGGTGATGCTGAGGGAATTAGATTAGGAAATGACACACTTAAAGTAGTAAAGGAGTTTTGCTATTTGGGTAGCAAAATAACTGATGATTCTCGAAGTAGAGAGGATATAAAATGTAGACTAGCAATGGCAAGGAAAGCTTTTCTGAAGAAGAGAAATTTGTTAACATCAAGTATAGATTTAAGTGTCAGGAAGTCGTTTCTGAAAGTATTTGTTTGGAGTGTAGCCATGTATGGAAGTGAAACATGGACGATTAATAGTTTGGACAAGAAGAGAATAGAAGCTTTCAAAATGTGGTGCTACAGAAGAATGCTGAAGATTAGATGGGTAGATCACATGACTAATGAGGAGGTATTGAATAGAATTGGGGAGAAGAGGAGCTTGTGGCACAACTTGACAAGAAGAAGGGACCGGATGGTAGGACATGTTTTGAGGCATCAGGGGATCATAAATTTAGCACTGGAGGGCAGTGTGGAGGGTAAAAATCGTAGAGGGAGACCAAGAGATGAATACACTAAGCAGATTCAGAAAGATATGGGTTGCAGTAAGTGCTGGGAGATGAAGAAGCTAGCACAGGATAGAGTGGCATGGAGAGCTGCATCAAACCAGTCTCAGGACTGAAGACCACAACAACAACAACAACAACAACAACAACAGAACACAGCCCTTTGACTTGATTGTTGCAACAGAATATTGTTGTGATATTCTCAGATGGGACTTCATACAGGTATCACAGGGAATCATACACTGTGGAAGATCATAGCTTCAGACTGACAAAGTTATTCCAATAAGGACACACAACAAATATTGCTCTGCGCAATTGTGTGCCACTGAAAACATTGTTATCCAGCTATCATCAATTAGATGTGTTACAGTCATCAATCTAGATGCTCAGTTACTCTGTAAGGCTTTAGTAGGTTGCAAAAAGTTCACAAAATAAATATACACACCAGCAATGATCATAAGCATTGGAGAACTTTGGATCATTATTTGTCATAAACAGTCATAATTCAGTGCTAAATGTATGCGCATTGGAACAACTAAACCACTGTAGGAAGGGCAGCTCAGTGCCATGAATGAAGAACTGTGCACTGCTATCACTACACATAATGCAGTACAGAAAGCTACTATCAAATTGCCGATAGGATCTGATCAACCAAGCAACATCATTGAGTGTAAGCTGTTCTGTATCAATATTCAGATTTTTTCATATCCGAAGTGGAGAAAAAGACAGACCACATGATTCATAAGAAAACATCATCTCAATACTGCAGTGCTTGCATAGGGTGCTACTGTGCGAACAGTATGTAATTCAAGAGTAAGTTGAGAAGATGCTGCTGGATGACAAAGCTGTATCTTCAGAGTGTCTTTGGTCCCCTCCTGTGGTCCTTGTGAAGGAGGAGGACAGCACATGGTGTTTGTGCGTTGACTAATAATGAGGGAAAAAAGTGATGAAAAAAGATGTCTGCCCATTGCCATGCATTGATGACGGTTTAAAAGGAATAAAGTACTTCTTAACTATGGACATGCAGACAGGCTACTACAAATTAAGGCTGATGAGGCTGACCAGGAGACTCCCTTAATAACACCCAACAGGTTTTACGAGTTCAAAATTATGTTGTTTAGGCTACATAATGCTCCAGTCACATTTGAGTGTATAACTGACAACGCGCTTTGTCACCTAAAATGGACACCATTTATTTGCTAACTGGATGTCAATGTCATTTTTTGAAGACATGTGAAAAACGTGTAATGTGCCTGACAACTGTGCTGAAGGGTATTCAGACTCTGCCTGAGTGTGAAATAAAATTTTGGGACACCTAATTAATGGCGATAGAGTCTGTCACCATCCGAAGAAAATAAGATCGCTCACAGATTTTCTGACTCTTCTGCAAACTCAGGATGTGACAAGTCTTCACAGACTGTGCTCATAGTACCGGCAATTCATAAAGGACTTCTGTGCCAATTCATGTCCCTTGCAAGAACTACTGTAGGGAGATGTCAAATTTTCTTGGAACAAGGAGCAAGAAAGATTTTTTTTTCTTTCTGTCCTTAAGGAGAAGCTAACATCATCTTTAGTCCTAGCATTATATGGCAAGAATGATGAGGCAGAACTTCACGGCGACACTAGCGGTTTTGGGATCAGTCCAGTTCTAGTGCAAATTCAGGAAGGTGCTGAAAAGGTGATAGCTTACACTTTCAGGGTACTCTACAACTCCGAAACGAACTAGGCACTACTCTGCAGCTGAGAAAGAATGCCTCACAGCCATTCTG
The DNA here is from genome assembly GCF_021461395.2 of Schistocerca americana. Taxonomy (NCBI): domain Eukaryota; kingdom Metazoa; phylum Arthropoda; class Insecta; order Orthoptera; family Acrididae; genus Schistocerca; species Schistocerca americana. The sequence goes on from NC_060119.1 coordinate 105,174,186, forward strand.
GAGGTCAACAAGTTCTGACATATTTATTTGGCACACCATTCACCACTATAACAGACCATTGTTTACTCTGCTGATTGACTATCCTGAAGTATCTGTCGGGTTGAACGGCAAGACAGGCACTGAGGCTTTGGGAGTACGACATCATAGTGGTGCACAAAAGTTGATGAAAACGCAAGAATAACTGCCTTACAAGGAATCCTTTGCAGCATATAGCAGTGTAGATGAAATCACAATTACCACTGCATTAAGTGGCACTGCTGCTGAATGGAAGGAAGATCCAGCACTGCTGAGAATAATAGAAGCCTTAAGGAAGGAGGAAGAAAGCTCCTGAAGTTGACAAACAGTCTGCACTGACTACCTCACCAGTTACGCTGTCACCAAAGCTGAGCTGACTACCAAGGATCCCTAAATCCAAGCTTACTTGTAGAAGACATTATTTTGAAGTTTGAAGCATCCTGTGCAATGGTCTCTGATCACGCAAAAGTTTCTGAAGGAGACTATTAGCAGAGATAATTTCACACTGCAACATAACCCAAAGGGTAACAACTGCCTACCATCCACAGATGAACGGTCTCACAGATTGTTTTAATAAAAAATTGGCTGGTATGCTCTCAGTGTATAACAATACCAGACAGACAGATTGAGATGCAACACTATCATCCATGACACAGCATATAACACAGTGAAGCAAGACACTACAGGCTTCACATGGTTCTTTCTGCTCCATGGCTGTGAGGCTAAATAGAGTGGATACACTGTACCCGATTCAACTAGATGATACTCAGGATGCAAACGTGAAACACCTAATCACTAGGACTGAAGGAGCAACACAGTTGGCCCGCGTATGTTCTCCGAACACCCAGTACAAGGACTGAGAGTGCTGTAAAACCAAGCACGGTCAGTGATATACAGTCTTGGAGACTTAGTATGGATTTTCACAGGTAAGTGGAATGTGGGTCTACAGGAAACATTACTAAAACACTACTTGAGGCCATACTGTATCCTTCGTCACTTGTCGGACATTACATACAAAGTAGAAAATTATGATCCCTCGTCAATAACACAAAAGAGCAGATATGTTGCCTATGTCTGAATTATAAAGCCATATTTTAGTCACAACATGCAAATCAAAAATGGGGGCTTCTCATTCAAGAAGGTTTTCTTGATGATCACAAAGCTTCAATGGGAAGGGTTACCTTTGATGCTCATCATAATAAAGAAGATATGACAACATCACTTAAACACGAAGAATCTTCACCGCTGCCATATAGGGAATCACTGACAAGATTTAGAGCTGAGATTCTGTTGTCAGCTCCAATAAAACAGCAGGTCAGGTCACTGTTTCTCCTGGAGAGGGAGCAATGCAGGAAGCGATGCTGCATGCAGCTGCAGCTGCAGGTGGAGTAGTGGTTAGTGTCACTGACTGGTGGGCTGGGGGTCACCAGACCAAACCCAATAGCCAAAAAATATTTGTTATCTAGTGTTTATTATTTGTGGAGGGTTTTCAAAATTTCTTACGTGTGTAGTGTTTGCATATTCTGGAATATGCAACATGTGTATAAATAGCAGCACTCTCCATCCAGGAGTCAGACCTATTCCGGCTGAATTTTGGTCTGTGATAAACATGCTTTCAGTGCTAAGTGTTGTACTTCACTTATGACCCTGTTTTTGGATTTGGTTATGATATGACAAAGAGCACTAAAATCATATGGAGAATTTTCAGCATTAAACAGCCTAGTTCATAACTCAGAAACAAAAAGTGGGAAGGATTTCCACAAAGATGTTCATTGCAATGCCTTATATCATAAAAATATAGCTCTCCAACACAAAAATTTCAGTTGTGATATAATTCTGTTCTTCACCACATTGACTGTAAGAACTTAATTTTTGCCATCTAATCAACTGCTCCCAAATGAAAGCTTGTTGTTCATCTTCACCAAAATTTTTATGTCTTAAAAGTTGATTCCGATGTAATGTAACAAACATTTTGGCTAAAACATAAAAGTGCTTGAAATTATTCATTTTTATAACAATTACTTAACTTATATTTACTATATCAGTTGTATATTTACTATATCAGTTGTCATGGTGTGATTCAATTTTCACTTTTGGTTTCCTTTTTAGAAATAATCCTCAACATTGCTAATAAAACCACCATTTATTCACAGGGAGATAATAGGCTTTGTGGGTGACAGTTTTCTTGAGTTAATTCCACCAAGCTACTTGCTACACTTGTTTTCTGACATTTTTTAAAAACAGCCTTCTGAAACAATTAAGTTACCTCATTAAAGACGTGTGCCAAAATACCTCAATTTGGACAACTAGTTTCTCGTAAAAGATTATGTTTTAGTTAAAAATTAATTACAACATATGAATTGAATTTTGATGCAAAGACAGGTGAAGTAATGGTGTCAATGAGGAATAAGAGTACAGTGGCAATGGATATAAGTTTCAGAGGGCAAGTACTAAAGAAAGCAGAATGTTTCCAGTACCTAGGTGACAGCAGAAGGAATGATAAGGAGATTGGTGAAAGGGGAAGACAAGCCATGGACTCCTGCAGAATGTAAGGAGTCTGGTCTGGAGCATTGATGTACCACCAAAATGCAAACATATGTTATACTAAATATATTATGCTCAAATAATCACATATGCTTCAGAAACATGGGTAATGGAGAGAAGGCAGGTGAGCAAGATACAGGCTTGTGAGGCGAAATCAGAGATGCAGGATATGATTAACAAGAACAGAGTAAGGAATGAGACAGTGACAGAAATTGTGAAAGTGAATCCCATGTAAGAGATCATAGAAACGACAAGATTAAGATGCTATGGACATGTTAAAAGAATGGGAGTTAGCTGGATACCAAGAGATGCTTATGAAATGACAGCAGAAGGCAAGAGACAACGGACATTAGAGTGAAGGAATGCGTGAGGAAGAGAAGAGAAGATTGGAACAGAGTGGAGAGAGAAGAATGGTGGGGGGACAGGAAAAAGTTGAGAGGCCTATGTTCCAAACTGGCCCAGACAGGAGCTGGAAATAGTAAATGATGATGATATGCTAATAAAACACGAATAAGAATATATTAACTGCTTTCCAATTGCATTGCCCTAAAAAAATCTGGTTGCAAGTTTGTACTTCCTAAATCAAAGGTCATCATTTGATATACTTAGGGCCATGAAAATCAGCGTTTTCTACACTATAACGAGAAATGGTGGTTTTTATGAAATTTCATAAAATTTGTCATTTTCCCAGTCCCGCAACAAAATTTCATAACTCTGAGAGCAGCAGTTTACTAACACTGGCAACTGACAGTTATTTAATATTGAGATTTCATTTTAATTCTTTTCTCAACCCTGTGGTTTATATATAACCTTACAACGCCCGTCCATTTCTCACACAGCAAAACAGATGCCTTAGGTGTCAGACAAAAATGCCCTACTTGCAATGAACTGCAGTCTCTTAACAGTTTTATTTCAAGAATCTTATTTCCCAAGACTTTCAGACAGCAAATCATACCAAAAATGACATATTTTGGAGTGTTCTTAAATATGATGCATTAATTAAGCTGCTACAGAACTATAAAAACAAAAACAACAAATACAGCATTTTGACTCTGAAAAGGCATTAATCAACATGGTATCTTCTCGATTTCTTTCTATCAGCGATGAAAAATAATGAAATAAAGAAAAACTAAAGAACTAATTCAAAAACAAGCAGTCAGAAAATAGCACCATAACTGACAAAAAATTTACCCAATTCGGTAAAAATTAATACCAAAATTTCCTGTTCACACACAATATAACAGAGACATTCTGCTCCATTTTTATCATGGCAATTTTACAATACATTTTGACAATATTATGGAAAGGATAGATTCTGCTCACCATGCGGTGGAGATAACTCACAGATAGACACAACAAATAGACTGGCAAACAAAGCTTTCACCCAAGCAGGCCTTCATCAGAATTAGACCCCCCCCCACACACACACACATACACACAAATGCACCTCACATACACCTGACCACAGTATCTGGCCAAGGAGATGGCTGGGGCAAGGAGTGAGAGGGATAGCAGGGTAGGGATTGGGGATGGTGAAATGCTGCTTCTTGGAGCATACAGGAATGTGGTGAGGAGAGGGTAGGACAGCTAGGTGCAGTCAGGAGGTGAGATGGAGGGGTAGAGAGTGGGGGGAGGGGGGTAGAGGGAAAGGAAAGGGGGAAAAGAAGTACAAAAACTGTGGGTGTTTGGTGGAATAGAGGGCTGTGTAGTGCTGGAATGAGAACAGGGAAGGGGATATGGGTAAAGAAAAATAACTAAGACAGGTTCAGGACAGGAGCATTACAGGATCAGAGGATATATTGTAGAGACAGTTCTCACATTCAGAAAAGCTGGTGTTGGTGGGAAGGATCCTGATGGCAAAGGCTGTGAACCAGTCACTGAACTGAAAACACTGTGTTGGGCAGCATTCTCAGCAACTGGGTGGTCTAGCTGTTTCTTAGCCACTGTTTGTCGGTGGTCATTCATGCGGACAGACAGCTTGTTGGTTGTCATGCCTGCATAGCATGCAACACAGTGGTTGCAGTTTACCTTGTAGATCACATGACTGGTTTCACAAGCAGCCTTGCCTTTGTTGGGATAGGTGATGCTTGTGATGGGACTGGGTTAGGTGTTGGTGGGAGGATGTTTGTAACAGGTCTTGCATCTATGTGTATTACAGGGATATGAGTCATGCGGCAAGGGGTTGGGAGCAAGCAAGGGTTGTGTTGGGATTGACAGAATATTGTGTAGGCTTGGCGGACAGCGGAATACCACTGTGAGAGGGGTGGGAAGGATAGTGGGCAGCACATTCCTGATGTCAGGGGACCATGACAGTGAGTCGACTATTTACAAGAGAAAAATATTTTTGTTAGTAATGTGTCATCTTCAGTCAGAACGTTTTATTTATTTTCCTGTTTTAATCCAATTTGTTTCAAAGCTATAGCTCAATTTTCAAGGTCTTCATGATATTTTTGGGTATTTCACCTGCTTCATTTTATCATCTAGCAGTATATTAACAAAACAGTTTTTAGTTTTATGTGAAGAAACATCTCAGGCAAGAGAAACAAAATAACTTAAATACTTCTATTAGTTTCTCACAGAAACAGAACAACATTTTGTAGTCAAATGAAGATTAACATTAATTATTCATTCTGTTTATCTAGCTTAAGATGTTTTTCATGTAAAATGAACAATTATGTCATTCACGTAGTGTGAGGTGATACAAGTAGATGTAATGCCAAAAAAACGTGAATGGAGTCCACAAAAATGGAGTTGTAGCTCCAAAATACGTTGTACTAAAACATACGTTGTACTAAAATGAATTGGACTTGCGACACAAGATGACACATTATGAACAAAAATATTCATAAAACTACCATCTACCATCCTCATGTCAGTCCTGTACAATCAACATGATTTGTACACCTTCAAAACTGACACTCTGAGGGGTACTCCCATTTTCACTAGCGTTCTAAATCATGTGGAAAACTGGCCATCAGTTTCATTGAAAATTATTTACTACATAAATTGAATTGACAACCATACCATTATTATGACGTTTGGCTCAGCTGGTGGTATAAAAATGTTGTCACAGGCCACCATTTCAAAAGAACAGTGAAAGGACTTAAAGACATCAAAACACACTTAGGATTACAACTATTCAAATTAGCAGAAGTCTACCATTTTACTAATTAGCTTTAGTACTCTATTTACTGTGCCCTTTGTATGTAAAAGAAATTAAAAATCTGCTGTTGCTTTTCTGCTTGAAGGTTTCAGTAAAATCAGTAATACACCAACCAATTGAAATGAGGTTCACAAAGTAATAATTAGTGAAACGGTGCGAGTGAAGATATCCACATCCACATACAGACCACCCTGCAGAGGAAGCCTTGCAAATGAAGACAGACTGACATGCTGTGGGTGGGATTTGTTTGTTTATCTGTTAACTGTTGTGAGACAAGCCTCCCACACTGCTTCTAACAAATGTTTTTACCACTCATCAATGACCAATGCAAAACTAACATCTTTATTATGACAAAATTTAATAAATGTAATTAATGGACTTATTATTTATGTACTTTGTGAGATTCAACTGTTTTCTAATTTTTTCATATAAAAAATGTCACAAGTAATCCTGCAATTTCTGTGATAATAGAAAGTAGGGTGCACCTATTAGATGCCTTGTTTCCAGGCTGGCCTAATTTTATTTTCACAGGCATGACCATACATTGTTCGTCTTGAGAATCCCAAGAGCTTCACGTTATTCTGTGTGAAAGATCCCACTTACATCAAAATGTATGAACAAAAGAGAATAATCCTAAACATTTTTGTGGAATGATTATTCGTGAATAGATATTCAAAAAGACAACAACTTCTTCAGTAAGCTGAAATCTTAATATGATTTAATGTAAAAAGCCAATATATGCTATTTAAATAACACACCAGAGTAATACACGCAGCATACAACTTATTATTTCAAGACATGAAAATTTATTTTGGAAATTATGATGCTGCTGTTATCGAACTAAAATTACAGCAGCCAGAGTGAACGTCTGATTAAAAAAGATGAGCTGTCAGTTTTAACTGAAAAAAAAGTTAGACCTCTTTGCTCAGAGAAAGGACATTGTTTAAAACCTTAGTGACAATTTTAATCTTGCTGCTGTGCCTGTCGACCAGTCGACACCTCAACCATAAGATGAACTGATACCTCTATGCCTTCCATTATTTGTGCTCCACCTATGACTTTCCAGGAGCACATTAATGATGTAAAATAGAATAAATGAGGAATGATGATGCAAAAAAGATACGAGTGCAAAGGTCTGTACAAAGTAAAAGGACTTTCTATGGAAAGGAACAGCTGACAGGTTACAAAAATATAAATCTTGGAACCAGAAACAAAATCACGAAGAGCTGTGTTTGGAACATAGCTTTATGCAGGTGTGAAACATGGACAATCGGGGAAAACAGAAATTAAATGATTACACGATGGGATGGCAGAAGGAAAGAATTACAGAGGCAGGTTTAGATATGATTGTATAAGGCAGATCACTGATGACGTAGTATACAGCATTTATTCTGGATCAAAACATAATTAGCAAACACTAGGAATGGCAAACTGCATCCAGCATCGGGGTTAATGGGTCAACAAACTACAATGTAGCTGTAACTGTAATATACATTGTCTTTTTCTATATACATTGAAGCGTCCAGCATCATCCAAGCATTTGGCATAAGCAATTTAGGGAAGCCATAGAAAATTTATATCTGAACTTCTGGATGAGAATCTGAGCCCTGTCAGTGTCTTCATTACCGCACCACTTCACACAGCCCAAGGAAAAATAAACTTAGTATTTCACACTGCATTCATTTTATGTACTCTGAAACTCACCATCAGCATTCCAAAATCAGGAGCATGACCAGTCATCCCAAATACTGTGGTCTTGAGGTAACGCTCATGCCCTGCCAAGTCAATAAATGTTATCACTTTTGAAGAACGTTCACATATCTTCACCCAGTCAAGTGAACCATGCTCGGGCTTGTTTACAACATTTCCTGCAATAATAAACTAAATTTCATTTGTGTTAAAATGGTTCCAGTGATTCAACAATTTACCACACAGCATATGGGGTAGTCAGTTCCAGCAAGAAGTAATACAGTGACACCATATACAATGACCATAATGAAAACTTTCATGATTAGATAGAGCACAGATAAATAAGAAGCACAACACAGTATAGTAAACATTGTATATTGTCACTAAAATTATTTTCTCATTAACATTCAGCTTGTCTTGGGGTTACGTGAAATAAAATTCCTTAAAAAATAATTTTAAAAAAATAACCTAATAATATGAAAGATAGAGAGATAGATAGATAGAGACAGAGAAAGAGAAAGAGATAGTGATAGATAGATAGATAGAGAGAGAGAGAGAGAGAGAGAGAGAGAGAGACTAGAGACTGGAACACAAAATGGAGTCAATCATTCACAGTACAGCAGTGTCATACTACACAACAATCACATGTTTAGAATAGAAGAGAATACATCATGTACAAATTAAACACAACAGCTTCTGTATAAAATTCATTTTCTTTGTCACATGTTGTTTATCTCTCAAAGAAAACACAAAATGTCTTTTTAAAGTTTCCATACATTGCATTTCTTTCTGGAGCAACACAAGTTTCACTGTGTCCCAGTCCGGCGCACAGTTTTAATCTGCCATGAAATTTCAGATCAGTGTATACTCTGTTGCAGAATGAAAGATTCATTCTAGAAATGATATCCCGTGACATGGCACAGTCATTTCTCCGCAATATACTTTCTTATACGAGTGCTATCCCACAACCTAAGCATGAGAACGTCTGGGAAGTTTGGAAGGTAGGAGATGAGGTACTGGCTGAAGTAGAGCTGTGATGGTGGATCAGGAGGCAGTAAGAGTACTGCCTGCAAAAGGTGAGGTGGCTGGGCACACAGCTTTAACCTTCCCAGAAGTTTTAAAGATTAGAATATGCTAAATAGATTGCAGAAAATGTTGACTGTAGTGTTCTGCGGGTATGTAATGATTATCACAAGCTGGAAAAGGTGGAGTAACAGTCCCAGTAACAGTGGTAGAGCACTTGCCCGCGAAAGGCAAAGGTCCTGAGTTCGAGTCTCGGTCGGACACACAGTTTTAATCTTCCAGGAAGTTTCAGTCCCACAATATCTCTGCAGATAGACGTCAAAATTACAGATCAGTGTATCTGAATGTTACAGGTGACATTATCAAAACACATTACAAAGTACGCTTAAGAAGTTGAGAAGTTGGGAGAACAACACCTGCCATTCCATGTTCACTTAATTAAGTATATTATGAACAAACTAGCATAGAACAGGGTACGAAGAAAAGCATCAGATGAAGTTCGTAACAATATAAGAAAATTATTGTGTTCATGAAAAAAGTTAATGAAAACACACACACACACACACACACACACACACACACACACACACACACACACACACTACACACACACAAACTCTCACAACAAAAACCAATACCAGTTGCTCCGTCTGGCAACACTTGCCCCTCCCTCACAACCATACCCAATTTAAGTGATGTATACCCGCATCCCATGTTAACAACAAAAGATCACCACATTTTGAAAGAAAACCAAAAACAAAATACAACAAAAAATCCACTAGACAGCTGGAAATGCCATTTGGCTCCCAGTAATTAGAAAACAAAACAACATACATACAAACTACTAATATTACACTATAAACACCGAACTATGCATGCCAGTGGTACACAAACACACAGTAGTGAAGCACCAAATCAACTCAGGAGCAAGTCCAACACATTTTAGGCATAACAACAACAGGATTAAATAGTAGGTAACCTTAGTAAGGCTTAAAAATTATAGGTAACAAGACATAAAAGTTATTTTATGACAAAAAGCAAGTGCAGCACTGGAAACAAATTGTGAGTACTGCTTCAGAATTTCGAATGTCTAATGCATTTATCAATTTTAGTGGCATATTACAGGCCAGCGACAACGTTTCAAATGAATAAAGGGAACAGATCCAGGTACTATTAAAAACTATTTTATTCATTTAAAAAGCCATAATTTACAAATTATAGAAAAAAAACTTATTTTAAAAATGATAGCAGAAATATAAAATAATACATATGTAAACTAATGATATCAATATAATGGAAGGAAACATTCCACGTGGGAAAAATTATATATAAAAACAAAGATGAGGTGACTTACCGAACAAAAGCGCTGGCAGGTCGATAGACACACAAACAAACACAAACATACACACAAAATTCAAGCTTTCGCAACAAACTGTTGCCTCATCAGGAAAGAGGGAAGGAGAGGGGAAGACGAAAGGAAGTGGGTTTTAAAGGAGAGGGTAAGGAGTCATTCCAATCCCGGGAGCGGAAAGACTTACCTTAGGGGGAAAAAAGGACAGGTATACACTCGCACACACGCACATATCCATCCACACATACAGACACAAGCAGACATATGGTCTTTAAATATGTCTGCTTGTGTCTGTATGTGTGGATGGATATGTGCGTGTGTGCGAGTGTATACCTGTCCTTTTTTCCCCCTAAGGTAAGTCTTTCCGCTCCCGGGATTGGAATGACTCCTTACCCTCTCCTTTAAAACCCACTTCCTTTCGTCTTCCCCTCTCCTTCCCTCTTTCCTGATGAGGCAACAGTTTGTTGCGAAAGCTTGAATTTTGTGTGTATGTTTGTGTTTGTTTGTGTGTCTATCGACCTGCCAGCGCTTTTGTTCGGTAAGTCACCTCATCTTTGTTTTTATATACATATGTAAACTGGTCAATTTATTTGACCACACATATGTTAAATATAACAATCAAATGGTTTGCTCCTACCTAAACTATCAAAACCCAATATGTCATTTCCAACTGAGCTCGTACGTCCGGATTCCATTTCATGCTTGTGTCTAAATAGCCTCTGACGAGCATGTCCACGCCCATTGTCCAGTTCTCCATGTGTCAGCACTCCCAGAAGCGTCGACTTCCCAGCATCGACGTTTCCCACAACTGCTACCCTGTGTAAACAAAACAAATGGCATTGGCACAGGTAACAACATTATCCAGTGTAATGTTTTGCACAATGTTTGCCAATAAATTAATTATATCAAAAGGAAAATTCATTCAAGAACACTATATAGGATATCAAAATATCCACGGGTGTACTGCCGGTCTAGTGTCCAACGGGCACATGTCACCATCATCAGGTGAATTGACAGAATGAGCTCCTGTGAATGTGCCGGCACGGAGATCCATACGCTATGGCTGCTCAGAGGGAACTGGGTTCGGTCGCGGCGGTGGGCCGATTTAAATACCCTCCGCCCACGGCACGCTCCCTCCGCTGTCCGCGTCCCGCGCCACGGTCACGCGGTGGAACAGATTGCGACGGCGTCTGAGATGATGTCGGTGTGATGGCTCTGTCCGCCGTGGTCGTCACAACTATAGTTTGCTCAATTTACTCTTGATTAACCCAATCGCTGGCTCCCAAGCCTTACTAAGATTATAGCCACAGTCACGGTTTATGAGGTCATCATTGGTGCGAATTTCGATGGCCTCTCTAACAACGCTGTCCCAGTAGCTCGACGTCTGCACCAGAATCCTCGTGTGTCATACTCCATAGCGTGATTTTCCAACAAACAATGTTCAGCGACTGCCGACTTGCTTGGATACATCAGTCGAGTGTGCCTCTGGTGTTCACGGCATCAATCCTCGACAGTACGCATCGTCTGACCAATACACGACTTGCCACATTGACACGGAATCTGGTACATGCCGGCCTTCCTCAAACCGAGGTTATCTTTGGCGCTCCCCACCAGTGGACGAGTTTTATTCGGAGGACAAAACACAGTTCCGACCCGGTGTTTCTTCAAAATGTGGGCAATTTTCCCCGAGAGTGCACCTGTATATGGAATAAACGCAGTGCCTACCTCCTCCCTCGTGATTTCATCCACCTCCACAGGTTGTGCTGTAGTGGTTGGGTGGAGAGCACGTTGAATCTGCCACTCTGAGTACCCATTTTTTTGAAATACAGTTCTCAGAAGTTCCAATTCCTGGGGTAGACACTCTGCGTCAGAGATAGTACGCGCCCTATGTACTAGAGTTTTAAGTAACCCATTCCTCTGTGAAGGGTTGTGGCAGCTGTCTGCGTGCAAATACAGATCAGTGTGTGTTGTCTTCCTATACACCCCATGACCTAGGGTGCCGTCAGCCCTTCTCTTGACCAAGACGTCAAGGAAAGGTAATTTACCCTCTGTTTCAGTCTCCATAGTGAATTTGATGTTGGGGTGTATGGAGTTTAGATGCGTAAGGAAGTCAAGGAGTTTATCCATACCATGTGGCCAGATGATGAACGTGTCATCCACGTAACGGAAAAAGCAAGTAGGTTTCCATTCGGATGATGACAGGGCTTCCTCCTCGAAGTTCTCCATGTACAAATTTGCTACCACCGGTGAGAGTGGGCTACCCATTGCGACTCCCTCCGTTTGTTCGTAGTATTCTCCATTGAAAAGAAAATACGCGGAAGTCAGGACATGCCTAAAAAGTTCAGTGGTCTTCTCGTCAAACTTCTGACTAATCAGTTCTAGTGACTCTCGCAGGGGTACCCTCGTAAACAAGGAAACAACATCAAAACTCACCATGATATCTGACTCATTCAACCTGAAGCTATCAAGGCGTTTAACAAAATGCATGGAATTACGGATGTGATGAGGGCATTTACCCACATAAGGACTTAATATTCCCAACAGATATTTGGCCAACAAATCTGTAGGTGCCCTGATGTTGTTGACAATGGGGCGTAATGGTACCCCCTCTTTGTGAACCTTCGGGAGTCCATACAGTCAAGGCGGTACTGGACCTTGGGGTAACAATTTCTTAGCGTCACCCTCCGGTAAATCTGCGTCCTTGAGAAGCGACCTCATCTTGTTCTCCACCTTCTTTGTAGGGTCAACGCTGATCTTTCGGTAGGAATCGTCATTAGCAGGCTCTGCATCTTATCAGTGTTGTCCTTATGGGAGACAACAACTGTAGCATTGCCTTTGTCAGCCGGTAAGACAACAGAGTGCTCCCTCAGATCACGAATGGCCGCCCTCTCTTTACTGGTGATATTTGACTTCATTGGCTTGGATTTCGTCAACGCACGACAAGTTTCACGACTGTGGCTATAATCTTAGCAAGGCTTGGGAACCAGCGATTGGGTTAATCAAGAGTAAATTGAGCAAACGTATAGTTGTGACTACCACGGCGGACAGAGCCATCACACCGACGTCATTTCAGACGCCGTCGCAATCTGTTCCACCGCGCGACCGTGGCGCAGAGCGCGGACAGCGGAGGGAGCGCGCCGCGGGCAAAGAGTATTTCGCGGGCACAGAGTATTTAAATCGGCCGCCGCGGCGACCGAACCCAGTTCCCCCTGAGCAGCCATAGCGTACGGATCTCCGTACCGGCACATTCACAGGAGCTCAGTCCGTCAGTTCACCTGATGATGGCGACATGTATGATCGCCCAAATATTGTGCCCGTTGGACACTGTAAACCGGCAGCAGACCCGTGGATATTTTGATTATCAAATATGCCGGGAGAAACTCAAGAATCACACTATATAGAATAGTTTATAACACATTAATGACCCAGTAATTTTCTTAAAATTATGCAACGAAATAATGACAATATAGAAACCTATCCTTTATTTTAGTTATAACTGGTTGTTCTACTTTATTGTGATATTACTCCATTTCTTTTAATTTCATGGCAACGCAACAAAGCAAAGATGCCTTACTGTTAAATTATATATATTCACTATGTACCTATAACAAATAAAAACCCAGTATGTTGCAAAAATATGAGAAAAACATTACAGTATTTGATATACTAAACAAACTCGGTACTTATGTCCTTGGTAATTTTTGTATTATACGCATTATACTAGGATCAAAGTCATAGAATAGAATAGTATCCTTACTCACCTTTCAGTATTTATCACAGAATTGGTTTTGTCAATATTTACAGTGGAATCTAGTTTTATACAATAATCGACTACATTTGCAGAAAATAACAAGCTTATTTAACAGTTAAAACCTTTTCCTTATAACTTAGAAAAAACATATATTATTATAACTAAACAACGGAAAATCTAGAATGGAATGTAACATTATTGTGAAAAGGAAAGATGCCAGTCACCATATAGCGCAGATCCCGAGTCACAGATAGGCACAACAAAAATACACCCCCCCCTCGCCCCTCCCCCCCCCCCCCCCCCACACCCACACACACACACACACACACACACACACGCACACACTGCAGTGTAGCAGTGTGGTTCAGTTGCCAGCGACTGCAGTCGTGTGTGTGTGTGTGTGTGTGTGTGTGTGTGTGTGTGTGTGTGTGTATGTGTGTGTGTGTGGTTTATTTATTTATTGTTCCGTGGGACCAAATTAAGGAGAAGTCTCCATGGTCATGGAACGAGTCAATACATGAAATTATAACACGACTTTAGAAACAGATAAAATGAAATATTAAAAAAAAAAACATATTCAGGTGACAAGTCGTAAGTTTAAATAAAGAAAATCAACAATGTAGCACTGGAATTTGCTTAATTTTTTAGCTCTTCCAGGAGCTCCTCGACAGAATAGAAGGAGTGAGTCATGAGGAAACTCTTCAGTTTAGACTTAAAAGAGTTTGGGCTACTGCTAAGATTTTTGAGTTCTTGTGGTAGCTTATTGAAAATGGATGCAGCAGAATACTGCACTCCTTCCTGTGCAAGAGGCAAGGAACTGCATTCCAAATGCAGATTGGATTTCTGCCTAGTATTAACTGGGTGAAAGCTGCTAACTCTTGAGAATAGGGTAATATTGCTAACAACAAACGACATTAAAGAAAATATATGCTGTGAGGGCAATGTCAGAATTCCCAGACTATTGAATAGGGGTCGACAAGAGGTTCTCGAACTTACACCACATATAGCTCAAACAGCCCGTTTTTGAGCCAAAAATACCCTTTTTAAATCAAAAGAATTACCCCAAAAAACAATACCATACGACATAAGCGTATGAAAATATGCGAAGTAGACTACTTTTCGTGTTGAAGTGTCACTTATTTCAGATACTGTTCTAATGGTAAATAAAGCAGCATTTAGTTTCTGAACAAGATCCTGGACATGGGCTTTCCACAACAAATTACTATCTATCCCAACGCCTAGGAACTTGAACTGTTCCGTCTCGCTTATAATATGCCCATTCTGTCTGATCAAAATATCGGTTCTTGTTGAATTGTGAGTTAGAAACTGAAATAACTGAGTCTTACTGTGATTTAGCATCAAATTATTTTCCACAAGCCACAAACTTATTTCATGAACTACATTATTTGATACTGTTTCAATATTACACACAAGATACTTCACTATCAAGCTGGTGTCATCAGCAAACAGAAATATTTTTGAATCACCTGTAATACTAGAAGGCATATCATTTATATAAATAAGAAACAGCAGTGGCCCCAGCACCGACCCTTGGGGAATGCCCCACTTAACAGTGCCCCATTGGGACTGAACATCGCTACCACTCTCAATATTGCAGAGAATTACCTTCTGCTTTCTGTTCTTAAAGTAAGAGGAGAACCAATTGTAAGCTACTTCCCTTACTCCATAATGGTCCAACTTCTGCAGTAATATTTTGTGGTCAACACAGTCAAAAGCCTTCGTTAAATCAAAGAAAACACCTAGCGTTCGCAACCTTTTATTTAATCCGTCCAAAACCTCACAGAGAAAAGAGAATATAGCATTTTCAGTTGTTAAACCATTTCTAAAACCAAATTGAACATTTGACAACAAATTATGTGAATTTAAATGCTCCAGTAACCTTGTATATACAACCTTCTCGATAACTTTAGCAAACACTGTGTGTGTGTGTGTGTGTGTGTGTGTGTGTGAGAGAGAGAGAGAGAGAGATCTATTTTTGATGAAGGCCATACAGGCTGAAAGCTTATTTGTGACAGTCTTTTTGTTGTTCCTATCTGTGACTCGGCATCTCCGCTATATAGTGAGTGGCAACTTTCCTTTTCATAATATATTATTACAACAATTTTTAGGAATTCTTCAATTGAATAAAATTCATTTATTTAGTGGTACTGCACAAACTGAGTGTGGCAACTTATTGAAAAATTTTGTGCTGAAGTACTTGTAGTTATTATGGACTATAGCAAGGAAGGAAAATCAACCAAGTGGCTGTTTCTGGTACTGTGTACACGAACATCTTGTGTCACATGCTGAGAAATAACTGTTAACAAACAAATTCGAAACATTGCATCATTTGCAAGTTATTTAGAATTGAAGTTAGCCAATCTGGTCATTGAGTATGCAAACGCAAGCATTGTGTGCGCTAAGATCAGTGATGCACAGATGTGGACTTGTGAGTTAACACTTGTTGAAACACTCATTTTGAGTTAAAATGTGCCTTATTTGGAAGTGATAAATTTAAGCTAGGTGAGCAACAGCTATGTTCATTCGGTTTGAGGAAACCAAATGTGGAACAAGTTTGGCAACACTGTCTCTGGGAGACTACTTGAATTTGCATGTGCATCAACTTGATTCGTAACTTCAATGGTAAATAGACTCAGTAATGGTGCAACATATCAATTTTTTTAAACTATTTTTTCCCATAACCTCCCCTGCAACACCCTTTCAAGCTTTTTAGACTGTTTCTGATCACCCTGTATAAACAGAGGCTAAGCACCTTTATAATGCCGACTCATTTTGCTTTCTTCTGGCACCTGAAAATACATTTAGGTCCTGTGGAATTACCCAAAAGCAATGTTCCATACTGCAAATGAAAACAGAAGAGAGTGAAGTACGACTGGAGTAACAACTGTCTACTCACACTATTTCTTAACTTATACAATAAAAGAAGTACATGGGCTAGTTTACTGCACAGACATTTGATGTGTCACAAGAGAGTTTCTGGTCTGAGATCAGTTTCACTGTTTTATTTTAAATTTTAGTTACCTCAAGATTAAAAATTATTTCTCCTGTTTTTGTCTGGTTTACGTATAGCTGATTGGCATGACATCAGTGACCACTCATTTACATAATTTATCTGTTGTTATCTGGTGCACTTAGTAAATTCTCTCCAGCGGTTACTAGCATCGTATCGTCAGCATACAGTATAATAATAATAATAATAATAATAATAATAATAATAATAATAATAATATCAATATAATGGAAGGAAACATTCCACGTGGGAAAAATTATATATAAAAACAAAGATGAGGTGACTTACCGAACAAAAGCGCTGGCAGGTCGATAGACACACAAACATACACACAAAATTAAGGTGTGTGCGAGTGTATACCTGTCCTTTTTTCCCCCTAAGGTAAGTCTTTCCGCTCCCGGGATTGGAATGACTCCTTACCCTCTCCCTTAATACCCACTTCCTTTCGTCTTCCCCTCTCCTTCCCTCTTTCCTGATGAGGCAACAGTTTGTTGCGAAAGCTTGAATTTTGTGTGTATGTTTGTGTTTGTTTGTGTGTCTATCGACCTGCCAGCACTTTTGTTCGGTAAGTCACCTCATCTTTGTTTTTATATATAATAATAATAATAATAATTTTATTGTCATTCGGCCATTACAGCAATAGACAACGTCATATACATACTAAAATACAATTAATAGTTTGAAAGAAACAACAGGTTTCTTGTTAACATTATAGTATTATATTACAGTTGATAAATTCTCTTATGTCATAGAATGGGTGGAGGACTAGCCAGTCATGAATTGTTTGTTTGAATAATTGTTCAGGTAATTCTTGAACAGATTGAGGAAGTTTATTAAATAATTTGTACCCCATGATTTCGTAGCTGTTGAGTGACTTTGACAACCTGTGGTAAGGAATATAGAGGCACCTATTCCTTCTTGTATTGTGGCTGTGTACATTTTCTCTGGTTTTTGTTTCTGGTAATTTCTTCTTCGTATAAATTAGAACATAGTATATGTACAAGTTTATAACAGTCATGATTTTCTGTTCACAGAACAATGGTTTACAGTGTGCCTTATATGCAGAACCAGTAATTATCCTAATAGCTTTTTTTTGCAGTATTAATATGTCATGTACACAGCTAGAGTTCCCCCACAAAATAATTCCATATGTTATTATACTCTGAAAGAATGAAAAATAGGATGTTCTAACATATTTTTCAGGAACACAATCCATAAGTCGCCTTAACAGGTAAATAACTCTAGACAATTTACCACTAATATATTGTACATGTTTACCCCAAGATAATTTATCATCAATGTATACCCCCAAAAATTTGACATAACTTGGATCGTCTGACAGAAGCTTGTCTCTAAGACTACAGACCATCTGCTGTGTTTTGTTTTCATTCAGCAGGAATCCATTTGCCTTGAACCAATAGGATGCTTGGTCAATTGTCTTTGCTGCACAAGTTTTTCTTGCAGAGTACATAATTCAGAAAGTCATTAATGTAGACAATGAAAAGGAAAGGTCCAAGAGTAGAGTCTTGGGGGTACCCCTCTTTTAACTGGGAATAATGCAGATTCCAGCTTATTTGCATATACAAGCTGCAACCTACTGCTTAAATAAGATTTGAATAAACTGGCTGATTTACCCTCAGTACCACAGTATTTTAACATTTTGATGTTTTCGTCATGTAACACTGAGTCAAGTGGTTTGCTTAAATCAATAGTGAGAGAAGTGACACTTTGACTTCCTTTGCTTTATGATGAAACTAGCTGCAACCTACAATGTAACCCACGGATAAACAGTCAGCTGTAAGAAAATGTTAATGCTGAAACTCGCTACCCACATATATGCACTATCAAAAAAGTTCTCTTGTAGGTACTGCGACATCAGCTACTTGCGGTCCAGCAAAATGGTTGCAGAAAACTGGTCCCTCAAAATTCATTCATTGACTTAAGCAAAAATTTGTACTTGATTGAGTAGCAAAGTACAAAATGTGCCAAGAAAGGGGGCAAATAACTGCATGACCATCTGTGAAATGTCTAGCACGGAAAATATCATAATTATCTTGGTATGTATGGGGAGCCAGGATCTACTGCAATAAGTCTCTGTAAACAACATTCCAAGACTTCTTGCCTTCCTTGAATATGTACAGATCTTGAGCTATCGATACATGTGAGCAGCCAATGTAGAGCTGTCCGTGCCAGAAACATGGGGCGCCCAGATGAATACCGGCCACTTTTAAAGATTGTCCCTGACTCTTATTTACAGGGATCAAAATGGCTACTGTCATTGGGAACTGCAGGTGTTTAAACTGGAATGGCAAGCTTGTTGGGATAATGGGAATTCATGGTATTAATACTCTCTCTCCCTTGGCTCCGCTGGTGATGATAGAGGCCTGTACGATATGCCTTCTCAGGTCCGTGACACACAACTTGGTGCCACTGCACAATTATGGTGCATCCAGGATATGCATCAATAACACATGCACACCCACCTTTAGCTCCAACTTGTAGGATGGCACCCTCGACAGCTCTAATGAGTTGAAGTTGCATCATCTCTTGTCATCACTGTATCGATTGATGTATAGGTGGTCACCTCACCATGTACCTGAGCATTAATTTTTTTATGGATGTTTCCCACCAATTCATTCTTAGGCGGCAAGATAACTCTTTCACATAACCACTCCTCATTGTTCAAGTTTTCATGTAAGCTTGGAAAACCTCGTTAATTAGATTATCTTCTGACTTTACAACATTGTAGAAAAGGCTTTCAGATTTTGTTAAGTCTTCCGCATCCATTGCCATGCTGCCCTCACCAATCTCGACTCTTGGTCATTGTCTCATCTACATCTACTGTTGAGATTCAAATTTTACTGCCACATAATATCGTTGGTGTCCACAGACATTGTTATGTACACAGTTGTCCTACCAGTGTATGTTCTCTGTCTGTGTGTGTTCTCTGTCTGTGTGCGTTCTCTGTCTGTGTGTTCCTTTATGAATAAAGTTGTTCGTTAAACACGTGTTGTTGCTGTAATTTCAAGTCCTAATCCTAACAGGTTACAGGCCCAGATCACGCGATAGGTAAAAGCGATACTCTTCGTTTACACGAAAACAGAAATTCGTAAGCTGAAGTGCGGGAATAAACTGAGTCCGTTAACGCGACTAATATAGCGCACATGGCTGCTGCACACAGAGTTCGAGTGGAAACGTTATCATGCGATAACTATGACACAAGGAGAATTCAAGTCGAAGCACTACTCATCAAGAACGACATGTGGGGGTATGTATCTGGAGACATACCGCAACCTGAAGTGACTGGTGAAGGCACCGCACTCGCTGCTGCACAAGCCGCGTACAAAGTGTGGTTAGCTGCAGACAGGAGGGCGAATGCAGACCTCATTCTATCCATCAGCCCCATGGAACTGAAGCAAGTGAAGAACTGCAGCACATCGCGTCAGGTATGGCTCAAACTTGAATCAATTTATGCATCCAAAGGATCTGCTCGCCAAACAACGCTACTTACTCTTCACAAGATGCAACCTAGTGATGATGTAACACAGCATCTTAATGAATTCTTTGATGCAGTGGACAAATTACAAGCAATGGACATCAATATAAACAGTGATTTATTGTCGATAATGCTGCTCTATAGTTTGCCAGATAGTTATGATAATTTTAGGTGTGCAATCGAATCTCGTGATAACCTACCCGATGTTGAGACACTAAAAGTGAAAATCTTGGATGAAAACAACACGAGAGTTCAGAAAGACAGTGAAAATGCAAGTGCTGTGATGTTTGTCAAACTGGTCAGGCCTAAACATTTCATAAACAAATCAAAAGGTACATAAAGTGACTGTGCCAAATCAGAGCAAAAATCAAAACAGAAGAAAAGGCGGGAAAAATCATCATTCAGGTGCAGTTTTTGCAACAAGATTGGTTGGTTGGTTTGTGGAAGGAGACCAGACAGCGAGGTCATCGGTCTCATCGGATTAGGGAAGGACGGGGAAGGAAGTCGGCCGTGCCCTGTGAAAGGAACCATCCCAGCATTTGCCTGGAGCGATTTAGGGAAATCACGGAAAACCTAAATCAGGAAGGCCGGACGCGGGATTGAACCGTCGTCCTCCCGAATGCGAGTCCAGTGTCTAACCACTGCGCCACCTCGCTCGGTTGCAACAAGAAAGGCCACAAAGAAGAAGAGTGTTTCTTCAAAATGAAGCTACTTGCGCAAGCTGCAAATAAAGTTGATGAAGGTCATTACTGTTTTTCCATTAATGAACATGCTCCGAAAGCTCGTGAACCAAACATTTTGTGGTGTATAGACAGTGGTTGCACATCACTCATGTGTAACGACCCGAAAGTGTTCACAAGCATAACCAAAGCACAAGAAAGTTTAACGCTTGCAGACAACAGTGCTATGCAAGTGACAGCTGAAGGTGACATACGCATCAAAATCTCAGCCAGTGATACCAACTCCATTACGCTCAAAAACACTTTGTATGTACCAAAACTCGGAACCAATCTAATCTCAGTTGCAAAGGTTGTGGACAGCAATCAAACTGTAACCTTTGAGAAAAATCGTGCAGTTATAAGGGACACTAACGATAAGGTTAAGGTGATTGCAAACAGAGTTGGTAACCTGTTTTACTCGCATGAAAACAGCCCAAAGGCCTGTACAGCTGCCGAGACAAAAATTACGAAAAGTGACACGCATATCTGGCATGCTTGATTAGGACACTTGAACTCTGGAGATATGATTAGAATGCTCAAGGAAGAGTATGTGACAGGCTTAAAATTCATTGATGCAGACTTCACCAAGTGCACTACATGTCTCGAAGGAAAGATCACATCCATCCCCTTCACCAGGCGGGATGAAAACAAAAGTGACCTTCTGGAGTTAGTACATTCACATGTCTGTGAGCCAATGAGAGAAAAATCTCTAGGTGGTGAAAGATATTTTGTAACCTTCATGAATGACCACAGCAGATGGTGTCAAGTCTACTTTCTTCGACACAAGGGGGAAGTTGTGGACAGATTTGTTGAATTCAAGAACTTTGCTGAAAATCAGACTGGATGTAAAATAAAATCTTTCCAGTCAGATAACGGCAAGGAATACTGCAACGAAAGGATGGACTCCATCATCCAAGCGGCAGGAATACAGCGACGTCAAACAGTTCCTTATACACCACAACAGAATGGTGTTACTGAATGACAGAACCGATCCTTGGTTAAAGTGGCTCGCTGCATGATGCTGGAGTCTGGACAGCCACCATCACTTTGGGCCGAAGCTATTAACACAGCCAACCAAATCCGAAATCGCTGCCTAACCAAAGGACTTTAAGGTGGAACTCCATATGAAAAGTGGATGAAGAAGAAACCAGACCGGTCACACCTTCGTGTATTCGGTGAAAGTGTCATCATACTGGACAAATCGCCAAATAAGGGGAAGTTTGATCTGAGAGGCAAGCAAGGAATCTTTGTAGGCTACTCAGACTGTTCAAGTATCTATTGTGTGTGTGTGACAAAAGACCACAAGATACGCACATCATGAGATGTCAGGTTCCTTGATCATAACAGTTTTGAACCCAAGCAAACCTATGTAGACCTCTCTGCAAATGAACATCATCATTTCCAAAGAAGAAGCATCTGCATGGACCTTTCACCATGAGATTTGAGTGACAACAGAAGCTGTGAGTCAGAATCATTCTCTGATGAAGAACCACTTTACGGTTTTGAAGAAGAAGAAGTCACCTCGCTACCACATGATATCATTTCAAATGTTAACCTGTCATATGAAGAGGACAGCAATTCCTCAAGTGTCACACTTGCTCCACAGCTTGCACCAGATGTTTCAAGTCATGACATCAACTTTGCTGCTAAAGCAACAAAAATCAATGTTGAGGATGCATTGAACGGTCCAGATAGTCAAGAACGGTTTAGCGCTATATACAATGAAGTCAAATCGCTAGTCAAGAATGAAACCTCGGACATCATGGACAGACAAGCAAACAGAAAAATAATTGACTGCAGAACTGTCTTCAGAAACACAAGCGGCAGTTATGGATCCTGCTACAAAGAAAGGCCAGAATAGTTGCATGAGGATTCAACCAAAGACCTGGAGTTGACCTTGTGGAAACATTCCC
The DNA here is from genome assembly GCF_021461395.2 of Schistocerca americana. NCBI lineage: Eukaryota > Metazoa > Arthropoda > Insecta > Orthoptera > Acrididae > Schistocerca > Schistocerca americana. Next base: position 105,196,881 of record NC_060119.1, read on the forward strand.
TCCAGTTGCAAGAATCGAATCAGTCAGACTCCTCATGGCTCTAGCAGTGAAGTTTAACTTGCATGTCTCACAGCTGGATATCTCCACTGCATTCCTCAAAGGTGAAGTTGATACTGAAATCTTCATGGAACAGCCAGACTCATTAGCCAAGTTCTTACAGAAGATGAGAGATGTAGAGGAGGACCATCACATAGCCAAAAAGGCAGATGATATGCTCCAGAAGTTAAAATCTGGTGACAAAGTGTGCAAGCTTACGATAGCCATCTACGGATTGCGCCACGCTGGCAGACAGTGGCATGCCAAATTAAATGCCACATTGATGTCAATCTGATTGCAGCCCACTAGTGCAGATCCTTGTGTATATGTGGACAGTATGGGAAATTCTCAAGTCTTCCTGCTCACTTATGTTGACAACATCGTAATTGCGTCATCAGACCCGGAAAGAACAAGGCAGATCCAGGACAAGTTATCTGCCAGATTCGACGTCAAGTATCTTGGTCTTGTGAAATGCTCCCTGGGCATTGACATAAATCAGTCTGTTGACAAACTCATGCTGTGTCAAAGTGGCTACATCAGAGAAGTTTTACACCAATTCCGAATGGGTGACTGCAAGCCCTTAAGAACCCCGTTGGCGACCGGGATCAAACTGAATGTTGCAGCTGCAAGTACAGTGAATGGGACTCAGTATCCATTCAGGGAACTGCTCGGAGTGTTGATGTACATCGCCATTGGCACTCGCCCTAATATATGCCATGCAGTCAACAAGCTAAGCCAATACAACAACAGCCATAATCTTGTTCACTGGTAGGCAGCTAAACGAATCCTTACATACCTCAAGGGAGCAATTGATAAGAAACTAACCTACGTCAAGGATAAAGAGGGAATATTCGGTTTTGCAGATGCTGACTGTGGAAATTCTGATGCTGACAGGAAGTCGTATACTGGTTACAACTTCATCTTGTGCAAGTCAGCAATCTCATGGTGTTTGCGCAAGCAGAGGACCGTCGCTCTCTCATCAACTGAGGCTGAGTATATGAGTATCTCCGAAGCAGCAAAGGAGGCGATTCACCTATCAACCTTTGTGAAGGAGCTGTGTTTAGTGGAGCTATCAAACATTGTACTGTTCAATGACAACCAGTCAGCTGGAAAATTAGCAAATAATCCAGTTTTCCACTCAAAGACAAAACATATTCACATAAAGTACCACTTCATTCGCCAGGCCCTGCAAGATTATCCACTGAAACTGGAATATCGGTCAACAGAAGATATGGTAGCAGACATGCTGACGAAGGCCCTTCCTGCACCAAAGCATGAGATGTGTGTTGTTGGACTCAGACTGCGAACCTAGAACCACAAACTTACACACTCAAGTTCATCGATTTACACCTGTGTGTAAAAATTGAGGGGGCGTGTTGAGATTCAAATTTTACCGCCACATAATATTGTTGGCGTCCACAGATGTTGTTATGTACACAGTTGTCCTAGCAGTGTGTGTTCTCTGTCTGTGTGTGTTCCTTGTTGAGTGTGTGGTCCTTTATGAATAAAGTTGTTCGTTAAACATGTGTCGTTGCTGTAATTTCAAGTCCTAATCCTAACATCTACATCTACATCTACATCTACATGGTTACGTTCCTTGTTTACTGTGTGGTCCTTTATGAATAAAGTTGTTCGTTAAACATGTGTCGTCGCTGTAATTTCAAGTCCTAATCCTAACATCTACATCTACATCTACATGGTTACTCTGCAATTCACACTTAATTGTCCGGAAGACAGTTCATCGAACCATTTTCATACTACTTCTCTACCATTCCTCTCTCAAATGGCACGTGGGAAAAAGGAACACCTGAATCCTTCTGTTCGAGCTCTGATTTCTCTTATTTTATTATGATGATTATTTCTCTCTATGTAGGTGGGTGTCGACAAAATATTTTCACATTCAGAAGAGAAAGTTGGTGACTGAAATTTCATAAATAGATCTCGCCACAAAGCTTACACTACACTCGTTCGTCCTCTGTTAGAATATTGCTCTGCGGTGTGGGATCCTTACCAGGTGGGACTGACGGAGGACATCAAAAGGGTGCAAAAAAGGGCAGCGCTCGTTTTGTATTATCACGTAATAGGGGAGAGTGTGTGGCAGATATGATACGCGAGTTGGGAAGGAAGTCATTAAAGTAAAGACATTTTTCGTCGCGGCGAGATCTATTTACGAAATTTCAGTCACCAACTTTCTCTTCCGAATGCGAAAATATTTTGTTGAGCCCAGCCTACATAGGTAGGAATGATCATCAAAATAAAATAAGAGAAATCAGAGCTCGAACAGAAAGGTTTAGGTATTCGTTTTTCCCTCGCGCTGTTCGGGAGTGGAATGGTAGAGAGATAGTATGATTGTGGTTCGATGAACCCTCTGCCAAGCACTTAAATGTGAATTGCAGAGTAGTCATGTAGATGTAGAAAACTGCCTTTGCTTCAGCGACTGCCACCCCAATTCTTGTATAATATCAGTGACACTCTCACCTCTGTTGCGCAATAACACAAAACGAGCTGCACTTCTTTGCACTTTTTCGATGTCCTCCATCAATCCTAACTAGTAAGGATCCCATACTATACAGCAATATTCCAGCAGAGGATGGACAAGTGTAATGTAGGCTGTCTCTTTAGTGAGTTTGTCGCATCTTCTAAGTGTTCTGCCAAAAAAGCGGAGTCTTCGTCTCGCTTTCCCCACACTATTATCTATGTGGTCTTTCCAATCTAAGTTGCTCGTAATTGTAATTCCTAGGTATTTAGTCGAATTGACAGCCCTTAGATTTGTGCGATTTATCGTATACCCAAAATTTATCGGATTTCTTTTAGTACCCATGTGGATGACCTCGCACTTTTCTTTGTTTAGTGCCAATTGCCACTTTTCGCATCATATAGAAATTCTCTCTAGATAATTTGGTAATTGGAAATGATCATCTAATGATTTTACTAGATGGTAAATTACAGTGTCATCTGCAAACAATCTAAGGGGGCTGCTCAGATTATCATCTAGATCATTTATGTAAATCAGGAACAGCAGAGGACCTATGACACTACCTTGTGGAACGTCAGATATCACTTCTGTTCAACTCGATGATTTACTGTCTGTCACTATGAACCGTGACCTCTCTGAGAGGAAATCACGAATCCAGCCACACAACTGAGACAATACTCCAGATGTACGCAATTTGATTAATAGTTGCTTGTGAGGAACGGTATCAAAAGCCTTCTGGAAATCTAGGAATATGGAATCAATCTGAGATCCTTTGTTGACAGCACTCATTACTTCATGGGAATAAAGAGCTAGCTGTGTTGCACAAGAACGGTATTTTCTGAATCCGTGTTGGTTATGTATCAATAAGTCATTTTCTTCAAGGCAATTCATAATGTTCAAGTACAGCACATGCTCCAAAATTCCTATTCCAAATTGAGGTCAGTGATATGGGTCTGTAATTCAATGGGTTACTCCTATTTCCTTTCTTGAATATTTGTGTGACCTTTCCAGTCTTCAGGAACAGACCTTCTGCCAAGTGAGCAGTTGTGTATGAATGCTAAGAAAGGCACTACTGTGTCTGTATACTCTGAAAGGAACCCGATTGGTATACCATCTGGACCAGAAGACTTTCCTTTCTGAAGTGATTTAAGTTGTTTCACAACACCTAAGATATCTACTTTTATGCCACTCATGCTAACAGCTGTTCTGGTTTCGAATTCTGGGATATTTACTTTGTCTTCTTTCATGAAGGAATTACAGAAAACTGTATTTAGTGACTCTGCTTTAGTGGCACCATCATTGGTAACATTTCCATCACTATCACGCAGTTATAGTATAAGTTGTCAGCTCTAAATTTTCTACATGTACCTGCAGTGGCGATGATTTGAGGCATGTGTTCACCTCATCTGCCATAGAGCCTCGTTAGATGACTGGCAGCACCTGTCGGAAGTGGCCTGCGAACAAGACAATGACTCCACCCATCAACATTCAGTTATTGCAGATGTCTTGCAAGCTTCAGCCGAGCACCTCAATCGCATGCTTGTGTGATATCCAGCATTCACCCCATGCAATCAATCTGCACTGCTGAAACAGAGTGGCACGACCACTGCTCTTGCTGACATTGCAAGTGAATGTTTCCTCATTCGCAAGGTTCACAGGATGCTTGAACACTGAATGGGCAGTTCTTCCTCTGCTGCAAGGTTGTGGCTATCCCAGAGGACACAATAAATAGCACAACATTCCTGTCCTTGAGCAACTGGGCCAGCTGCAAATTCAACAGAAATGTCTTGCCATTGCCCCCAAGTGTGCACAAGAAATGAACTCATCCGATCTCCACATTATTCAAAATTTTATTGAAAATGTGCCTTTGCTCTGGTAATAGGAGGGGATTAGCTTGGGCAACTTGGGCCTCCAAGGCTGCTGTGTCATAACTATGAGTTCCCTGACCAAATCAGTGGACAGCCCTCCCGCCCATTGTAGTGTAGGCATGCTGAAATCAGACAGCTGTTTTCCCACCACCAAGAAAACTTTGTCCTCAATAAGCTTCAGCACTTCATTAAAATATGTCAAAACTGGACTGTGCTGAACCTTGGTAATAATGCTCAATTTCTTCGGATAATGTTTTATATTTATTCCAAAATGTATTCAGGTTCAAGAGTCCACAGGTGTTCAACATGACAGCAAAGAGCTCTCTCAACTTCGCTGGTGACCAGCACAATATGGTGTCCTCCATTGTAGCGTCATCTTCCAAAACTCCTATCGCCTCATATGCTTCCTCAAACATGGCTTTTCCATCTCTGTCAACTGTTTACAGGGTCTGAAAACTGATAGGGGCCCAGATGCGGGTCAGAAGCAACTATACACAATAACACTCAAAGTGTATTACAGGTGTGGTGTAAATTCTACCCAGGGCCTCAGACACCTTCACAGCTTGCCAGCCCTCAACCAGGGTGTCCTGCACATGACTTTTCCATTCTTTCTGTGACACTTTCCATGTGTGATATTTTGGCACATAGGCATACAGTAAAGTTCTGCCAAAGTCGTCCATCTGGCATACATGGAAAAATGTGGTGAGGGTAGTAGTGGGCAGTGTCGCTATTCAATTGTGCAAACTGTCTCCATGAAGTACGCACACTTACTGTTAGGAAGGTGCGCCACTAGATGTGTCATGTCGGGTGCTTCTCGTGAAACAGCAAGCCCACCATGCAGCTTTGTTGCCGTTCACAAATCGATCTGCTGTAAACATCCGCACATCGTCTCTTGGATCAATATTAGAACACTCCTGCTGTTGCACAATAAATATTGCCTGGTCACTGCCTCTGTTTATGTATTTGCAAATATATTTAATTGCCTTAACCAAGTTACAAATCTCTACATTAATGTGAGCAATAAATATAATGGAAAGGAGAGGTGAGCACGGAATGATGCAGCTGCTGTCCAGTACAACTTCTTGTGCCATACCTCTATCCTGCCTCGAGCATGGATGTGTGTGATGTCCTTAGGTTAGTTAGTTTTAATTAGTTCTAAGTTCTAGGGGACTGATGACCACAGATGTTAAGTCCCATAGTGTTCAGAGCCATTTGAACCATACATTGTCGTTCATTTGGGTCTCTTTTAAAAGTGGCCCAGAATACTTTTTGGTGAATTTCTTGTCCTTCATGGCTGGCGGCACAGGTTTCAATGCTCTGCAAGGACCGTGGAGCATAGGCTCTTAGTGACTGTGTCCTATAGCTTTTTGTCCACATTGGGGTCAGGCAACTCTGGTAATGTCACATCATACATTTATTTCAGTCACAATTTCTGCTTTAACCAAGAAGCAAGTGCACATGGAGCAAGTCACGCTTTTGCCACTCAATGGAATACATGAAGCACTGTTCTTTCACCTAAATCTTGCCCTGTCACCAGCTTCTGCATTTTAATCCCTTCCTGGCCATTCCAAAACAGGGCATCACAATAGTGGTGCATATCAATGATCCTGGTGACAGAGTCATCGTGCTCGTGATCCTGGTGATGGAGTTGTCATGCTTGCGCAGGACAATGTCCCCAGGGCAGTTGGGTTATCATCCGTGACCATAGCTGTGACATTGGTCACGGCCATTGTGCTGTAGCAGCATGTGCGCTGCCCGCTTGGCACATGGATCACCAACTTGCAGCTCTCGTCAGGCATGTTCTCCAGAGCTGTACCAATACATTGTGATTTTGTAGAACTTTCTGAATTTTCAGTCCAGTCACCTGTTCAACTCCCTGAATAATTTGACACAGAATTTCAGTCTCCTGCTTGTCATCCCGATAAAATAAACTAGCAAAAATTGTGCTTCACCATTGGACAGAGGGAAAAGCGACCCGATTTTATGGTGCTCTTGCCCCTGCACTGTAAAGGTAAATGAAAAAACAGGCATAGTGAGAATTCTATTGACCTCAAAGGCGCTCATGTGAAAACATGAATTATATTTTTTGTACAGTTTAGGAACTGCTGTGCCTCATCAGTCTATCCAGAAAATAATTCCTTTAAAGGATCCACCAGCTCTTCTAATGCAGGAACAGATACCTTGCCCCCAGAACAACACATTCCCACTGTTTCCTACTTCCATTTCAAGGTCCCACAAAATCTGCATGCCTTGTTCATACTGTCAATTTTTATGAGCCTGTGGTCACTGTAATCCAATGTTGGATTATGGTCAAAATCATTTTTTTTTTTTTAATACAAAACCCCAGGTATTCATCGCAAATATTTGCCGATGTTCAACTTGTCACTGAGCAACAGTGTGTCAGTGTGAAGCTGCTTCCTTGACTGTTTCAGTGGCACACACAGATGCTATGCATGCTGTATTCACCTGACGCCAAGAAGCCCCATTTTCAGTGGTCTCAGAAACATGCTGAGATGCAATGCATTTAGTATTCTGCTGATGTCAAGCATAAGTCTGCTCAGGAGTTTCAGCCACTCGTGCACTTGCCTGATGCTTAACTTCCACATATGACATTTTAGTCACATTATCCATCACATGGGAACAGTAGTCATGCTGGCCATCCCATGGTAACAGTTGTTTGCTTCAGAATAAAAGACAGCCTTTGTGTTAATTCAGGGTTTAGATTATCTACATTCCAAAGTTCCTCTAAAACCATATACCTGCTTCAACATGAATGGGTAGCAAACATACTAACTCTATAGAGAAGGAGAATAAGCAATTTTTTGATTCAGTGCATCACAAACTTTATAACATTTGCTTGTGAAGCAATGTCATGAGCCCTCATGTGTGTGCCTGTTACCAGTAGATAAGCTTGCATATCATAATCCAGCCCCAATAAAGTTCTAGGAACCTTTACATGTAAAGGATGCCTCTTTGTTTGTCACACAGCATTTACATAATGAGATCATTGTGAGCCTTCAAGGTGACTTCATAGATGCCCAGGAGTTTCTGACACAATCGTAATATAAAAAGCAAATATTAGTGGGAAGCAATGTTGTAATTGTACCAATTTCTAATAAGAAAGTCCCAGAACATTTTCCAAAAATATGAAATAAGGAAAAAAGATTGCAGCAGGGTGTGAACCTGGGTATTACATAATTCAGTTTGGCAACATGATGTCTCTAACAGCGTGGTTACGCAAAACATTCTAATGTTGCTATTTCATATGATGTAATAGCAGCCTGTTAAGACTTACTGCCAATATAGTTTTAAATGATATTTAAGTAGAACAAATCATACAAAGGATGTTGAGTTTGTGTTAAATCTTCAATGCTGTGTTGCCTAGAAATGCAATATTGTCGTAACACAATTTCCAATCTGGAAATTAGCATTTAAGCAGCGCGCTTTTTGATTGGCTTTCCTGCTGTGACTTTTCATTGGCTGTTGCTCACAGTTCAATTATTGTTCCATATTTCATGTTATATGCTTCATACAAATACATACTTTGTATCACACAGTATGTTAATCCAGGGTATAAGCTATGCCCACGTCAAATTTTATCCAAATCTGTCCATCCGTTTTAGCCTGATGCAGTAACAAACATACACACAAATTCTTGCATTTATAGTATATATGGGAAATGAGATTACTGAATACAAAGTAGGACTGCTTAGTTTGTTTACCAATTTGTAAATGTCATTTAAAGTGATTAATATCCAAGTAATTCCTCACTTCTTGTCTGTTTTGCATAAGTAAGGAGGGCTTCTGCATCTAATGTAGAATTATTGAGTGGAATCGTGGTGCTGGCAATATTTATAAAATATTCAATGAGAGTATCACAGTCAACAGGCATATTACACAATTGGCCATTAAAATTGCTACACCACAAAGATGACATGCTACAGACACAAAAATTAACCAACATGAAGAAGATGCTGTGATACGCAAATGATTAGCTTTTCAGAGCATTCACACAAGGTTGGCGCCAGTGGTGACACCTACAACATGCTGACATGAGGAAAGTTTCCAACCGATTTCTCATACACAAACAGCAGTTGACCGCCGTTGCCTGGTGAAACGTTGTTGTGATGCCTCGTGTAAGGATGAGAAATCCATACCATCACGTTTCCGACTTTGATAAAGGTCGGATTGTAGCCTATCCCAATTGCGGTTTATCGTATCACGACATTGCTGCTCGAGTTGGTCGAGATCCAATGACTGTTAGCAGAATATGGAATCGGTGGGTTCATGAGGGTAATACGGAACGCCGTGCTGGATCACAACAGCCTCGTATCACTAGCAGTCGAGATGACAGGCATCTTATCCGCATGGCTGTAACGGATCGTGAAGCCAGTTCTCAATCCCTGAGTCAACAGATGGGGACGTTTGCAAGACAACAACCATCAGCACGAACAGTTCAACGAAGTTTGCAGCAGCATGGACTATCAGCTCGGAGATCATGACTGCGGTTACCCTTGACACTGCATCACAGACAGGAGAGGCTGCGGTGGTGTATTCAACAACAAACCTGGGTGCACGAATGGCAAAACGTCTTTTTTTCGGATGAATCCAGGTTCTGCTTACAGCATCATGTTGGTCGCATCTGTGTTTGGCGACATCGCGGTGAACGCACATTGGAAGCGTGTACTCGTCATTGCCATTCTGGCATATCACCCGGCGTGATGGTATGCGGTGCCATTGGTTACACGTCTCGGTCACCTCTTGTTCGCATTGACGGCACTTTGAACAGTGGACATTACATTTCAGATGTGTTACTACCTGTGGCTCTACCCTTCATTCGATCCCTGCGAAAACCTACATTCCAGCAGGATAATGCACGACCGCATGTTGCAGGTCATGTACGGTCCTTTCTGGATACAGAAAAAGTTCGACTGCTGCCCTGGCCAGACCTTCTCCAGATCTCTCACCAACTGAAAATGTCTGGTCAATGGTGGCCAAGCAATTAGCTCGTCAGAATACGCCAGTCACTACTCTTGATGAATTGTGGTACGGTGTTGAAGCTGCATGGGCAGCTGTACCTGTAAACGGCATCCAAGCTCTGTTTGACTCAATGCCCAGGCATATCAAGGCCGTTATTACGACCAGAGGTGGTTGTTCTGGGTACTGATTTCTCAGGATCTATGCACCCAAATTGCATGAAAATGTAATCACATGTCAGTTCTAGTATAATATATTTGTCCAATGAATACCCGTTTATCATCTGCATTTCTTCTTGGTGTAGCAATTTTGATGGCCAGTAGTGTATTTTCTTTACTGATATTATTAATTTTCCTTTTAATTACCTTCCACCCTGCTTTACATTTATTGTTAGGACTTCAAACAACATATCACTTGCACTGCACTTAGCATTTTTTATTTCAGATCTGTAGAGTTTGTTCGCAGCTCGTAGTCTAGTGGTTAGCACTGCCGCCTATGGAACACGGGGTCCAGGATTCAATTCCCAGTCTGGCTGGGGATTTTCTCTGTGTGGGGATTGGGTGTTTTTGTTGTCATCATTTCTTCTTCTTCTTCTTCTTCTTCTTCATCTTCATATTCATCTTCATCTTCATCATCATCCATGACAGTGGCTAGATCAGACTGTGTAAAAAAAAAATTGGACTGTGTAAAAATTGGGACTTTGTACTGATGACCGCACAGTTGTGTGCCCCACAAACAAATCATCATCATCATCATCATCATCATCTGTACAGTTTTTTCATATTTACATAATTTTCCTTGTCCCTATCACTTCCATGAGGCTTACCTCTCAGAATAAATAATAATATCCTGATTTTGATTACTTGTGGAGTGTAGCACTTGTTGATATGATGCTGCTTATGTATAATATTAGTACATCTTTTGGTTACAGTGGGGCATGCATTTGATCTCTGCCACAAAAATTGAAAAGCATTCATCAATTGTTTTATCATTATCCTTTACATGAGACCAATCCATTTCTTTTAACTAATCTATCATATTGTTTACAATAGATTTATCTACAATTCTGTACGTCACTTGTCTTTCTGTGGTACTGAGAGCTGAATTTTCTATCTGAAGCCACAGCCCTGCACGGTCTGATATTCTTATTTCTATAACATGACATTCAAGAGAGTATCTATGTACATTACTAATTATGTTATTAAACCATGTATTCAGTCCAATGTGTTTTTCATTGAGACAGTAATAGTTCAATGACTTTGGAGAATTAACCATGTGAATCACATTTTTCTCTTTGCATTATTATATCCACATTAATATCACCTACTGTACATCAACAATTTTATGCTGTTTAAATTTTGACAACTGCAACATTAAAGTGGTAATTTTTTTCTACAAATGCTATCTCATCAGAGCTTGGAGTACAAAAAACTGAGACAATCACAAGTTATGTGTGTGTATTAACACTTCAAATGTGCCTTCAAGGCATATTCTGGTAATATATGATTCAGGTATGTAAATCAAGGTTTTACATTAATATGAAGAAGAAGAATATTGGTACAGAAGTGCATTTTGATTTCACTGAGTCTTGCATGCTTGTTTATTTTCACTTGGTGATCTAGAGCAGCACAATTATCTGAATGAATTAGTTTGCTGCAGTTTTATAATTTTGTTTACCTCCTGGCACAGAAAATTTTTACATGCTCATAATGTTCAGTGTGCAAATTTTTTCGAGTCTACTAGTACCCACCACATTGCATTTTGCACAAGTGGAGCATAGTAATCTGATTTTGATAATGATTTTATGGCTCTCTTAGTTTACATGTGAATTAAAGATCACGTCAGATCTCTGTGGTATAGTCACAAATGTGTGTTTCATCTCATTCATATCAACAAATTCTTCATACCTGCTACACATGTTTTGGATTCTTTATGTTCTATGTCATTTATACCAGTCACACAAGCACAAATTCACTGCCCTTCAGTATATTCCTATGTTCCAAAGACAATGCCATTAACACTTTTCATCCTCATGCCAGGTGGCATGATGCCAGTTGCACAAAAGCCCATATTCACATCACATACAATGCTAGCTAGTTTTCTGCTATGGCTGTCGACTGCAGAAATAACTTTGCATTTCTTTGTATGCTGTTTGTGATTACTGCCGACATTAAATTTACAAGTTTATATTTTGTTTTGAGTTTCAAGTTGGCTGGAATGTTCACTTTCAATGTTTACAGACTTATTGCTGTTTCCCGCCAACACACTGAACCTGTTTGTGCACATGAGATTAGATTTATTTGATGAGTTGACACTTTTTTAATTACTTTGTTTGTCATTTCTAGAGAAAAAGAAAGCGTGTTTCAATTATTCCTGCTCTTTTGCCTATTATTTTCAGTGTCAAATGTATTTGAATTGTTTACAGTACTTTTGGCCATTAATTTATGTCTAATGTTTCATTTTCCAATGCTGGAGACAACGTCAGAGGCCATAAAGACTCACACAACAGTTTCAAACCTACAACACTGCAGCATGCCGAGCTGCTTATACGTACCCATGCAATGGTCAATTCATGAAGTCATCAAACCCCTGCCTAAGATAGCAGATTCACACTAACATGTGTTATGGAACATATAATGTAGAACAGTTGGTCCTGTTGGTTTATTTAGCACTAAGGTCTACAACTTGCATAATTTCAAACCTTCTTCTTTTCTGATAAAAGTTCTTTTTGTGCTTTTGAATTTATAGGGCCTCTCTTTGTTGTAGAAATCTGGATACTGTTTGACCCCTCTCCCACACCCTTTTCAAGGTCCCATTAATTCCAAAATCTAAATATAGGAACTGATTCTCTCCCAAGTATTTGACTCTCACTCTTCACTATGCCATAATTTATTTCCCCTTCGATCTTCTCCTTCATTCTCAATGCCTTTTACAACAAAATCTCTATCTCTCTTTCTAACATTTCTTTTTTTGTTCCGCAAAGCTTAATCTTCTGCAATCCTAATTTGTCTTCAATTTTTTCACCTCTTTTGGTCCAATTTTCTTTTAAACAATATCATCTATTATTTAACTTTCAGCTACAACCAATGATATAGTCTTCTGGACGTGATTTACAAGCTAAGCTGTAACCACTGTGCTGCATTCTATGTAGGCATGACAACCAACAAGCTGTCTGTCCGCATGAATGGCCACCGACAAACTGTGGCCAATAAACAAGTCTGTAATTGTCTTTGTATAATGTGTGTCCAAACCTTTTTGTTTCCTACAAAGTTACAGTAGGAGACCATGTTAAGTGTGTCTAGGACATGGAGAATGATTATTTGTCATTTATATTTTAGTAAAGATGTGGCTCCAGAAAATAAGGAGGAGTAATTTTGTCCCCACAAATTTTCCAAAGTATGTTCAAAACACTGCGAAGAGGAATGTTTAGACAGAGAAAAATTTGCACGCATGTGGCTGAAGGTAGCTAATCGAAGTACACATTCTTTGGTGTATTTTACCTTCATTTTATTTTCTTCACCATTTGATTAAGAAGCGTAAAATATTAGTAAACATGTCCCCAAACTTTTTCATTTGAGTCAATTCCACTTCCCTTAATCGTGTTCTATGGGTTGACTGTTACATGACCAACTGTATTTGCTTTACAGTACATTCATTCTCCGATCGCCTTTTTTTCCCCTCTTCTTACTCAGTCTACTATTTATTTAATAAACTGGGAGCAAGTATGTAAAATGCTTTAAATAACTACTTCAAAGTATCACCAGTAAGAAACATTGTGCTTTAGGTCGTAAAAACGAGAAAATAAATACGCAGAAATAGCAGAAAAAAAGGACGAATTAGCAGGGATATAATCGCTAATGTGTGGCAAATTCGGTGTTTTCGGACACTTGCAAAAGTACTAGCGTACTGTCAAGTCGTTTTGCAAGACTATCGCTGCAAAAATGTGCGTCAGGCTCTGTAATACTATAAAGTGCTGTATCATACCGAAAACTACCAAAAATCGAGTGCATCTGAACTGTGACACCTATCGCAAAGAAGCAGAATGCAATATCACTTGCTCTTAAAAGATACATAGCTGGTTTATTCCCGGTATCAAGTGGATACTGTTAAAATGTCTGCGCAACATATATAAATAATCCACGACACGTACGAAAAGAATCCGTCTGTACTAGGGATGTAGTGACATTCTAAATATACAGGGTACTATACGGACAAACACATGACATCCCAAGAACACGTGACCAGGCCGGCAATGTATGTTGACAACACAAAATCTGTCCTGCGCATGTGAATGCTCACTCCAGAGATATTTACTCTATGTCTCCACTATATGGTGAGTAGCAACTTTCCTTCTCTCGTATTGTTGCTTCAAAATGATGTCTTCTCCTATCAACTTGGCAATTTCCAGAGCTTTGGCAGTCAGCACATGTTTGGCGATAACATAGTGGGTGAGACAGTCAGTCCCCTATTACCCGTCTCTTCCCAACTAATGACATTAGGAACCTCTCCAGAAGATTGGTTCCTATCCGGTTCTGTATGGTCTTCACAAATCCTAGGTGAAAAAGTGTTGGTGAGCACAATGGAAAACGCAGAACAGTTGGCCACAGATGAGCTAGGATGACAAGATACCATTTCTGTCTCATTGGATCATAGTTCCCCCTTAACAGAGAGTGCTGTTATTTATATGAACATTGAATATTCCAGAATATGCAAACATTGCAAAATAAAAAATTCTCGGAACGAAAAATGATAAATACTAAATAACAAATATTTCCTGGTGACAATATTTGAACAGGCAACACCACCTGCTACTCCACATTGCATACAGCACACCCCACACCACTGTTCTGGCTCCTGGAGGAACAGTGGCCCTGTGTTTCAGAAGTTCTCACTGGAGCCAATTACAGCACCCTGAATCTAGATCTTGTCAGGCATCCTCTGTATGGTAGTGCTGAAAGACCCTCATGTTCTTCTCATGTTTTTACATCCTCTTGGCTATGATAGCAATCAAAAGAAGTGCCTCCCATCAAAACTTCATGAAGGAGGCAGGAAGGAAAACGTTCAACAGACATTGAGGTCATTAGAGGTGGAGCACAAGCTCAGAATGATTCAGAGACGGGGATGGAAATTGGCCATGTCGGACATGGATTTAAACCACTGTCCTCCCGAATGCAAATCCACGGTGCTAATGACTGTGCCACCTCACCCGGTCAAACCTTCATGATCACTGAATGGCTCTTCCGTTTCCTTCAACAATAATTACTTAACTGTGCCTCAAGACTGTAGTGGGGTTGCATACAGAAGATACGGATGATGCCTATGTGCTTTTGTCTTCTCAATGACAGGTCATAATCAATGACTACATATGAGATGTCCAACAAGCAACAAAGGACACAATACGGCTCAAAGTAGTATTTTAGTTACTTTTCTGATAGTTCCATTTTCTCCACAGACATAAAAATTCATACCACGTTTATGAGACTGTATCTCACTGACTGGTCCTTGGTGTTGTAGTGCTCTCAATCCTTCTCGTGGGTGTCCAGGGACCATTTGCCAGCTAGCTGTCTTCTTCTTCAATCACAGTGAAGTGTTTTACACAGTCATTCTGGGTATTGTCCAGTTGTCACAATGATGTGTTACGTATGGAACTTCACAATTTCTGGAGCTTTGGCAATCGGCATAGCTTTGGCAACAGCATAGTGGGTGAGAGAATCAGTGCAGACTACTGTCCATCGACCCTCGTTTGATGATTTCAGGGCATCCCCAAGAGGTCGCTTCTCAGCTGGTGGAATGATGATGCTGCAAGTGGTTTTGGTATCAGTTGCCCTGAAGCAATTTTTGTCACTAACATTCCTTACAATGGCTCACATACTGTCTAACAGATTGGTAGAGATCTATATACAGTCTTCGTAAGCCGTAGATGACCAGACATTGGAACATTGCGGAAGGACTTCAGGATAGCTGGGAATGGTCTGATTATTAACTGGAAACCTTCTTTGGAGGGTTCCTTCCATCTTCAAGGCTTCTATGGTTTTCAGCAGTGCTGAATCTTCCCTCCGTTCAGCAGCAGTGTTATTTAATACAGTGGTGACTGAGATAAAATAAAATTAAGTGGGCAATAAACAAGAGAATATTCATGCTCCCATGAAACATACTGAAACCAAATACAAAAAAGGATTCGAAAGGTTGTGAAATGTCTGTCAAGTCTAATTTTGTCTTTGGTTTTAGATTCTCCAATCACTGCATCATACAAATTAGAGGGCTACAAGTTCGTGGTAGAATCGCATTCTCTTCACTCAGCTGTAGGGTGAGATGGAGAACATATCAGCTTCATACAGGTCACCAAAGATTTGCCAATGACCAATAGTACCTCATCTAATGAAATAGCAGTATGGTCAGCACATATCGTCAAGTGGCAACCATACAGCTCAGTGCTGGCTCACACCTAAGTTGCATAGTCATAGACTGATCACACACAATACACTTCCATTATTCACTATTACACTTAGTGCTACATTGGGATGTAGCCTGAGGTGTACACATTTTGCTTTTAACCTGCCCACGTTTGCCTGTTAGCCAAGCAGACAAGCTGACGCACGTTATCACCAGAAGGGGTAGTCTGCTCTATTCCCATCCAAGCCAAGCTACGCCCAACCCAAGCAGGCTACAGGAGTCTTGTTTGCTTCCCTGTCTTCCCACTGCACTACACTACATAGCAGTTGATTCTGCACGCTTTTATTGTAGTGTTATGAGTAGGTTTCGTAAGATGATGACAAGTCTTTTTTATCCAAGTATTGCGAGGTGTGTCTCAATGAAAGATATATTCACTTTAGGTACTTGTAGTCGAGGAAGTGGTGGATTTTATTTGACCTTTTTCTCCTCTCCGGCATATTTCTGGCTTATTTATATATTTCGATATGAACTGTTTTCTCTGCAACTTCATCCTCTTTCGACTAGTATTGGTTACTCTCCATTTGAACCATCATCAGGTCACCTGTAATACTGTTTTCTGCAGTATGCAGAAACACCTCTGCAAGTCAAGATCATTTGTACCTAAGAACTGGAAGGTGCCTACTGTACTCCAACACCAACTGAAATGAGGTTTCAGAAGTCTACTTTCTGAAACCTTTGTGGGTTCCAGCCAAATATGACCTCACCTACACCAATTTTAATTACTTTTTCCAGGGTGTGTGTTATGGGTTCACTGAATTCATTCTATGTGGACAAAATAGTTAATTCTAAATTCACAAAATGCATTTTAGCAAACATGAAGTCTGTTTTTCATATCATGTTAATCTAAAAAGTACATATCTGAAACAAGAAACTTTTCTTTCATACTAAGCTTTCTTTGCACTAAGTTGCTTACCCACAAGAACATGGTTTTTAATATCCACTGAGCCTATTTCAATCAATGTATACTCTCAATTCAGAAAGCCTATATACCACTAAATGGCCTCAAGTCCTTAGCACACATTTCCATATGCTTTTCAGTCACTAAGTCTTTGTCCTCTTTCAAAATATTTATGGAGAGAGGAAACTGCTGGTCAAATTTACAAACGTGTCGTAACACACTCAAGATTCACAAATGGGTGTTTAGTAACTTTTTACACAATTTGCATTGTGAAACACCTGCCAATTTACTTGAGGCTGCCTCATAAACCCACAATAACATTTCCCTTCTGGATTTGGGCTCTCTTTCCTGTCGGGGATATAATCCCCAATTCTTAATTTATGTCCGTCTCCTTTAAGTTTGGTTTGTTCATTCTGTTGCATCCACTGTTATGATGAATGAGGTGGCTATTCTGTAGTCAAAGTGGATCAATAGTGCAACCTGTCATCAGGTGCAGCAAGCTAAACGGGTCACGCAAAGGAGAATTTGTACACCTCTGAATGTTCCCTCAGTTGGTGGGAGATTTACCCTTGTCAGTTCACACTCATCAATTACTCATCCACAAGGCAATAAAAAGAACTGCCAGCCGCATGAGGGCAAGCCGCAAGGAAAGCAAGTGAAAGGGAATGAGTGCTGCACATGCAGCTTCCCCACACAGACACAGTGCCCTAATACAGATACAACCAGAATGAGCAATCCACTCTCTAAGCATTCTGCTCAAGCAGTGTGGAGTTGCACATTAACACATACTGAATGTAGCTAGTTTTCATTACATATTGGCAGCCAACATCGGATAAACAGAAAGAAAATACGGGACAAATGCACCTACATATGTTTGTTGGTGTGTTACCTTGAAAATATGCCCCTCCCCAAACTCCCTTGCATCAATAATGCCCATCACAGGACTTGTGACCAATGTTCCTGCTGAGATTTTATGCTGAAAAATGGAATGAAGTCATGCTCATATGGTCTTAGTGGCTCCAAAATTAAAACTTCATCACAGTTACTCAGAGATGACATTACTCTGCTGGACAACAGTGGTCTCTTGAGAGAGTGTAAAGTTTAATTGGCCTTGCTTCTAATACATAACACAGCAATGGAGAATTTTCCAGACCAAGGATGTAAGACTTAATATACCGTATTTCCAAGAAGTCCTGCTGATCTATTCGCCTTCTTACAAGGTACTGGCCTGTAAGTCCTTTCTCCACTTTACGTTCCCTTAATAGGACACAGTCTGCATCCAGTGTAGCTGCAAGGGATTTCAGTGTTGCAACAGATGCTTCATAATCATTCTGTGCAAGACCACTCTCCCCTCCATCTGAAACAAGTTAGTTTACAGTTCTCAAATGTGTAAATGTGCACAAAACAATCTACAATTCATATCCTCTTTAATACACTTTACATCTTTGAAAAAGTTCTCTTTTGAATGGCACTGCTTCCCCAGAGTTAAGCCCATGCATGATAGGTTCTAGTTTGAATCTTAACTTTCAAATGCACTCAAGCTAGACCTCAAAGTGACTCTTTCTGAATAAAGAATATGCATCTGATTATAATACAAAAGACTGTCACCAGCTTAATAACACTTTTTAAAACATTTTGCAAACAAAACTAATTTAGTTTGCATTGAACAAAACAAGTAATCTTAACAATTAGATTCTCTCTTGTTGAAAGATGAAAAGGTCGTGGATAATAACATGCATCTGCCAATGATTAAAAAACACATGGTTTGAACAATTATTTAATTGTTCAGATACATCATGATTGCTTATTTTATGGGCCAATGTTATAACTAAGATTGCCCATAAAAAATATGTTTTCATAGCAAATAATGATCAATCCACATAAAAATCTGATTTATGAACGAAGACTAACAAAGAAAATTGCATTTTTCAGGTGACTGTGGTAAGGAACTATAGAAAACACACAGAAACTAAATACTGAAATTCACACACGGAATGCTTTGCAGAACAAATCAAATAACAAATGAAGTGAAGTAGTGGTAAGGGAGCAGACATCTCATAAAGGAACTCACATTACAAACTACTGGAGAGACCCAACAATTTCCAGAGAAAATAAACACGTGAGAAATATGCCAAACAACAACAGACTAAAATTACATAACTTTATGTGAATTTCCTTTGCATTGTTGTTGTTGTTGTTGTTGTTGTCTTCAGTCCTGAGACTGGTTTGATACAGCTCTTCTTGTCCAAACTATTTATCGTCCATGTCTCACTTCCATACATGGCTACACTCCATACAATTACTTTCAGAAACGACTTCCTGACACTTAAATCTATACTCGATGTTAATAAATTCCTCTTCTTCAAAAACGCTTTCCTTGCCATTGCCAGTCTACATTTTATATCCTCTCTACTTCGACCATTATCAGTTATTTTGCTCCCCAAATAGCAAAACTCCTTTACTACTTTAAGTGTCTCATTTCCTAATCTAATTCCCTCAGCATCACCCGACTTAATTCGACTACATTCCATTATGCTCGTTTTGTTTTTGTTGATGTTCATCTTATATCCTCCATTCAAGACACTGTCCATTCCGTTCAACTGCTCTTCCAAGTCCTTTGCTGTCTCTGACAGAATTAAAATGTCATCGGCGAACCTCAATGTTTTTATTTCTTCTCCGTGGGCTTTAATACCTACTTCGAATTTTTTCTTTTGTTTCTTTTACTGCTTGCTCAATATACAGATTGAATAACATCGGGGACAGGCTACAACCCTGTCTCACTCCCTTCCCAACCACTGCTTCCCTTTCATGCCCCTCGACTCTTACAACTGCCATCTGCTTTCTGTACAAATTGTAAATAGCCTTTCGCTCCCTGTATTTTACCCCTGCCACCTTTAGAATTTGAAAGAGAGCATTCCAGTTAACATTGTCAAAAGCTTTCTCTACGTCTACAAATGCTAGAAATGTAGGTTTGCCTTTCCTTAATCTATTTTCTAAGATAAGTCGTAGAGTCAGTATTGCCTCTCGTGTTCCAACATTTCTGCGGAATCCAAACTGGTCTTCCCCGAGGTCGGCTTCTACTAGTTTTTCCATTCGTCTGTAGAGAACTCGCGTTAGTATTTGGCAGCTGTGACTTATTAACTGATAGTTCGGTAATTTTCACATCTGTCAACACCTGCTTTCTTTGGGATTGGAATTATTATATTCTTCTTGAAGTCCGAGGGTATTTCGCCTGTCTCATACATCTTGCTCACCAGATGGTAGAGTTCTGTCAGGACTTGCTCTCCCAAGGCTGTCAGTAGTTCTAATGGAATGTTGTCAACTCAGGTCTTTCAGTGCTCTGTCAAACTCTTCACGCGGTATCGTATCTCCCATTTCATCTTCATCCTCTTCCATTTCCATAACATTGTCCTCAAGTACATCGCCCTTGTATAGATCCTCTATATACTCCTTCCACCTTTCTGCTTTCCCTTCTTTGCTTAGAACTGGGTTCCCATCTGAGCTCTTGATATTCATACAAGTGGTTCTCTTTTCTCCAAAGGTCTCTTTAATTTTCCTGTAGGCAGTATCTATCTTACCCCCAGTGAGATAAGCCTCTACATCCTTACATTTGTCCCCTAGCCATCCCTGCTTAGCCATTTTGCACTTCCTGTCGATCTCATTTTTGAGACGTTTGTATTCCTTTTTGCCTGTTTCATTTACTGCATTTTTATATTTTCTCCTTTCATCAATTAAATTCAGTATTTCTTCTGTTACCCAAGGATTTCTACTAGCCCTCATCTTTTTACCTACTTGATCCTCTGCTGCCTTCACTATTTCATCCCTCAGAGCTACCCATTCTTCTTCTACTGTATTTCTTTCCCCCATTCCTGTCAATTGCTCCCTTATGCTCTCCCTGAAACTCTGTACAACCTCTGGTTCTTTCAGTTTATCCAGGGCCCATTTCCTTAAATTCCCACCTTTTTGAAGATTCTTCAGTTTTAATGTACAGTTCATAACCAATAGATTGTGGTCAGAGTCCACATCTGCCCCTGGAAATGTCTTACAATTTAAAACCTTGTTCCTAAATCTCTGTCTTACCATTATATAATCTATCTGATACCTTCTAGTATCTCCAGGATTCTTCCATGTATACAACCTTCTTTTATGATTCTTGAACCAAGTGTTAGCTATGATTAAGTGGTGCTCTGTGCAAAATTCTACCAGACGGCTTCCTCTTTCATTTCTCTCCTCCAATCCATATTCACCCACTATGTTTCCTTCTCTCCCTTTTCCTACTCTCGAATTCCAGTCACCCATGACTATTAAATTTTCGTCTCCCTTCACTACCTGAATAATTTCTTTTATCTCATCATACATTTCATCAATTTCTTCATCATCTGCAGAGCTAGTTGGCATATAAATTTGTACTACTGTCGTAGGTGTGGGCTTCGTGTCTATCTTGGCCACAATAATGCGTTCACTATGCTGTTTGTAGTAGCTTACCCGCACTCCTATTTTTTTATTCATTATTAAACCTACTCCTGCATTACCTCTATTTGATTTTGTATTTATAACCCTGTATTTACATGACCAAAAGTCTTGTTCCTCCTGCCACCGAACTTCACTAATTCCCACTATATCTAACTTTAACCTACCCATTTCCCTTCTTAAATTTTCTAATCTACCTGCCCGATTAAGGGATCTGACATTCCACGCTCCGATCCGTAGAACGCCAGTTTTCTTTCTCCTGATAACGACATCCTCTTGAGTAGTCCCCGCCCGGAGATCCAAATGGGGGACTATTTTACCTACGGAATATTTTACCCAAGAGGACGCCATCATCATTTAACCATACAGTAAAGCTGCATGCCCTCTGGAAAATTACGGCTGTAGTTTCCCCTTGCTTTCAGCCGTTTGCAGTACCAGCACAGCAAGGCCGTTTTGGTTAGTGTTGCAAGTCCAGATCAGTCAATCATCTAGACTGTTCCCCTTGCAACTACTGAAAAGGCTGCTGCGCCTCTTCAGGAACCACACATTTGTCTGGCCTCTCAACAGATACCCCTCAGTTGTGGTTGCACCTACGGTAGGGCCATCTGTATCGCTGAGGCGCGCAAGCCTCGCCACCAATGGCAAGGTCCATGGTTCATGGGGGTAGGTCCTTTGCATACGATGTACATAATTGACACAATGCACATGTGTGTCTAAAAGTTTAAATAGGTCAGATATTTCAAATGTAAACAAACATTAGTGCCGCGGCATCACATGTCAAGAAATGTGCAGTGTTGCAAGCCAGAGAGTAATTTGGAGAAAATCATCAATACCACACATCGGAATACTTGGAAAATATGCATACAGATGACACGTCCAGATGTAAGCAGAAATCAGACAAAAAGTACAAAATCATACCTTAGCGTCTTTTGAAATGAACTGTTTTTACTTTCTTGTAGAATGGGTCCCCAGCTTGTAGAAATCTGTTAAAGAATTTCATCTTGCTTTCAGCTGTTAAGAGTTTTATTTTTTAATTGCAGTTTTAGTATTAAGCCACTTTCAAGCATAAGACTTTAACACATAGGCAAAGATAATAATGTAATATGCACATGTATTACTTTGTTGGCTCTGGCTTTACCTATAGGTCAAAATTCTTCTCCCACATACCATATATAGTTTGTCTGCGTCATTTTATTTACAGTTGATTAGTTATACATCATTTTAGTCTGAGAGTAGTACATATTAACATTTACTTCAAACTTCCTCTATTAAGTTTGTTCACTCACTGTTGAAGTTTATCTGCACTGCAACAATTTCAATGACATGGAGTCACCTTGCTTGATTCCTCTTTTAATTTTGATTTGCTTTCAATTACAGTGAAGTCCAAGACAGGTTGTAGCACTGATCCATAGACATCCTTCAGTACATTAACATAGGTTGCATTAATATGTTGCTTCTCTATGGGTGTTAGGATACATGTTGTTGAAACCAAGTCAAAAGCTACTTCAAAATCTATGTATCCCAGAAGAGAAAGTACTTCATACACACTGCTTCATTTTATAGCTTTGTCCACTACTCAGAAATTTTTCATTGTGCTATATCCACTTCTAAAGCTAACTTTTCTTGGTGCTTGATTAAAAGTACAAGAGCTTTCTATGTGGCTGGTGATATTTTTGGTGAATATGAAGCGATGAGGAAACTAACGGGCCCACAGTTTTTTTGTGTCTTGTCTATCTCTTTTGAGGTGGTGTACGTTAGTACTGTTTCAGTTCCAGAAAAGATTTTTAATGTCACTGTAATCAGTCATTGGCCTCTTTAACAATATAAGAAACATTAGAATGTTATAGTTTGTGATGGCATCCAGACTGAACCAATTACATTTACGGAATTATTTTCCCAGAGGTCTAATCCTTAGTGCATTCTACAAGGATTCCATAATACTTAAACTAAAGGATGGGATTCACCTTTTAATATTCATTAGTAAGGTGAACAAATTTCTCTGACTGATGGTACTGTAATAGCTCAAGATAGAAGTTGATCTTCTTCCTCTATCCTAAGCTGATGTTTTAATGCCTGCAGCAGAAACAGACGCAGGTTCTTAAAATTTACTTTCCTGTGACCTGTGTGTCAAGACACTAACTTAATCAGCAACTAATGGCATTATGGTGCTTATGGCGCACTGCACAGAAGAATCCAGTAGGTTACGTTGTCTTCAACTTCACAAACACTGACACTTCACCGGAAAATCAAACAGTCTACTACATAAGAAGTTGTGAATCATGATTGTGTCACTTATTTTTAAAGGTGTTCTCGTCATCACTTGAATAGCTGATTGCAGTGGCAGAGTTCAAGAACACTGATATGAAAACATCCATTCACCCTCCCGTGAAATCTTCTCGGGTGATCAGCCGAGTAAAGGCGTCGTCTTCTCGCAACGTTTCGAAGGGTTTCGTACCCATCATCTTCAAGCTTGAAGATGATGGGTACGAAACCCTTCGAAACGTTGCGAGAAGACGACGCCTTTACTCGGCTGATCACCCGAGAAGATTTCACGAATGGAATACGCCGAGAAAGTCTCAAATCACATCCATTCACCCATCAGTCAAACTTCCTTGTGTGACAAAATCTGTGATCTGAATCACAATAACTAAGAGACTAATAATGCAAGAACAATGGTTGATCCCACAATGGATAGATCATGTCTGCAGTATCTGTTTTGCCTGTTATGTCGTTGTCTCAGTGTCTTGGCCCCGACCATTGTAAGTACATGAACACGATTGTTGCAATTTAGCTTTGTTAGTAGTTATAGACTATTGGTGTAGTGCGGAAATGCATTTAGCTAGGGCATTAATTCAGGTGTCACTGTGAAGAGCTTGCATAATATTGCTAGGAACCAAAGTGATACAATAAAAATATTTGGCAGAACATAAGTGAAAATCAATATTAAACTGAAAATTTTTAAAAATAATGAAAGATGTACGACTCATAAATAAACTCACCATTATAGAAAATATACAATCAGCGGAAATCTCACGTGAAAAGGAATCCAAAAGCGAAAAATGTCCAGTGCCAAGTTAATGTGAGAGATATGGCAGCATTAAAAAGGAAATGAAAAAACTGCTAAATACGGTTAAGTAGCTGGCCCATTGAACATACTGCAGCCAAACTTCTGATTTATCTACCCTGTAACTATTATACTTTCTGTATAACCGTTATATTAAAGAGATTTGTAATTAATTTACATGTTAACACGAAACACTGTTATGATTTCATCCCAATGTTTTCATGAAAAATCTATGGCATGTACCTGAACTGCACACACACAAAACTTTTTTGCAGTTTCCCATGGAGAAAGAGTTTTTTTATGAAAAAGGTGACGGGAACACTGATGTCCATAGCACATTCAAAATTTTTAAACACTATATATAATTAAAATATTGTTGATCCATACTAACAGGAGCCTTCATCTGGATCAGGTTTCTAAGCATGAGGGTTAAATGGGATGCTATAAAAAATGCAGGAAGAAGAAACCAGATTTTTATTGCATCTGAATTTAGCAGCAACAGGTTTACTGTAACACCTTACAGTTTTAAAGTGAGATCTACACTCCTCAATTTACTTGTGTGACATAGTAGATGATAAAATGAAGGTATAAAATCAGTATCATGTTGAGCTGATATTTTAAATGTCCATAACTGATAGGGACAGTAAAGTTGGCTACAGAACATCCTGCTATTTTGATCGGTCTTATTATAAAACTTTACCTGTTGCCATTTGGCTCTTTCAGACTGGGAATTAGAACAGTTTTTATTCAGAACTGTACCTGAGCTAAAAAAATATAATTGTTTACAATTGATGCAATAAATATACATGGAAACAATATCTCCTACCACCATTTAGTGGAAGGGAGAATTTATATCTGCAGCAGTGCTGTCTCCTCAATGATGTCGGGGGATGCTGGCAAATTGACTCTACTGGCTTAACTCTTAATTTCGTAAGTACATTGCCTCTAACCACATAATCTTACTCCATTGCTCCCACCACTATGTGAAACCACTCTCTTCAATGGACTCTCTTTTCCATCTAAAGTGTACATTATTATTATAAATATTTCCTCAGTTTTCATACCTGATCTCATTCTTCTTATGAATGTGTGAGTGTAGACTACTGTGGTCACTGTCACCTTCAATAATGAATTTATCTGTATCTGACTGTGTCTTTCATAGACTAACACTTCAGCCACTGGTGCAAGTGACCTCTATTAAGGGATTCACTATTGGGCTAACGCAACATTCAGATCTTATAAAGGTAATTTCATTATGTTTGTTGTGTGTACAAATTGAAAACACCAATGAAGAGTAATTTTGATTGATGTCTGGTATGAGATGGTGGGAACTGAGACATCCTTTATTGACAGCAGTTCGCTTTTAATTCCTATGGCTGGCATCAGCAAGTAGTGACTGAAAAAAAGTCAGTATGTCACATGCCTTTGTCTGCAGTGTTTAGTAGTATTGCACTGCCTCATGCAAAACACTTGCATACATCTTCTCAACTACTTTCACTGTATCATGACAAATAATGGCATTAATGTGTCACAAAACTGGCCAACTGGAAGTGCAAAATACGTGCATAGAGCATGTTTATTTACACAGAAGCCAACTTCCAACATTTTATTTGTGTCTGAGTAAAATCACTTGTATCAGATAAATTAGCTTAAAAGAGTCCTAAAATCATCATGTAAAATTTCAATGTGCTTTTAAATATAATGAAAAGGATAGCTGCTACTCACTATACAGCGGAGATGCTGAGTTGCAAAAAGGTACAACAAAAAGATTGTCACACAATTATCTTTCACCCAACAAGGCCTGGAGCCAGACTGGCTCCAACTGCCAGAGATTGTGGTCATGTGTGTGTGAGTTGCATTTTCATGATTGTGTGCATATGTCTTTTTGTATTGCCCTTCTGCAACTCAGCATCTCCTCTGTACGGTGAGTAGCAAATATCCTTTTCATTACATTGTTACAGTCCATGCTGGAATTTCCACTGTTTATATGAACTTTCCGTGTTAATTGCTTCAAAATTTGTGTGTGTGTGTGTGTGTGTTCATGAACAAGAAACTTTTGTAGCCCTGACACACATGAACTGAGGTCCCAACAACTGTTTTGTCTAGCCCTCACTAAGGAGTTACAAAATATTTCATTAATGTTAAATCCAGCTACAGATTTAAAATGTAGAAGAGATTACAAACCAAATGCCCACAATTATGGGTCGATTATTTCCATATCAATGAGATGGTAAATTTAATAGGAAAATTTCCCCTGCAAAAGTAATTTTTGGCACAATTTCAAAATGACTGAAGTGTTACCAAGGATATGAACAACATGAAGAGAAAAGTCTGCATAATTTTGAGTTAGCCAGAAATCAATTTATTAAAATGGTTCCATGATAGTATGTTCACAGCAAAGGAAAAAAGGAGAAGGCAACTACCCACTATAGAAGAATACCTTCTTTCCTGCATCTCTGGATTAGCAGCATTCAGCAACCAAACACAAAGAGAGGTTATCACCTCCTACCCTATAAGGTCAGCAGTAAGGACTACATTTTGCAGAGGAATCACACTGAATAAGGAAATAAACAGATGAAGACATGCCTTCAATCCTGCCTGGAAGCAGTTCATGGTCAAAGTTGGTCGGTTTTAGTTCATAGAGAAGACTAGTGTGTAAGTCTTCTATCATTTTAGCAGCAACATGTGCTGAATTCATTACCTTGAAGATAGATGTATACTGGAAACTCACAACAGGGATCCGGATATATATCTAAAAGATGCTCGAAATTTACATGATCACTGTTAACAACATGCATTCGGAATCAGTTCTGCAACCTTACAACCAAGATGCCGACACTTTCATAGTAAGCGACACACACTTGCGCCTGCACCCTCATCTCTATTACTCTCCTGACTCATTAATTTATTACTTATTTCCTTCAGATTAGTTCTCTCTCAATACATCTAGTAATTTTCGCTAAAGTCCAGAATGAACTCCCACTATTACTTTCTTTGTGTGCTTTTGTGTATTCTTTTCCTGTGGGTAGTGTGCTTGTGCCAACAGAAGTCTAGAATTCTGGATTCATGGATTTTCCCAAACTATGAAGCCTGACTCACCTTTTTCCGTATGTGAGATCAATACATGAACTTCGGATCATCTGCAGCATTTCTGTCACTCGTGCCCCTAAAAAACTCTTACTATACGGTGCAAACTCTGACGCTGAACAATTAAGGATACAGCAGATTTATCAGTTAAGTCCTAAATTTTCTGAAAAAATGTGGGAAGGAGAGAGATAGTTGCATGTATGTTTGTGATCATCAATACGAATCAGGCATCCAATTTCCACATTAATTTAAAATTGTCTCATGAGTTGTTATGAAACAAAGCCATAAATTGCTCCAGGCCTGAAACGATCTAAGTATAGGTTACACTTGTAATACATGTATTTTCAGGTTTCAGTGCTGCAAAAAAACATATTACATACTATGACACTAGATTTAACCTACATTTGTGCTTTATGCAGTTCTGACAGCAATATCCTCACTCTAAAAAACTGTTTATTACAAATTTTAGCATGTATCTAAGTGACTAAACATATTAACAGACAATTCCATATTTCACCTTCGTTGTCATACAATCACTGTCATTTATATTACACAACCAGCTGATTTCAGTATTGTGTCATTTTCAAGTGCTACTCCTATCATTGTAATTTTATACTGTCATCCTGCATTGGAGTGTACAAATTTATGTTTATCATTTTAACTGTAGTCGCTGTGATAGAAGACATGAGCTAGAGCAATGTTTCTTTTACATTTCTATGATTTAATATTACTGTTGAAGTGGCATATTTACACAAACATAAAAACTCATAAGGAGTGGCACTTAAAATTGTCCCACAGGATTCATCCGAAATGCTAATGACACTAGCATACTAATCAAGGGTCCAAACTCAACCTTACCACACACAGCTCTTATCATAGATGAAAATGCCTGCAATTGGTTCCTAGCAAAGAGTTTAAATCTTAATGTCACAAAGACTCATGTTGATTGTATCAAGAGGAAAATTCACTGACAAAAACTGTAAAATTATGAGACAGAATTGCTGGCCAGTACCTAACTTTTAGGAGGCAAGATTCTTAGCACTGCAAATAGACAAACTAGTAGTTCTGACAGCTAGGACAGTTTGCTATACAGTCTTTCAGTTGTATCCACATGTAATACTTGCTTGATAATGTAGTTATTACAAGCTCATCTCTTGTACTAGGGCGACATGAATGATTGATCCACATAACAATGCAACACAATCTATCAAAATACTGGATTTAACCACTCATCAAATCAGTTATTCTTAAAATATTGATCACAGTAAGTATTTCAGTTACTCTCAAGAGATCGCATGTATTGGCTTCACCAACACACAATGAACTGTCGTGTTCAGCCTCACCCGGATCCTAGACTATAATACAGACCAGTATGGTTTTGTAAACTCTCAATCAAACTGTCACCTTCTAACCTAACTTAGGCCCAGAGATACGCTGTAGATGAGTCTGTTACAACAACCTAAATTTCGAAAAATTATGTACCACTTGAAGCAAAATTAATATTTTCATGTTTTAACAACGGAAGTCCACATTGGAATATCAACAATTAGAAAAGGATAAAGTGCTACTCATCATAAAAATAACAAGTTGTGTTGCTGACAAACACAATGAAAAGGCTTTTACACTCTGAGTTTTTGGCCACATCTTTCTCCAGAAAAGAAAGGAAAACACACACACATTCACATGAGCAGCATACCTCACGCATGCATGACCACTATCTAAGGCACTCTGGGCAAACTATATCTGTGTTTTACTTTCTTTTCTGAAAAAGGCTTTGGCCGAAAGCTCAATGTGAAACAGTATTTTCACTGTGCCTTCCTGCAACTCAGCACAACATATATTCTTTATGGTGAGTAACAATCAATTCTTTTCGTAATAATTTTCATCTTCTGTATGCCACCAAGTGCCACATCTTGATAACATCATGGGTCGAAGCCAACAACCAATAGGTACAGCTTGTAAAAGTAACACAGTGGGACGATATGTAATGAAGAGTGAGATACAGACCAGATTGCAGTGTACGATACTATCTCCGATGCATACGCAAACTTATGTAACTTAACAAATACACACTGAAACTGTTGTTGTTGTTGTGGTGGTCTTCAGTCCTGAGACTGGTTTGATGCAGCTCTCCATGCTACCCTATCTTGTGCTAGCTTTTTCATCTCCCAGTACTTACTGCAACCCACATCTTTCTGAATCTGCTTAGTGTATTCATCTCTTGGTCTCCCTCTACGATTTTTACCCTCCACGCTACCCTCCAATGCTAAATTTGTGATCCCTTGATACCTCAGAACATGTCCTACTAACCGGTCCCTTTTTTTTGTCAAGTTGTGCCACATACTCCTCTTCTCCCCAATTCTATTCAATACTTCATCATTAATTATGTGATCTACCCACCTAATCTTCAGCATTCTTCCGTAGCACCACATTTCGAAAACTTCTATTCCTTCTTGTCCAAACTATTTATCGTCCATGTTTCACTTCCATACATGACTACACTCCATACAAAAACTTTCAGAAATGACTTCCTTACATTTCAGTCTATCTTCGATGTTAACAAATTTTTCTTCTTCAGAAACGCTTTCCTTGCCATTGCCAGTCTACATTTCATATCTTCTCTACTTCGACCATCATCAGTTATTTTGCTCCCCAAATAGCAAAACTCCTTTACTACTTTAAGTGTCTCATTTTCTAATCTACTTCCCTCAGCATCACCCGATTTAATTCGATTACATTCCATTATCCTCGTTTTGATTTTGTTGATGTTCATCTTATATCCTACTTTCAAGACACTGTCCATTCCATTCAACTGCTCTTCCAAGTCCTTTGCTGTCTTAGACAGAATTACAATGTCATCGGCGAACTTCAAAGTTTTTATTTCTTCTCCATGGATTTTAATACCTACTTCGAATTTTTCTTTTGTTTCCTTTACTGCTTGCTCAATATACAGATTTAATAACATCGGGGACAGGCTACAACCCTGTCTCACTCCCTTCCCAACCACTGCTTCCCTTTCATGCCCCTCGACTCTTACAACTGCCATCTGCTTTCTGTACAAATTGTAAATAGCCTTTCGCTCCCTGTATTTTACCCCTGCCACCTTTAGAATTTGAAAGAGAGCATTCCAGTTAACATTGTCAAAAGCTTTCTCTAAGTCTACAAATGCTAGAAATGTAGGTTTGCCTGTCCTTAATCTATTTTCTAAGATAAGTCGTAGAGTCAGTATTGCCTCTCGTGTTCCAACATTTCTGCAGAATCCAAACTGGTCTTCCCCGAGGTCGGCTTCTACTAGTTTTTCCATTCGTCTGTAAAGAATTCGCGTTAGTATTTGGCAGCTGTGACTTATTAACTGATAGTTCGGTAATTTTCACATCTGTTAACACCCCTTTTCTTTGGGATTGGAATTATTATATTCTTCTTGAAGTCTGAGGGTATTTCGCCTGTCTCATACATCTTGCTCACCAGATGGTAGAGTTCTGTCAGGACTGGCTCTCCCAAGGCCGTCAGTAGTTCTAATGGAATGTTGTCAACTCCCGGGGCCTTGTTTCGACTCAGGTCTTTCAGTGCTCTGTCAAACTTTTCACGCAGTATCCTATCTCCCATTTCATCTTCATCTACATCCTCTCCCATTTCCATAATATTGTCCTCAAGTACATTGCCCTTGTATAGACCCTCTATATACTCCTTCCACCTTTCTGCTGTCCCTTCGTTGCTTAGAACTGGGTTCCCATCTGAGCTCTTGATATTCATACAAGTGGTTCTCTTTTCTCCAAAGGTCTCTTTAATTTTCCTGTAGGCAGTACCTATCTTACCCCTAGTGAGATAAGCCTCTACATCCTTACATTTGTCCTCTAGCCATCCCTGCTTAGCCATTTCGCACTTCCTGTCGATCTCATTTTTGAGACGTTTGTATTCCTTTTTGCCTGTTTCATTTACTGCATTTTTATATTTTCTCCTTTCATCAATTAAATTCAATATTACTTCTGTTACCCAAGGATTTCTACTACCCCTTGTCTTTTTACCTACTTGATCCTCTGCTGCCTTCACTACTTCATTCCTCAGAGCTACACATTCTTCTTCTACTGTACTTCTTTTCCTCATTCCTGTCAATTGTTCCCTTATGCTCTCCCTGAAACTCTGTACAACCTCTGGTTCTTTCAGTTTATCCAGGTCCCATCTCCTTAAATTCCCACCTTTTTGCAGTTTCTTCAGTTTTAATGTACAGTTCATAACCAATAGATTGTGGTCAGAGTCCACATCTGCCCCTGGAAATGTCTTACAATTTAAAACCTGGTTCCTCAATCTCTGTCTTACCATTACAAAATCTATCTGATACCTTCTAGTATCTCCAGAATTCTTCCATGTGTACAACCTTCTTTCAGGATTCTTGAACTAAGTGTAAGGTATGATTAAGTTATGCTTTGTGCAAAACTCTACCAGGCAGTTTCCTCTTTCATTTCTTAGCCCCAATCCATATTCACCTACTATGTTTCCCTCTCTCCCTTTTCCTACTCTCGAATTCCAGTCACCCTGACTATTAAATTTTCGTCTCCCTTCACTACCTGAATAATTTCTTTTATCTCATCATACATTTCTTCAATTTCTTCATCATCTGCAGAGCTAGTTGGCATATAAACTTGTACTACTGTAGAAGGTATGAGCTTCGTGTCTATCTTGGCCACAATAATGCGTTCACTATGCTGTTTGTAGTAGCTTACCCACACTCCTATTTTTTTATTCATTATTAAACCTACTCCTGCATTACCCCTATTTGATTTTGTGTTTAAAACCCTGTATTCACCTGACCAAAAGTCTTGTTCCTCCTGCCACCGAACTCACTAATTCCCACTATATCTAACTTTAACCTATCCATTTCCCTTTTTAAAGTTTCTAATCTACCTGCCCGGTTAAGGGATCTGACATTCCACGCTCCGATCCGTAGAACGCCAGTTTTCTTTTTCCTGATAACGACGTCCTCCTGAAACTACATTAGTAAAAAAATGGTTCAAATGGCTCTGAGCACTATGGGACTTAACATCTGTGGACATCAGTCCCCTAGAACTTAGAAATACTTAAACCTAACTAACCTAAGGACATCACACACATCCATGCCCGAGGCAGGATTCAAACCTGCGACCGTAGTGGTCACGCGGTTCCTGACTGAAGCGCCTAGAACCGCACGGCCACACCGGCCGGCCTACATTAGTAGGCTGAATTATTGAAATTATGGTACCCGAGTCTAAAAATTAATGGAATATAGCAAAATTATGACGACATGTAGTTTCTACAGAAAATGTGTGTAACAAATGTTAGAACGTATTTACAAAATCTGTACACAGAAAACTGATTGTAATTATGGTTCACATATACATAAAGAGCCACGATTCATGTTAATAACATTTGTAAATCAAATATTGTTATGGAAAGGTATTTGATGTATTTTGGCAATGATAACTGTAATATTTGGTATGTTTATTTCTCTGAAATGTTTGTGACAAATTATAAATCCAGATTTTGTAATTTTCTTTGGGAAACTAACCAACTTTTAATTGAAGACTTCAAAATTACTGTTTGAAATGATGAATTCTTTTATATTTCAACTGTCAAAATATATATGAGGTACAGTGGTGGTAGCCCAGGCAAAGCTAGTATCATCTCAGGTTTCACAGAGTCAAAGTTACATCATATTTGTGGTCCGAATAAACACATTGCTAAGCTCATTTTTGTTTTGGTCACATTACTCAGTGGATCTGACTAATCCGGGCAACCACAGCCTGATATTATGAAGAGCCTAAGACTTTCTTACAGGTGGAGATAAGAGATACACACCCAGACCACGAACTTCAAGAAACAGCAAATATCTATTTTAGTGACCACAAGAGGCGGTTACTTTTTAAACTGGCCCTAAAGTATTGTACATTCTGCAGTCAGTTTCCTGTGGGATTCATAAGCTTATAATATGTTATGTGTAACATCTGAAAGCATTTAATAAGAAGGGTTGTAGTAGTAATAGCAGTAGTAGAAGCAGAAGCAGCAGTAGTTGTTGCTGTCACCTTCAGGCTGACCAGTTTGATGCGGCTCTTCACCACTCACACTTCTCTAATAACCAAATTGACTTTTCATTAATGTTTTATGTTGTGCCCTACCAACAGATTCCTTCTTTAGCTCAGATTCTGCCATAACGTTCTTTTCTCGCCAATGTGATTCACTGACCGAAGCAAATGTTATACAATTAAAATACAAGATACAGAAAATACTAAAGTAAGTAGATTCACCAACTGTGTGTCGTGGGAAGTGGAATGAAGGAAGATAAACATTCCATTGGTGAGGTTACTGAAGGTGGTCATGTTGGTTAATTAGTACTCCAAGAGGTATGAAGTCTGCTGTCAACATTTTAAACAGCGTTGTGGATAGGACAAGAAATCGCAAAGCAACCACCTTGGTATTTATCTCTAGTGATTTAGTAAAAACTGTAGAAAAACCTAATTGTCTGGCCACAGATGGGTCTTTAAGACAGTTTTTCCAAATGAGAGACAAGTATCTTAACCACTGCACCACACCACCTCATTCGGTTCAAGAAGTGAGAGCTAAGTGAAACTATAAGGTGTGCCACTAACACCTGTAAATTAGTAATGGAGAATTACACTGCTTAACAAAGAAAGGGAAGCACCTAGAAGATATGGCTGGATGTCAATGAAACCACCAGAGTTCATTAGTGCTGTTTATGTTTAGTGTTCTTGCCAGGCTTTATAGGTGATTGGTTGGTTGTTTTGGGGGAAGAGACCAAACAGCGAGGTCATCGGTCTCATCGGATTAGGGAAGGATGGGGAAGGAAGTCGGCCGTGCCCTTTGAAAGGAACCATCCCAGCATTGGCCTGGAGCGATTTAGGGAAATCACGGAAAACCTAAATCAGGATGGCCGGACGCGGGATTGAACCGTCGTCCTCCCGAATACGAGTCCAGTGTGCTACCACTGCGCCACCTCGCTCGGTCTTTATAGGTGACACAAGAAGGATGAACAGCATCAGATGCTTAGTGATCACTGCAAAGAACATGGAGATGTTGCATTCTCATGTGAGACAGAGTAACTGGCATCTGACAAGAGTTTCAAAGGGGCCTCATTATAAGTCTCCATTTGACAGTTGGTCAAACTGTGCAATACACAGATTTGTGTGGCATTTGGATATGACAATGACCAAATGTTGGACTGCAGGGGGACATGATGGTAGACATACTTGCCAAGGTTCCACCTGACCACCATAAGGAGAGGTCACTGTATTGTGCACAATCTGAGAATAAGTGAAGCACTTCAGCAGCATTCTGTGTCATTCTTAACGACTGGTCAGATACTAGCAGCAGCCAGACTATGGAATTACTGCCCCACACACAGACTGCCATTAACACAACAGAAATGACTGCATTTGGAGTGGTGCCATGACCAGCAGGCACGGTCTTCTGAGGAATGGTGTCACATTGTGTTCAGCAATGAATCATAGTTCTGCACAACCTCAAATGACCATGTTTAGTGAGACTGGCAGCAACCTAGGGAGAGGTCCCATTTTTCCAATGTTTTGGAAAGGCACAGTGGCATTACTCCTGGCTGTCCTAGTGTGGGGAGCCATTGACTATGACTTCAGGTCATGACTGAGAGTGACTGAAGGAACTCTGAGAGCACAACGGTACTTCATGGACATCTTGGTCCTCACGTGTTACCTCTCATGAGACAGCATCAATGAGCCATTATTCAAAATGACGACACTTGTCCACACGTGCCATGCGTCTCAATGAACTCTGAGTAATGAGAAACTCCCATGGCCAGCAAGAACCCCAGATTTCCCGTGATAGAACATAGAACTTCAACCCAAAGCCAATACCAAGGATATCAAGGACCAGTGAAAACAACTGTGGACCTGCTTGCCTCAGAAGAAGACTTAACACTTTATGATGTCCTTGCTGCAAAATCAGTGTATGCATTCAGGCCAGGCAACATCATACTGATAATCACACTCACTTTGAAAAATTCTTTGTAAATCTGGATCAAATTTGTAATCAATGAGACAACATCACATACTCTTTCAACACCGGAAGTTGCATTTCATTTCCTCCTCACCTTCTGGATGCTTCACCTTTTTTGTGAGGCCGTGTATAATTTGCAGCAAACTGTGCCAGACACAAAAGATACATGAAATCACAAAGTCCTTACTAAGCTTAGACTGAATATAAATGGTACAACCTGTCATCTGCCAAGCTGAATTCAACAAAATATAATTACTGATGCAGGTTACAAAGTTTCTACAGTAAGAAAAATTTCTTTCATGAGGTTACCTTCACCAATGCCAACTTCAAATATTGTCTCTCCTCTTCCATTGCCAATCCTTTCTTTGAGTTTCTGCAGCAAAAGCTCATACTGTTCTTCTGTTGGGCTTATCAGTGCTGTCTAGGAGACAAAAGGAAGAAAAATGTGAATACAATAGTTAGACGTAACATAGTATTGGGATACAAACAACGGAATTATGGTTAATTGTATCAAAAGGAAAATTCGCTACAGGAAATAAAATTACAAGAAGGCCAAACAGTTGGCCACTACATACCCTGATGGAGCGAAATTCAAAGGGTGACTAACACATACAAATAAAAGTACATAAAACTAGACTAGCATTTGAAACTGAGAGTTCCTTCCCAAGGTAGGTAAGAGTAACAGGCAGGAGGAGATAAGAGAAAGGTGAGAGGTTACCCTGACTGCACGTTTAGGTGGATAGTTCCTCTAACAAGGGAACCTCCCCATCGCACCACCCTCAGATTTAGTTATAAGTTGGCACAGTGGATAGGCCTTGAAAAACAGAACACAGATCAATCAAGAAAACAGGAAGAAGTTGTGTGGAACTATGAAAAAATAAGCAAAATATACAAACTGAGTAGTCCATGCGCAAGATAGGCAACATCAAGGATGATATGAGCTCAGGAGCGCCGTTGTCCCGTGGTTAGCGTGAGCAGCTGCGGAACAAGAAATCCTTGTTTCAAGTCTTCTCTCAAGTGAAAAGTTTAATTTTTCATTTTCAGACAATTATTATCTGTCCGTCCGTCCATCCGTCCGATGCGAGGTAACTTTGTGAAAACATTCTATGATTTTGCGAAGCTGCATAGGTACACAGAGCAGTATTGTTTACGTGATCGTGTTTCAATTACCAAAGTTCAGCTATTCACACATAATCAACTTCGCTCTCCAAAATTCCAGGACATGTTCAGATTTGCTTGGACATATGCAGGATTTGACGGCCTACACACGGAAAAATTTGAAAACCTTAAAAACATATGTTTCACAGAGCACAGGGAAAAGTGTGCGACTATGAAATTGTTGCATTCATTTGTTGCAGTTTACGTGACAAACTCTTATGTTTTCGTCACTTTTTTGGGAGTGATTATCAAATCCACAAGAAAATCTAAATTGGGCAAGGTATAAGAATCTTTTTACCCATTCGCCAAGTGTACAAGTTAGGTGGGTCGACAACATATTCCTGTCATGTGACGCACATGCCGTCACCAGTGTCGTATAGAATATATCAGACGTGTTTTCCTGTGGAGGAATTGGTTGACCTATGATCTTGCGATCAAATGTTTTCGGTTCCCATTGGAGAGGCACGTCCTTTCGTCTACTAATCGCACGGTTTTGAGGTGCGGTCGCAAAACACAGACACTAAACTTATTACAGTGAACAGAGACGTCAATGAACGAACGGACAGATCGTAACTTTGCGTTTCACTCAAGGGAAGACTTGAATCAAGGACATCTGGTTCGCAACTGCTCGCGCTAACCATGGGACCACGGCGCTCCTGAGCTCACACTATCCGTGAAGTTGCCTATCTTGCGCATGGGCTACTCATTTCGTATATTTTGCTTATTTTTTTCATAGTTCTACACAACTTCTTCCCGTTTTCTTGATTGATCTGTGTTCAGGTTTTCAAGGTCTATCCACTGTGCCAACTTATAACTAAATCTGAGGGGGGTGCGATGGTGAGGTTCCCTTGTAAGTGTTTCAGGTGTTGTTTTATGCTCAAGCTATATCTAGACAAAGAAACGGATGTCTGATATGAATAATATCAAGCACACTCAATAAAACATAACCGCTTTAAGAAATAACTAAGAGTTAATATCAAGAGTAACAAAAAACCATTAATAAATAACATCCTCTCCTGTTCCCTCCACAAATACAGCGAGGGAAAACTGACTATCTATAAGCCTGCATATGAGCCCTAATTTCTCTTATCTTAGTGGTCCTTATGTGACATGTACATTGGCAGCAGTAGAATTGTCCTGCAGTCAGCTTAAAATGCCAGTTCTCTAAATTTTCTCAATGGTGTTTCTCGAAAAGAATATCTCTTTCCCTCCAAGGATTCCTATATGAGTACCCAAAGCATCTCCGTAAAACTTGCAGCTGATCAAACTTTGGTAACAACTCTTGCAGTCCACATCTGAATTGCTTTGATGTTTTTCTTTCATCTGCCCTGAAGCAATGCTCAAGAATACATTGCACTTATATGCGGTGCCCTTCACAGGCAAACCACACTTTCCTAAAATTCTCCCAATAAACTGAAGTCAACCATTTATCTTCTCTATTACAATCCTTACATGCCCATTTCATTTCATATCGCTCTGCAACGTTACGCCCAGATATTTAATCAACATGACTGCGTCAAGCAGCACACTACCGATGCCTTATTCAAACATTATATGGGGTTCCCCCCTACTCATCTGCATTAGCTTACAAATCCATTTGATGGGAGAGAAGACTGTGTACTATGGAAAGAATACAAGATAACCATGACAGTGGTAGTGACAGTGGAGATTCTGTGGAAATTCCAGTCAGGAGGGCTAAGTGGCATCAGTATTTGACTAAGGGAGGTCTTTATCGGGCTTTGTTTTCTGTGTACTGGTACATTTATAGTCTCCTTCAGTTACCTGTAAAAAGGTGACCATTTGTAAGCTTTCAAAATAAATGTAGTATGTGTCTACATGTTTTCTGTAATTCCTTACTGAACAAGGCGGGGGTGGGGGGTGACCTTTCATTCAGAATCATTTTGTATTTGGAGATATATACAGTATATGATGAAAGTAAAATTATACTTTTGCAAATGATACCACTAGCATAACCATTGGCACAAATTTACATGATACCATAGCAAAAAAGCAAAATGATACCTACATGAGCCTATCCCTCAATAGCTAGGAAGTAACAGGCTAATTCTCAATAAAGAGAAAACTAAAATGATGAACAATAGAGAAATCGCCACAATTACAAGAACTGGATATGAATGTCATACATGAAACGTATTCACAGTTGTGAATATGAACAACCATCAACTGTATAAGGAAAGGACAACAAAGAAAATTTGTGCCAGACCACAACTAGAACCTAGATTTTCCACTTTACGCAAGCAGTCACTTTAACCGTTTTGGCTATCCGTGCATGACTCACAGCCAGATCAAGACTTCCACACGTCGTCATTCCTTCGTCACACTGTATACTCGTACAGGCATTATGTAATTCTCAGACAGAGGAGGACATTTTAATTGAAACTCACTGCCTGATATCAGCAGATAAATGCAATATTCTCCCTAACAACAAAGGCACAGCAATACTGTGTCTATCCACTAATAGGAGGCAGCAACATTCACTTAAAATGTCCTCTCCTGTGTGGGAATTACATAATGTGAGTAAGAGTACAGGGTGTGACACACGAACAACGGCATATGGAAGTGTGGGTATAGTTGTGAGTAGTTCACAGATAGCCGAAACAGTTACCATGACCATTCAAATAAAGTGGGATATCCGGGCTCGAGTCCAGTCCAGAACAAGCTTTCGTTGTCGACATTTCTTTACACAGCTGATGGTTGACCACATTTGCAGCTGAGAACATATTTCATGCATTTCATAATAGCTGCAGTAGCCACAAAGGGTTGTTTAAAGTCATACTGAGAATACATTTCATGTATTTCATAATGGTTGAAGTCACTGCAGTGCCTGTCCCTTCAGAAATGCAAGCATGTCTAAGGACCACTGCATCATTCTTCCTAACAACACAGCCATTGCAATAACAAGGATATGAATGTAGTTCAGTATGCAAAGTTTGGGCTCACTACAGATAACTATTTACTATGGAAAGACCACATTGCTATCCTAACAAGCGAACAAAGTTCAGCTATATTTGTTCTCCAAAACACTACCACTTGTAACAAATGATGCTATGTGAATGGGGTATTTCTCATACTGTAATGGTATCATGACCTATGGAATAAAAATACTACTGTTCGGATGGGGACATAAAACAAATTCAATAAAAATGAAGATATAGATAGCCATGCTGCCAGAAACAGTGTAAAGTTATGAGTTCCAGAGCACAACACTGCTAAAGTAGAAAGAAGCACCGCTTATATGACAATAAAACTGTACACTTGTTTACTGTTTCATATTTTAAATATTAGCTTGAAGCAATAAAATTATTCTTCACAGAAATTCATTTCTATTCAGTCAATGAATACATATTAAATGCAAAAAACAGGAAATATGCATCCAATGCAATAGAATTAAAATAAACATAGACAGATAGGTAGTAAATTCAAGATATGTGTTCTTACGTATGATAGAACAGAAACAGAATGTATAGGTAGACTGTACAGGAGACACAAAATGTGTAACTATGCATGATGCCATTGTATTTAAAAATGATATACCATGACGTAAATAGTGTGTTGAACTGACAACCGATCTGACCCATATAAACATCAGCTACTTGAATGGGTCATAATTATAAATTTTCTTTACTTTACGTCTATGGTCACAAATTTTTGTCATCGGTCTATAATGTCCATCTTCTGATCTGTTTTATGAAAACATATATTAATGTACTGCAGTCATAGTGGCATTTAACATTTGATGATGCCACTATGGCTGCAGTACATTACTACATGTTTTTATAAAACAGATATGAAGTTGGTCACTAGAGACTGAAACCGGTAGTCTGATGACAAAAAAATTTGTGACCATAGAAGTAAAGTAAAGGAAATTTATTCGATATTTGGGTCACAGTTTATTCACAACCATATCACAGCTTGTGGGTCGTAATTTCCCTCCAAAAGCTTGTAAAATGGGAAAGCTGTCTTAATGATCTGAGTAGCTCTGGGAGAATCAGAAGTACAACATGTTGTTGCAAGTTGATTATTGTTTCTGGACATAATCCCCTCTGTCTGGTATAATGATGCATTTGCTCAGCTACTGATAGTTCATTCATAGCCTCGTCTGTCATGGTCTGTGAAGTCTGAGAGTGTGTAGTTCAGGCTGCATTACAATAACGAGCAAACTAGTGAATCGTTCACACTCTTCAGATGGCAGAAATATGCAGCACACACTTCAAGAGATGGTTTTTATTCTGAAAATATATTGAAAGTGTTCCAGCATAACATCAAGCACTGGCACATCGACCTGGAACGATACGGCAGAGAGGGCTGTGGGACAACGTCAGCCAATAGTATGCTGACTAGGACAACACCACAACAGGAGCGGCCCCTATACGAAGACAAGCCGCAATATAAATTATATACCACTGACTTGTGAACTGTTATTATTTGCTTGCATGGAAACTGTACATATTGAAGGACACTGATTATTTGCATGTCACCATTTGCTTGCAGCCCATTTTTGTAAATATGCCAAGTTAAGTATTGTCTATTTAATTTACTGTAATAAACTCCATTAATAAGATTTGCTTAAACTGTTGTCTAGCTATCTGAGAAAAGAGCTTCCTAGGCACCCAATATTAGATGAGTGGGCCGATATAACATGAAGACAGACTGACTGGTTACAACACAATGGCATTGTGAAGAGAATTCAGTGTGTGCAATTTTTCAACAAAGGCAACAATTTTATTGATTGTACAGAAGCTGGAGACAACTGGTGCACTAAGCAGTGACAGCGGTAAACATACACCATCACGAAGTCCAGTGGTTAGTGATAAGGCTAGAAGACACTTGGAGAACTTTCCAAGAAAATCATTGCACTGATTGAGCCAGATGGCAGGCATTTCATATGGCACATGTCAGAGAGATTCGAAGAAAATGGCATTGTGACAATACAGAGTGTACATGATGCAAATTCACAAGTAACAGACCATGAGAAAAGAATGTGTTACTGTCAATGGTTTCAGGAGTTTCTCATACAATGTCCAGACATTCTGCCCACAACATGGTTTACAGGTGAGGCATGGTTCCATCCTCCAGTTACATCAACAAACAAAGCAGCAAATACTGGGCTGGTGTAAGCCCCCATATCATGCACTAAACACCGCTGCCCGATAAAAAGATTGGAGTGTGGTCCATGCTGTCAGCTTCCAGGATTGCTGCCCCCATTTTTCTTGAGACAACCATAGACACTACAGTTCTTAATGTGTCATATGTCTAATGTTTTCGTGCAATTTGTAACCAGTGTGTTGTATGTTGTACTATGTATGTGTGTGTGTGTGTGTGTGTGTGTGTGTGTGTGTGTGTGTGTGTGTGCGCGCGCGTGATGTCTCAATTGTGTATTATCATTTCCCAAAATTGCAAATGTGTCCCACTACTGGTTCAAATGTTATATAACTCATTAAAGTAGGTCAGATTTACGTGGATCGCACTGTATATACATCCAAAGCTGCTAAATAAATAATTAAATCCCTGTAGCACAAGAATTTTCACACAAAACTAAATTTTAGAGTTCAAACTCATACATAAAATAGTGTGTTAAACTTGCATTGCAAATATGTCTACAGTGGGGCAAGTTAAGTGTTTATCTTTTTCTGTGTTTTCCTCAAAGTAAAATCACTAAATTCCATGCATGTTTCTCTGCTTTAAGAGGTTTAGTCTTGAATCTTTGGATGTGTAAATCCACTCAGTCTGTGGTGCAATGGTTGCTCACTGAACAGCCAGCTACATAGCTCATTAATGCATCAGGGTCCATAGATGACACATCAGGGAGAGTAGCAAGTTGTATATCTAGGATTGTCTGCTTTTTGAGTTCACATCTTCAGTTAGTCTTACTAGGACGGCAAGGATGTGTGCATGCTGTGTGCAGTTGCAGGAAGTGCTGCCTGCATGTCACAAAGAGCTTAATGTGCTTTTGGCTATGGTCAGTCACCTTCAGGATGCTGCCTTGGGGGGGTGGGGGGTAGAACTGGTGAAGAATCTGGAATGTTGCATGGAACACCTCAGGTGTCACTTGTTTTTCCCACAGGCTCTGCTTCCGAGGTACCTCCCAGTGCATCCAATGCTGTGGATCTGTCCCCACAGCAGGGTGAGTGGCAGGTG
The DNA here is from genome assembly GCF_021461395.2 of Schistocerca americana. Lineage (NCBI taxonomy): Eukaryota > Metazoa > Arthropoda > Insecta > Orthoptera > Acrididae > Schistocerca > Schistocerca americana. The sequence continues at coordinate 105,239,546 of NC_060119.1, forward strand.
AGAATGAGTTCACATTGCCGGAGATGAAGATCCAATGTTGAGACTGGCCGTCTGGGCACACACATTCACGCTGTGAGTGGACAGGTGGCTGCTCCTTCAACAGGGTCTGAGCAGGCACACGGGGAGAGGAGTTTACTAGTTATTGGAAGTTCCAATGTTAGTTGCGTTATGGAGCCCCTTAGGCAAATAGCGTTCAGGGCCAGAAAAAAAGCCAATGTGCATTCGGTACATCTGTTGGGGGGACTCATCCGAGATGTGGAGGCAGACATGCCTGTGGCTACAGAGTGTGCAGGGTGCAGTTGTCTGCATGTTGTGGCTCACGTTAGTGCCAACGTCGCCTATCACATGGGTTCTGAGGCGATCTTCAGTTCGTATAGCCAGCTGGAGGAGGTGGTGAAGACTGCTGGCCTTGAATACGGGGTGCAAGCAGAGCTCACAATCTGCAACACTCTTTCCAGAGTTGATCGGGATCCTTTGGTTTGGAGCCGAGTGGACGATCTCAATCAAAGACTTTGTCGACTCTGTGATGGTCTTGGCTGCAGATTTCTATACCTGGGTTACCATGTGGGGATTTGTAGTATTCCCCTTGGTAGATCAGAGGTGCACTACACAAAGGTAGCAAGTACTCAGGTAGCAGAGAACTTGTGGAGTGAACATGAGGGTTTCTTAGGATAGGCAGTAATTTTAAGGGCTCTGAAGAACCCTTGGCAGTCAATATGCAGAAATGAAATTCAAATGGTGTTCAGGATAAAGACACTTTGACTGTCATAATTTCATCAGTAAACTGTCAAAGTATTCATAATAAAGTTCCCAAATTTACTGCCCTCCAGGAAAGTTCTCACGCTCAAATTTTTCTTGGGACTGAGAGCTGACTGAAACCTGAATTGGAAAGCTCTGAGATATTTAGTGAGTTGTGCATGGTATATTGGAAAGACAGATTAGAGGCCACAGGAGGGGGAGTGTCCACTGCAGCTGACAAAAACAGTGTCTCCACTGAGGTTGAAAGTGTGACAGTGAAGTCATCTGGCCGTGCATAACAGGTGTAGCTGAAACAAAGTTAATTGGTGGATGTTTTTACTAGCCACCCGATTCTGCTGTGGTAGTTCTAGAGTTATTCGAAGAATGTCTATGGTCAATAGCGCGTAAAAACCCAGATCATGCAATACTAGTTGCAGGCGACTTTAACCTGCCGAGTATTGTAGAGGAATTAAGGACAAAGTTTAAGCAGATTGTAAATTGTGGTGTGTAGAGTTATGTGCCTAATAGGTGGATAAAAGATGGCAAAGACCCACCATGGTTTAATAGCGAAATTCGGTGGAAGCAGAGGGTGTTGCAGTCTCAGTTCAAAAGGGAATGCATAAACGACTACAAGCAAATGTTGAGAGAGATTCATGCGTCCATGAAAAGATCAATGCATGAAGCACACGACAACTACTACTGTCACACCATAGTAAAAGATCTGGCAGAGAACCCAAAAAATTCTGGTCATGTGTAAAATTGCTAAGTGGGTCTAAGGCTTCCATTCAGTCCCTTGCTGACCCATCTGGTGTGACAGCTGAAGATAGCAAAACGAAAGCCAAATTTTTAAATATCATGTTCCAGAAATTGTTCACACAGGAGAATCATACAAACATACTGTCATCTGAGCAGCAGACAGACTCCCGTATGGAAGACATAGTAATAAGCATACCTGGTGTAGAGAAACAGCTGAAAGATTTGAAAGCAAATAAATCACCAGGTCCGGATGGAATTCCAGTTCTATTTCACCAAGATTACTTTACAACATTGGCCCCTTACCTAGTTCAATTTCAGAGGCAGTGGTGCTATGGTGTGGTCGTGTTTTTCATGGAGGGGGCTTGCACCCCTTGTTGTTTTGTCTGGCACTATTACAGCAGCTTTCCACTTTTGAAGAGCAATTCAGGGACGGCGATTGCATCTTGCAATGTGATCGAGCACATGCTCATAATGCACGGCCTGTGGCGGAGTGGTTACACGACAATGACGTCCCTGTAATGGTCTGGCCTGCACAGAGTCCTGACCTAAATCCTACAGAACACCTTTGGGATGTTTTGGAACACCATGCCAAGCCTTGCATTTATTGCGAGTCTCTCGCCCAGTACAAAGTCCCAAGTGACTGGAAAAAAGTGCATGTGACTCCAGTATATAAGAGAGGTAAAAGAATGGAACCACAAAATTACAGACCAACAGCTCTAACTCCTGTTTGCTACAGAATCCTTGAATGTATCCTCAGTTCAGATACAATCAACTTTCTTAAGATTGAGAAGCTTATGTCCACAAATCACCACGGTTTTAGAAAGCAAAACTCAGCTTGCCCTTTTCATATGACTTACTGGGAACTATGGATGAAGGGCAACAGGCAGATCCCATATTTCTACATTTCCGGAAAGCACTTGATTCAGTAGCCCACTGCAGCTTGTTAATGAAGGTACGAGCATATGGAGCAAGTTTACAGATATTTGAGTGGCTAGAAGACTTCTTAAATAATAGAACATAGTATGTTGTCCTCGATGGCAAGCGTTCACCAGAAACGAGTGTATCGTCAGGAGTGCCCCAAGGAAGTGTGACAGGACCTCTGTTATCCTCCATATACATTAATGATTTGGCGGACAGGGTGGGCAGCAATCTGCAGTTGTTTGCCGATGATGCCACGTTGTATAGTAAGGTGTTGAAGTTGAGTGCAGGGTGTATAGGCAGACAAGGAAAAAAAATTCCCAGATTTCTCGGTTAAAAATACACTTTCTCCCGGGTGAAAACACGCTTTTTCCATGTTGAGTGCCAGTATATTTTCCCTTATCAATCCTTTGAATGGTTATGGTTTTATACATGGGCGTAGAATTTCCCGGCACTTTAGAAAACGAAGCTCAGGGAAAAAGACACGTTTTGGAAATATCTTTGATGCGCAGCAACATGTAGGCTGCCTATTTTCGTATTACAGAAGTATAAATTGGAATTCCACTGAACATCGCACGTTACTTTCTGAATCATTGAAATCGAGATTGCGATGCGCTTTTGTAAGCCAGTCATAGCTCATGTCACGTGATGTCACCAGCCGATGACAGCGGATATTCAGAGTATAGGACATGTGATGTAGTCAGCCAACAGCAACATCACTGTTAAGTAGCACAAACACACAAACAGGGAAAGTTAATAGTTTAAAGTAATATACATAGTGTTGCTACAAGAAAAGAAAAGCTTTCACATATAATATTGGTCTCTAAGGTTAATAAGCTGTAAGAGAAGCTAAGCTTTCGCATATAATGTTGATCTTTTTGTGTGTGTGTTACACTTTAAGAAATATTACACATATGTGCCAGTAAAAGTTTTAATAATGACATAAATGTCTGATCTTCAGGGTTCAAAACTCTTCTAAATGGCTCATCATCAAAGAGTTGATTTTTAAATCAGAGTCGAACGCTCTGTGATTTAATAAATTCATGGTACATTTTTACATATAATTCAACTTACATAAAAGGATGTTTACTTTGAAAGTAACGCTTTTCAAACCACTATTCGTAATATTTTCCAGCGACCTGTTAGAAATAGGTTCATTTCAGCAGTTGCCAGAGAGCGCAGATAACAGGTGACACCGCGCTTGCACAGCTATCATGATGTAGGAAGCCCTTATATATGTACGTGTAAAACATTGAAAGATCATACATTACTTCATAAAAGAAACAAGACATCAGAGGATACTCCAAGAGCATCAGAATTTTGTGAACCATATCAAAACGTGCACGTTTAAAGTGCATACTTAAAGTGCACATTCCTATGTCCAGATCCCAATGAGGTAGACCTTGACCTGATATTAAGTTTTTCAGTGTGATTTTCGGGATGTAAATTTTCTTGGAGCACCCGTACTGTATTATATCATGTTTGGTTCTTTATTATGACATAATGCCATACATGCTAGAAAATGAAAATGTGCACTTGAAATGCAGTGAACAGTTGAAACTAGCCAGCACTGTGGAATTAAACATTTCGTTTCAAATACACTGACTGCCTCTGCAGAAAAGGTTAATAAAAGTCAAATTTCTTTAGCAAACAGACAAAAATTACTTCACTGTTCCGCAAAGTGATTAATGCATGACTGTCAGAAAGGTGGAAATAAAGTAAAATCTGAAACTAATGACATATTTTAGCCTTCCGTAATTATGTGAATGTATTTTAATTCACTTGATAGCTCCCGGCCACAGATATCTGTTTTGCTTTCATTTGACGTGAGAGTAAACGAAGGGGAAACAGTGAAATCACTAAATGTAAACACGGGTCATGTGGAGACTACCAACTATAACTCAGACTGCTCTGCACATCAGCTTCGGATCTACGCTATTTGCAAACTGAGTCAATAGTTAAAAAAAAAAAAAATCTAATTTTCAAAAACATGTTCATCTTGTAGTGCACCTCCTTCTGAAAAGTCTGAAACATAAAACGTGTGTTTGAGGAAATGTAACACATATTACTTGGTCTTAAGTACGCCAAAGTGCACGGCCACGCCTCTTCATAAAGCATTCTTCTACCGCATGTCACTGTATTTCGCTCTGTGATATTAAAATGTGTATATTTTGTTATGGATGCCATCAAACTATATTTAGGACAGTGGAAATTGAAATGTCCTGTGGTGCCTCTCCTGCTCCCAATCGGCCGGCTTGACAGCCTGCCCCTCTTAAAAAAAAAATCTCGCAATTAATAGCAGATGGGATTACTTGTAATCGGCAGAACAAGAACTCTTCAGAAAATCTGAACTTTTTATTGCCTTTTAGCTAATAACTTGCTGTTTTGTGTAACATAAAATTAAATATAGGATACATAAAACCAATAAAGACAAGAGATATGCAAGAAATTACACATTTCTTCAATCCTTAGCTCCTAACATTTTTTTCTCTCTAATCTTGCTACAGCTTTACATGGCGTGCATTCCTTTCTGCGAAAAAGTCTACTAACTCATCAAAGTTCATCAAACATTTTGCTACATGAAAAATCGAAATGTCGTTATCTAATACTGAAAAAGCTGTTAACACAAATAATACCCAAGATTGGTGTGGTTTCTCGATCTGATTACGTCTATTTCGTCACTGTCTGCTAGATAAAACAAAATAGGCCTTTCTAATATGGCAGCAATTTTGTAACACACACCAAATAACCAAGACTGTTTCGGCACAAATGGCCATTTTTATAACATGACAGAATATAATTCACAAAGTACCAATATCAAATGCCTATTAGGCCTCCTGTTTCACATTTCATTCATATGCACCAGTTTCTCAAGCATGAGATAGAAAAGTAGTATTACGAAATTTTTATATCCCCATTTCTTCTCCTTCCTCGTTCTAACAAACAATCTTGTCATCACCAATTCTGTAGCTATTCTCATTATTGTCAAATTTTGTTCACCAATTAACTTCACTAACCCTGCCAGAATCACAGGTTTAGTCATCCCGTGATTATTTTCAGGTTAGGCGTTATTACATGTTCGTACAACACGTTTTCCACGTTACTTCCAGAATAGAACTTAAGCGGCTGCAAGCAGGGGACTGTACTACTGGTTCTTACTAGTGTAGCAATCTGGCCAAAAATCTTCTATCAAAATTTCATTTTCTTGGATACACCGAGAAGATAATACATAATCTTTCTCACTTGTTATTCCTGTCAGTCATTTACTTTCATTCTGGTAGTCTGAATCTATGGATTTCACTAGTAATTATAACAATGCTGATCATTCGCAAACCCAATCAACTACATAATCAGACAGCAATTGGCATTCATCCATTCAGCTTTACTCCACTCAGCTCATATAGCCCCATCCCCTTCTGTCTGCGGACATTTTATTTCTAGATGTGACGAAGATTCTCCTGACAGAGACATCACTTACACTATACATGCATTCAAAAATCAACTTATGATTCATTCAGAAATCAATTTAAAATGTGTTCAAAAGCCAACAGGGAAGTGTTGCAAAATCATATGAATAAACGATAGACAAACGTGCACTGGATGCTAGGCACTTTGTGAAACAAGTTTTTTCCTCAAGAATACGAATTTGGCACCCCCTTTTTCCCAGTAGCATCTAGCCGCTTGTTGTGACTGCTTGCACAGCCAACAGCCACATTCCTGTAGCCAGAAGCAGGAGAATCTACCACTCAAATGCGGGTCAACTGCGCATGCGCATGAGCCCGCCTGTAATTGCTAAAACTAATCTACCGTAAACAGTTGTGACTTCCCGCTCACGGAGGCAATTTGTTGTTATGAAGCATTGCATAGTCCTCCTAAAAGCTTTGACACATTTTGCAGTTGGCAGACGCTTGCATGAGCACTGTGTGTTGTTGTTGTATATGGCACATTTTCTTTGCAATTTAAGTTATTTTTGTTTTTTTCTTTCGTTTACATTTCATTGTTGAAGTACTATTCTGCAGTAGTGGGGTAAAGTAATCTCCTTTGTTAGATTATCAGTTCTTACCAGTCAAAATTACAAAAATTTAACTAAAAACTAGAACAATGAATAATTCCCAGAATTCTAAAAAATTCCAGGTTTTTCCCGGTTTTCTCCCGGATGAAAAAATCCATGGGTTTTTCCCAGATCGTATACACCCTGTGAGTGACTGCACAAAGAAACAAGGTGACTTAGACAAAATTTCCAGTTGGTGTGACGAATGGCAGCTAGTCCTAAATGTGGATTGGAGCAAAATGTAAGTTGATGCATATGAGTTGGAAGAAAAAACCTGTAATGTTCAGATACAGTATTACTAGTATACTGGTTGATACAGACAAGTCGTTTAAATATCTGGGCGTAATGTTGCAAAGCGATATGAGGTGGGACGAGAATCTGAAAACTGTGGCAGGGAAGGCAAATGGTCAACTTCAGATTATTGGGAGAATTTTAGGAAAGAGTGGTTCACCTCTAAAGGAGACAGCTTATAGGTGACTTGTGTGACCTATACTTGAGCACTGCTCCTGTGTTTGGGATCTGCACCAGGTCGCATTAAAGAAAGACACTGAACCAATTTGGAGACGGGCTGCTAGATTTGCTACTGGTAGGTTCGAACAACATGTAAGTGATACGGAGATGCTTCGGGAACTCAAATGGGAATCCCTGAAAGGAAGATGACATTCTTTTTGAGAAACACTATTGAGAAAATTTAGGGAATCAGCATTTGAAGCTGAATGCCAAACACTTCCACTGCCGCCAACATATATCGCACGTAACAACCACAAAGATAAGATATCAGAAATTAGGGCTCATAAGGAGGCGTACAGACAGACATTTTTCCCTCGCTCTATTTGCAAGTGGAACAGGAAAGAAAATGACAAGTACGGTTCAGCGTACCCTCCACCACGCACTGTACGGTGACTTGCGGAATATACTATGCGATCAAAAGTATCCTCCAAGACATATGTTTTTCGTATCAGGTGCATTTTTCTGCCACCTATTGCCAGGTATTCCATATCAGCGACATCAGTAGTCATTAGACATCGAGAGAGAGCAGAATGGGAGAATGGGATGCTCCGTGGAACTCAAGGACTTTGAACGTCGTCAGGTGATTGTGTGTCATTTGTATCATACGTCTGCCCGTGAGATATCCAAACTCCTAAACATCCCTAGGTCCACTGTTTCTGATGTGATTGTGAAGTGGAAATGTGAAGGGATATGTACAGCATAAAAGCTTACATGCCAATCTCATCTGTTGACTGACAGAGACCGCCGACAGTTGAAAAGGGTCATAATGTGTAATAGGCAGATATCTATTCAGACCATCACACAGGAATTCCAAACTGCATCAGGATCCACTGCAAATACTATGACAGTTAGGCAGGAGGTGAGAAAACTTGGATTTCATGGTCGAGCAGCTGCTCATAAGCCACATATCACGCAGGAAATGACAAACGATGCCTCACTTGGTGTAAGGAGTGCAAACATTGGACGACTGAACAGTGGAAAAATGTTGTGTGGAATGACAAATCACAGTACACAATGTGGTGATCCGATGGCAGGGTGTGAGTATGGCGAATGCCCACTGAATGTCATCTACCAGTGTGTACACTGCCAACAGTAAATTTCAGAGGCAGTGGTGCTATGGTGTGGTCGTGTTTTTCATGGAGGGGGCTTGCACCCCTTGTTGTTTTGTCTGGCACTATTACAGCAGCTTTCCACTTTTGAAGAGCAATTCAGGGACGGCGATTGCATCTTTCAATGTGATCGAGCACATGCTCATAATGCACGGCCTGTGGCGGAGTGGTTACACGACAATGACGTCCCTGTAATGGACTGGCCTGCACAGAGTCCTGACCTAAATCCTACAGAACACCTTTGGGATGTTTTGGAACACCATGCCAAGCCTCATCTCATTGACCAACATCGATACTTCTCCTCAGTGCAGCACTCAGTGAAGAATGGGATGCCATTCCCCAAGAAACCTTCTAGCACCTGACTGAATGTACGCCTGTGAGAGTGGAAGATGTCATCAAGGCTAAGGGTGGGCCAACACAATACTGAATTCTAGCATTACAGATGGAGGGCGCCACAAACTTGTTAGTCATTTTCAACCATGTGTCTGGATACTTTTGATCACATAGTGTATCAAGGTAGATGTACATTTACTTGGAGTGACCCGCTAAATAAGTAAATCCCTGTAATAAGTGAATTTTCAAATAAAATTAAATTATTGGTTTAAAGTCACACACAAAAGTTGCATTTTCTAGGTTAAGAAAGAAAGCCTGCAAACTGACACTCAGTACTGAGCCATACATTTTTTTACAATTTTTAGGACACCAAAGAAATGAGTATTTTGGAAATTTTACTTAATACTGAAGAGATTGGTGTTTCACATCTGAAATGCAAACACATTTTCTTGGAGCACTCAAGGTAAATAGAAAGCTTGCACTTTTACACAACAACAACATTATCCTCCTTTTCTTTGGATCACAAAATTTTTTCTAGACTTCTTGTCTTGTACTAACTCTGCAACTCTCCCAACAGAAGCCCTCAGTTTCCATGTAATGTCGATATTTTGAATTCTTTTTCCATATGAGAAGTAAAAAGCCAGATTCCAAGTTTCTTCATAAAGTTCATCCAGCTTACAAGTTCATCATCTGCGTTGCTGTTGTACAATACATATGCAATGACACAACTTATAAGTACTATCCCATAAAATACTGCTATAAACAGGACACCTATCATCAAGGCTGTCTACTCCTCATTTAGTTTCATTACAAAACTGAATAAACTCCAGCTTCTGTACAGCAGCTCTGTTTTTCTTTAGAATTTATGAAAGCAGTGTCTTTTTCTATTAGAATCCTTGCTTCTGTAAATATAGCCATTCAGAAAACTAGGAGTCAACTAGGCTCTGAATATTTACTGCCTATCTGCAAGATTTATTAGGAACGCAGACCTTGAATCTACACTTCCCTCAGAAGGGCACTAACATTTCATCAATGGTAGCACATCCAAACCACCTGGCAATTTTCTACAAATTTTGCAAAAATGTCAGCTATAGCTAGCTGCTGCTGGTTCAACTGCCACTCATTCAGCTCTATCTTGTCAGTCACCGAAATGGAGGTTCAAAAACAGGATGCCGAATATGTTTTGGCGCACAACGCTGCAAAAAATATCCTTTCCTGCTTCATCTGTCACCCAAAGAGCAGAAGCGTCCGATACAGAAACAGATATACAGGGTGTTACAAAAAGGTATGGCCAAAACTTTCAGGAAACATTCCTCACACACAAATAAAGAAAAGATGTTATGTGGACATGTGTGCGGAAACGCTTAATTTCCATGTTAGAGCTCATTTTAGTTTCGTCAGTATGTACTGTACGTCCTCAATTCACCGCCATTTGGCCCAATTGGAGGAAGGTAATGTTGACTTCGGTGCTTGTGCTGACATGCGACTTATTGCTCTACAGTACTAGCATCAAGCACATCAGTACATAGCATCAACAGGTTAGAGTGCATCACAAACGTGGTTTTGCCGTCAGTGCAATGTTTACAAATGCGGTGTTGGCAGATGCCCATTTGATGTATGGATTAGCACAGGGCAATAGCCGTGGCGCGGTACGTTTGTATCGAGACAGATTTCCAGAACGAAGGTGTCCTGACATGAAGACGTTCAAAGCAATTGATCGGCGTCTTAGGGAGCATGGAACATTCCAGACTATGACTAGCGACTGGGGAAGACGTAGAACAACGAGGACACCTGCAATGGACGAGGCAATTCTTCGTGCAGTTGACGATAACCCTAGTGTCAGCGTCAGAGAAGTTGCTGCTGTACAAGGTAACGTTGACCACGTCACTGTATGGAGAGTGCTACGGGAGAACCAGTTGTTTCTGTGCCATGTACAGCGTGTGCAGGCACTATCAGCAGCTGATTGGCCTCCACAGGTGCACTTCTGCGAATGGTTCATCCAACAACGTGTCAATCCTCATTTCAGTGCAAATGTTCTCTTTACGGATGAGGCTTCATTCCAACATGATCAAATTGTAAATTTTCACAATCTACATGTGTGGCCTGACGAGAATCCGCAATCACGTCATCAACACAGATTTTCTATGAACGTTTGGGCAGGCATTGTTGGTGATGTCTTGATTGGGCCCCATGTTCTTCCACCTACGCTCAATGGAGCATGTTATCATGATTTCATACGGGATACTCTACCTGTGCTGCTAGAACATGTGCCTTTACAAGTACGACACAACATGTGGTTCATGCACGATGGAGCTCCTGCACATTTCAATTGAAGTGTTCGTATGCTTCTCAACAACAGATTCGGTGACCGATGGATTGGTAGGGGCAGACCAATTCCATGGCCTCCACGCTCTCCTGACCTCAACTTTCATTTATGGGGGCATTTGAAAGCTCGTGTACGCAACCCCGGTACAAAATGTAGAGACTCTTCGTGCTCATATTGTGGACAATACACCATTCTCCACGGTTGCATCAACGCATCAGGGATTCCATGCGACGGAGGGTGGATGCATGTATCCTCGCTAACGGAGGACATTTTGAACATTTCCTGTAACAAAGTGTTTGAAGTCACGCTGATACGTTCTGTTGCTGTGTGTTTCCATCCCATGATTAATGTGATTTGAAGAGAAGTAATAAAATGACCTCTAACATGGAAAGTAAGCGTTTCCGGACACATGTCCACATAACATATTTTCTTTCTTTGTGTGTGAGGACTGTTTCCTGAAAGTTTGGCGGTACCTTTTTGTAACACCCTGTATACATGAGGAGGCCAAAAAAAGCTTTGAATTCAATCATATCCACATCTCTCATACCTGTAAGTTTGCACTTCGCCACTGTACTCACTCACAATCAAGTTTGAGGCTAGTGAATCCTGGTATTCTCTCCACCATTGTATCATCAATCAGTAAATTTCAGATTTCTTCAGGCTCCATGGCCCAAAACCATGTTAATTTTAGCATGTTAGCAGGGGTATGAAGAACAGGAAGCTGCAAGACAATAATGTGCCTCAATGTCCCTGAAATTCAACATCAGCAAGTATCCCTTGACCATCTGAAACCATTCTTGTCATAGCAATATTCTTTCTGTGTAGATGATCCTCATCTAGCTCAGAAGAAACAGGAATGTCCCGATAACCACTGTCCTGAAGTTCTTCCTCTGAATCATACTCTCGTTCACTAGCTGAATTGAGATCACTGGCAACTGCAAAGCCATCCCCTATTTCTTGATCTATATCACTGATCTCTTCCTACCCCCACCGGCTAACAATTTCATCAAACTTAGGATTCTTAAAACTGACAAATCTGTGTTAACACATTTTGTACTCTACTGGAAAAAAACAGACATTTAGTTCACAATGCATCATCTTTGTTTGTCAACAAAGACAAAGCAATAAAATTTTGTTGTGTTTGTTTTCAACACAAGATGGGGGAGTATAAAATGTAATCCATCTGAAGTGACCTTGGAGAGTGAGGTCAAAGATTGTTGCGTGGTCTGAGAGACCACATCTCGTGCATCAAGGGTTAATTCTATTGAACATGTTAAAAACTAGAAAATATCGTGTCACATTGGAAAAGACATTGATTCTGATCAGAGGTGTAAATGTAACTATGGAACGTGCAATGTATATACAGAAAAAATCAAACACGAGATTGTCAAGATACATTCATTGGGTTCACCAAGTCACAACCCATCTGTCATATTTCCACTTAACCTAGGCTTTGGGCATTGGTACAGTTCAGACTGCACCCACAACAACACACCAAAAAAAAATGTATGTACGTTTAGCATACAACACAACCCTCAATAAGTAACCATCTACACTACACATGTGTATGTCTACAGTAGAGTCAGCAAATGGAGATCCCTGACTGTTGTAGTGGACTTGGTGCAGCTCCTTTAAGTGTCTACCCCAAGCAATCAAGTACTACAATTTTGTACACATCTCTATGGCAACACCTCAATGGTGTCACAACTCTGTAGATTACTATTGTTTATGTCTGTTTGTGCTTCGCAACAGCATAGGCAGCTGCCAGTGATCACCTTTTGCCAACTTTATAATAAACAATACAATCCAAGCCACCACCTACAGGAAGTGAACAACATGTTTTAAGCAAAACATATGATTTACTGTAATAGAATTGAAACTGGTTAATTGATGAATTTCACACTGTCAGCTTTGACCAGTGACAACATGAAAAAGACAGATGTAAATGAGTAATGAGATCCAATATCTATAACATACACATCACAAGAATTTTAATTATTCTCACAAAATCACATCTATAGGCTTTGCCAACCCATAAACTGTAACCATTCAACCTAACTAAAACGTGGAGCTACACAACAAATCAGTTTGTCACTACAACCTCCATTTCAAAAAATAATACAGGGATAAAACTAATGTTGGCAGTATCCTGCTTTCTTTCTGTCTGTGTGTACACATGATGCCACAAGTCACATCATCATTACATCACGGATCAAAGCTGACATCATCTGTTATTGTCAGGGTCAACTGACCCACTGAAACATACAAAAACATCCCAGACACTATCTGCGAAATATATGATACCATATTTCAAATAATATTCCAATGGCTTGTATTGTTTACCTTCACTTTTCAATTTCCAATCTGAATGGTTAATAAAATGGATTAGTTACCTTGGCACGTATTGATGCATAATCATGAGGCTCACTCATTGGCATGTCATTTGTCAATGTTGGAGAATCTGCACTAACTTCTGGCTTTGCCGACATCTGTTCAAGGACTGTTGCCATGTTTCTAGCAATTCAATATCAGTTTTGACTACATTCCACGCACATAAAATTTCAGATACTATCAATCACCATTATCTGTAGATTGTTCACGTCATGTTTATGTGACACCGTGTCATATATAGAAGCACAATAATCTGTAACATACGAAAAAATTCTGTTCAACTAAGAAGCTGAGAGTAAGAATTTAGCAAGAAATGTTAGTAATTTTAAATATACATTTGTTTGGCAAGTTTTTTCCATGACTGACTATTTACCATATAAATAAAATACAACGTAAATATCCACAAAATTTTAAATTTTTTTATTTACAGCACATTTCGGAGGTTTTTTTCATCATCTGAGAGCAGTTCTGGTGTTCCGGTCATATTAGGCCTAATAACAATTATTCTGAAAGAAACTTGAGCGACATCATGTAAACGTGGCGAAAATCTACGTAACAGGACGAGATAAAAAGGGGCAAATGAAATAAATTGAGAGAAATGTCGTAAAAGACTACTGATGCAAGTTGTTTACGCGTGACGCAACTTTGGTCGCAATCTCTACAAAACCGAAATGAACAGTGCTCGTTGTGAAGTCAATTCATAATTTCGCGGACACGTTTTCGTACTAAATTTTTATGAATCGATGACTTAATTGAAAATTCGAACATTTCTATTACAACATAATTGCTTATGAAATATATGATATCAAGATGCAATGTGATTTGAAAGAGTTTAAAAAGTAGAAGAGATCACAAGCAGCTGCAAAATAATAATGTATCTTCTTAAACACTTTAACTATAACAGATAACATTTCTTTCTTGTTTTTTTATGCATCAGTACAGGATGTCGGCACAGCTGTCATGAACCAAGCGGCGCATTCCTGCTGCGCAATACAATAGGTGAATATTTAAATTTAAAAACAAAATTGAAAATAGACTGGTGGTTCTTGTTTCAGCTTTAAAGCAGTGAGTTATTTTAGCAGTTCAAACAGCGCAAAACGGTAGTGTTGATACATCCGAGAACCAATGCACATAATGTCACACTGCAATAAAACTTAATGACACTAGTTGAGGCTGTTTAGCAAACTAAACACCCAATCGAATATAAAGTTCACTATATAACACTATAGCGTTAAATGTACACAGAAAGATACAATACACCACTTAAAAACAAATAGCGTCGGATATCAAGTTACACTGATAACAACTACAGTTCACAGGAATGAAACACACTCCCGCATCAAAAATGTCGATACATTTTAGTACTAAAATAAAATCATATTGCATTACCATCTGCCTATAGATTAGATCCTGTCCTGGCGAGATCGCCAGATGGGAATCTCCGCTTGTTAGATTAATGACAAGACGAAAAATCAAAAAAACACTACTTATATCAGACACACTCAGCAAATTAACTGCTACAACATAAAAAAATAAGATGTTGCCAAAACACAGAAACTAACAGTTTCTAACCACAGTGTACATCCACAATACACAAATCACTTGTATGTGTCAACAGAGCGCAGATTATGCTACATACATTTAAACAAAGAATTTCATCACACGTAACTGCTATGTCGAAGATATTCTTGGAGCAATATTAAGGCATAGAGTCTGTGGTAGTTTAGCTTAAAGTCTATGGAGTTCATAGCGGCACTTCAAATTCCTTAACCCGTTACTACTCACTAAAGCAAGATTAATTTGTCCAGGTACTTTGAGATACGCGTAAGTATTTCTTTCACTGCACAGTAAGTACTTTTTGTTTGTCTAAACCTTTCTTCTAGAGAATGTGGTTGACGTCAGCTAATGACTGCGCAATATTTCCTTTCGTTCACTTATCGCCAAATTCTCATTAACGAGAGCTTGGTTTTGCCATGAGAGCAGAAATAAAAAATGCTGATTTCAGAGGTTTACATCATGTTAGTAAAAACAAGTGAGCGTTTGAACAAATCAACATGGACAATAAATATGTGCATCTAACGAATATTCATCACGATAAACAACTATCAAATTAGAAACAACACGTAGAACCCGATTCGCACTTGACTTAATGGAACGTTGAAACTTTCCACAATGCATTTCAAATGACGATATTCACACAAGCTGTCAACACTGTGGAATGGAACGCGACGTCAATTGTAAGGTTTCTCGGGAAGAAAATTGGACTTTGAAAATAGTGCCAGGGACGTCGATTTTGTCGTCATTGTCTGCTAATATTAGAAGTTAACCCATTTTTCTAGCGTTCACTCCTGTTGTACTTGTGGAGTGCACGATTTTGCGCCTTTTAGCCTTTATTTTTACTATTTTTCTTTCTTTTCGTTACACGTTGGAAATACCCCATGATAACTTCGACATTTTTTCCCACTGGAAGTTCTTCCACAAGAGAGACCAGATATCTGAAAGCGAAAAATGATATAACTTTTAGAGTACCTGGACCGACAAAAAGCCTATGTGCTTAAAAGGAAGCACACAAAGTGATGTAGCAATTTTCATTAGATGACCTTTTAATCCGTGACAAATTCGGCTTCGTTAAAGGAAAAAATTACAATTTTTTTAATATTATTTGATACTTAAGAAACTTAATGGATGGGGTTGTCGTTCGAGATAAAATAACTATTTATTTAGCACCACTTTCGTTACCAGAACAGCAGAATGTCAACACAATACTATGCTGAACGCAGATGTATTATAATGTAGCGACGCTGCCGCGCGCTAATTCGAGCTCGCCGGAGTGTTTGTGTGTGGTGTGTGCGCGTGTGTCAGTGCAGTGCTGTGCGATCGTAATTACTGTACACGACGTCTGTGTAGTTCCGCGCCCAACCTCTAGAGGCGCTGTGTTTTCTAGCTTTTATATACGTTATTTTTATTATTATTATTCCTTGTTTTTTGAGTTAATTGGTGGTTCCGTGCCTCCTGGCTTGTTTGGACGAGTACTGTTTTCTCTCCAATAACTACGGAAGTTTTCCCAGGTAGATTAGAGTAGATTAGATTAGATTAATACTAGTTCCATGGATCATGAATACGATATTTCGTAATGATGTGGAACGAGTCGAATTTTCCAATACATGACATAATTAGGTTAATTTAACAACATACTTAAGTTAATATAACAACTTTATTTTTTTTGTGTTTTTTTTATTTATTTTTTTTATTTTTTATTTATTTTTTTATTTTTTTAATATTTTTTTTCCTTAATTTATATCTAAAAATTCCTCTATGGAGTAGAAGGAGTTGTCATTCAGAAATTCTTTTAATTTATTCTTAAATACTTGTTGGTTATCTGTCAGACTTTTGATACTATTTGGTAAGTGACCAAAGACTTTAGTGCCAGTATAATTCACCCCTTTCTGTGCCAAAGTTAGATTTAATCTTGAATAGTGAAGATCGTCCTTTCTCCTAGTATTGTAGTTATGCACACTGCTATTACTTTTGAATTGGGTTTGGTTGTTAATAACAAATTTCATAAGAGAGTATATATACTGAGAGGCTACTGTGAATATCCCTAGATCCTTAAATAAAAGTCTGCAGAATGATCTTGGGTGGACTCCAGCTATTATTCTGATTACACACTTCTGTGCAATAAATACTTTATTCCTCAGTGATGAATTACCCCAAAATATGATGCCATATGAAAGCAATGAGTGAAAATAGGCGTAGTAAGCTAATTTACTAAGATGTTTATCACCAAAATTTGCAATGACCCTTATTGCATAAGTAGCTGAACTCAAACGTTTCAGCAGATCATCAATGTGTTTCTTCCAATTTAATCTCTCATCAATGGACATACCTAAAAATTTGGAATATTCTACCTTAGCTATATGCTTCTGATTAAGGTCTATATTTATTAATGGCGTCATACCATTCACTGTACGGAACTGTATGTACTGTGTCTTATCAAAATTCAGTGAGAGTCCGTTTACAAGGAACCACTTAGTAATTTTCTGAAAGACAGTATTGACAATTTCATCAGTTAATTCTTGTTTGTCAGGTGTGATTACTATACTTGTATCATCAGCAAAGAGAACTAACTTTGCCTCTTCATGAATATAGAATGGCAAGTCATTAATATATAATAAGAACAACAAAGGACCCAAGACTGACCCTTGTGGAACCCCATTCTTGATAGTTCCCCAGTTTGAGGAATGTGCTGATCTTTGCGTGTTACGAGAACTACTTATTTCAACTTTCTGCACTCTTCCAGTTAGGTACGAATTAAACCATTTGTGCACTGTCCCACTCATGCCACAATACTTGAGCTTGTCTAGCAGAATTTCATGATTTACACAATCAAAAGCCTTTGAGAGATCACAAAAAATCCCAATGGGAGGTGTTCGGTTATTCAGATCATTCAAAATTTGACTGGTGAAAGCATATATGGCGTTTTCTGTTGAAAAACCTTTCTGGAAACCAAACTGACATTTTGTTAGTACTTCATTTTTACAGATATGTGAAGCTACTCTTGAATACATTACTTTCTCAAAAATTTTGGATAAAGCTGTTAGAAGGGAGATTGGACGGTAATTGTTGACATCAGATCTATCCCCCTTTTTATGCAAAGGTATAACAATAGCATATTTCAGTCTATCAGGGAAAATGCCCTGTTCCAGAGAGCTATTACACAGGTGGCTGAGAATCTTACTTATCTGTTGAGAACAAGCCTTTAGTATTTTGCTGGAAATGCCATCAATTCCATGTGAGTTTTTGTTTTTAAGCAAGTTTATTATTTTCCTAATTTCAGTGGGAGAAGTGGGTGAGATTTCAATTGTATCAAATTGCATAGGTATGGCCTCTTCCATTAACAGCCTAGCATCTTCTAATGAACACCTGGATCCTACTATATCCACAACATTTAGAAAATGATTATTAAAAATATTTTCAACTTCTGACTTTTTGTTCGTAAAGTTTTCATTCAATTTGATGGTAATACTGTCTTCCTCTGCTCTTGGTTGACCTTCTGTAGAGGCCGGAAGCAAATTTTGTAACTCCGATCAGTCCATGCATGCCGGGCATCGTCAGATACGCGCTCGCAATAAAGTTATTGTTGCTGAACTGAAGGTCTTTATTCTTCTGAATCACGTTAAGCAAGAGGTCGGACAGCCACCAGTTTAGCTGAACCCGACGATAAGAAGAATGTTACAGTCGATACTATCAACAAATGCCGTCAATAAAACCAAAATGCTAGCTAGTCAAAAATGTACAGATACTTTTAATGGTGCTTATATTTCAACTGCATCATTTACAGCTCCATCCTACTACCTCCCCAGCGGTAAAAATGAAGCACCTATTTGGGAATTGGCGCTGTGGGACCAGACGTGTACTTCGTAGGATTGGTGGTAACAGTCTGGTGGTTTGATGACTGGAGCCGGTTGTTTACTTGAAGTTGATATTGGTGATCCGAACTCCAATTCTTCAGCATGAAGGCTGCGTTTAGTTTACTGTTGTAGGAGAACGGAGAGATTAGTGTTTAACGTCCCAACGACAACGAAGTCATTAGAGATGGAGCACAAGCTCGGATTAGGGGAATATGGAGAAGGAAAGCGGCCATGTGCTTTTGAAGGAACCATCCTTGCATTTGCCTTAAGCGATTTAGGGAATCACAGAAAATCTAATGCAGAATGTCCAGCTGCAGATTTGACCTGTCGTCCTCCTGAATGTGAGTCCATCTGCTGATGGAGACAGTATCTGACCATGAGGCGTTTACATCAAAGTGCTTTCCAGAATGCGAATGTACCAGATATGATAAACGTAGATAGGATACAGAGGTTTCCCATGTGCAACAAGTCTTATGAATATATATAAACTGCTCACAGGTTCAGGATCGATTAAGACAGATGTTGGAGCATGATGTCAACATTAACTGGTTTAAGTGATGTAACGTGCTGATTCAGGTTGAAAATGAAATTTGGAATGTCATAATCCTCTGATGTGGGATCGGCGAAATCAAATGGAAGTCTTACTTGTCATGAAGTGGACCATTTCTGCAATAGCGACATTATATTCTGGGATCGCAACGCACACAGCCCCATTAAAGTTGTTTGTAAATTGTCAACCCAGTCATTTGAAAGTCTGGCTCTAAATGCTGCCTAGATATTGTGATGACACAACTCAGCTTTGGTTTTCGACGTCAGATGATAAGGGGAGCTTCAATGTGGTCTACGCCTAGAGCCTTTGTGAGGCGAGTAAACAATATAGAATCAAAGTGACGTTCTCCGTCGGTGGTGCTGATTTTTGGAACTCCAAAATATGCAAACCACAGTGATGAGAGAGTGCTGGCAAAACTTTTTGCATAGATGTCCTCTGGGCAACCTGGAAATCAGGCGATCATTCTTAAGAGATATGTAGAGTCTTGACAGCAAGACAATGGTCTCAACAGATCGAAACGAAAATATGAGGAGCGATTGTCAACTTCACTGAAACTTTCACAAGCTTTGATGGTATGTTTTGCTCATTGACAATAAATACATGTTTTTACCTATAGCTTTACATCTCTTTTCAGTGAATGCCAAATGTCACACTGTTGTATCAAGTCAATTGTGCATTTCATACCAGGATGATCCATGTCATACTGTGTATGGAAGATGTGTCGTCAGTAGAATGGAGGAACATATGGCCTCAGTTTATCTATAGCATCATCACAGACCAGTTGTGAAACATCACATAACATTATAATTACAAATGCTAAATAACAGGAGTGTACGTCTTTCTCTTTAGGTTATCTGGATCATCGCTTTGTGCCTTAGCAATATCTTCATAGGGAATTCTGGCTGAAAAATGATGTCTGCATAATTGGAACATGTATCTGCGGGGAGATCCTTGCCTCTAGGAAGATACAGAATATTTGTGCTGAACTGAATGTGAAACTCCAGACGGTATAGTTGTCTGGCTGTTGCTTTTCCTGGACACTGTTTAAATTGAAATTAAATGACTTGTGATCTGTGAATACCGTCAGTTCCATGCCTCTCAGAAGAAAATGGATGCGTTTGACTGATGAACATGCTGCCAACAATTCGCACTTGTAGGTACAATATTTACTCCATGTGTCATTGAGCGACATGGAGATAAACACAAGTGGTTCAGATGTTTCTTCTCATAGTTCGTTTAAAGAAGCACTAAAGTCATATTGAGAAGCACTGAAAGGGTACAGTACCGCCCGACATTGAAAATAGGTACAACATATTTCATTATTTTTGTCAGAAGAACACATTTTTTTTTTTGTAAAATAACTCAATTTCAATTAATACAGCGAAGCCGGATACCAGTGTGAGAAAGAATGACAATTTATTTATTTAATTAATCAAATGTGCACTCCCACAAAGTAAATCCCTACATCCAGTTTGGTGAGATCTGTGAAATGAATGAATGTATGGTCGTCTGCTAACCGCAGATAGTGAATGTGGATATATGATCATCTTTGAGTCGATCCTTTGGCCATCTTTGGTGGGACCAAAGAGATGAAATTTGCCTGAGCTTTGAGCGCCTGAAATGTGGCTGACCAATACAGTAAGAAGGTGCTCCCCCCACTTCGACAGAGGTGCGAGAGCACCTCGAGAACAGCCATATTTCAGCACTCTGCCGCTGGATCTTGTGCTGTTAAGACCTGTTTTAGTTGGGCTCCGTAATGAGGAAAGAGTGGAGACATGGTATGCATGTGGAATATTTAAGAGTAGTTTGAAATAATAATTTCTCGATTTCAGGAACATTTGTGGGGAGAATTAAATGTCAGGCAGGTAATATTAAAGGGATTGTAGGAATCTTCGGAAGTGACCAACGGTCACAATGAAACCACGTGTAGCATTAAGTTGAAATACTTCCGTGTGCTTAAGTTAAGCTGAATTACTAGCGTGTGTACAATAAGTTGAAATATTTAAGAAATAGCGTGTGTACCATAAGTTGAAATATTTAAGAAATGGCGTGTGCAGGACTTGAAATTAGAGACGAGTACTCCCACGTGGTGAGTACTGTGTGAGTCTCAAACTGTGTATGAGACAAAAGATAAAGAGAAGTACTCGTCCATGGTATCAGTTGAGGACTCGCGTGTGTGCCTAATATTAAATTGTGTGATATGATTCCGTGTGACGCTAGATTTAAACTCTGAGAGAGAATCAAGGTGAATCGGCCATCTATCCAGTAACGCCACTTGGCTTGCATTGCACAGGAAGACGTGCATATATCTCCAGAGTTCACAGTAGGAAAGTAGAATTACAGAGTGGGGCAGTGTCGTGTGAAACTGGGATAAATATTAATTGAAGTGGGAAAGCTGAAAGTGAAAATGTTGTAACCATTCTTTGTGTAGTATTTCATATTGTTGTGTGGTGTATGTCATGTAATTTGGGTATGTGTGGTTTGCATGGGAGAGTAGCGAGGTAGTTTCAAAAGATTAGTGGGTTATGCTTGTTCCTTCGGTACCGCTCGGTCTGGAGGAAAGTTTAGTGATGATGATTGTGAGAGTCGAAGCCTGAGATATAATAAAAGATCCACCATCCTATCCAGAAAGTGCACTGTAGCGTTAAAATAATTACGAGACCATAATATAGAGATTAACCATTGTAAAGCCATGCCCACTGGGCGGAATTTCTCATGTGTGATTGTTGTAGGTTATAGAATTTGTGTGTTTAGGTTAGAGAATTTATCGGAATAAATAAGATAGTGAAAAGAAAAAGATTGGTAGACTATTCCTTCGAATTGTGTGTTGTCATAATGTCCCGAATTTATAATGTGTGCGCCATTCATATTCAGTGCGGTGGCCACGTGTTGACAAAAGCCGTTAAATAAAAGACAAAAAGAAAATGTGGTATTGCCAGTGCGTAGTGTACAGTCAGAGTTCTGTAAGTTATTGATAGTCAGATGCGTGTTTCCGTTGCATATTAATCATATAGGAGGATAACTTGTAACTTAAACTGTGAGTACGAGAGTTCATGTCACTCGATAAATTAAGAATGAATCCACTCGCTTGGCAGACCACTCATCTTGCAGCCCTGACTGCTTGATGCCACAGTATGAGCAAGGCATGTGTGTGCCTCTCAGCACCAACCACAAAAATTTAGGGAAGATATATTGAGGGACGAGCAAGCTAAGTAGGATAAGGTAGTCCTTTTAGCTCCATGAATAATTTGTCTGCTGTATCAGTCTGTGTAATAGGGCGTTTTGTATATTATGGGAAGTTCACTTGTTTCAGGAGAGGAAGTGGTGAGTATTTGATGGCTCAGCCAGCTCAGGTGACCAAGTGAGGAGAGCCAGGAATGCAGAGCGTCCATGTGCCTGAACATCAGAAACGGTTTTTTCCTTGAGGATCAGATCATGCACATTAGCTGATGGGGATGGAGAGGAGACAGTGACAGCTAAGACAGACGAAATTAAAAATGAGTTTTTTCAACAAAATTGCATTACAACTCCTACAAACATGGTACAGAAAAATCAAGTTCGCCTGAGAAGACGCAGTGAGAAAAGAAATTGATTGCAACTACAAGCTTGACTCTGGGATAATTTTTATAAAAATTAATATTGTTTTAGATAAGACATATTATAAAATTAATAGCTACTAAATCATTGGAGGAATCTGAGAATATGATGCTTTATACAGGGTCTGGCAAAATGACCTCCTGTCTTTGAAGAGGCCATTGTCTGAGTTGTGGTAGTGACAGTGATGTGGAGGGGGATATAAATTGACAATGGTGTATGTGACGTTTTCAGTAAGTGCAGTGGCTTGGCTAGATGAGTGCCATGAATTTGCTGTGGAGGACTATTTTCACACTGGTCATTCCGTGATTAGTAGTCAGCAAATATATCACATTCAGTCTAAACTTGGCCAGCATGATTCAGTCCCTGACAAATGAACTATCTGACCTTAGAGCATCAGGTTCTGCACTGAAAAGAAAATCTACTGGCTGACCTCTGACTTCACAGCCCTCATGTGACATTGGTGAATTTGGTGTGTGGGATCCATACTTTTATGGAGAACATGGCATAATGGTAACAGTTAATTCAGATCGCTATTGACACATGACAGAGACCATCTTCTGACCTATATTAAACCAGTCTGTTTGGGACCATGAAGAGGGAAAAGTCTGGTTCTGGCAAGATAGACCCCTAAATCATACTTCTCAGTGTTCTCTAGAAACTTTGAGAATGTTGTTTCATCGACATATTTTCTCTTCATGATGAGACATCGTCTGGTCCCCAAGGTCAGCAGATTTATTAACTTGTGATTTTTTTATTTGTGGAATTTAAAGGCCTAAGTATACAAATATATCCCCATAACCTTGCAAGTACTTACAGAGGAAATCATTCAGGAAGTGGCTGCCATTCCACTGGAAATGATAGGAAGAACTATGCACAATTTGTGGGAAAATCTTCATCAGTAGGTCACCACTGGAGGATGCCATTTACTGGACACAATATTTAAAACCAGCTAATGTAAAATGCCACAGTATTTGGTGTTCACAAATAAAAATACTTTCTCTGTATCTTTCTGCGTTTGTTTGTAACTATCTTTTGAAATATGGGAGACTTTTTCCCAGACCTTGTATGAAAGCTGATAATGTCAATAATCATGATAACAAGCTACTTTTCAAACCAGGCATTTGTATGGAACATTACAGGTAAGTTTATTAAACGATGACATGCAAATGTGTCCTCTACAGTTACATGCAATATGAGGGCAACATCACTTTCCCATAACCTAATATCTAATATTTCTAATGAATGAATAACCACAATGAACTATTTTGCAAGTATTTACAATGTAATATAAGTATTCTCACATTGTAAAACCAGGTATAAGCATCCATATTGATTTTTGTTAATAACTTGCTCGGTACTGTGTTGATGTTTTAATGAGGGGTCACAAAATTATTGCAAGAAATCTCTGTCTTCTAGTATCATACAGGCATGTGTAATTAGCTTTAAATTTAAATGGAGGTCATTACACAAACAATTAACTTGAACTCAGTAGTGTCCAGTCTCATAGAGAGAGTTCAAGCATGCGTGTGGATTTAAAATAATCTTGTGAGTATGGACTTTAACTTCTTGTGAGACTTAGGTTGTCCAACTGTGTTTTCTGCTGACTGATTTTGCCCACAAAACAGGCTTTAATTTGGTTCATGAGATCTGAGGTGGCTGTGAACTGTGATTATTCACTGTAGTGATTAGTTATATTCATATGTGATAGATTTGTTGCATGTTTTTATAGTGTTTACTTGATATAACGAATTTAAATTTATGTTGTGACAGACAGAGAGAAACTGCACTTTTGGATTTTGAATGTTTGCTGCTAATTTTCGTGAATTAGTGTGCAGTTAATTGAAATTTGCTTATACATATTTTTGTATTCAATGCTCTCCTCACACTACAAACTACATAACTACGTTCTTTTTTTTTAAAATCTGCAGTCCATGTGAGGCCACTATTCTCATGTGTGTGAACTTTAGTAGTGAACATTTACTTAAATCAAAATATAGCTCTTTGATTTCCCCAACACCATTAATCCTGCATGATTCACCCACTCATTTTCTTATTGATATATGATTATTTTGGTTCTGCAAATATATTAATTTACTAGAAGTGGTATATAAGCAACTGGTGTTGAAATTTTATTCACAATCAATATTACACTTCTGGAACCTGTGTCAGCATGCTCCATCTTCTAGACAAGATATTAAAGGTATAACGATTATTTGTGTTTTTTTTTTTTTTTTGTTTGTGGTTTTAGGGCGCAAAACTTCTATGGTCATTAGCGCCCAGCCCGTGACGTAGAAAACAGGAAAAAAACGAAATTTAAAATCAGCAGCAATGGAAACAAAGTCAGAAAATTTGAGAAACTAAAGGCAGAAGGAATGCTTAAAAGTCCACTGTAGAAAGGGGTTGGTTGTCCCCAAAAAAAAAAAGGTTCAAATGACTGACGTCATTTCACTGTCACTAATAAACTGTAGAACGCGGTCAGCTGAGCGCGTGTCATCTGCTAAAATCAACGATAGATCAGGCGATAGCTGTAGACGGGAGCGTAACGGATTAAAATAGGGGCATTCAATTAAAAGGTGTCTGACCGTCCACAGCTGAGAGCAGTGGGGACAGAGTGGGGGAGGATCACCGCTTAAAAGATGTCGATGACTAAAAAGACAGTGCCCTATCCGGAGTCTAGCTAAAATTACCTCCTCCCGACGACGCGTTCGGGAGGAAGAGGTCCAAGCGCAAGGAACGGCTTTCACTTCCCGCAATTTATTGTGGGGAAGTGTTGACCAATGCGCATGCCATAAGTGAGTAACTTGGCGACATAAACCGCTCCGTAGATCGCTAAACGGAAGAGACTGAATAGCTGGCCGAGGAAGAGAAACTGCAGCCTTGGCCGCTATATCGGCCGCCTCATTTCCACAGATACCAGCGTGTCCCGGGAGCCAGAGGAACCCCACTGAGACGCCCCCCAGGTGGAGCAAGCGCAGACAGTCCTGAATCCGGTGGACCAGAGGGTGCACAGGGTAAAGAGCTTGGAGACTTAGGAGAGAGCTGAGAGAATCTGAGCAGATTACGTACTGTATCCGCTGATGGCGGCGGATGTAGTGGACAGCCTGGAGAACAGCGTAAAGCTCCGCAGTATAAACCGAACACTGGTCGGGAAGCCGAAAGTGATTTGGGGTGTCGCCAACAATATAGGCACTCCCTACACCTAACGATGTTTTCGAGCCATCGGTGTAAATAAATGTGGCTTCCGTCATTTGTGCACATAGAGCAGCAAATGCCCGACGGTAAACAAGTGTAGGGGTACCATCCTTGGGAAATTGACATAGGTCTCTGAGCAAGTCGATCCGGGGACGGTGCCAAGGCGGTGCTGTACCCCAAGTTGTCAAGAAGGTTTTAGGAAAGCGGAAGGAAAGAGAATGGAGCAGTTGACGGAAGCGGACTCCCGGGGGTAGTAGGGAGGAGGAGCGGCCTGCATACCCGACATCAAAGGAGGCGTCGAAAAAAAGGTTATGGGCTGGATTAGCAGGCATGGAAGACAGATGGCTAGCATAACGACTCAGAAGGACTGCCCGCCGATTGGACAGCGGAGGTTCAGCAGTCTCAGCATAAAGGCTTTCCACAGGGCTGGTGTAAAAAGCTCCAGACACTAAACGTAATCCACGGTGGTGGATAGAGTCGAGACGCCGAAGAATAGACGGCCGAGCAGAGGAGTAGACTATGCTTCCATAATCCAATTTCGAGCGCACTAAGGCGCGATAGAGGCGGAGAAGGACCACCCGGTCCGCTCCCCAAGAGGTACCATTCAGGACACGGAGGGTGTTAAGGGAACGCAGACAGCGAGCCGAAAGATAGGAAACGTGGGAGGACCAGCACAGTTTTCTGTCAAACATAAGACCCAAGAATTTAACGACGTCGGAAAACGGAAGGTTGACAGGACCTAGATGTAAGGAGGGCGGAAGAAACTCCTTACGTCGCCAAAAATTAACACAAACGGTCTTACTGGGTGAGAAACGGAAGCCGGTTTCGATGCTCCACGAGTGGAGGCGATCGAGACATCCTTGAAGACGTCTTTCAAGAAGGCTGGTCCTTTGAGAACTGTAGTAGATCGCAAAATCGTCCACAAAGAGGGAGCCCGAGACATCAGGAAGGCGACAATCCATAATTGGATTAATGGCGATGGCAAACAGTACAACACTCAGCACGGAGCCCTGGGGTACCCCGTTTTCTTGGGAGAAGGTACGGGAGAGAGTAGTGTTCACCCGCACCCTAAATGTGCGCTCTGCCATAAATTCGCGAAGAAAAAGGGGCAGCCGGCCTCGAAAGCCCCAAGAGAACAGTGTGCGGAGGATGCCTGTCCTCCAACAGGTATCGTACGCTCTCTCCAGATCAAAAAATATTGCTACCGTTTGGCGTTTCCGGAGAAAATTGTTCATGATATAAGTGGAGAGAGCAACAAGATGGTCAACAGCAGAACGATGCTTTCGGAATCCGCATTGGGCTGGTGTTAAAAGACTGCGGGACTCCAGCCACCAAGCTAAACGGTAATTCACCATACGCTCCAAAACCTTACAGACACTACTCGTGAGAGAAATGGGGCGATAGCTAGAGGGGAGATGTTTGTCCTTTCCAGGTTTCGGAACGGGAACGACAATAGCTTCCCGCCATCGCCTGGGAAAGGTACTGTCGGTCCAAATTCGATTATAAAGGCGAAGGAGGTGACGCAGGCTATGGGTTGATAAATGCAGCAACATTTGGACATGGATACCATCCGGTCCTGGGGCGGAGGAGCGAGAAGTAGAGAGTGCATGTTGGAGTTCGCGCATGGAGAAAACAGTATTGTAGCTTTCGCGATTTTGAGAGGAGAAAGCAAGATGTCGCACTTCCGCTGCACGTTTCTTCGGGAGAAACGCTGGCGGGTAATTTGAAGAGCTCGAAATCTCAGCAAAGTGCTGACCCAATGAGTTAGAAATTGCGACGGGGTCCACTAAGGTATCATGCGCGACAGTGAGCCCAGAGACCGGGGAGAAACTAGGCGCGCCTGAGAACCGTCGAAGCCGACTCCAAACTTCCGAGGAGGGAGTGAAGTTGTTAAATGAGCTAGTAAAGAATTTCCAGCTTGCCTTCTTGCTATCGCGGATGACGCGACGGCATCGCGCACGGAGCTGCTTATATCGGATACAGTTGGACAAAGTTGGATGGTGACGGAAAATGCGAAGAGCACGTCGCCGCTCACGTATTGCGTCACGGCAGGCCTCGTTCCACCACGGAACTGGAGGGCGCCGGGGCAATTCGGAGGTGCGTGGTATTGAACGTTCCGCAGCTGTGAGAATAACGTCGGTAAAATGTGTGACCTCATCGTCGACGCTGGGAAAGCGACGGTCATCGAATGTCGCTAGAGACGAAAAAAGTGTCCAATCGGCTTGGGCAAACTTCCAGCGTCGCGAGCGCATATATGGCAGTTGAGGCTGCAGTCGAAGAACACATGGAAAGTGGTCACTCGAGTGTGTATCATCAAGGGCGAACCATTCGAAGCGCCGAGCTAGCGGAACAGTACCGACCGCAAGGTCCAAATGGGATAAATTTGCCGTGGAGGCAGACAAAAATGTAGGGACCCCAGTGTTGAGGCAGACTAGATCCGCTTGGTGGAAGACGTCTAGCAATAGTGAGCCACGTGGACAAGGATGTGGAGATCCCCAAAGCGGGTGGTGGGCATTGAAGTCCCCAACCAGCAAATAGGGGGGTGGAAGCTGATCAAGAAGATGAAGGAGATCAGCTCGTGCCATTGGTGTAGACGATGGAATGTATACCGTACAAAGAGAGAACGTGTATCCAGAAAGGGAAAGACGGACGGCGACAGCTTGGAAGGAAGTGTTTAAGGGGATTGGGTGATAATGGAGAGTATCATGGAGCAGAATCATGAGTCCTCCATGGGCTGGAGTGCCTTCAACTGAGGGGAGGTCATATCGGACGGACTGAAAATGAGGGAGAACAAAGCGGTCATGGGGACGCAGCTTTGTTTCCTGAAGACAGAAGATGACCGGCGAGTAGGATCGTAAGAGGATCGACAATTCCTCCCGATTGGCGCGAATGCCGCGGATATTCCAGTGGATAATGGACATAGGGTGAACAGAAAATGGAGGAACGGCACCAAGGGTGCTGTCAACTCAACGACTGCTCAGAGCTTGCGACCGACAGCATGGAATGGCATTCAGTCGAAGGCAGAAGATCCTGATCCATAGGTTGGTCAGGAGCAGCTCCTGCCACCAACGATCGGCCAGTTGACCGGCCACCAACAGTGCGCCTCGGCGACACAGAAGATGGCCGAGGGCGATTTCCGCCAGGTGGTGCTGTAGATGGGACACGCCTTGGCGGAGAAGGAGAGGAACTGTGTTTCTTCGTAGCCTTCTTGGAGGTATGTTTAGATGAAGGAGGAACCGATGGTTGTGAAGTTGCAGTACGTAAAAACTCTTCACGAGAATGCTCTTTTTTTGTAGACTTGGCGTCTGACTTTTGGGCTCGAGATTTAGCAGAACCCGACGAAGGGTGAGCCATAGAGTGGGCAGGCGAAAGAGGTGAGGTTGAACGGGCGATCTTTGCGCTGGCCGATCTGACGACCGTGGTACTAAATGTGAGGTCGCAAGTCTGCGTGGCCGCCTCCTTTGTTGGCCGAGGAGAAGCAAGGACAGCGCTGTATTTTCCTTGCTGAGGCACGGTGGGCTGTCGACTGGCGAGTAACTTTCGAGCAGCAAAGGTCGACACCTTTTCCTTCACTCTTATTTCCTGGATCAGCTTTTCGTCCTTAAAAACAGGGCAATCTCGAGAGGAAGCAGCGTGGTCACCCATACAGTTGATGCAGCGAGGGGATGGAGGTGGACAAGCACCCTCATGGGCATCCCTGCCACACGTAACACATTTGGCCGGATTGGAACAGGACTGGCTGGTGTGATTGAACCGCTGACATCGATAGCAACGCGTAGGGTTTGGGACATACGGGCGAACGGAAATTATCTCATAGCCTGCTTTGATTTTTGATGGGAGTTGAACTTTGTCAAAAGTCAAGAAGACAGTGCGGGTTGGAATGATGTTCGAGTCAACCCTTTTCATAACCCGATGAACAGCGGTGACGCCCTGGTCAGACAGGTAGTGCTGAATTTCTTCGTCAGACAATCCATCGAGGGAGCGTGTATAAACGACTCCACGCGAGGAATTTAAGGTACGGTGCGGTTCCACCCGGACAGGGAAGGTGTGGAGCAGAGAAGTACGCAGCAATTTTTGAGCCTGGAGGGCACTGTGTGTTTCTAACAACAGGGTACCATTCCGTAATCTGGAACAAGACTTTACAGGACCCGCAATTGCGTCGACACCTTTCTGAATAATGAAAGGGTTGACCGTGGAAAAGTCGTGACCTTCGTCAGACCGAGAAACAACAAGGAACTGTGGCAACGATGGAAGAACCGTCTGTGGCTGAGACTCAGTGAACTTACGTTTGTGAGCAGACATAGTGGAAGGTGAGGAAACCATTGCGGAAGAATCCCCCATGATTACCGGCGTCTCCGATGGCGCGCTCCTCCCTTGTGGGGGCCCTCACCGAGGGCACACCCGCCTTAGGTGATTGTTCACACCTCAGGTCACACCTCCCGACATACGGACGGAGGGACCAATCGGCACTTTCGGAAGGTATCAGCTCGGGTAATCACCCCTCCCTGGGCCTGGCCTTTACCAGGGGGTACGTACGTGTCCTACCTGTCTACCCGGGGCGGGGAATTACGCGTTACCCCGTCACCGGCTACGCATGGAAGTGCGTGGGTCGGCCTTCAGACACGCACAGGGAGGAAGAAAGAGAAAGGGAAAGGAAAGAAGAGGGGGTCTCAAACGCCGCAGCGGAGAAAAGGGTAAAGAGAAGAGGTAAGGAAAGGAGAAGGACAAAGGAAGGAAGAAGACAGACAAGCAAGGAAGAAGAAGAATGCGGTACATTTACAAGCGTCCGTCTCCGGACGTAGGCGCAAACCATGCTCCCAGAGGGGGAGAAAGTAAAGGAAAGAGCAAGAGGTGAGGGGGGGGTGAAGACAGGGGATGGGGAAGGATGCGGAAAGGGAAGGTATGCAGCCCGGAAAGGAAGGAAGGCCACATTAGCTCGGGGCCCCGTGCTCGCTACGCACGTATCCACAAAAGAGATGTGGATCCCCTGGGGGGGATTATTTGTGTGTTACATGTACAGGCTTTAAAGCTTCCCACACAAATTAAACAAAGGTTGTTGGGTTTATCCAGTAGATGATACCAAGTGTCTGTAGGAATTCACCAGTCCTTAAAAGGGTGTAGTTTTGTTCCTGTTTTAAGATGAAGTAAGCATTTGATTATTTTCACTTTTTCTTCTACTGATCAATAGCTTTGGCATTAGACGTTGTAACCTACAAATACTATTTATTTCTTTTCAGAACTGCGATTTCCCACATTAACATTAAGGTGATTTTTATCTACCTGTTCATAAAACATGCAGATGCCTTACATGTCATTCAGCTGGTGCTGAAACTACTAGAATATCAACTAAGCTCGAATACACAAAAAGCAAATCATAGAAAATACTGTGAACAAATTACATGAATGTTTGTGCTGCTTTGCAGAAAGCAAACAGCATTTTGCAGAGTTCTAAATATCCAAATGGTATAATCACGGCTCTTTTGGGGACTTTTACGGTGCAACAAGAGTGTGATGATATACTAGAATAAGGTCTATTTAAGAAGAATATCTTTCTGTTGAAGAGTTGACAGATGAAATCTTGTAACGTATTAGATAGCAGTCTATCACTGCCAAAGCAGATAAAGCTCGAAAATTTCCACAGGAATGCCAAATTCCGTCTTTCTTTCTGATAAATCGGAGAGGAATAGACCAGTAGCTTTCAAAAGGAAGACAAATGCCAACGTTGATCGTCTTGTGAAATTAAGTTTTGCGGGAGCTAATTTTTCTGGTGATTAGTGCCTCACTTATGCATCCACTGGATGTCTATAGTTGCGATCATTTGTTGAAAATTAACTTAAGGAAAGCTGCAGTTAGATTTCTTTGCTGAAGATACAAGTATAGTAATCACACCTGACAAACAAGAATTAACTGATGAAATTGTCAATAATGTCGTTCAGAAAATTACTAAGTGGTTCCTTGTAAACGGATTCTCACTGAATTTTGATAAGACAAGTACATACAGTTCCGTTCAGTAAATGGGATGACACCATTAATAAATATAGACCTTAATCAGAAGCATATAGCTAAGGTGGAATATTCAAAATTTTTAGGTGTGTCCATTGATGAGGGATTAAATTGGAAGAAACACACTGATGATCTGCTGAAACGTTTTAGTTCAGCTACTTATGCAATAAGGGTCATTGCAAATTTTGGTGATAAACATCTTAGTAAATTAGCTTATTACGCCTATTTTCACTCATTGCTTGCATATGGCATCATATTTTGGGGTAATTCATCACTGAGGAATAAAGTATTTATTGCACAAAAGCGTGTAATCAGAATAATAGCTGGAGTCCACCCAAGATCATCCTGCAGACATTTATTTAAGGATCTAGGGATATTCACAGTTGCCTCTCAGTATATATACTCTCTTATGAAATTTGATATTAACAACCAAACCCAATTCAAAAGTAATAGCAGTGTGCATAACTACAATACTAGGAGAAAGGATGATCTTCACTATTCAAGATCAAATCTAACTCTGGCACAGAAAGGGGTGAATTATACTGCCACTAAAGTCTTTGGTCACTTACCAAATAGTATCAAAAGTCTGACAGATAACCAACAAGTATTTAAGAATAAATTAAAAGAATTTCTGAATGACAACTCCTTCTACTCCATAGAGGAATTTTTAGATATAAATTAAGAAAAAAGAAAAAAAACTAACAAAAAATAAAAAAAATAAAAAACAAAAAATAAAAAAGTTGTTATATTAACTTAATTATGTCATATATTAGAAAATTTGACTCGTTCGACATCATTACAAAATATCGTATTCATGGTCTATGGAACTAGTATTAATCTAATCTAATCTCTGGGAGAAGGCTAAGATAGCTCTCTAGCAAGTCTTGATATTTGTGTTGTGTGCCACTTAGAAGGACTAAACTGTCAGTATGTACGTCTTTAGAACGTGTTGTAGTGATTAGTGTTCATTAGTCAAGTAACTTCTTGGATTTAAGTTCAAGCAATACATCACAACAGCTCAAAAAATCAGCACTGATACCTGACTGGCGAATATCTGCAAGCAGAAATGCCCATGGAAAGCTTCCGATAGTTTATTTTGAGTTTCAGTAGGTGATCACCATACATTCGTGTTACAGAAACGTTTGCTTCATACAGTCGCTGTTTTTGCGATCTAGTAGCCCATTGTTGCTGGTAGTACAGAAATATCTGCTCTGAAATCAATAGAAAAAGGAGCATTAGTGTTGCAGTCTGTTATGTACAGACAGCAAGATGATTTAACCACAACGTTGTGTGTGGCGCCATGTGAGAAGCATCCTAATTTTCTGTCTGAACGTTATGAGACGGCTGAGAAACAAACGAACATGGTGGTGCGGATTTCTTCGCGTTCTGCTTGGATTTATAACGATGCCAACACTAATGATATGTTTCCGTGCTCTGATTTCGATTTGGATTCCGATCGTCTTCAGGTTCGTTGGTCCTGAATTTGGCTCGTTATTTCTGAAACCTGCATTCCAAAACGGGGATGTTTCTCATCTTGAGATGGTAGAGAAACAGTACAAGTGCAGTGCATGAACTGACTGGGTGTCGTGACCTCTGAGATTTTGTGAGTCGTAGAACCCATTCCACTGAGACTTAAATTGTGACTAGCTGCATAGGTACAACATGTATTGGTTGCTAGTAATTGAAAAAATAAAACTCTTAAGAACTGCCAGTTAATTGCTTTCTTGAAAGAGCATGCATCTCCCTGACCAAAGTGTGTGGCTTTAGTCTTCTAGTTCTAATTCAGTTAGTATTTATTTTCCTTTAATTGACTATGAATCTTCAGACTCTGAGATAAGGTTTGTTTTTAAGTCTGTATATGTAGAAGCTCATAATGCTTTGTATGTTGTTGTTGTGGTCTTCAGTCTGAAGACCAAGTTGATGCCATACTCTACACTACTTTGTCCTGTGAAACCATCTTCATCTCCAAATAACTACTGCAACTCACATCAATTAGAACCTGCTTACAATGTTCATCGTTTCGTCTCCTTCTCTAATTTTTACCTCCCCTCACTTCCCTAAATTATCAAATTGACGATTCCTTCATGCCTCAGGATATGCGCTCTCATCCAATCACTTCATTTAGTAAAGTCGTGCCATAAATTTAGTTTTTGCTCAGTTTGATTCATACAGCGTCATTCATTACTGAGTCTACCCAACTAATCTTCAGCATTCTTCTGTTGTACCACACTTCTAAAGCTTATGTTCTCTTCTTGTCCGACTTGCTTATCATCCACGTTTCATTTGCATACAAAGCTGCACTGCAGACAAATACCTTCATAAAAAATTTATTAACACTTAAATGTATATTATATTTTACACAGTTCTTCGTTTGTAGAATTGTTTTTCATGCTATAGCCAGTCTACATCCTGCATTTTATATCATCTATGCTTCGCCCATAATCAGTTATTTTGCTACCTAAATATCATTTCCATTACCATTGTTTTATTTTTTGGTCACAAATTTGAGTGGAACGAAAACAAGACCCCTTAAAAATTACACAGTAGATCCTTTTCCGAATTTTCATAGCCATAATAAGAGTGGAAAACAGGCAAATATGGAATCACATTGACCAGAATGAGATCTAGTTTTATAAAAATGTTTAATTGCTTGGAATTAATCAGAGTAATTAACAAAAATTTTATTAGTGATTTGAGGAAAAAATTTTGCCTGAGTTTTCATAACCCAGTAAAGAGCTAGAAATGGACAACTGAGGTAGGTGTGAAGCCTACATTCGCAAAACAAGATGTAGTTGCTTGAAAGTAATCGGTGTAATAAAGAAAAAGTTAATTAATGATTTTAGAGAAAAGAGAACTGTTTAACAAACAGCTGAGGTTAGCTATGTAAAAAAAAAGTTCCTATCTCTGGTGCCTGACGTTTCTGCATATGAAAAAAATTAGAATTGCTGACTTCATTGTTTCATAAATAAAAAATGGAGTAAGTACCAAATGACAATATACAGGAATGTTTTAAATTATTTGTATCTTTAAATGTTTCTTACATGGAGGATTTTTTTCTTTCAGAACAAAAACAGTCTTGGGTGCAAAGTTATTTAATATTAATGACCCATTTCACAGTTTGGGATATCACCAGACTGTCTGTAAAAACATTAAACCAAATAATTAGAATCGAACAGAGGAAGGGGCATGATTTTATCTTGTAGGACTATGCAGGTAAAAGGAACAAAAAGTAATAGAAACTTACATAAAATTACCTGGATATATAACCATCCATCATAAAACTGTACAAAATGGAAAATGTTCACAATAGTATATGTAATTCAGCCACCACAAAAACATATAAAATGCAAAGTGAACCTAGTTAAAAGGGAAAAAACAGCAATATATTACGAAGAAGGTACAAGGAGATCGCAGAAAACTTCAATGACTATTCCATGTGACCTTGAGAACATGAGCTGATTCTGCTAGAGCAGCAGAAAACAGGGCCTCACTTACAAAATAAATCAAGTAAGAGCTTTACACAGCACAATACCTGTTTGGTGTGCACCCAAACAGTTCTGTGACAGATCAAGATGTAAACACTGCTTTTATAGCAGTAAGAGGAGACCCAGTGGCACACATGACTGCCGTAAGGCAAATTAACAAAATACAAAAACTACATAAAACTAATAAATTAATATTCATATATCCAAATCACCCCAATAACGCGAAAGCAAAAGTATATTAAGGTAGCCCCACATAAAGCAGAAAATTAGGAAAAATTGTTGTTGTTGTTCTGGTCTTCAGTCCAGAGACTGGTTTGATGCAGGTCTCCTTGCTACTCTATCCTGTGCAGGCTTCTTCATCTCCCAGTACCTACTGGAACCTACATCCTTGTGAATCTGCTTAGTGTATTCATCTCTTGGCCTCTCTCTACGATTTTTACCCTCCACGCTGCCCTCCAATACCAAAGTTGGTGATCCCTTGATGCCTCAGAACATGTCCTATCAACCGACTCCTTCATCTAGTCAAGCTGTTCTCCCCAACTCTGTTCAATACCTCCTCATTAGTTATGTGATCTACCCATCTAATTTTCAGCATTCTTCTGTAGCACCACATTTCGAAAGGTTCTATTTTCTTCTTGTCTAAACTATTTATTGTCCATGTTTCACTTCCATACATGGCGACACTCCATACAACTACTTCCAGAAATGATTTCCTGGCACTTAAATCTATACTCGATGTTAACAAATTTCTCTTCCTCAGTGTATATTTCATATCCTCTTCGACCATTATCAGTTATTTTGCTCCCTAGGTAAAATTATGGCATTAAAAATAGTAAGTCAAAATCGGTTATTAAATTTTTCTTTGTGTAGTCATCTCTAACAAGAGGAACATTCACTATCGTTTTATAAAGTCTTTTCAGAACACTGTCCATTTCATTCAATTGCTCTTTCATGTCCTTCGCTGTCTAAATGTCATTGGCATACCTGAAAGCATTTACTTCTTCTCCCAGAACTTTAATTCCCTCATCAAATTTGTCTTTTGTGTCCTTGCCCAATGTACAGTTTTCCTGATGACAACATTCTCCTGATGAGTCTCTACATGGAGGTCTGAATGGGGACTGTTTTACCTCTGGAATATTTTACCCAAGAGGACAGCATCATCATTTAACAATGTTGTAGACCTGCATGCTGTCAAGGAAAATAATGGATGTAGCTTTCCCTTGCTTTCAGTTGTTTACAGTACCAGCATAGCATAGTGAGACAATATTGGCTAATGTCACCAAGGCCAAATCGGCCAATCATCCAGATTTTTGACACTATCACTATTGAAAAAACAGCTATAAAACTTCAGGAACTGTAGGTTAGTCTGTCCTCTGTGTAGATACACCTTCATTGTGGTTGCATTTATCATACAGCTATCCTTCATCACTGAGGCATTTAAGCCACCCACCCTGGCAAGGGCTTTGGTTCCTAATTTGAATATCAAATCCAAAATTAGATCAGCAACTTCACTATCTGTTGATCGCAAAATATAATAATATTTTGGCACTTCTTTGCTAATATTCACTGTAAAGAATATGTATTCCACTTGCAAAAACATAGTTTCACAATTCTCTACCAGAAAGGTGATATTTTCATAGCCACATACGATATTCAATGCCGACATCATTTCTACATCTACAGGATGGTGAATTTGTCATAAAATCATGCACTTAAATTAACACAATAAAGTTTGAATAATGATCATGTTAGGGTCACCAGTTGTGAATCTAGTTAATATAACTGTTTATTTAGCACTACTTTTGTTACACAGAACTACATCACAACAAAATATAGCTGCAGTGAATGAACATGTACTTCAACGAAAATGTGTATATGATAAACAGATACATAAGTGTAACTAATCCAACATATATCAATACTTTTAACAGAGTTTATATTTCAGGATATCAGTTACAACCGCAAGGTAAGCAGGCTCTACATATTGCCTTATAAATATTTTAAATATGTTAGTATATATATATATATATATATATATATATATATATATATATATATATATATTTATGCTAGAAAATAAATGCTCATATTTTGGAGTGTTTGAACGACACTTTAGCTTCTCTACAGTTTACCATACAAACTTTATTTAAAAATCGTTTATCATCGCTAGTCCTTTTCGCGATTTTACATATTTCATCACCTTTCCCTCAATTGTATGTATTTTACATGTGGGTTGGAGTAGAACATGGAATTGTATCCTGACTTCGAGTTTCCAGTACAGCCATCATCTGCATAACTCGTTGAGCCTCATATAGGTGTGAAGTGACTGTTAGTTTACTTTTCATGATCGTCCTACCCAAAATACATGCTTTTGGATCATTAGGAATATAGGAGGTCTCAAGATTCTTAGCATGTTCGTTTATAAGATACGCAAATATTCTCGTAGAAAATCAAACAACACGTGGGTCTGGCAGCAATATGACCATGTACATATGGGAAACTGTCAAGAAAATATGAAAAATGACATAACATCGGTAAAATTTGAGGTAAACCTGGTATAATCACGAAAAATTGATGTGCAATACGTAAAATTGAGGGAAATACGATGAACTACGTAAAATTGTGAAAGCCTAACAAGATTAAAAACATTCATCTACATCTACATCTACATCTACATTTATACTCCGCAAGCCACCCAACGGTGTGTGGCGGAGGGCACTTTACGTGCCACTGTCATTACCTCCCTTTCCTGTTCCAGTCGCGTATGGTTCGCGGGAAGAACGACTGTCTGAAAGCCTCCGTGCGCGCTCTAATCTCTCTAATCTCTCTAATTTTACATTCGTGATCTCCTCGGGAGGTATAAGTAGGGGGAAGCAATATATTCGATACCTTATCCAGAAACGCACCCTCTCGAAACCTGGCGAGCAGAGCGCCTCTCTTGCAGAGTCTGCCACTTGAGTTTGTTAAACATCTCCGTAACGCTATCACGGTTACCAAATAACCCTGTGACGAAACGCGCCGCTCTTCTTTGGATCTTCTCTATCTCCTCCGTCAACCCGATCTGGTACGGATCCCACACTGATGAGCAATACTCAAGTATAGGTCGAACGAGTGTTTTGTAAGCCACCTCCTTTGTTGATGGACTACATTTTCTAAGGACTCTCCCAATGAATCTCAACCTGGTAACCGCCTTACCAACAATTAATTTTATATGATCGTTCCACTTCAAATCGTTCCACACGCATACTCCCAGATATTTTACAGAAGTAACTGCTACCAGTGTTTGTTCTGCTATCAAATAATCATACAATAAAGGATCCTTCTTTCTATGTATTCGCAATACATTACATTTGTCTATGTTAAGGGTCAGTTGCCACTCCCTGCACCAAGTGCCTATCCGCTGCAGATCTTCCTGCATTTCGCTACAATTTTCTAATGCTGCAACTTCTCTGTATACTACAGCATCATCCGCGAAAAGCCGCATGGGACTTCCGACACTATCTACTAGGTCATTTATATATATTGTGAAAAGCAATGGTCCCATAACACTCCCCTGTGGCACGCCAGAGGTTATTTTAACGTCTGTAGACGTCTCTCCATTGATAACAACATGCTGTATTCTGTTTGCTAAAAACTCTTCAATCCAGCCACACAGCTGGTCTGATATTCCGTAGGCTCTTACTTTGTTTATCAGGCGACAGTGCGGAACTGTATCGAACGCCTTCCGGAAGTCAAGAAAAATAGCATCTGCCTGGGAGCCTGTATCTAATATTTTCTGGGTCTCATGAACAAATAAAGCGAGTTGGGTCTCACACGATCGCTGTTTCCGGAATCCAATGGCTGAGAATACACAATATTATAGAAAAAATACCATGAAATGTGTACTGACCGAAATAACCAAAATCGGGTGTTCTGGAGGAAATTGGACTGATGCTACATATACATAAATTAATAATGGAAAGATGAGGCATTCTAGAGACCTGGTGTCAAGGAAAAATAGTCATCTTACCCCACACATGAGCAATACAACCTGTCATCAGACAATTTCTTGTGTGTGCAAGAGGAAGGTTACCAGGGGCGGTGGTAAACTGTGATAAGAGTGTTACATCTTCACTGGCTACTGATCGTGGTGTTTATTTCCTGGTAAAGTGCCGCTGTTCTTCATTCATTTCAGTTGTCGATGATCATTTTATAAGACCATTGTGAACACATCATAATTACAGAACTGTAATCAGGCTTGAGCTTCATAAACAGCAGGCGTCATCATCTCCAGAAACCAATGTAGTGTTTGTGTTACAAGGAATCGATGTTTTCTTTTGTGTGCAAAGTAGCTGTTTTATCGCCTTACAGTTTGTCACCATAGTTTTTTGGAGAGAAACTTGCAGAGATAATGTATATCATGCGCTGGAAATATATTTCTTACATTGGAATATTAACAGTGTTGCACTCCACATGACCAGTAGGTCGGAAACTGTACAGCTCTGGCATTATAGCATGTCTAAGTACAGAACTGTATAGCTCTTGGAATGTGAGATTATATTTTAATATCTGTTCTCTCTTTCCAATACCTTCTTGGTACAGGCTCCTGACACTAGAACGATACTCGAAAATTTATAAGATAAGGGATTTAAGTAATGTGTTTCATACTCTGTCTGTCTGTAGCCCCACCATGCATAAACCACACATTTCTTCTCCTTCTTAACCATCAGCTATATCACCACAACACTGCCAAATCTTTCGGACTCATATCTGTTACAAATCATTAAGGAGTGTTAGCTTCCACAGCAAGCATGCATCTAGAGGATGTTGTGTACTTCTATTAATGCCTTGAATGGAACTGTCTTCGCTAAATGGTAGTGACGATACTGGGATGAGAATGCCAGTCTGCAACACTGGCATCAGTCGTTTGTGCCGGTGAGGGAAACATACTATGCTCTTTCGAGAGCAGAATATCCGAGTGTATTGATTACCTCTTCCACTTCCCATAGGTTGCAAATCTTACTCATTTTGTCAGTAAGAAACATTGCCTCTGTCTTCTTTTTCTACCATCCTGCGTGTGTTTTGGGAGCAGCTTACCCAGCACTGTCCGATGTCCAGCATTCTGTAATAGTCAATGGATCAAAATGTATTAATGTCGGTTCAGCATCTGACCGAGACCTCCGAGTCATGGCAGAAAAAAAAAAACAATGTATGGTGCTGTAACACCTACTGTCATACACTGCTTGGCTGTGTTACAGCGAAAAAACAGTGTATGAAACTTCTTACGAAGATATAACACAAGAAACCTCTGCTGCGAACGGCGGTCTGTGGAGTATAATCTTCTTCCAGTATGGGCGATGAAACTTTACACAGGTCTGTGGGAGCGACTTTGATCATTCGTCACCTGCTCCAATGAATCAGTACGTGTATATTTAACGGGATCACAACATATTCTCGATGCCGACACGCAGTCTGTATTTGTTTTCGATATATCGGGAGAGACATCGTAAAATCTCAGAGCTCTCTACCAGGCGACATTAGCGAAGTGGTAGGGAGCTTAAGAGTTTGTTTGCATATATTTCGTAGAGTCCGTAGTTTTTCTCTGTTGAATGGTACAAAAAATGAGGGGAGAGAGAGAGAGAGAGAGAGAGAGAGAGAGATGTTTAGGTGACAGACATGAATGCGCTCTGAGAGACGCAGATCTCCTTTGGACTGCAGTACCTGTATGTAGTTTGGAAACGCACCGCTGTGCAATAGCAAAATACTCGTTCTTCTTCCAGTTCCCATATGATGTGAAGTCTTCTTAATTTTCCCGATAAGAAACACCGTCGTAACTGCTTGTACTGTCTTTTCTACTGCCTCGTTTGCAAGAGAAAGCTTAGTTTGGCGCTGGCTTTACATGTTGTACAAAGTTGGCAGAGCTATGACAAAATGTTTCCATTTCCACCGAGTGTTAAGAACACCGTGCTGTCAAGTTAACTCAGCTCACCCTGTTTCCCCACGGGATGCAGAAGGTGGCAGACATAGCACTCTCCGACTTCCGCTCAGTTCAAACATAAATTGGAATGATCACATGATCAAAGCTGCAGGGTGGGAGGGGCAGAGACAGGAACAGTTACAAGATGCAGGAAGACTGTCTAAAACAACGCTAGAGTTCTGCTGTATGGGGGGCTAAGCAGATAGTATCGAAAAGCTGACTCGTTTCGAGGTATGAGAGCGCCTATGATTCACCAGTAGCTGTAACCATTAAAAGACTTCTTCATATGATACAACGTAAGTGTGTGGTTGAACGGAGACACTTGAATCCAAATCGCAGACAGTATTTCTACGAGAAAGCATAACACGATAAACCCGAAAAACCACTGTATTGGTCACAGGATTTTGGATATTTCTTTCCACTTCATTCTAGCGTTGCATTTTTTAAGTGATTCCTCACATTAGACACCATCTACTGTATGTGATCATTCTCAATCAATCATCATCCTCGCTCACCTATAAGCCCATGGATATGTCGCAGAACCTCTGTTACACCACCTACATGGCACTTTCTAATTTCGGTGAGAAGGGTGATTTTATTATGAGCTTACACCACTGGCGAGGTGCACCGGCAGTTTCGGTCTGTTAATACACACCCCAGCGATCACCATCTGTATTCAATGTCGCGGTATTTGTGCGGAAGGTTACTTCATTCGGAAACAATACCACACCACTGTTTATGAAGCATGTATAGCTTTTAACATGGATAGCATTAGCAATACTTGTGTGCACCTGTAGAACGAAGACCTCTTTATATGTAGGGTGACAGTAACATAGTCGTTGCGATCGTGTTTTTAATGTCTGTTCGCTTATAAGACGATTATGCCCGTCTTCCTAAAACACACTGGTACCATTTGCAAGAAAACAGATGGTGCGCGTCCATGCATTCTAGAATTTTCGCTCAGTATCGGTTGCTGCCATAAGCATTCAGTTATTGGCGAAGTATTATACTTATTGGAGGGGGGGGGGGGATAGATTCGCTGTGATCAGTAGACTTATGATGTATGTGTTGGGGAGTAAAGTTATTATGGTGAGTGTTCCGACATGTGCAAAGAAAATGACTACATCCAGTCAGTCATAAGAGAGATACGGATTTGACATGGGAAACTACGATTTCAGTGCACCGATAGCCGTAAGGGGGATGAAAGATTTTTATGTGGCAAATGATGTCCACTCATAAGAAGGATGTAGATATTGATATTTACAGAGTCACACGCATCAGGAGGAGGTATTTCTGATACTTCGCTCATTGTCGAATATCGCCAGATTCGGGTGCAATCGTAATATTTAATTGTAATTACAGTGATAAGTACGTGGCTTGTTTCCTAGGACGACACCGTTTGGCGTTTGTAGCACGCAGTGGAAGTAGCCAGTGGTCGGAACGAACTGACATTTCTGTGTTGGGTTGTGTTGTTTGGGGAAGGAGACCAGACAGCGAGGTCATCGGCCTCATCGGATTAGGGAAGGACGGGGAAGGAAGTCGACCATGCCCTTTCAAAGGAAACATCCCGGCATTTTTCTGGAGCGATTTAGGGAAATCACGGAAAACCTAAATCAGGATGGCCAGCCCGCATCTCGTGGTCGTGCGGTAGCGTTCTCGCTTCCCACGCCCGGGTTCCCGGGTTCGATTCCCGGCGGGGTCAGGGATTTTCTCTGCCTCGTGATGGCTGGGTGTTGTGTGCTGTCCTTAGGTTAGTTAGGTTTAAGTAGTTCTAAGTTCTAGGGGACTGATGACCGTAGCAGTTAAGTCCCATAGTGCTCAGAGCCATTTGAACCATTCAGGATGGCCGGACGCGGATTGAACCGTCGTCCTCCCGAATGCGAGTCCAGTGTGCTAGCCACTGCGCCACTTAGCTCGGTAACATTTCTGGCTGTCGCAAGCGGCGGGTACAAAGAAAATTTCCACCTGTCCAGCTAGTCGGCTCTTGCCCCCAGCCCCCGGGACAAGTCCTGGAGGTGGCCCTCGCAGTACCCTCTGGATAGCTGAATGAAGAACTAGTCAGTATGTTGGTAGAACAGTGACAGAAGTGGATGTGTGTGTTGTATGACAAGATTCAGCATGACGGGTGTTTGCGCCGGACGATTATTCCCTCCATATAAATTGATCAGTTGACTGCTTGGTGACATTCTCTCCGACCTTGGTGGCCAAGGGATGGACATGCAGCTGCCGACACTGCCGGCACAAGTGGGGTCTCTCTCGGCCGGAGCGGACGTGGCTACCTGGCACTCGGTGGACGTTGCGAGCTTACGACCGCGAGTGTGTGTGTGTGATCGGAAGGAATCAACTGGCGATACACGACCTGTGCCATGGGGCACTGCCTGCGGACATTGGGACATGAGCATGTGGGATGCTTGAGTGTTCAGCAATATCTGACATCTAAGCATGACAAACTACTACTACTAAGGAATGGAATGTGGTTGAAGTATGTGTTTACTGCTTCTCAATACACTGAAGTGCATGCTGTTTTGGAGTCGTATTCGTTGTTGTTACTATCCAACCACGTGGTAGACCTTTCCGTCTCCTTCTTTGTCCTGGTCTAGCTGAGAGAACAAACTTAGGGATTATATAGTGTTTTAAAAACCAATTCGCAACATAAAATTCCCGATTGATCAATTTGTTGTTTCCGATAGTGGTAATGCGAGTATACACCCCAGTCTATGCCCTCCACAGATTTTTTAAGGATATAGAATGGAACTGAGCTGAATTTGACACTTTCAGTTACCTCTGATGTAATGGACTTCCTTCTAAATGATCTGACAGTGCCAGTATTCACCAATGAGAGGCAAGGGAAAAAAAATACAGAAGGATTTGGAAATTGGGTGGTCGCAGGAGAAAACCCCACCAAATACACCAGTTATAGTGTCTATCAATAGGATGCAAGGAAAAACTGCCCGCACACAAAGGGTTTCGAAACCAATTAGTCAATCAGTCTGATAGTTTGAAGGAATATTTCCAGGATATCCACAGCCTTCCACTTTCGGATGTACTAGGAGTTTCCTAGGCATCCATTTACAAGGAAGTGTTTAGTGTGGCACACAACAGACACTACCTACTTCTTCTTGAATGTCTTTGTCCCATCCGCTACCGGTTTTCTTAGCAGTGGAAGTGGGAGAACAATTGAATATACCGACTACCAGCTCCAGGCCTGCATGAGCGGCGAGAGGGGGAAGGGGAGGGGGATGGGAGGAGGGCTGGGGAGGATACCTTGGCTGGGTGTGTTTGCATACGTTGGTTCACACACAAACAGGCAGCAATTTCTGAGAAATGGCGAAGGTGGTTTCTCAACTATCAAATATCAAAAGGACACTGACTTCTGCTGTGAGGTCGCTGAACTGTCCACGTGGCAACATTCTAGGTGCTCCCTGGGTGTTGAATAGTGAATTACTGTTTAGTATGCATTTGGCTGGCTTCCTGACCGTGCACATTATGGGCAGCACATGGTGGAGTGTGCTTGTGTTCCCATA
This sequence comes from Schistocerca americana, assembly GCF_021461395.2. Lineage (NCBI taxonomy): Eukaryota > Metazoa > Arthropoda > Insecta > Orthoptera > Acrididae > Schistocerca > Schistocerca americana. The sequence continues at coordinate 105,284,396 of NC_060119.1, forward strand.
CGGCTTTGTATACAAGGCCCCCTATATATGGCGAGTGTTCTTCAAATTTAGTTCCTTGATTTGCTTTCGTCAATCTATACGCGTGGGGAAGGGCCACGACACTCTGTGATGCGATCACCAGTCAGTAGTTCCATCGGATGTTGCTTGGGGACCCTGGTATCAACCACTAGTTGTCTGCAGGTCTGAGCAGAAAGCTTCGGGACACCATGTGAAGCAGATGTGTTGTTGTGAGGGTCCCAGCAAAGTGTAGTGATGGAATTATTTTTCTTGCACCATGCATTTGCTCAGAACTGTCAGCGTGTGTGTGTTTTATAGAGTCTATTCGCGGTATACATGGAAGGCGGAGTGGAATGTTTAGGTCTTTATTAGCGATTTTTTATGGCATGTTATTCCCACTGCAAATCTGTGGCACTGTAATCAGAGCAGGGCATCATACCTAATGTTTGTGGCAGAGGGAAGCTAGTGCTTCCTACCAGCTCTTACCTGTCGGCACAGCCGCACAAAGTGTTGCCATCACCCGACCCTTCTTGGCGGATTAGCGCGACTTCCGGCCTGGGCGTCACGTGATCCGACCCTGTGTGCAGGCCTCCTTCCCGACCTGTAGACGCGGGAATACATGAAGTGACCGGCAGGTCTGCACTTCGGGCGGCACGAAGACGGGATTGGATGATTTTTAACAGTGTAATTACATTGTGTCGACGTCGATTTCATGACGGTATTCCTTCCTCGATAGGACAAGAAGTGATCTATTTAATTACTCGATGTATTTTACAAGACCTGGATCTTCCCAAACAGCAGAGAATGATTAGCTTTTTCCCCCAAATAAAAGAGAGACTGAATTATATAAATAAACAGTAATCCTTTGCTATGTAATTGATATCGATTTGAATTCCCTGCCATGAGATTCTTCCTCTCCAGCACAAACTGAGTTCTTTTCCCACCAGTTTCCACATGGGGGAGGGGAGAGGGGCGTGGGTGGTGGGATTGAAGGCCTGAGGCATTTCCCAGATGGGGAGAGGTTAATTAAATTATCGACAAATTAATTAGTCAATTAATTTGTTACCAAAAGTATGCTTGTATCAGTAAGAAAGTTTCCCAGCAAGGTGGGAGGAGGAGGGGAGGGGGTTACTCAGAAGGATGGATTATCCCCAGGGGGTCATAAATCAACTCTCAGGGGGTTGTAAACAAATTAACAGAGCAATACGTTAAAGGGAGGTGTGGAGTTATGAAAAACCACAAAGCAGAACAATAGATTAAGGTCATAAATCAATTAGCTCTTAAAATTTAATTAATTTGCATATCAATCTCATATCAAAGGTGGTGTAGAACATAGTTTCTTCCACTACTGATCTCCTCATTACTTCTCATTTTCTAGCCATCTGTAGTTCGTATTGCCGGCCAGGGTGACGAAGCAGTTCTAGGCGCTACAGCCTGGAACCGAGCAACCACTACGGTCACAGGTTCGAACTGTGCCTTGGGCATGGATGTGTATGATGTCCTTAAGTTAGTTAGGTTTAAGTAGTTCTAAGTTCTAGGGGACTGATGACCTTAGACGTTGAGTCCCATAGTGCTCAGAGCCATTTGAACCCTCTGTAGTTTGTATTGCACCCATTATTATTCTAATAATCTATCTTTCAAATATCTGTATTCTGTACAGCTTAAAGTTTATCATTAGACTTTTACATCCACATAAAAATTCTTATTACACCACTGGGGTATAGTGTTTTCCTTGTTGTAAATAGTTTTTGTCAGACTTTATGCTCCTTCCTTTTTATTAACTCTTACATCTATTGCTGTTTTTCTTATCCATTCCTTTTTATAGTTCCTTCAAGATAATTAGTTTATTCACTCTATTTTAACTATTTGTGTTTCTTCAAACCTCTTTGCATTATTTATATTTGCCATTAGGTTTATTTCTTCAGCTGCAGTTTAGAGACTAGTTCTATTTTCTATTACTTCTAGATGATTTATTTGAATAATTGCTTATGTCAGATTTTCTGAAGGTATTGCAAAACCATCTGCAAAAGCCAGGCACTTTACCATAATTCCATTTGTTTCCTTCCCAGAATTATTATTATTGTTGTTATTATTTTATTATTACTATTGTCATACAAATTATTTTTACATTAATAATTTATAACTTAAATGACATCTAATAAAATATGTGTGAAAGTCTAATACATAGATAATTCAGATCTACATTCAAATTTCATTTGAAGTTATTATTATTATTATTATTATTATTATTATTATCAGTCATTATTATTATTATTATTGGAAGATTAACAAAATTACAAAAAAATGCAGTATGTACACACATAAGTGCGAGTTTTGTAGAGGTCCTACAGTGCCATGACCAGCCCCAGATTAACAGTGGTTTCAGTCACATGAACACTGGGTTAGTCACGCTGCTGCTGACTGAAATGAAATCACATATGAGTGCAGTGACAATTTGGAGATGAGGATAAACACTGTGCAAACAATACTCAACTGCAGTCTATAGAACATCACGTCCATTTTATTCAAAGAAGCTCTACATTAGCTCACTTTAAATGGCCTGCCTCTTAATTTTAACAACACTCAGCCTATTCAGTTACACACAGCACACAATAAACAGGAAGATGTTGAAAGAAAATGTGGTGAAAACGAAATATTGAGTGTTGAATCTTCCATATTATTGTAACAGCATATTAACAATAACCTAAACTGGTCAGTTCACGTTTTGACCTGTGGAAAGAACGAATTTGACAGTGTTTGCCATTCACTCAATTGCATATGTTTGTGGGTTGGAAACAATCGAAGCTGCCTACTTTGGACATTTTCGTTGATTTATGACACATGGCATCATATTCTGAGGAGACCAGTCACAAGTATACAGATTCTTTGTTTCACAGAAGAGTGAAGTCAGAATTATGAATAAAGTCCTCCATAGGTGGTCTTTCAGAAATTTATTGAAACTGCTAGGAATCCCCACGATGTCATGCCAGTACATGTTTTCACTTGGCAACAGGAATCACACTTTACAAAATAAACAGCATGTACCACGATCGTAATGCAAGTATGCAAGCACTAAACATGATCTTCAGAAAGATACAAAAAAATCTCAACTTGGTACAGAAAAAATATAGATCATTCAAGCATAAAAGAATAGAATGAACTTCCAGTTCATGTCAAATCAGTCGTAGGGGAGCTGACTCGAGTTTTTTGTGATTACAGTTTTCTATGACTTGATCACACTTCATGCCACTGTGGTGCATCAGGGTTTTTGGGTGTAAGGGCCGCTGAGAATGGCATGTTGGCTTTGCGGACATTGGGTTCAGGATGATGACTGCTCAGTTTGCTTCTGTCACCTGGACGCATAGTCTGGGTAGTCAACCATATTAGATCTCTGGCATGCTACATATTAGTTTGTCATGACAACCAGATTCTTTTCTGGAAACACAGCTAAATATTTGTGAGAACCATTACAACGTGGGAGCACTGTAACAAATATGTACGAAAAGGCTGGAAGTAGAATGGCAGTTTGGGGGTGGGGGGTCTTGGTGCTTGGTTCTTACTGCTGGTCATTTGTATAGCCATCCAAACAACCGACTTACTGCAGCTTTGTTGCAGTATATTAAGAAAGATTTCTATTCCCAGGAAAACACTGTGAATCAATTAACTTTTTTTTGCAAAATTTGTATGCGTGCTATTCGGATTTTACTTGCAAAAAAGTCACTCTTAAATAATTCCAGACTGGAGAGAGACTCATGGTTAAAATTTGGCCCATCAGTGTATCTGACACTGCTATAACATTAGTTTTAATCACTAGAGTAAATCTTGCTTTGTTTGGATTAATTTTCCAAAACACGTTTTTATGAGATTTTGAAGATGCGCTCCACTTCTATACTTTAAACTTATACGAATCAGTTCAGGCTTTGCATGTAGGTAGATAAATGGATAAAGTCAAAATGAATTTTTTTGTCCAATAATCTTCACCCATTGTCGAGATATGATGGATTAAAGTCGACCTAAATGTAGTACATAAAATTCGTTCTTAAGTGAAATGAATGTGCAGAAATGGTATAAACGGCATAAAATCAATAAAAAAGCATTCTTACAATAAAATTGAAAACTCACTTTCACAGCGAGCTTCATTCAGATTTTATATGCAAAAACATGGTTTGAATGTGTGGAAACGGTATAAACTGCATCAAACAAATAAAAAATGAAATTTTACAATAAAATTGAAAACTCGCTTTCACAACGAGCTTCACTCGGACTTCATATGCAAAAAACACGTTTTTGTGAGAACTTTTCACACGCTGCTTCTATATTTCAGACTTCTGCGAATTGGTTCAAATTTTGTAAGAAGATAGACACATGCATGTAATTGATGGTCGTCCTGTAGTTTTGTGAAAGCTTTAATCGTTGTCACGATATAGTGGTCTAAAGTTGCACATATAATGTGGGTAAAATCCGGTATTAAGCGAATCACATGCGCTGAGATGGTTTGAAGTGATGCAGATAATAACAAAAACATAGTCTTACAGTAATTATAAGAAGCATTCGCTTAAATCTTTTCACCATTTGGGTTTTACATGTAAAATACCAGACATTTGCAGATGAAAATGCGTTTTGTAGAAATGTGTTGCATTTTAAGCACTGCATTTGGATATAATTAAAAAAACTGTTTGTTACAGTTGATTACCCCAACTAGAAAATAGTTGAGTGGATTGTCTATTATGCAAATTAATTAAATTGTCAGTTTGTTCTATATTATGATGTGTCATCCTGCAGGTTATCAAATCATTAGATATCGAATGCCAGCCTATTCTAATGCATTATTGACCACATTTCGTCATTCATTATACATACATCATAAATAGTTTTGCATCACCCCGGTTCCCAGAACTTCTGAAGATAGATGTTGACTGTGGATATTGTATCACAGGCATAGTCCCTTTAACTGCTCAGAGATGTCACTAAACAGGCCCAAAGATGTAAACAGCCATGCATGAGCAGCGCCTATTATACGGAGGGGTCTGACAGCCGATCAGGTCCAGTCATTCCACCAGGAAGAAGGTACACGGCTCAAGTTGTCTGTAGTTCAACCATTCCTAGATGGTCAATACTGCAGTTCGATTGCGTCTGCATTATTACTTTGTGCCAGGAAGGGCTCTCAACAAGGGAAGTGTCCAGGCGTCTTGGAGTGAACCAAAGTGATGTTGTTCGGACATGGAGGAGAGGAGGAGATACAAAAAGATAGGAACTGTCGATGACATGCTTCGCTCAGGCCGCCCAAGGGCTACTAGTGAAGTAGATGACCGCTACCTACGGATTATGGCTTGGAGGAACCCTGACAGGAAAGCCACCATGTTGAATAATGCTTTTCGTGCAGCCACAGGACGTCGTGTTCCGACTCAAACCGTACGCAGTAGGCTGCATGATGCGCTACTTCACTCCCAATGTCCATGACGAGGTCCATCTTTGCAACAACGATACCATGCAGCGTGGTACAGAAGGACCCAACAACATGCCAAATGGACCACTGAGGACTGGCATCACGTTCTCTTCGCCAATGAGTGTCGCATATGCCTTCAACAAGACAATCGTAGGAGACGTGTTTGGAGGCAATCCGGTCAGGCTGAACGCCTTAGACACACTGTCCAGCTAGTGCAGCAAGGTGGAGGTTCCCTGCTGTTTTGGGGTGGCATTATGTGGCGCCTACATACGCCGCTGGTGGTCATGAAAGGCGCCGTAATGGCTGCACGATACGTGAATGCCATCCTCCATAGTGCAAACCATATTTGCAGCATATTGGCGAGGCATTCGTCTTCATGGACCACAATTCACGCCCCTATCGTGCACATCTTGGGAATGACTTCCTTCAGGAGGAAGACATCGCTCAACTAGAGTGTCCAACCTGTACTCCAGACATGAACCCTATCGAACATGCCTGGGATAGATTGAAAAAGACTGTTTATGGACGACATGACCCACCAACCACTCTGAGAGATCTACGCCGAATCGCCGTTGAGGAGTGGGCAATCTGGACCAACAGTGCCTTGATGAACTTGTGTATAGTATGGCACAACGAATACAGGTATTCATCAATGCAAGAGGACGTGCTACTTGGTATTAGAGATACTGGTGTGTATAGCGATCTGGACCACCACCTCTGAAAGTCTCGCTTTTTGGTGGTACAATGTGTAGTTTTCATGAGAAATAAAAAGGATGGAAATGATATTTATGTTGTTCTCTATTCCAGTTTTCTGTACAGGTACCGGAACTCTCGGAACTGAGGAGATGCAAAACTTTTTTTAATGTGTGTAAATAAACTTTCACATTTTATAATGGGAGATTGTCCTTCGTCTGTGTATTATTTCGTACAATTTCATCATGTGGCTGGCACATGGTTCTTGTAGGATACTTTGCAACTACTTCTACAAAGCGCAATAATGTACAGTCTCATACTGCTGTTAAACTAGGTGAAAGTGTTCTCCCATCCAGACATCATTTGGCAGCAGTGTGTGGGTATGGAGAGATTCACACAATTTGCCAAGATTTGAACCAAGTGTCAATGGTTTTTTTATGACAGTTCCACATTTTTGATCACATTGTAAGTTTATCTATGTAATGTGGTCATACCATAAGTTTCTTTATGTAATATAAACTACTTTCATACGTTATTATCACAAACTTTGCACAGTGTTTAATATTTCATTTGATATTGTATTTATGTTTGCTCTTATTATGTTCACTGTATAAAATATTTGCAGCTATTTCTTATATATTTGCATATACAGCTTCATGTGCATATGAAATAAAGTATATAACTATAAAACAAAAAATAAAAACAAAATAATAAAAAACAAACAAATCAAAAAATATAATACAAAATAACAAAAATAAAAATTATGAAAAAATAAAAAATGGTACAAAAGCCTCCCATGAGCATGTGACCCTTACAAGGAGGTGAGCCCTGTACGCTCTAAGGACACAGTAGGCTATACTGGGCATGTTCAACCATACAAAGTAGGTAACAAGAGCCAGACTAACGATACCTAACTCAAGTAACATAGTTCAGTAGATAATGAAAGATCCTATACCAGGTCACCTGTTGCCCAAGTCAACAAAATATACATCAGTTGCCATGCTATTGTGGTCTAATGCCAAAACTACACTCCTGGAAATGGAAAAAAGAACACATTGACACCGGTGTGTCAGACCCACCATACTTGCTCCGGACACTGCGAGAGGGCTGTACAAGCAATGATCACACGCACGGCACAGTGGACACACCGGGAACCGCGGTGTTGGCCGTCGAATGGCGCTAGCTGCGCAGCATTTGTGCACCGCCGCCGTCAGTGTCAGCCAGTTTGACGTGGCATACGGAGCTCCATCGCAGTCTTTAACACTGGTAGCATGCCGCGACAGCGTGGACGTGAACCGTATGTGCAGTTGACGGACTTTGAGCGAGGGCGTATAGTGGGCATGCGGGAGGCCGGGTTGACGTACCGCCGAATTGCTCAACACGTGGGGCGTGAGGTCTCCACATTACATCGATGTTGTCGCCAGTGGTCGGTGGAAGGTGCACGTGCCCGTCGACCTGGGACCGGACCGCAGCGACTCACGGATGCACGCCAAGACCGTAGGATCCTACGCAGTGCCGTAGGGGACCGCACCGCCACTTCCCAGCAAATTAGGGACACTGTTGCTCCTGGGGTATCGGCGAGGACCATTCGCAACCGTCTCCATGAAGCTGGGCTACGGTCCCGCACACCGTTAGGCCGTCTTCCGCTCACGCCCCAACATCGTGCAGCCCGCCTCCAGTGGTGTCGCGACAGGCGTGAATGGAGGGACGAATGGAGACGTGTCGTCTTCAGCGATGAGAGTCGCTTCTGCCTTGGTGCCAATGATGGTCGTATGCGTGTTTGGCGCCGTGGAGGTGAGCGCCACAATCAGGACTGCATACGACCGAGGCACACAGGGCCAACACCCGGCATCATGGTGTGGGGAGCGATCTCCTACACTGGCCGTACACCACTGGTGATCGTCGAGGGGACACTGAATAGTGCACGGTACATCCAAACCGTCATCGAACCCATCGTTCTACCATTCCTAGACCGGCAAGGGAACTTGCTGTTCCAACAGGACAATGCACGTCCGCATGTATCCCGTGCCACCCAACGTGCTCTAGAAGGTGTAAGTCAACTACCCTGGCCAGCAAGATCTCCGGATCTGTCCCCCATTGAGCATGTTTGGGACTGGATAAAGCGTCGTCTCACGCGGTCTGCACGTCCAGCACGAACGCTGGTCCAACTGAGGCGCCAGGTGGAAATGGCATGGCAAGCCGTTCCCCAGGACTACATCCAGCATCTCTACGATCGTCTCCATGGGAGAATAGCAGCCTGCATTGCTGCGAAAGGTGGACATACACTGTACTAGTGCCGACATTGTGCATGCTCTGTTGCCTGTGTCTATGTGCCTGTGGTTCTGTCAGTGTGATCATGTGATGTATCTGACCCCAGGAATGTGTCAATAAAGTTTCCCCTTCCTGGGACAATGAATTCACGGTGTTCTTATTTCAATTTCCAGGAGTGTATGTTGGAGTAAAAGTTGGGAACCGGACTGAAAAACGCTCCTATCACAGCACGAAAAAGGCGAATATCTCCTGCGCAGAATTAGGCATATAAATGAAGAGAATTAGCTTTCCAACTCATTTGGTAGCTTCAAAGATATTTAAATCAAAACATCTTGACTCATTTGCGCTTTTTTATGAGTTAACCCTACTTTCCCAGTGCAGTGAACTCTCTTAGCTTCAAGGTATTCGTGTATCTGCCCCTTGCAATTTATATAAGATAAAATCCCTGAGCCCATACCGAAAAACTAGAAAATTCATCAGCTGTAATAAACAATATATAACATTATATGGCTGAAGGGCATACATGTAACAGCCAAAAATGTTTTACTGCGAGGGAGGACTATATTTCTTGGGGTAGATTTGCTCTTGGGAACACTGAAATAGTTTTTGATTTCTGGGCGGTGGGGTTGATTTTTTCCCTAAGGGGAATGTTTATTCCCCAAATGCAACCTCTGTTACACGTACAGTGAGAGCTGTAAGAACAAACAGACACAAATTTATGTGCTTGTACAGAACTGGTTGCAATTGCAGTAAGAAGTATCCAGGAGTGGGGATGTATCTATAATAGAAAGTCTCCCAAAGTGAGGATGCATGCATCCTGAAATTTAATTACAAATGAATGTCAGATGAGATGATGGAATGTGTCATGTTATCCAACATGACATCATGTATCATGTTACTTTACTTAAGATGATGTATGATATTACATGTCGCAGGTACTAATAATTAGAAATATAAAAGTGCAAATATGTCTAGTTGTTTTGATTTAAATGCGTTTGAAGTTACCAGATAAATCGAAAAGCTAGTTCTCTTCTTTTATATCTCTAATCCTGCCCATGACATATTCGCCTTTATGTGATGTGATGGGAGCACTTTTCATTCTGATGTATTCTACGATTCGCTGACAAGATCATATGTCCTGTACTGTTGTTGGGCTATAGAAGCAGCTCGAGTGGCCTCCATCTTGAATTCTGTGCCTACAAGGAGTCAATGCTGTATTTGATGGTTTTTGTGTTTATACTTGCGTGTTGTGGCAGTGTGTGGATTCAATGATGCACTGCATACAGGAATGTCCAAAGGGCAAGTCATTTTCGATTTGATTTCTCGAGCTGGGGAGATGGGACCATTTACATATGGTTATTACTAATAATCAGATATGTTGTACATTCATGTTAAGGATCCATGGAAATCGAAAATAAATGTAATACCTATGGATTTTATTGGTGGGAAGGGGAGAGTCATATCAGACATGTTATTGTAGCAGTACTGTTGTAAGGAGTGGTTCTGTGCTTTTGGTATATGTGAGAAGCTATTAATAAAATGCGAAAAATGCAATGAATGGCCTGTAACATTTCATTTAGTAATTTATATTAAAAAACTGAAACTGTGAAATCTGTTTTGGAAGCAGGATCATTCTACTCGATATACTGTGCCACCAACAAAAACTAATAATAAGTCAACACCGAACAGAAGATAAGTGAAAAAAGTCATTTCTTTCAACATCAACTAGAAAATGTTAATGAACAATCCTAATTCTATATCTTGTCATCGTTACTGAAGGCATCGAGAAGTATTCATCCAAGCCTATCACTGTCACAGTTAGTGGAGTTTTCTAGGTATTATTATTATTTCGATTAGTTCAGCATTGTACTAACAAGAGATTGGTTAGACGTAGTGAAGTAAAGTGTGTAGTAATGATGCATGGAAAGACCACATTAGTTAACAAATTTAGATGGATAGAAGAATGGTTCAAATCAAATGGACAGGCAGATTGGATAAATTTAAAAATATGAAACTGGTGTACAACCTTCCATAGAACAACTGCAAGGAAAAATCTGGATTTTTCGAAACAAACTTCAAATAAATACATGTTAATCACGACTGGCACAATATTAAACATTGGCACAAACAGATCATTGTCTTACACCATGACATTTCACCTATAAAGGATTAAATGCTGAATGATAATGATGTGATCTGTATTGTCTACGCCTACATGCATACTCCATAAGCCACCATATGGTGCATGGCAAAAGGTACATTATATTACTACTAGTAATCTCCTTTCCTGTTTAGTTCCCAAATAGAGCAATGGAAAAAGGACTGCCTATGTGGCTTCATATGATCCCTGAATCCTGTTATCTTATCTTTGTGGTCCTTACACGATATATACATTGGTAGCAGTAAAATCACAGTCAACTTCAAATGCTGACTCTCTAAATTTCTCAATAGTGTTTTGCGAAAATAACACTCTCTTACTTCCAGTGATTCCCATTTGATTTCACAAAGCATCTCTGCGACACTTGCATGACGATCGAATCTGCCAGTAAAAAATCCAGCAGCATGCTTCTGAATTGCTTCGAAATCTTCTTTTAATCCGACCTAATGGGCATCCCACACCCTAGAGCAATACTCAAGAATGAGTCACACTAGTGTTCGAGAAGTGCTCTTCCTTAGAACTTTACCACATTTTCCTAAAATTCGCCCAATGAACCGAAGTCGACAATTCGCCTTCCCTGCTGTCATCCTCCTGTGCTTATTTCATTTCATATCACTTTTAAAGGTTGTGCCTAAATATTAAATCGATGTAACAGTGTTAATCAGCATGCTACTAATGCTGTATCTGAAAATTATGGAATAGTTTTTACTAATCATCTGCAGTGACTTACATCTTTTTAATTTGAAGTCAAGCTACCATTCATCACACCAACTAGAAATTTTATCTACATAATCTTGCATCCTCCTACAGTCACTCAATGATGGCACTTTCCCATACATCACAACATCATCAGCAAACAGCTGCAAATTGCTGTTCATCATGTCTGTCAGCTCATTTATGTATATAGACAAAGAAGAGAATAGCAGCTTTCGAAATGTGGTGCTACAGAAGAATGCTGAAGATTAGATGGGTAAATCACGTAACTAATGAAGCGGTATTGAGTAGAATTGGGGAGAAGAGGAGTTTGTAGCACAACTTGACACTAGAAGAAGGGATCAGTTGGTAGGGCATGTTCTGAGGCATTAAGGGATCACCACTTTAGTATTGGAGGGCAGCGTGGAGGATAAAAATCGTAGAGAGAGACCAAGAGATGAATACACTAAGAAGATTCATAAGGATGTAGGTCGCAGTAGGTACTGGGAGATGAAGCCTGCACAGGATAGAGTAGCATGGAGAGCTGCATCAAACCAGTCTCAGGACTGAAGGCCAGAACAACAACAACATACATTTTGACAACTTTTTCTTATCAGCTTGATGCAAGTTGATCATCTACATTTTTATGCACGTTGTAAATAATTGCATAAAGTAAGTTACTTCAATACTTTTTGTGTTTCTATTTAAACAATTTCATTTCTGACTTTGTCTTACTGTTCTGCTACACCAGTGATGCACTGCCAATTCTATCATGTTAAGTTAATGACAGAGATGATGATTTTTTTGTCTTGTCATTAAACAATACTGAAGCTCAAAAGAAGTTTTTTGCTTTATTTTAGATTAATAAACCATTTCTTTCAGCTACTACTGAACATTTCGAGGGTTAATCTCTTTTGTGTCGCATTGTAGAGTAAGTTATGTCATTATTATTTGCTTTATAAGACATGGCTTTTGAATGTTGTATTTACTTTGCTATTGTGAGTAACTATGTACAGCCATACGATTCTGACTCCATAAGATTATGACTCTGTTCGATTCTGATTCCACACACAGAAAAGTTGACATTTAACATCTGATGATTTTGACCTTCTGATGTTATTTACTATTTTCTATTCGATGGTCATCATGTAAACATTAGTATGATTTTAAAAAGTGAAATAATTGTGTTGTAATAATATGGAAGTACTTGTGATAATCGCAGACTCGTTACTCAATGATTGAATGTGTAATAAGTTATGAGAACTAAACTGAATATGTAGTCCTTAGAAATGACATTCTTTACTAACTTACATTGATTAGAGCTCGACTCACTTATGCTACATAAGGAATTGCATATTTACTCACATATAGTTTTTCTTAAATATCTACCACAGAAATTGGATTATATGAACTTCATATTTTGATTGTTTATCTGCAAGTTTACTATGTATGTGATTCAAACCATAGTAATTTTCTATTGTATGATAATTTAAGCCACATATAATTACTATGTATGCTTCAGCTCTGTGATCTATAATTAATTGTAACCACTTTATAACAATATGTTACCATTAATGTCTTTGGACAAATCTGTATGTCATTCAGTGATGTTATATGTCACATTTTGATCCAGAGACCAAAACATGTACTTTATGGTACACTCTATACTGTACCATCAGAAAATGAATTTATGTAGAACAAGTTTGCCACTATGTGGTTGGTCTAAACTTCATATTTACAATTGTACTTCAAGAAACTTGCCGCACTTATATAATTACTTGTGGCCATACCTATTTTGAGTCATTTACTGAGAACTGAGATTATGTGCCTATTCATATAATATTGACTTTTTTATTCAAATGTATATAACTTACTATTATTCATTTTTCAGTATGATTAATATCTGTTAACGTTTCATATATGAGACTTTTGATCTTTTATGTCAATTATGAGAAGCTGTTTTCTCAGAGGGATACAACGTCAATGCTTGTATGATCTTCACAAATTCTTTGGTACTCAACAAGGTGTACTTGTGCCTTATGCTACTACTACTGATTCTGTTCAATATCTTCAAATGAATATGAACATAAGTGATACACTAAAACATTTTGGTTTGATTATAATTGGACATATTGTGTGTAATGAGTCCCTGTGCCTGCTTACACTTCAAACTTGCATGTCGCCAAATGAATATTTTACTGTTTTGGTGTGTCAGTGGAAATGTGTGAGTTGTCACTGAGTCTGCTGCACCTAAAACGTGTTTCTTTACCTGGTTTTCTATTACCAGATGAGTTTTGCTCTCTTAAAGAACTGTAAACAACATTTTGATATCTTGTCTTGGCTACCGTCAATATGAATGATTACCTGCAGAATGAGACTTGTATATTTGTTTCCTCTCTCTTTCCACTATTAACAATGCTATGTAATATTTGTATCTACACAACTGAAAGACGTTTTCTGTGCTGTTGAAGAACTATAAATAACATTTCGTTATCCTTTGAAATGAAGTACTATCAATGCCAGGTGGAGACAGTACTTAGATACACAAGATGATACTTGCATATTATTTTTTCTTGGCTACATTGTACAGCTTATCATTTTCTTATCATGTACATAACTTACGTGATATTATGCTTATGTTTATGTATTCTACCACTTTTGTAAAGGATCTGATGCTATTTTTCTCAATTTTGTTATGTAAGAATTTTGTGTTTGCTCCTTGCAACATATTGGCAAGTATCGCCTCACAAAATTATTGATGTGATGGTGGGGGTTAAGAAAGATGGACTAATACTTCTTTTCAAAGTTGATCGATGATTCTGCGGTATGCATACACAAACTCTGAGTCTGAGATATTATTATCACAAATAGTAGCGAGCAAACAGTTGTTGAGAGGAGTTGGAAGTGCTCGGACAGCCTGCGATGGAGAGAAGCCGTGCAACATGAGAGGTCACAGCCCACCGTGATCATGCTAGTAGCGCCGGAGGAGGCTTTGGTATTAAAGGAGGATTTTTGGTAATTTGCTTTTCTTATACACGTTTTCCTTTTGCACTGGAGGGATTTTGTTAATTTCGTGTATGCATAGATTGAGAGTAATATCCGTGCCTTTGTTGTGGTCAGAGGTGTGTTTACTGAGTATGAATAATTAAGGTCTGTGTAAAGTTAGTTAGGGTTTAGATAATCTATTTTTGCAGATATAGTAAACTAAAGTCTTTATTGGTTTCTTCCATTTTTTACACTGTCTAGGCTTGTTGACCAAACCCTCCTTGATCATTCAATTTATATAAAAAAAATGAGTCACTAGTTAGTGCAGTAATTGTGACCTTGCATTGCACTCGGCATGGATCGCAGTATTGCTTTTGAATTATTTTTAGCGCGTTACTGATCACGTAACGCAGTGGCAAGACGAGGTAAGTTGTCTGTTGCGTATAGAAGCACTGCAGAGCATATGTTAGTAGTTGTTAGAGAATACTTTAAAACACGCAATCAGATACTTGAGGCTTGAATTCTTTGGGGTTTTTGGGAATAGTAATTCACTAGTGTTTCTTTTTGTTCTCAGAATTCTATTATTGTCAGAGGCGCAACGTCACGTAATTCGGTGCGTCTTTTAAATAATTACGGCCTAGTATCACTGTTAAACGGTCAAACAAAGTCTGAGTTACCGAAAATTTTAAAAAATGAATACGCAAAAGGTTGGAAGTACACTTTCTATGTTTATATGTAAGCATGCTTCTATTTTGACCACTGACCATTTATAATAAGAGTGTAAAAAAACACTGAGCCATAATCAAAGTGCTGACTTCTGACTACACAGAAAAAATGCACAAATATAATCAAAAAGCGTTGGCACCAATCTTTTATCGAGAATTTGTAGAGGACATTGGAGGTTAGGAGTACAGTGTATTCACTGATGAATCATTGGATGTTTCAGTCAGCATACTATTAGGCCTATCAGTCAGATATTTCAACAAATCGCAGAAGAAAATCGTTACCACCTTTTTGGATTAGTTGAATTTTAGGATGGAACAGTGAAAGGAATAGCGAATGGCTTGAAGTCATTGCTTTCCAGATTAAATTTGAACATCACAAAATTAATCGACAATGATACAGACACCATCTCTGTTATGGTAGGAACCATCAACGGTGTTCCTCAATTTCTTGAAACTGAAAGTAATAATGAAAACTTAATATTACTACGCTGTGTTTGCCATTCCTTGCAATTAACCGCGTCGCAGGTCTCGGAAGAAACTTCGCCGAGGAATACTGATTTTCTAATTCGTGAAATTTGTAATTAGTTACGTCATTCATCGAAGCGACAAATTTATTATAAAAATTTATGTAAAACCTTGAACTGTGTGTCAGACCCTATAATGATTCCACAATTGTGCAACAGCAGATGAATCTCCATCGAACCAGCTGTGTATCGCATTTTATGAAAGTGGAAGCATTTAAAACAGTTTTACAAGTTTCCAGAGGAAATGAACATCGTTACAAAGTGGAAATCTTCCACAGCATGTATTGTGACCCTGAAAACCATTTATATTTAATTTATAACAAGCGAATAGTGGATAAATCTTACGAAGACCTGATTCCCTGAAGGTCTCTACAGCCAAAATTTGCATACTGGAACAAAATATTGCTATTTCCTTTGATCTGTCGTTGTATGTCACGTACGCTTTCGAAACAAAGTTAAGTAATATACTCTAACACGTGAAGTGCCGCAAATATTAAAAAGCGATGCATAAATTTTCCTGCGAAACTTTGAAGCGAATTAAAAGCAAAACTGCCTATGAACTACAAAAAATGTCAATGTGTTCCATACAAGAAACTCTTAAAATTATTAAAGCATCAATTGTCGAAATAGCACAGCCGCGCGGAGTGGCCTCGGGGTTAGAGACGCCATGTCACTGATTGCGCGGCCCCTCCCACCGGAGGTTCGAGTCCTCCCTCGGGCATGGGTGTGTGTGTGTGTGTGTGTGTGTGTGTGTTGTTCTTAACGTAAGTTAGTTTAAGTAGTGTGTAAGTCTAGGGACCGATGACCTCAGCAGTTTGGTTCATTAGGAATTCACACACATTTGAACATTTCGAGATCGGATTTTGGTGTAAGTACTGAACTATAAAGACGCTGCTGGAAACAATCCTTTTCAGAATTGGCTGGATTTGGAACAAAATTAGAAAGGGTATTCGTAAAGTAAGGTTCGATGGGTCGTGAAATGGAAATCACTTGAAAAACCAAAAATGTTTTGTTTGTGACAGTTTGCTGCAGCTTCCAGCTACTTCCCTACACAGCTGCCGCACCGATTTGAAACATTATTGCTGTGGCAATGTATTAACTTTCCAATACCCTCGTCATAGAATGCAGCCGCCTGTGCCTTCTGCCAATTCTCTACAATGAGCTGCAGCTTCTTGTCTGTGCCAAAATGTTGTCTTCATACCCAGCAGTTCATGTGAGCAGAGACGAACATCAAAGGGAGCCAAGTCCGGGCTGTATGGTGGATGATCAAAGACTTCCCATCGAAAACGCTACAGGAGCATCCACATTGTACGACCGAGAGCTGTAATTAAGAAGGAAATGCATAACAGTTACGTTGCGTGGACTGCATGAAATCAAGCGAAATGTCCGACAGGCACTCAAAGTTGGCGGGAGACACTGTTTTCTAGGCATCTTTAAGTGGTCACACTGCCTCAGAACTGAAAAGAGCGACGTGAAGCGATCGACTGGCATCCTAGAGACACTGTCCAACACATCTGTGTAAACTTCACCCGATTTTCGCTGTTGTTTGCAAGTCGCGACCGTTCGGACCTTATTTTCCGAATAGCCCTTGTATTAACTTTACCAAATTCAAATGCGGACATCGAGCCGATACTGGACCAAATCAACTTAGTTAAAACTAAACTCAGGAACGGTTTGTCATTCTCAACATCAGATGCAGTTTATTAGTAAGCTATGGATTGGAAAGGAGGAACAAATGCTGTCCCACTTAAGATGACCCAGGCCTCGTCTTAAAGAGAGGAATAAACAACACACATGCATCCACGTCTTCAGGGCCAGGCTCGCGGTTGCATCTATTCAAGAATATACAAACGAGGGACTAAATATTTCATTTGTGTTACAAAATGATTGATGTTATTGTTTGAAACTTATACCACAGGCGTACACTAAGATATCAACAGAAAATTATTTATTTTAAATACGAAATGCTGATGACAATTGAAATCATGTACACAAAAAATCTTGGGCTTTAACAAGTAAGTCCTATTTACTTGGAGTTAAAGTGTTATTATTACTCATTTATTTGTTTATTTATTAGAATAATCTATCACAAAGAATTGTTAGTAACAATTATTACTTTTAAGTTGGTTATTTTAAACTTTTTACGAGTGTAAAGCATCTTCATCAAAAGATTTAATAAAGAAATACTTTTCACCAAATTAAAATAATTCAGCGGTAGGGTTCGTAAATTGGTAGAGTTGTTACTAGATAGATATAATATTTGATAGAATTGTTTATTAGAATAATTATTTTCTGGCAGCTAAGATAATTGTGTTGGCATTTTTAGCATTTTCCGTAATCTTTAGCATGTTCTTGACATTTTCTAAACGTGGATTTGGCATAAAATATTTGTTAGAACTGGCAGCACTGCTGACAATAGCCCTGCTAGCTGTCAGGCATCGTCTTATGCCAACTTGACTATAGTATGATCTGTATGGAGTGCAGGGCTATCAGTATATTACTGACATGCAATTTTTAAAGAAATGAATTACTATCACGACGTATGTATTGCGCAAATGAGACGGAACCGTTAAACACTCTGTTTCGTATTTGATAACTTATTTACTAACCTGCGACAGCTACAGACCTCTCCTGAGCCTTTCGGAACAGGATACTACCAACAATTAAAGTTTGGTAGCTCGCTCCCTATGCAGGCCGCACGTTCAGAGGACGATAAGAATTTTATCCAGCGAGAAAATAAAGGGAAGGGTTTTGCGAACTTCCTGTGGTTTGCCGGCTCCACCTGCGAACTTGCGAATCATCCCTGACAGGCATCGTCAGTCTATGGGTGGGTATCTTGCCCTGCTTTTCCTGGCTGGAATATTTTCTGCAGCCAGTCAGAATGCATATCAAATCACGTGAGCGAGCCCTCGGGGAAGCAACTGAAAAGTACCCAGGGTTAAATAAATCTTATATTTTTTTAGGATTTCTTGCCATTGTCGAGATTCTTCATGCTACTTTATTCTCAAGAAAGTTAATTGAAAAATTAATTAATTAATACATTGGTGAGAAAACGAAAGTAACTTTCGGATGATGTGTAAGTCCCAAGCAACATACTTCGATGAAACTTGCACCACACAGAGAAAGAACTTCTACATTATAGTACAGAGAGTAATTGAAAGAAATATCTACATCTACACACTCCGCAAGTCACCGTACGGTGTGTGACAGATTGTACCCTATACCACAACTAGTCATTTCCTTTCCAGTTCCATTTGCAAAAATGAGAGAAAAATGATTGTGTTTATGCCTCCATATGAGCCGTAATTTCTTGTATCTTATCTTTGTGCTCCTTATGTGCAGCGTATGTTGGCGGCAGTAGAATCGTTCAGTAGTCAGCTTGAAATGCTGGTTCTCTAAAATTTTCTCAAAAAGAACATTGTTTTCCCTTCAGGGATTCCCATTTGAGTTCCGAAGCATCTCCGTGACACTTACGTGTTGTTCGAACTATCGGTAGTAAATCTAGTAGCCCGCCTCTGCATTACTTTGATGTCTTCCTTCAATCCAACCTGGTACAGATCCCAAACACTCGAGCAGTACTCAAGAATAGGTCGCACCAGTATCCTATATGCGGTCTCTTTTACAGATGAACCACTCTTTCCTAAAATTCTCCCAATAAAGCGAAGTTGACCATTCTCCTTCCGTACCATAGTCCTCTCATGTTTGTTCCATTTGATATTGCTTTGCAGCGTTATTCCCAAATATTAAAATGACTTGACTACAAATGCTTTAAGTGACTGGATTCATGATGGTCCCCCTGACATTACAAAAAGCGGGACATGGTTTTTAATAGGGTGTGTCTGATCACGGCTGACGGCAATGCGTGTTCTGGAACGTGCTCCCTTGCTGACACCAAAGCTGGTAACCAGTTCCTGTGGAAAAGGGTTCCATTCCTCCACCGGCGCTGTTGACAACTGCTGGATGGCCACTGGTACATGTTGACATGCTGCAGTACGTCTACTCAACGCATCCACACGTGCTCGGTGGGACTGAAGCTGGGAGAAAGGGTAGGCCAATCCATACGCCGAATATCCTCTCATTCCACCTGCACTGTTCGACGGGGTCTCACATCGTCGTTCGTAATAAAGTCTGGATAGAATGCACGCCGGGGAAGGAGTACAGTGCCACGATAACGTTGACTGGTGAGTGTACCGCGTTCAAAGATTTGGAGGTCAGCACGCCCGTGCAACATTATGCCTCTACACCATAAAACATGGACCACTAAAACGATCGTGTTCCTGGGTGCATTACGTGTTCCCACCTCTCACTATGTCACGGTACGTCCAGAATCACTACTCAGACTATACAGGGTGGCCCATTGATAGTGACCGGGCCAAATATCTCACGAAGTAAGCATCAAACGAAAAAACTACAAAGAACGAAACTTGTCTAGCTTGAAGGGGGAAACCAGATGGCGCTTTGGTTGGCCCGCTAGATGGCGGTGCCATAGGTCAAACGGATATCAACTGCGTTTTTTTAAATAGGAACCTCCATTTTTTTATTACATATTCGTGTAGTACGTAAAGAAATATGAATGTTTAGGACCACTTTTTTCGCTTTGGGATAGATGGCACTGTAATAGTCACAAACGTAAGTACGTGCTATCACATAACAATTCACCAGTGAGGACGGTATTTGCTTCGTGATACATTACCCGTGTTAAAATGGACCGTTTACCAATTGCGGGAAAGGTCGATATCGTGTTGATGTATGGCTGTTGTGATCAAAATGCCCAACGGGCGTGTGCTATGTATGCTGCTCGGTATCCTGGACGACATCATACAAGTGTCCGGACCGTTCGCCGGATAGTTACGTTATTTAAGGAAACAAAGTGTTCAGCCACATGTGAGACGTCAACCAAGACCTCCAAAAAATGATAATGCCGAAGCAGGTGTTTTAGGTGCTGTCGCGGCTAATCCGCACATCAGCAGCAGACAAATTGCGCGAGAATCGGGAATCTCTGAAACGTCGGTGTTGAGAGGAATGTCGTTACACGTATTGCCGAATGCATTGAGTTGACGGACATCATTTTGAGCTTTTATTGCATTAATGTGGTATTTACAGGTAATCTCGCTGTAACAGCATGCGTTCTCAGAAATGATAAGTTCACAAAGGTAAATGTATGACATTGGAACAACCAAAATAAAATGTTCAAACGTACCTACGTTCTGTATTCTAATTTAAAAAACCTACCTGTTACCAATTGTTCGTCTAAAATTGAGAGCCATATATTTGTGACTATCCAGCGCCATCTATCACAAAGCGAAACTACAACATTCATATTTCTTTACGTACTACACGAAAATTTTATAAAAAATGGGGGTTCCTATTAAAAAAAAAAAAACACAGTTGATATAAGTTTGACCTATGGCAGCGCCATCTAGCAGGCCAACCATAGCGCCATCTAGTTTCCCCCTTCAAGCTAGACAAGTTTCGTTCTTTGTAGTTTTTTCGTTTGACGCTTATTTCGTGAGATATTTGGCCCGGTCACAATCAATGGACCACCCTGTATATGTTCTCATTGGAGAATAGGGCGCGACACCACTCCTCGTTGGTCTAGTATCTATGCAAAGAGACCACTCCACGCAGTCGCCGTGCCACTGCGGAACGTGAGATTGTGTCTTGCAGTCCTGTTAAATCAGGTTGCAACTGCACCCGCTCATTGATGTGGGCCCCATCTTACCAGTCGCGCAACGCAGGAGTCATCTGACACTGATGTTGACCGTGATCGATCACCTCCTCTCCTTCGGGCAGCAGTGTCTGTGGTTCGAAGCGCTCCTCATGCACGTCACACAATGCTGAGAGCCATATCAAACTTCGGGGCTGTACACGTCACACTTTGTCCTCCTTGCAGTTTCCGTATAATTCTTCCTCGCGTGGAGTCATGCAAATGTAGCCTTAGGGTCATGTTATAATAAAAAAATACCACCACAGTGCACCATAACATCTATTTGATTGACACACACTGTCTGCTACCGTTCCTTCACTTGCCTCTTGTTGCGGAGCCAGCCCCATCTGGCACTACAGTCGCGCCACCATACTTGCTCCGGACACTGCGAGAGGGCTGTACAAGCAATGATCACACGCACGGCACAGCGGACACACCAGGAACCGCGGTGTTGGCCTTCGAATGGCGCTAGCTGCGCAGCATTTGTGCACCGCCGCCGTCACTGTCAGCCAGTTTGCCGTGGCATACGGAGCTCCATCGCAGTCTTTAACACTGGTGGCATGCCGCGACAGCGTGGACGTGAACCGTACGTGCAGTTGACGGACTTTGAGCGAGGGCGTATAGTGGGCATGCGGTAGGCCGGGTGGACGTACCGCCGAATTGCTCAACACGTGGGGCGTGAGGTCTCCACAGTACATCGATGTTGTCGCCAGTGGTCGGCGGAAGGTGCACGTGCCCGTCGACCTGGGACCGGACCGCAGCGACGCACGGATGCACGCCAAGACCGTAGGATCCTACGCAGTGCCGTAGGGGACCGCACCGCCACTTCCCAGCAAATTAGGGACACTGTTGCTCCTGGGGTATCGGCGAGGACCATTCGCAACCGTCTCCATGAAGCTGGGCTACGGCCCCGCACACCGTTAGGCCGTCTTCCGCTCACGCCCCAACATCGTGCAGCCCGCCTCCAGTGGTGTCGCGACAGGCGTGAATGGAGGGACGAATGGAGACGTGTCGTCTTCAGCGATGAGAGTCGCTTCTGCCTTGGTGCCAATGATGGTCGTATGCGTGTTTGGCGCCGTGCAGGTGAGCGCCACAATCAGGACTGCATACGACCGAGGCACACAGGGCCAACACCCGGCATCATGGTGTGGGGAGCGATCTCCTACACTGGCCGTACACCACTGGTGATCGTCGAGGGGACACTGAATAGTGCACGGTACATCCAAACCGTCATCGAACCCATCGTTCTACCATTCCTAGACCGGCAAGGGAACTTGCTGTTCCAACAGGACAATGCACGTCCGCATGTATCCCGTGCCACCCAACGTGCTCTAGAAGGTGTAAGTCAACTACCCTGGCCAGCAAGATCTCCGGATCTGTCCCCCATTGAGCATGTTTGGGACTGGATGAAGCGTCGTCTCACGCGGTCTGCACGTCCAGCACGAACGCTGGTCCAACTGAGGCGCCAGGTGGAAATGGCATGGCAAGCCGTTCCACAGGAATACATCCAGCATCTCTACGACCGTCTCCATGGGAGAATAGCAGCCTGCATTGCTGCGAAAGGTGGATATACACTGTACTAGTGCCGACATTGTGCATGCTCTGTTGCCTGTGTCTATGTGCCTGTGGTTCTGTCAGTGTGATCATGTGATGTATCTGACCCCAGGAATGTGTCAATAAAGTTTCCCCTTCCTGGGACAATGAATTCACGGTGTTCTTATTTCAATTTCCAGGAGTGTAGTGCAACTAACGTCATCTATGTTATGAATTAACTAACAGAATTTTGTTTCAGTACAGTACTTTAAAAAGCCTTTTTTAATATAATATCTAAAATCAAAAAGCATATTTCCTTATCACTTTGGGTGCCACAGGGCAGTGTCGTAATGCAATGGCGGTAGTTCAAAATTTGTGCCGGATCGGAGATCGAACCCGTCTAGCGCCACTGTCCTACCAGCCTGGCTTCTGTGCTTGTGTATGGAACACTGAAATGACGATCTCTTCCAAGGCGCACTGCACGTTGGACAGCCACAACGCTTTGCACTACTCAACTAAATGGAGGAGGAGGAGAAGGTGATTAGTGTTTAATGTCCCGTCGCCAACGAGGTTATTAGAGACGGAGCACAAGCTCGGGTTAGGGAGGCATCGAGAAGGAAATAGAAGGAAATCGGCCGTGCTCTTTCAAAGGACTAACCTGGCATTTGCCTGAAGCGATTTAGGGAAATCACGGAATACCTAAATCCATTCTCTCAGCAACTAATCCTGTCCACCGGTATTTCAAGCTTATTACAGTCATAATAAAATTTTCCTCAGCATCCTATTCCCGAGTCAGTTTGCCTTCTTGCTTCCTGTAGATCTCCCAGCATGCATTCCTCCATTTCTGACTGAACTACGTTTAGTGTTGCAGTACTTCACTCATTTATTCTCCATCTCACACTGTAAACACACACGGAAGGCAAACTTCCTCTTTGAGGTGCATCAGAAGCTAATTTTTGAAAATCGTATTCAGCTGCCCACAAGCACTCCAATCAATTTTCATTCTTTCATTTGCTTATTTTGCTGTTCATCTTGTGTTCAACCGCCATAAATACAAACATTCACGTCTGGTTCTAGTATAACTGTACTGTTTCCTTTTAGACGTGTTGAATATAAACAGCTGATCAATCATGACAGTGACTATAACCTTGATAAGACCTGGGAACCAGATCCCACAGTGAACCGACGCGGGCCAGGTTTCGCAACAGCAGAGAAGCCGTCGACACACATCCCTGGGTGTAAACCCAGCCTAAACCTCCTCTTTGTCAATGCGCAAGGAGTTGGGACAACACGTACATCCTGATGCTCAAGAAACAGCAGGCTGATATTCATGTGGCAGGAATCGCCGAAATATGGATAACGGCCAGAAACAAATTTGACCTCCCCAAATTCTACACTTTCCGGAAAGATAGGCGAGACAGCTGAGGCGGAGTGGCGAATATACACGCGATTCAATAGCAGCGAAAGAAGTCCCTGTTCCGGCAACACATCAGAATATTGAAGCCATCATAGTCCAAATAAGAGATAGAAACAGTTGCACCCTCATCATGTTCGGCATCTACAACCCTCCAGAACGGCGCCTACTTACCCAGTTTTTAGATACGTAACGACACTCAACAGGTTTCTAATACTAGGTGACTTAGATGTAAGACACGATATGCTAGGGAGCAGAGGAGACAATGGAAACGGACGCCGACTCTTCGACGTCCTTACAACAGAACCAATCAACAGAATCCCAGTAAGTCAACCTCTTCTTCGGCTTCGGTGGAGATTAGATACTAGACCACATACTGCACAGCCCCAACACCAGCGACAAAATGTCAGCACCTAGCATCGGTAATTGTATCACAAGAGACCACCTTCCTATCCTTTTCGCGACCAGTGTCACCCAACCAACAGACCAGCAGTCCACAAGACGAATAATACGAAAATACGCCAGCGCTGTGTGGGATATGTGGTGTCACCGCCAGACACCACACTTGCTAGGTGGCAAGAATCGCCGAAATATGGATAACGGCCAGAAACAAATTTGACCTCCCCAAATACTACACTTTCCGGAAAGATAGGCCGCGGTCCGTTAGTATACGTCGGACCCGCGTGTCGCCACTATCAGTGATTGCAGCCCGAGCGCCGCCACACGGCAGGTCTAGAGACACTTCCTAGCACTCGCCCAGTTGTACAGCCGACTTTGCTAGCGATGGTTCACTGACAAATTACGCTCTCATTTGCCGAGACGATAGTTAGCCTTCAGCTACGTCATTTGCTACGACCTAGCAAGGCGCCATTACCAGTTACTATTGATGCTGTAAAACATGTACCGTCAAGAGCGATGTTCACCAATTATGGATTAAAGTTAAGTATTCCAGAAGATACGTACGTTTTCTGCTAGTCTCAATTCCTTGTCCTGTTCCAGACCTCACGCCTGCCTGCGTGAGTTCAAACGCGTGCCTTTCGGCTTCCTCCTAGTGGGTTGGCTGTCTTCCCAATCCACAACAGGATAGATACAATTTATCTTCTCAGAAAGCTTAGCGTTCCCCATAGCCGTAACAGATGACGATGGCCTTCAACAGGCCATTAACAGACTCGAGACAGTCATACAACAGGCTAGAGACGACGCCGTCACAGTCATAGAGATCTGGACACAGGCAATCCCTCAGGACGCCCTCAACGTAATGCGACAGAAAGACGAACGGAAAACACAGAACTTAAAATACAGTGGAACAGACTAAACGCGAGGACAAAACGAACCATTTCCGTGCACCTACAAAAACTGTGGGGTGACAAGAGCAGACAGCTAAACTACAGACCGGGAGGCACGTTCTGGAAGCGCTTCAGAAAACTGACAGGCCAAAGACAATCAATGAACACGACATTACTAACAAATGACGAAACAACAACAGACGAAACGGAACAAGAGGAAGCCTTCAAACAGGTATTACAACAGATTTACTGCTTCCCACGAGACAACAATGAACCGTGGATTTACTTTCAAAATCCTTTCTTAAAGAATTTACTTTATTTACTAGTGATTCATCAAGAACATTAACACATTTAATCACACTATTTGAGCGTGGAAGTAGTTGCCAGTGGGTAACTGATGACAACAAATTTCTTTCAACAAATGGAAATTTTATTCCTAAAAACCCTTTTTTTTCAAAGAAAGATTTAAAAATTATAATCAGAAAGCACCCTCTAAATATCAAGTTACAATTTATTCAGAGGCAGAAATAACAATTTTTTTCTTTTTTTGACAGTATGAGCTTTCGGGCTGAGAAACTTGCCGCTCCCTTTTAACACAGCCGTAGTCACGACCGCTCACAACAACCTCTGAAAGACTACACTGGTGCAAATCTGTAACACACCAGATTACTTTAAACTAAAAATTTTAATCACTCACACAAACACATAAACTATGCACCCCGTAGGAGGGATGGAAATGGTACAAAACACTCACATTAAAATATATATATATATATATATATATATATATATATATATATATATATATATATATATATATATTTCCCACCGAAAGTACAACTTGTTTTTAAAAGAAAACTCTTACGGTGGAAGGGTGGCAACTTTATACACTAAAATGACCATTTAAATAAAAACCCATGAAATGCAGTCTTACGTAAAATGTACGAACATGCTCTACATTACACAAATACCGCCTCTCAAGATGATAGGCAAGATAAAAACATATTTCAGGAATTCGGCATTTACCTTAATTCTATAAATTCGTTAACACCGAATCCGACAAACATGACAGAGGCAGCTATCAACGTACAGCAGACTGACAGACAGACACTAACTGCCTAGCAAATGCGGACGAGAGACAGACGAGCAAGCTGGGGACGAGAGACTGACCAAGAACACAAGTAGAATTTAACAAGTAAATGATACAACATATCATGAATCACTTCTAATAAACTGCGATGTCTGTCGAAGACCTGGCGCAGCACGCCCAAATCGCTCTCCCGAACCGTCCGCTGCCAGCCGCTTCAACGGACGCAGGAAGGAGCGCCGATCTCCCGTCTCTCGGCGTCGCAGCTCGCGCCGGCCAGACCGATGTCGTGGGTTGTTTCCTGTTGCTCTCGTGTCGGCCACGAAGCCACTACCCCTCGCTATACGGCACGGGCCACTGGACTGACGTGCGACTTCATATGCGCCGACGCTCAAGACGGACAAGTCAACTTGTGTCTCAGTACGCGACCGACCAACCGATCGATCCAACCGCCAATGGTCATTGCCTGAACAAACTGGAGCAGACTGGCGGCCTAACACATACTAGCACTCCCGACGACAGACAGACACTGACTGCCCACACTGACCCGGCTGACCAACTAACGAGACTCACCGAGACTGACAGACTGACCTTTTTCCGATCTCATAGAGCCCCTTAAATGCACGTGAACAGGCAACTTTTCCTCTTTCCCACCAGAAGGAGACACCAACGCTGCTATCGCCACAGCGGCGCCACCGCCAGAAACGGAAGGCGACTGCTTTACACTACGCGCTGCGGCGCGCTCTTGAAAACAACAAATTTTACCACGGCTCAAACAAATTTGACGAAAACTTCAAACTGCAAGTGGAAAACCAACTAGCACAGACTCTGAGCCCCCCAAAAACAGAAACAGAAGACGGGCATGTCGTAACTAAAGAAATAATCGAGACAGAAATCCACTGCGAGCGGAACTCAGCCCCTGGAGAAAACGACATAAAACGATTCCACGTACAGAAAGCACCATTACATCTCCACACACCCATCCTCACCTTCAATTAATGCCTGACTAATAAGACCATATCGACTAGCTGAAGAACAAGTGAGACAATAATGATACCATAACCCAACGAACTAAGGACTGACCCGCGCTCCTACAGGCCGATATCTTTGTTCAACGTCTTGGGAAAGACATACGAACGAATTGTAACCGACCACCTAAAGACGTATTCAAAGACACAATCAGGTTTCCGATACAACCACTCGACAAATGACCCGCTGCTCAAACTGACTGACGGAAGGGTCTCAATAGAGGTCACTGCAAGCTCGCAGTCTTTTTAGACACAGAAAATGCCTTTGACAAGCTCTGGCACACCACACTATTTCACAAGCTTACGCAAATGGGTCTCCCGAACAAAGTAGTTGTACACCTAATACGGGCATACATCTGAGACAGGATATGCAAGGCCCATGTCTGCGTTACAACGTCCCAAAAATTCACACCACAGGCAGGACTACCACAGTCACCGCTACTGTACGCGCTGTCCACTGCCGACATACGCACTGTAACAGCTCTCTCAGAGACAGTAGGACTTTACGTTGACGGCACTGCCTACTGGTGTACAGAACTTAAAACAACCACTATACAATGGAAGACAGCCGGCTACCTACAACGACTTGAAGACTGGATGGCTATATGGAGAATTTGGCCAAACCCATCCATGACTTTGATCAATCCTCTTTCAGACACAGACACCTAACTAAAAAAAACGACAACAAAACAACGACGACGTACAGCTGACACTCTGGGACCCGTCACTAAAACTTAACGACACAGTTAGGTCCTTGACGCGTTCCTACACAAACACATGAACTGGAAAACACACCTAACATATCTACTCAACAGGACCAAATAAAGACAAAATTTAATAAGATAGGTTCAAGGTCGACTGTACGGAGTGACGACCAAACAGCCATACACACATATAAGAAGTACATAAGACCAGTAACAGAACATGTCGCAGCGCCCCTCGGAGGCATGCAATAAAACCAGTAGCAGAACGACTATGCTGGAACGAAAGGCGACTTCTACGAAGCATCACCAAACTCCCAAGATTTACACCCAGTAATGACGTGTATGGCATCACTGCAGTGGAACCCTTGCAGACACGACTAACCAAACTAAGAGCCAACTACGGAAGACACATTCTCATTAAACGATCAGACGTGGAAGAAATTCTGACAATTAGATCACGACTAATCAGGCGACCCAAATTTCGATACTTTCAGCCAGCGGGTACTACTGTACTGTAAACATTAGAAATAAGACAGCTATAAAACCAAGAAGGAAGGAAGATTGAATTTAACGTCCCGTCTACATCGAGGTCATTAGAGATGGAGCAACAGCTCGGATTGTGCCCCAATACTGCTCCTCACCCATAGTGACAAGTGGATAAGCTGAATGGAAACAGCCCTCACCTAATCGACACCAGTAGCTACCAATTGTAATGCATCTCTGAGTGAGCAGCTGTGATTGTACCCTCTAATATGGCACCAACATCCAAAGATGTCGCACCCACTCTACTTAATGATACACTTATCCAGCAATAATTTATTTAAACCTATTCATTCCTTGTATACGTTTACTCGACTTAATTAAGTTTTAACATTTATCTGTGTAAATAATTTATCAATCTCAAGTATGTAAACAAAAAAGGCACCTTTATATACATTAACTTAATATCTCTATAATCTGTACAATAAGAGTAATATTGGCAACATATTAGATAATGAACCTTCAATTTAATTCCGTTCTTATTAAATGTCAAACCACAAAATAAATTTAAATTTTGATCTTACTAGAAAACATATTGTAAAGCTTTTGTGAAGCATGACTAATTGCACTAACGCAAAAATATGAAATAAATAAATTGTACTATACCTATACACGAATTGGCTAGGAAGAGCATACTGTAAGCTCACAAGTACCTCGCTCCACTCCATCAGGTATGGTGACATGAACTGCCGTGACTCTGTTGAACTGTTAACGCTAATGGTATGTTGACCAGAATGGATTGCTGTTATGTAATAACATGGTGTTTACTTATTGTTCTATGTAAACTAAATTAATTTTGATTCTGTAATTTTCCTTATATTGTAGCACTGAAGTTGGCTATTTATAGCCGAAATCTGGATTTGCAAGAATAATAAAAACTAATGGTATTGCGACTGACTGCTGTGTGCCTCTCCCTCGTTAATGCTTTGTTTGCTTTAGATGGGTTTAAGCACCCACCACCCCCACCCGCCTCATTCCTTCTTCCCTTTCGTTCCACACACATCCATTCTCTTAACTGCTTACTTTGTGACATAGGTTCCTTCATAGCTACGTTTCCTCACTTTTTAGTAAGTTGCATATGATGGCACGGTAATTGACATATTTTTGATGTATATTCTTTCTGTTTAGATACAAATTTTGAAGTTCCATTTGACGACCCCTATAACATGCTAGTACTGTAATATATTGGATTATTCATTATTAAGGACATATGTAATACGTGCATATTCACTTTGTACCAACATTCAAACCTTTTAGACTTTTAATGTTTTACTCTTCACTTCGTCATTGTAGACTCTACTTCTCACAGTAATTAATGACTGTTGGGTTCTTTCTCAGGTTGGACACATTGTTTTGTAATAGAGCTATGTTTTGATATTTTTTCATGAATTGTTTCCTATTATGTGATAGGCACTTACTCGTACCGCATGATACTTAAGTTCGCTCACTTTGTACATTACACTAAGACAGACAGTTATTTTCTTTTAGAAATATGGTTGTTCTCATTGGTATATATTTCTATTTAACTTCAAAGGTATCAACATACTCCGTATTTTATAATTAAAAAACATTGCATTCTTTTGTACATCTATATGTTTTCTGTTTCTCATGTGTAATTTCGTGATGACTCATTGTAGAGAGATCACACGTACTAACATATTTACCTCTTTCTTAGAATGTATTACTTACTTTTTACCAATGTGTCCCTTTGATTTTGTGTATTACTTGACTCATTTTTATTATAATTTTCTTGTATTGTTTCATTAATGCCAACCTATCTCTGATTATATGTTTAGTTTATTATCGGTCGTTTGTACATTCAACTCTACATATATGCTGTATGTTCATGTGTATGTTTTAAAAACTATTCTTGTCTTTACTTTGTCGTTATAATATCACCGACATTTGTATACCGGACTTACACTATATTGTATGTTTGTTCATTTCTGATGTACAGGAGCCTGACATTAACGTCGCGACGAAATTGGTTGTCTAAATAATAAAAAATGTTCAAGAAGAACTACAGCTGTTGGCATCCTTTTTCTCCAACCTCTATAGCATAGTCTATTCATTCACAAAGAAGTTTTTCAACGGTATTATAACAACCGCTTCACTTTCAATGAATTTGTTAAAAAAGCCTTATTTCTGGCAACTGATCTATCTCACCTAGTTATTTAGTGAAGTAAATTTTTGTTGCCGCAAACACTGCCGACAATTGCTGGAATGTGCCCATGGAACGCTCCAACCACCCTCCGGCGCGGGCGTCTCCAGCCTTTTACCTTACCTGGGCCACATTGGAAGATCAGAAAATAGCGTCGTGTGTCGGAGTTTCAGATTGAAGATATTCATAACTTTACACAAACCGATTTTTTTTTATTTTTTTATTTTTTTTTTATTTTTATTTTTACTGATCGTGTGACATGCTCATTTCTTGGGCTGAGCTGATACTTGCTTTGGGCCGCATCGGGCCCCAGGGTTGGAGAGCCCCGCGCTAGCTGTTTGTTGCCCTCGCATCGAATCAGCATTACACTTAGTATTGGTTACTGTTGGATGCCTCCAATGTTTGGCCAACTACAACCACTAATCATAACCTGTGCAAAAGGAACAATTTCTCCCCCCACCCCTCCTAAATCGAGCCTTCTTTTGTTATTGAGTCCTCAACTCCAAGCATGATTTCTCGCCTTGAGTCTTCAACCTCTAATTCTGTCTTTGATTCATCTAGATTATCTTCTTCTCTTCTTTCGCTTTCCTTCCTTTTTGTATTCTCGTCCTGTTGTAAAGCGAGCCATGAATGTGGTGTAAAACGGTTTCCTCGTCACTACGAATCTTTGGTAAAGAATGCAGTTTATAAACTGACCGTGTGCTATACTGTGCCGACTACATCTGACTGTACATCGTTAATATCGTGAGTGTTTGCAGGTTTGGGTCATTTTTTAAGGAAGAGTATGATAATAAAATAAAATTATTTCTTTATTTACTACCGGAAGCTATTGCAATATTTCATTATTGATTCCTTTCGTTTCCCACGCCGTCCGGACTGGCCGTGCGGTTCTGGGCGCTACAGTCTGGAACCGAGCGACCGCTACGGTCGCAGGTTCGAATCCTGCCTCGGGCATGGATGTGTGTGATGCCCTTAGGCTAGTTAGGTTTAAGTAGTTCTAAGTTCTAGGGGACTGATGACCTCAGAAGTTAAGTCCCGTAGTGCTCAGAGCCATTTGAACCATTTCAACAAAATACTGTATTTGCCTCATCTTTCACGTTAAATTCCAATGTTAGATCTGAGGATGGGGAATATTCGTTTAGTCCTTGGGGCATCCGAGATAGGGCGTCAGCAACAATGTTGTCCTTACCACTAATATACTATCTCGTAACCGTATTCTTGCAAAGCAAGAGACCACCTGGCAAGTCGTGCATGTAGGAGTTTGCAACTGTGCAAAAAGCTTAGCGCCTTATGATCGCAGTAGACTTTGATATGTGCACCAGCTAAATAATAATGGAATTTTTGGAACGACCACAGAATGGCAAGTAGTTCCAATTCTGTAAGTATAGTAAGATCGTTCACATGAGTTTAAAGTCCTACTCGCGAATGCAATTATGCAAAAGGTGGGTTGTCCATCAATATTTTGAACTTGGAACAGACATTATCCTAATCCCACATTGGATGCGTCTGCATACAAACAAAATTCAATACTCATATCAGGATGATAGAATAATTTTGCATTTAATAAAGCCTCCTTGATTTTTTTCAAAATTCGAATGGCATTCCGGAGACCAATTCCAGTACGTATTCTTTTTGAGAAGACGTAATAACAGCTCCGCATTCAGTATTTGATTTGGAACATATCGGCGATAGAATGACGCCAGTCCCAGAAAAGCTTTTAACTGCCGTTTTGTTCTGGGCACTGGAAATTTCGCTATGGCATTCAATTTTTCACTATCTGGGAGTATACCATACGAATCAATCATATGGCCCAAAAATTAAATTTTCTCTAGTGCAAACTTCGATTTACACAGATTAGCTGTAACACCAGCATGCAAAAACTTATTTAATACGTTCTCCAGTATTTCCATATGGTCCTCCCAACTATTTGTGGCGATTAAAATGTCGTCTACAAACAGTGATATCTTACAAGTTCGGGACCCAACGCTTCAGCAAGTGCCGCAATAAAGACACCTGAGCTTATATTTAAACCGAGTGGTAAAACTTTGAATTGATAACTTCTTCCTGTGTGAATGAAGGCTGTATATTTCCTAGATTGTGTGGCAATAGGACTGTCAGATGGTTCTATGATGTTCCATGCAAGCATCTTTTGAATTTCATTACTAACTGCGTTTCTTTTTGTCCATGGTGCTTGATACGAACTATGACAGAAGGTTTTATGTGGCATGACATTCATCCTGTATTCATATCCCCCAATCGCACCAGGTTTTTCTTCGAATACTGGTTCGTATTTCACGAGAACCTTAAACAATTCAGAACGCTGCTCTGAGGACAGCTGAGCAGCTTCAGAGACTATTTTTAACATTTTTTCATGTCGGTCAGATTTTATTTTTTGAACCTGATTCCCTGAGCCTGTAGTTTTATTTTTTGAAATGAACTTCATTTGTATACCCAGGAAAAACCTTCCATGTGTGTCGGTTATCCTTTGTAATTTTAGAGAGACGATTTTCTGTTTGACCTTCAACTCACATATCCCATTAGAAAAGTCGATCTTTGCGTCCTTTTCTTGCAAAAAATAAAACCCTAAAATACAGTCCACTATCAGCGCATCAATTATGAGGAACGTGCATTCAATCGCTACATTTCCAAATTCCATCTCAATTTGGGCTTGTATTTTCACGCTTCTACTTCTCCCTCCAATCGCTCCCAAAACCTTACAATTGCTAACCGGCAATATTGGCACCCCTTTTGCTTTAGTGATCTGTCTAAATAAGTCCATAAAAATGGCTCTGAGCACTATGGGACTTAACATCTATGGTCATCAGTCCCCTAGAACTTAGAACTACTTAAACCGAACTAACCTAAGGACATCACACAACACCCAGCCATCACGAGGCAGAGAAAATCCCTGACCCCGCCGGGAATCGAACCCGGTAAATAAGTGCATAGAAATCACATTAACATTCATGTATCAAATATTTTAAAGGTAGGTTTTATAACTGCTGGATGATTGATGCTGTATTTAGTGTCCTCCTTATACAATTCATTTCTCATGTCAGTGCCATCATTGTACCTTAACATTTTTTATTTTAAATCAGAAACGCCCCTATCTCGCCCACCCGCCTGCACTTCGAGACTTTAATGCGGCGGTAATTTGTTTTCTGCTGGTTGAGAAACCGGCCGCATTTCGGTATCATTTACTTCATCGATTACTGCTGGTGCCGAATGCTGTCACCAGTTTTGATTTATAAGGTTTTGTGTCTGGGTATTCTGCCCCCTTGATTTCTGCTTTGTGTCGTTTCTTTATTATTGTGGTATCCTGGAGTGAACCTACGGTCCTGCCTCCTATCCGCAGTACCTCGTTCCCACCGGCCTGTTCTACGCGTTGTTATTGTCTTGGCTTTGGTACGCCGAGCTGGGTTCTCTGCCAGCCGGCTCGCGACGCTGAATATTTCCATTCCTCCACGACTGACTGTGATTTAGAGATCTTGCCCGCACATCCTCCTGCATCAAATCAATTGCATCTAGGATGGGAATAAACTCATCAATGTTTGCGTCTGGGGCGTGAATTAATTTTTCGCCTATACCAATAGGTATCTTACTTTTAAGAATGCACAACAAATCCTTACGCGAAATTGGCTCGTCTCAGTATTTCGTTTTATTCAGATACTTCCCGAAATACTTTCGGAGCGTTCCTTTGCTATAACTAGACTGTTCGAGGTTCAATACAGCCTCACGAAGTCGTTGCTGTACTTCTAAAGACCAATATTTCGCGAGAAACCTTTTTTCAAACTCGTCATATGTGGAACATTTTTCAATGACTTCAGTGGCCCACAAGGCCGCATCATTTATCATGAATCCACTTACGTAACGCATCTTTTGTAATTCCGTCCATTTTGTGGGTAACACGCCACGAAAAGAACGAATAAATACTACTGGATGCACCCCACTCATGTCAGGTGAGAATGACTGACCCCTCCTGTGTTTGATAATGTTTTCGTCCATAATGACCTTTACATAAGGTGTCGTAGCCCCCGGTGATGAATATGATTCTTGATCCCGAGTTACCTCAGAATTTACTTCGGTGGCTTGCCCCCGCTTTTGTGTACTAGCATCTACTACGTGATGGAAACATCACTCTTGACTACCTCTTTAATATCGGTAAGTTCATTACTAAATTTGTTTATTTGCTCATTTACTCCCCTTCGCCATTGAGATAATTCCTGAGTAATTTGCATTTTTACTTCAGAAATCTGAGCAGATGGATCTATCGATTGTCTTTCTTGTTCTTTTGAAATGGAATTTACGGCTTCCTTTACCCGAGAATCTATTTCTACAGGTATTTCCTTATGCTTTAATGACAATTCGTCGAGTGTCGTAGACAAGTGATTTACTATGACCTCGAGAGCGCCTTGATTGCCTTTTAACTGTTTTACATCCGAATTTAAGTCTCTGACCGCGTCCTCGTGTTAGCGTCTGAGATTTATTATTTCTTGAGCAATTTGTGTTGGATTTTGAAAAATTTGTCCTATCTTACGAGACATTTCGCCTACTTGTGCCGACACTGATTCCTGACTATGTATGTCGTCTACTCGTGTATTTATGTCATCTACTCGTATCGACATGGCTTCCTGTTTTTTATTCATCTCCCCTACTTGAAAAACTATAGCAGAGATGGTACTCGTCACGATTCGTAATTGCGTTTGTATACTGGAAAGATTTTCAGCAACTTCTAATTCCTCAGTCTCACTAGTCTCCAATTTTACTTCACCTACTTCCTTTAAATCCATGATTACACACATCAATTTCAAATCTTAGACTAGTCGTCACACGAAATACGGATAAATATTCAGGGACGCATGTTCCTCACGCTTACGCGGCGGCCTGTTTTCATTATACTTGGCTGCGGTTACACTTATCTACAGCACTCCCCGCGACGCTACGTACCGTAGGAAACGAAAATTGTTCGCTGAGTATCGGCTGGAAACTATTCACTACACTTGGGTGTTCTACAGGTAGATAAACCACTAGGACAAAATAAAGTATGTCGCTCACCAAATACCTCGTTTAACCAGCTGAATCGTCGATTTTGAAGAATCGATTTATAATTACAATTGCTCATACACTCGTTTACACGAAAAAGAAAACAGACATAGATTAGCAGAATGCCAGTTTTTACCAGAAAAATAGAGATATATATATATATATATATATAACTCCTATTTTGATGAATAAATTGTGAACTTACTTTAGAAATAGGTTTCAGCTAAATCCGTCCGGCGCCTCCAGTGTGACGTATAATTTTATATATATAAATTTTCAGTGCCTACAGTGTCACGTCTTTCGGTGTCATACAAATTTTTGTTTTCAAAGGGGATCACTTAAGACGATTTCCATGAGTTCGCCCCTCAAATTTCTCCCTCATATCACAGAATTGCCGTCTGATGTAGTACAAACTGAAAAAATAAATTCCTTTTAAAGCACAGTTTCGTATATAATTTATATTCAAAACCTTACACCAGTGTCACAGAACAAATCCTACGTCGAGAATACTTTAGACAAGTTTAAGGGAAGAAATCCTTCCGATAATTATTACAGTATTTAAAGAGCATCAAAATATGAACAGGCTGAAATGAACAAACAGTACATGAGACCATGTCAATCAATTCAACTGTAAAAAGCTAAGTTAGCATATTATTAGCAAAATGAGAAATACGCAAAAGTGAAATGCCAAAATGAGCACTTCTCAATTGGGAGTAAATCAAAACAATCAGAATGGCTGAAAGAGACCACAATAACATGAGCCATAAACGAATAAGCAACTAAGCAAATAAGAGAATAGACAAAAATCAGATGCCAAACAAAATGAGAGCTGGCCGAACTCCGTCGGCACTTCCACGCAGTTGCGCTCGTGGCGGCACTTCGCGGCCCGTACGCAACACGCGCACCTGCGATCGCAATGCACTCTTAGCGCTCGCGGCGGCGTCTAGCGGCCCGTACGCAAGTTGGGTGATTGCTGTCGCAGGTCGACCCTTAATCTATTATGATGTTACAAGGAGTACGCCTAGTACTGGAAAGGCAAATAGGAATGCGTGTTCTATGAACAGTACCGTGAACGCATTGCAGTACCCGAGATAGACACGAAGCCAACACCCACCGCACTAGTACCAATTTATACTCGAGCTAGCTAGGTTGATGAAGAAGAGATTGAATGAATACACAGCGTGGTTCAAAATGACATTTTAAAAATTTAGGACAAATCACTTACATCAAAACAAGAAAAAAGTCTTCTAACATGTGCTCTAAACTGTATACCTTAAGAGCTATGACTACTTGTTCATCCTCGATACTGTGATCCACATCTCTTCTACTACAAGCTCTTTGCTTTCCATATATTGAGTGGAAGTAGTATGCACCGAAACAATGAAAAGATGCACAGTATATTCAGCAGAAGTGTGTTTTACTGTAGCGATGATGAGAAAGTGCTCGTATCTCTTTAAGGTATATATTTTAGAGCCTATGTTTACCGGACAATTTTTTCTTGTTTTGGTCCATACTATCTCCTCTCAATATATGGAAAGCAAAGAGCTTGTAGTAGAAGAAATGTGGTTCACAGTATCGAGGATGAACAAATGCTGAAAGCTCTAAAGGTATACAATTTAGAGCTATGTTTATAAGACATTTTCTTTCTTGTTTTGGTGTATGGAACTTGCCCCAAATTTTTAAAACGCCATTCTGAAACACCTTGTGTGATGAATTAAAGGAAATTATTCTAGTTGTTAAAGGAAACGAAAATTCTATTGTGATGGGTGATCGGAATTCGACAGTAGAAAAGGAAGAGAAGAAAAAATTGTACGAGAACATCGACTGCGGGAAAAGAGTGAAAGAGGGAACCCCCTAGCAGAATTTTGCATAGAGCGTAATTTAATCACTGCTAACAATTGATTACACAATTACGATAGTGGGTTCCATACATGAGAGGGCCGTGGAGACACTCGAAGGTTCAGGTTGATTGTATAATGGTAAGAGAGACATTTCGAAATCAGATTTTAAACTGTAAGACGTTTGTAGGAGCAGATATGGACTTACATCACAATTCATTGGGTACGAAATGCAGGTTAAAATTTAATAAACTGCAGAAAGGAGGGATGGGTTGGGTTGTTTGGGGGAAAGAGACCAAACAGCGAGGTCATCGGTCTCATCGTATTAGGAAAGGATGGGGAAGGAAGTCGGCCGTGCCCTTTCAAAGGAACCATCCCAGCAGTTGCCTGGAGCGATTTAGGAAAATCACGGAAAACCTAAATCAGGATGGCCGGACGCGGGATTGAACCGTCGTGCTCCCGAATGCGAGTCCAGTGTGCTACCACTGCGCCACCTTTTTTTTTTTAATGTCATTTTGTTCGCTTTCGTTCGTTGCATCCGCTCGGGGCGGACATCGTAAGACATCCGTTTAAGTTCGTCGTTGATCATTTAACTCAGTTTTTTTTATTACAGAGGGCAGCTAACCCTCTGACCGAACACGCTGAGCTACCGTGCCGGCGAACCTCGCTCGGTCAGAAAGGAGGGAAATTAAGGACATGGGGCCTGAATTAATTGAAAGAGCCAGAGCTTGTTCAGAATTTCAGAGTGAGTGTTAGGCAGTGTTGGAGTGGCGCATGGGAAAGGAATACAAAAGAAGACGAATGGGTAGCTTTGAGATACGAAATGCCTAAGCACGAATTGCTACAGGACACATACAAAACTGAAGAAATATCCATGACTAGGCGGAAGATAAGTGATGCCTAAAGAAAAATTAAGACGTTTGGAAGAAAGAGGAGCAGCTGTACGAATATAAAGAGTCAGATGGCAATCCAGTGCTAAGCAGAGAAGGCAAAGCTGAAAGTTGGAAAGAATAAAAAATGGTTCAAATGGCTCTAAGCATTAAAGGACTTAACATCTGAGGTCATCAGTCCCCTAGACTTAGAACTACTTAAACCTAACTTAAGGACACATCCATGCCCGAGGCAGGATTCGAACTTGCGACCGCAGCAGCAGCGCGGTTCCGGACTAAAGCGCCAAGAACCGCTCGGCCACAACGGCCAGCTGGTAAGAATAAACAGGACTATAAGGAGAAATGAACTTTAAGGGAACGTTATAGAAAGTTCAGAGGAATCAAATGAGGATGTGTTGTGACATTATACTGAGAAGTATTTCGAAGAACACTTGATTACCTACGTCGGTATAAGGCCCGTAGAGTAGACGACATTCCCCCAAAATAATTCAGATCCTTGGGACAGCCAGTCACGTCAAAACTATTCCACATGGTGTGCAATATTTATGAGATAGGTGAAATGCTCTCAGACTTCAAGAAGAATGTAATAATTTCAATTCCAAAGACGATAGGTGCTGACAAGTGTGAATATTACCGAACAATCAGTTTAACAAGTCATGCCTGCAAAATAATAACACAAATTATTTTCAGAAGAATGGAAAAACTGGTAAAAGCAGATATCGGGGAACATAGGTATGGGTTCCGGAGAACGTAGGAACACATGAGTCGTTTCTGACCCTACATTTTACCTTAGAAGAATGGTTGAAGAGAGGCAAACATACATTAATCATAAAATGTGTACATTTTGAAAGGAAGTAGCATAGGGTTTTAAGTCCAGTTGACAAGAGTTGATTAGAGACGGAGCACAAGCTCGGATTGTTTTTTAAGGACGGAGAAGGAAATTGGACTTCATCATTCAAAGAAAACGACGCAACACTTGCCTGGAGCAATTTAGGGAAATCACAAAAAACAAGAAACCCATGGTAGAAAGCTGATTTGGACCATTGTTCTTGCAAGTGAGAGTGTAATTCGAGAAAAAGCTTATAGCAATGTTGACTGGACTACATTGTTTGAATTTTCTAAGGTAGCAAGTTTGAAACACAGAGAGGACAAGATTATTTACAACTTGTAAAGAAATCAGAGTGCAATTATGAGAGTCGAATGACATTAGAGAAAAGCAATGGCCGAGAAGAGAGTTAGACAAGGTTATAGCCTACTGCGATGTTATTTAGTGCGTACATAGAGCAAGCAGTAAAGGAAACCAAGGACAGATCAGGAACTGGATTAACGCCCAGGGAGAAGAAACAAAAACTCTGAGGTTCAGAGATGGCGTTGTAATTTTGTCAGAGGCGGCAAAGGACTTAGAGGAGCAGTTGAACGGAATTGATAGTGCCTTGAAAAGAAGTTATAATGCGTACCTCATCAGAAGTACTACAAGGTTTTTGAAATATGTTGCTATAGAAGATGCTGAAGATTAGATGAGTAAATCGAATAACTACTGAGGAGGTGCTGAATCGAACTGGGGAGAAAAGAAATTTAAGTTAACTAAAGAAGTTTAAGTTAACTAAAAGAAGACATCGGTTGATAGTATACTACTGAGGCATCAGGTAACAGTCAGCCTGGTGATCGGAGGGAAGCGTGAGCGTTACAAATCGTAGAGGGAGTCCTAAGCACGAAGACAGTAAGAAGATTCAACTGGATGTAGGTTGCAGTAGTTATTGAGCGATGAAGAGACTTGCACAGGGCGGATTACAATGGAGAGTGCATCGAACCCAGTCTTCAGACGGAATATCACAACATCAACACATGTACGTGCCCGTCCAGTGATGCTGCAATGCTGATTAAGAAAGACGCTGGTGTGCAAAATGTAAGGACGAAAGTAACTTCCGCTTGATGTGTCACTGGCAAGTAGCATAGCTCGATGAAACTTGGACCACACATAGAAAGATCTGCTACAGTATAGCACAAAGAGTAATTGAAAGAACTACTCACTGAGACCAACAGAAATTACACTTTATTCAAAGACAATAATAACACTGATGTGACCGCGATTCATGATGGTCCCCTGGACATTGCAAACAGTCGGATATAATTCTTAATAGGCTGTGTGATGACCAGAGACAGCAATGCTTGCCCTACAACGTGCTCCAGTACTGGCCTGAAGGTTGGTAATGAGTTGTTGTGGTAGTTCGTTCAATTCCTCCACCAACACGGTTGACGACTGCTGGATGGACGTGCTGCGATATGTCTCCAAAATGCATCACACGCGTCCTCGATGGGGTGTAAGTCGGGGGAACTGGCAATGTCAGGGGAAGATAACATCAATGAGGAATTATTTAAATATTCTTAAGAATCAATACTCACAAAACTACTGAATTCTGTAAATACTTGTTGGAAATACAGCAGCATACCAGAGGATTGGCAAACAGCGATTGTCATCCCATTATTTAAAAAGGGGGATCGCAGAAAACGTGACAGTTATCGAGGTATTAGTCTTCTGAACTGTGGATACAAGATATATGCAAAACTAATAACAAATACGCTAACGGTACTTTTGCAAAAGTTTTTTACTGAAGAATGGAATGGGTCTCGGATGGGAAGATATTGCTTAGACAGCGTTTTTCCCAGACTGCCAAATTACTGAAAAACACAGAGAATACAACCATCCCAAATACATAGCCTTTATTGACTATGAGAAAACTTTTGATAAAGAAGAGAGTTAAATTATCGGAAGTTTTAGAAAAGAATGTTATACCCCAGGATCTAATAATTGTAATTCAAAGTATGTATATACACAACAAAACAGAAGTACAAAAAGAAAATCTGTTTGCGAGGAACGTCTGTCAAGGAGTGAGACAAGGGTGTCCTTTATCGCCCACATTATTCAATATACCCTAGGACGACGTCATAAAAACATGGAAGAATAAAGTAGCGCTCTATTATAAGCTTAATAACAAAGTTATAAATACACTACTGTTTGCTGACGATCAAATAATCTTAGCGGACTCAGAAGATAAATTACAGAGAGCAATTTGGTTCTAGCACAAGATGGCAGATGATTATAATATGACAACATCTAAAAGTAAAACTAAGATAATGGCATTCCGGCATAAGGAGCATTCAACAGCAAAAATAATAATTGACAATAAACCGCTAGAACAAATAAATGCTTTTAAGTATCTGGCGTGCGAAGTCTCATATATCACACACAATGATCAAGAATACAAACTGCAAAAATTCCAGCGGCTGGCGCACTCCCCTCAGAAAAGCTAGAATAGAGAGTACTAAAATTTTATAATGTGATGGCAATACTAACTCTAATATGTTAGTCGGAGACGGACCCTGAAGGCAAGTCAAAAGAAGAGGACTGAGGCAGCAGATATGAAACTTCTAAGACCTCGAGCTGGTTACAAACTTATAGATCGAAAAGAAAAATAGTGAAATAATGAGTGAACTGGGAATAAAAAGCACATGTCAGAAAATATAGTACAGAGAGAAATGGGATGAACACATTCAAAGAATGTCATAAGAACGAATACCTAAAATGATACAGATATACACGTCAAGCGAAAAGGAATGTTGGGCTATCTGAGAAGAGATGGAAAGGTCAGTTTCAATCTGCTTGAAATTGGAACAGCCAAGGATGCCTAAACCAAAACTGGTTATGTGATGATGGAACTGGCAAACAAGTCTGTTTACCGAATATCCCCTCGTTCCAAAAGCTCCTCCGCCAGTGCTGTCCGATGCGGTCGCCCATTGTCATCCATAAAAATGTAGTCAAGTCCAGATACACCCCTGAAAAGACGCACACGCGAATGAAGTACAGTGTCACAATAACGTTGACCGCTGAGTGTAGCGTGTTGAAAGATCTGGAGCTCAGTACGCTCATGTAACATTTATTCATTGGT
Organism: Schistocerca americana; assembly: GCF_021461395.2. Classification (NCBI taxonomy): domain Eukaryota; kingdom Metazoa; phylum Arthropoda; class Insecta; order Orthoptera; family Acrididae; genus Schistocerca; species Schistocerca americana. The sequence continues at coordinate 105,327,066 of NC_060119.1, forward strand.
TTATTTCGCCTGTCACCTAGCAAGATTAGGCCATCAGGCCCTCCGTTGCATGTAATCAGGCATTAGGAAGATTGCAACACTACAAATAAAAAAAATACATAGACACACTTTATATTCGTATATCATAAATACAAAAATAACAGAAGGATTTTAATTATGGGATGACCGGAGATGGAGGGAGGGAAACACGAATGTGATAACATGTAGTTGATGAATATAAGGAAAGAGGAGGTAGAATTACTCACGGAGAAAGGAAAAGAGAAAGAAGTATCGACAGAGGTTTGCCATGTTCGTAATGTTTGGGGAAGCCTATGAGGGTGACCAAAGGAAGTGTTCCAGCTGCTTAAAAGTAGCAGTCATCGGATTGTGCACATACCCCAGGACAGCTTCTTCGAGAAGCCGAAAGCAGCGACAGTGAAGGAGTTCCCAAATGTGTCTGTTTTACGAATGAGCACATCTGGGATACTAGACAACTGAGACGTTGTGTTTCTGTTATGGTGGCACGAAAGGTGCTATCTGTGATGCGAGGTTCTGGGATGCTGGTGCGCGGAGGAGCCGGTGAAGCATGCATAGTGTACGATAGTTTAGCAACATGTCTGGTCGCAGCCACTCTAACTGGGCATATACACTATGTGATCAAAAGTATCCGGACACCTGGCTGAAAATGACTTACAAGTTCTTGGGGCCCTCCATCGGTAATGCTGGAATTCAATATGGTGTTCGCCAACCCTTAGCCTTGATGACAGCTTCCACTCCCGCAGGCATTTCAATCAGGTGCTGGAAGGTTTCTTGGGGAATGGCAGCCCATTCTTCTCGGAGTGCTGCACTGAGGACAGGTACCAATGTCGGTCGGTGAGGCTTGACACGAAGTCGGCGTTCCAAAACATCCCAAAGGTGTTCTATAGGATTCAGGCCAGGACTCTGTGCACACCAGTCCATTACAGGAATGTTATTGTCGTGTAACCAATCCGCCTCAGGCCGTGCATTATGTACCGGTGGTCGATCATGTTGAAAGATGCAGTCGCCATCCCCGAACTGCTCTTCAACAGTGGGAAGCAAGAAGGTGCTCAAAACATCAATGTACGCCTTTTCTGTGATAGTGTCACACAAAACAAAGGGTGCAAGCCCCCTCCATGACCACACCATAACACCACCGCCTCCAAATTTTACTGTTGGCACTACACACGCTGGCAGATGACGTTCACCAGGCATTCGCCGTACCCACACCCTGCCATCGGATCGCCACATTTTGATTCGTCACTCCACACAATGTTTTTCCACTGTTCAATCGTGTAATGTTTACGCTCCTTACACCAAGCAAGGCGTCGTTTGGCATTTACCGGCGTGATGTGTGGCTTATGAGCAGCCGTTTGACAAGGAAATGAAAGTTTCTCACCTCCAGCCTAACTGTCATAGTGGATCCTGATGCAGTTTGGAATTCCTGTGTGATGGTCTGGATAGATGTCTGACTATTTATTACAAATTACGACCCTCCTTAACTGTCGGCGGTCTCTGTCAGTCAACAGCCCAGGTTGGCGTGCACGCTTTTGTGCTGTACGTGTCCCTTCACGTTTCCACTTCACTATCACATCAGAAACGATGGAGCTAGGGATTTTTAAGAGTGTGTAAATCTCGCGTACAGCCATATGACACAAGTGACACCCAATCACCTAACCACGTTAGAAGTCGGTGAGTTCTGCGGAGCGCCCCATTCTGCTCTCTCACGATGTGTACTGAGGTCGCTGATATGGAGTACCTGGCAGTAGGTGGCAGCACAATTCACCTAATATGAAAAACGTATGTTTTTGGGGGCGGATACTTTTGATCACATAGTGTATGAGGCTCTGACGTGATCATATTGGCGAATTCTGTAGATGTACTGCACACAAGCATTCACTGGTAGCTTTAATCATCTTGCGTTTTCACTACTCGTGGCTTGCTGAATTACATCACAACAGTGGAGGCTCGGTAGAACGAGTGACTGCACGCGTTTGTGTTTCACATGCTGTGGAAATACGCTCCGAAACCTTTAAGGTCATAGAAGCAAGCAGAAGTCTTCCATCAGATGATGGTAGCATTCTCTGCTCCGTTTAGATGCTCGTCTAAAGTTACACCCAAGCTGTCCCCTGCTTTCTAACGGATATTGGGTTACCGTTGAGTAGGAGGGAACTGATTGCGGAATTTGGAACTTATTAATTTCTGATGTGCTTCTAATATTACTAGCAATTTTTTTTTTCATTTAGTTTAAGACCCAAGGCTTTCGTCCATGCTACTACCGAAGACAGATCACCATTCATTTGCACAACCGAAATATTTAAATCTTCAGGTTTGGGACTTACATATTCCTGTAGGTCGTCGACACAGAAATGATATTTAGAGAAAGACAAGAAATATCGTCGGCATACAAGAAAAACAAAAGTGGCTTTCGCACCACATCAACGCACTATCTAAGAAATTAAGTAGTCGGATTTTTCTGCGCAGTATGTCAGAGTTAACAATGTCATAATATTTGCTGAAGTCTAGTGGTGCAGTACTGCGGCCTCACAGTTGTCCGTGGCACATTTCAGACCATCAGTTACCTTGAAGACTGCAGTGACTGTGCTACAGTGCTTACGAAAGACAGACTGGTAGTTGTCAAATAAGTTGAATTCTCACAAGTGTTCAGTAATTTGGTGGCGAATAATATATTCCAAGGCTTTGGAAACGGTAGACATTATGCTGATTGGCCGGTAATCACAAGGCGGCTGCGGTTTTCGATCTTAGAGACAGATCGGGCAAAACTTCTTTTCTGTGGAATGGGATGTATTACATTCACGGGAGAAAAAGGGACGTAATAAACTACTAGTGACATGGTTATGCTAATAACATCTTTTCCTATCGCTTCAAAAGATATTCCCACTATTTGTTTTCTTAGTGCATTTATTGTTACGTGTTTTAGGTGGAAAGTGGTGGTTCAAATGGCTCTGAGCACTATGGGACTTAACATCTGAGGTCATCAGTCCCCTAGAACTTAGAACTACTTAAACCTAACTAACCTAAGGACATCACACACATCCATGCCCGAGGCAGGATTCGAACCTGCGACCTTAGTGGTCGCGCGGTTCCAGACTGAAGCGCCTAGAACCGCTAGGCCACACCGGCCGGCTTAGGTGGAAAGTGTCGTGATTAGTTAAGTATTTAGGGGTTTCATTTGGACGGTAGTCCCTCGCCTGAAGGGGGTTGACTGACGACGAGAAAAATGCATTCAGTTCGTCAGCTGAGACCGAAAGCAGTTTCTGATTTTGCCTTTCCAATTCCCAAGCTACGGGTAGTCTTCCACAAGGTCGTGGGTGTCGTATTGCTGTATACAAAGGACCAAGTGTGCCTGATTTGGTCATTGCAGACGCATTGCTTTAGCCTGTTTCGTAGTTTTCTGTATTCTTCTGTATTCTTCATAATGTGCGGGTTTCGTATTTTCCTCGAATTGCTGTTCATCATTTGATGTAATTCTCTTGTCAGCCAAGGAGCAGGAGGTTTTCTTACACGGATTGTACGCATAGGTGCGTACTCGTGATAGAGAGCAGTGGGTTTATTAGCAAGTTCATGGAGTTTACCACCAATTGTGGGCTCTCTGAGAATTTGATGCCATGAAGTTTCTGAGCAATCAGTTGTTACAGCGTCACGACCTATATGTTTAATGTTCCTACACGTTGTATAACGCGATCTGAACTGCACGGAGTAAGCCATGAATATTACATCGTGTCCTGAGAGACCCGGAACCGAAGCTTGACATGTACCTGTTACTCTGTTTATCTTTTCCTCGCGATCACATATATAAGAGTATGACTGTACGCTGTATGATATGTAGGTTTCAATGAAAGGCTATTCATGTTGTTGCAACCAAATAAAAATTTTTTAGGTTTATTGTGGAGACAGTGTCTCTCACCAAATCTATACTCGTATCTCGTATTATGATGAAGTGTTCGTACTGACACTGAAGTGAATACAATTCAGATTGAAAGGAAGTCACTGAGCTGGTTTTTGGCGGCTTGTAGACGACACCAGTTAAGCACTTCTGGCTTTCTTTGGTAAAGTTTGAAGTACCTAAGTCTTTGGGTTTGAGATCAGTTCGTATATATGTTCCATCACACCCTTAACATTTGTTTGATCTGTCTGTCCGAAGAACTGTTTATCCTGAGAACTGAATGGATGCAGAAGATATGTGTTGTTTAATCGTGTTTCTGCCAGGGGAAATACATGAAAGTTAGACTGGGTCTTCGAAATGTGCTGTTAAGGACTGGATGTTGTAATGCATTATTAACATCTCTGACGCATCCTACTGAGCTGTTTGGAAGAGGCTGTTTGACAGGTAAGTCCTTTGATATGCGTCTACCTAGCTACGAGACAGGGCAATGTCTTACATTACCGGGAAGTGGCCTACCTCAGGAGTGGCCAATACTTTCGAGCGCCCTAGTGGTTATTGCTTATGGAAGTTGAAGCATCTACATCTAGATATATACTCCGCTAGCCACCAAACGGTGTGTGGCGGAGGGCACAATTCGCGCCAAAATCAAATTTCCCCCCTTCTGTTCCACTCGCGGATCGCACGAGGGAAAAACGACTGTCTGAACGCCTCAGTACGAGCTCTTATTTCCCTTATCTTTGAATGGTGATCATTGCGCGATTTGAAAGTTAGTGGTAATAATATATGTTCTACATCCTCGGTGAAGATCGGATTTCGGAATTTAGTGAGCAACCCCTTCCATTTAGCGCGCCGTCTTTCTGCAAGTGTGTCCCACTTCAAACTCTCTGAGATTTGTAACGCTCTCGCGATGGCTAAATGTACCAGTCACGAATCTTGCCGCTCTTCTTTAGACCTTCTCAATCTCTTGAATCAGACGCAACCGGTAAGGGTCCCATACAGACGAACAATACTCCAAGACTGGACGTGCTGTAAGCTATTTCGTTTGTTGAAGGACAGCATCGCTCAGGATTCTGCGAATAAACCGCAATTTACAGTAATCTGATCATTCCATGTGAGATCATTTCGAATAGTCACACCCAGATACTTGACGGACGTTACCGTTTCCAAAAACTGTGCATTTATTTTGTTCTCGTACATTAATGGGGATTTTCGCCTTGTTATACGCAGTATGTTGCACTTACTAATATTGAGAGATAACTGCCAGTCATTACACCACGCATTTATTTTCTGCAAATCCTCATTGATTTGTTCACAACTTTCGTGTGATACTACTTTCCTGTAGACCACAGCATCATCGGCAAACAGTCTAAGGCCGCTGTCAATACCATCAACCAGATTGTTTATGTAAATCGTAAAAAGCAAATGACCCATTACGCTGCCCTGGGGTACACCTGAAGTTACCCTTGTTTCTGTTGAAGTCACCCCGTTCAGGACGACATACTGCTCCCTGTCTGTTAGAAAACTTTCTATCCAACCGCATATGTCATCGGATAGACCATAAGCGCGCACTTTTTGTAGCAAGCGAGAGTGCGGAACTGAGTCGAATGTTTTTCGAAAGTCGAGAAATATGGCATCAACCTGGGAGCCGGTATCTAGAGCCTGTTGTATATCATGCACAAAGAGGGCCAGCTGTGTCTCGCATGACCGCTGTTTTCTAAAACCGTGCTGGTTTCTGCAGATGAGCTTTTCAGAGTCTAGAAAGGTCATTCTGTCTGAATACAAAATATGTTCCCTGATTCTACAACAAATCGATGTCAGTGAAATTGGCCGGTAATTGTGTGCATCCGATTTTCTACCCTTTTTATAGATTGCTATGACCTGGGCCTTCTTCCAGTCCCCTGGAAGTTTCCCCTGTTCCAATGATCTCTGATAGATGATGGATAAAAATGGTGCTATATTTGTAGCATAGTCAACATAAAATCTTACGGGGATACCGTCTGGGCCAGATGCCTTCCTGGCGTCTAAGGATCTTAACTGTTTTACAATTCCGGATACACTAAACACTATGTCAGCCATCCTTTCGATTGTTCGGTAATTGAAAGGTGGAATGGCGCTGCATTCCTCTACCGTAAACGAGTTTTTGAAAGCTAGGTTTAGAATTTCAGCCTTCTGTTCATCATCATCATTTACATTACCCGTACTGTCAACAAGAGAAGGTACTGAATTATTTGTAGCGTTCATAGATTTTACGTACGACCAAAATTTTTTGGGTTTTTTTTAGAATCCTCAGATAAAATATTGCTTTCAAATTCGTTAAAAGAATCTCTCATTGTCCTTCTGACAACTGCTTTCATTTCGCATAATTTCCGTTTGTCAGCGGGGCAGTGACTACGTTTAAAATGACTGTGCAAAATTCTCTGCTTTCTCAGCAACTTCATAATATGTTTGTTGTACCATGGTGGATCCTTTCCCTCCCCTATACTTTTGCTAGGCGCATACTTCTCTAGCACATGATGGACAATACCTTTAAATTCCGACCAAAGATGCTCGATATCTTTGTGTCCAGCGGTGAATGCGGAGATCGAAAAGTTAAGATTTCCTATGATGCGTCAGAACACCATAACACTTGGACGACCAAAACGATCATGTTCGACAATGTTCCTAGATGCGTTTAGTGTTCCCACCTCTCGCCATATTAGGGTACTTCCAGCATTGTCGAACATCATCTTTTAGCGGTCCAGGTTGGTTGGTTGATTTGGAGGAAGGGACCAAACAGCGAAGTCATCGGTCCCTTCGGATTAGGGAAGGGAGTCGACCGTGCCCTTTCAAGGGAATCATCCCGGCATTTGCCTGAAGCGATTTAGACAAATCACGGAAAACCTGAATCAGGATGGCCGGACGCGGGTTTGGATCATCGTCCTAAATGCTAGCCTCTGCGCCACCTCGCTCGATAGTGGTCCAGGTGATACGGCGTGGGGAGGCATAATGTTGTATGGGCGTACTGACCTCCAAATCTTTGAACACTGTACACTCTCCATCAACATTATTGTAACACAGTGGTCCCTACTCCGCAATGTGTGTCTTTTAGGGGTGCATTCGGCCGTTACTTAATTTTTACGGATGACAATGTCCGACTGCATTGGACAGCACGTGGGGGAGGAGGTCTTGGAACAAAACGGTATTCAGCGAATGGACAGGCCCCAGTGAGCATGTGTCGGATGCATTGGAGATTTGTGCTGTACCATGTCCACATGCACCAACGACCATGCAGAGTTGTCAACTACACTGCGAGGAGCCGGCCGCGGTGGTCTCGCGGTTCTAGGCGCTCAGTCCGGAACCGTGCGACTGCTACGGTCGCAGGTTTGAATCCTGCCTCAGGCATGGATGTGTGTGATGTTGCGCCTGTTGTTGGCAGTATTATACTTCTTGTGTAAAGCGTTGTTCTGGTTACGATGCCACGTTTTAGTAACCGTGTATATAAGAAGAGGAAGAACGTAGGGAAAAGAAAATTAACACTAATACCAAGTTGCGATACTACAATTACTGAAACAGTGCGTTCTTCTGCTAAGCAACACATGGCCGGCCATAGCCCTGTGACATCTTCTAGCAAATACTACCTTGGGGATGGTGACTCCAAAGGTTTCAAGACTATAGAGGAACTGAAACCATATCGAAATGAATTTGTAGTTGAAAAGTTGTAATGCATTGGGCATGTGCAAAAGCGTATGGGTGCACGGCTTCGAAGGCTCAAACAAACTTTGGGTTCAAGTAAGCTCACTGATGGAAAGACAATAGGAGGGAGAGGCAGGCTTACTGATCAGGTGATTGAACGTCTACAGAGATACTATGGGTATGCTATAAGGCAAAATACTAGTAATGTTAGTGACATGCGAAAAGCAGTGTGGGCATTGTTCCTTCATACTGCCTCTTCCAATGAATACCCTCAACACAGCCTGTGCCCAAAAGATTCCTGGTGCAAATATAATGCAAAAAAGGACTATGATCACAAACATGGTTTGCCAGCAGCTGTGATAAATGCAATAAAACCAATTTTTCATGACTTAGCACAGCCAGAATTGTTACACAAATGTCTACACGGAAAGACACAGAATCCTAATGAGAGCGTAAACAATTTGATTTGGAAACTGATTCCTAAAAGGGTATTTGTAAGCATAAAAACACTGCACTTTGGCATTTATGATGCAATAGCAACCTACAACCAAGGGAACAGTGTGAAGTGTGAAGTTCTGAAGGCATTAGGATTTACAGCTGGGGTGAACACTGTACGAGCACTAAGAAATATTGACAGAGAAAGGATAAGAGGAGCAGAAAGAAGAGAAAGGCATATGAAGTATGGTGGAACAACAGGCCAGAAAAGAAGACAGAAGAGGAAGCTTTTGGAGGATGAAGAAGAAGACCCTGATAATCCATCCTATAGTGCAGGAATGTATTGAGAAACTTTGATAGCCATTTCCCGTAAATCAGAATTTTTCGAATATAAGGAACATTTTCTCAAAATCCACTCAAGCTAGAGAGATGAAATTTTTATACAGCACTCCTAGTGGTCAAACTTACATTGTAACACAGCCATTTGGCAATATGTTCAGTAGTTTCATTTCAGTTTAATTATAAAGCAATTATTTGTAAAAAAATTTGGGTCATTAATAAAAAAAATTATTGGAAGGAAACTAGAAAAGATACTCCAAAATCCCTCTGTCATAACTGCAATACTAAAACATTCTATATGTAAAAAAAATTCATTTTTTTCTATTTGATAGTTTATTCATAACTGTTCCTCAAACTTAGTGATTTTAACATGGGCAGCATAGACACCTCCGGCTCCCCTTAAGAAAATAGAAATACATCGTCTTCATCTATGGAAAGGAAAAAATAAAAGGTAGGCAGAGATGTGCATTTGATACTTATCTTTGATTGTGTTTAATTTCAGACCGAGGTTACTTACTGAATTACTACTCCAATACTTTATTACAATCTTACGACATAATTTCTACCCATGATGGAAGGCAGAAAACATACAAGATGTTACAGTAATCGATGTGTGACGTTGCGAAAAGGAGATAACATTGTGTGTGCGTTTTACAATACACAGTCGTTTAAATGTTTTCAAGTAGGACTACACAAAAACTCAGGTTTCGGTATAGTAGACAGAATTTACATGTTACTTTTCTTGCATCTCATCTTTAAGTTTCAAACGTACGTGTGCGTTGTTCTGCCATGGAAAACATCTACCGCCTGCTGGCACAGGAAGCTCAACCTTTGTGAGAGAAGATCTGTTCCGATCACTGGCTAATTTCGATATTCGGATCTGTTGTTGTGGTCTTCAGTCCTGAGACTGGTTTGATGCAGCACTCCATGCTACTCTATCCTGTGCAAGCTTCTTCATCTCCCAGTACCTACTGCAGCCCACATCCTTCTGAATCTGCTTAGTGTATTCATCTCTTGGTCTCCCTCTACGATTTTTACCCTCCACGCTGCCCTCCAATACTAAATTGCAGATCCCTTGATGCCTCAGAACATGTCCTACCAACCGATCCCTTCTTCTAGTCAAGTTGTGCCACAAGCTCCTCTTCTCCCAAATTCTATTCAATACCTCCTCATTAGTTATGTGACCTACCCATCTAATCTTCAGCATTCTTCTGTAGCACCACATTTCGAAAGCTTCTATTCTCTTCTTGTCTAAAGTATTTATCGTCCACGTTTCACTTCCATACATGACTACGCTCCATACAAAAACTTTCAGAAACGACTTCTTACATTTCAATCTATCTTCGATGTTAACAAATTTTTCTTCTTCAGAAAAGCTATCCTTGCCATTGCCAGTCTACATTTTATATCCTCTCTACTTCGACCATCATCAGTTATTTTGCAAAACTCCTTTACTACTTTAAGTGTCTCATTTCCTAATCTAATTCCCTCAGCATCACCCGACTAAATTCGACTACATTCCATTACCCTCGTTTTGTTTTTGCTAATGTTCATCTTATACCTTCCTTTCAAGACACTGTCCATTCCATTCAACTGCTCTTCCAAATCCTTTGCTGTCTCTGACAGAATTACACTGTCATCGGCGAACCTCAAAGTTTTTATTTCTTCTCCACGGATTTTAATACCTACTCCAAACTTTTCTTTTGTTTCCTTTATTGCTTGCTCAATATACAGATTGAATAACATCGGGGATAGGCTACAACCCTGTCTCACTCCCTTCCCAACCACTGCTTCCCTTTCATGTCCCTCGACTCTTATAACTGCCATCTGGTTTCTGTACAAATTGTAAATAGCCTTTCGCTCCCCGTATTTTACCCCTGCCACCTTCAGAATTTGAAAGAGAGTATTCCAATCAACATTGTCAAAGGCTTTCTCTTTAAGTCTACAAATGCTAGAAACGTAGGTTTGCCTTTTCTTAATCTTTCTTCTAAGATAAGTCGTAGGATCAGTACTGCCTCACGTGTTCCAACATTTCTACGGAATCCAAACCGATCTTCCCCGAGGTCGGCTTCTAGCAGTTTTACCATTCGTCTGTAAAGAATTCGCGTTAGTATTTTGCAGCCGTGACTTATTAAACTGATAGTTCGGTAATTTTCGCATCTGTCGACACCTGCTTTCTTTGGGATTGGAATAATTATATTCTTCTTGAAGTCTGAGGGTATTTCGCCTGTCTCACACATCTTTTTTGTCCGGACTGGCTCTCCCAAGGCTGTCAGTACTTCTAATGGAATGTTGTCTACTCTGGGGGCCTTGTTTCGACTCAGGTCTTTCAGTGCTCTGTCAAACTCTTCACGCAGTATCATATCTCCCATTTCATCTTCATCTACATCCTCTCCCATTTCCATAACATTGTCCTCAAGTACATCGCCCTTGTATAGACCCTCTATGTACTCCTTCCACCTTTCTGCTTTCCCTTCTTTGCTTAGAACTGGGTTTCCATCAAAGCTCTTGATTTTCATGCAAGTGGTTCTCCTTTCTCCAAAGGTCTCTTTAATTTTCCTGTAGGCAGTATCTATCTTACCTCTAGTGAGATAAACCTCTACATCCTTACATTTCTCCTCTAGCCATCCCTGCTTAGCCATTTTGCACTTCCTGTTGATCTCATTTCTGAGACGTTTGTATTCCTTTTTGCCTGTTTCATTTACTGCATTTTTATATTTTCTCCTTTCATCAATTAAATTCAGTATTTCTTCTGTTACCCAAGGATTTCTACTATCCCTCGTCTTTTTACCTACTTGATCCTCGGCCGCCTTCACTATTTCATCCCTCAAAGCTACCCATTCTTCTTCTACTGTACTTCTTTCCCCCATTCCTGTCAATTGTTCCCTTATGCTCTCCCTGAAACTCTGTACAACCTCTGGTTCTTTCAATTTATCCAGGTCCCATCTTCTTAAATTCCCACCTTTTTGCAGTTTCTTCAGTTTTGATCTACAGTTCATAACCAACAGATTGTGGTCAGAGTCCACATCTGCCCCTGCAAATGTCTTACAATTTAAAACCTGGTTCCTAAATCTCTGTCTTACCACTATATAATCTATCTGATACCTTTTAGTATCTCCAGGGTTCTTCCATGTATACAACCTTCTTTCATGATTCGTAAACCAAGTGTTAGCTATGATTAAGTTATGCTCTTCGCAAAAACATGGTATTGTCGCATTAAAGGACCAATCAAAAATTTCGAGAGCGGTTATCGTTTGTAATTCGACTGTTTCGTTGCACTGACGATATTTGTGTGGACATTATGATGTTAATCTGGTCTATAGTGATGTACATACAAGAAGGTGGATGATGAGGCGATGCGCATTACCATGGAACACTAAACCATGTGACGGTCCAGCGAACAGCGCCATTCCGTCGCAACTGCCTCTAGCGTATCCGTCGGGGAACCCATAAGTTCATTTAGCACCGATTTTCACTTTAAATTCGGTATGGTGAATGAGTATAATGTTCATTATGTGCGGCATGAGAGACATAAATATTACGTTAAGAAGTGACAGAGGCAGCTTTCCGAGCGAATAAATGCTACTTTTGGAGAGTCAGAAGCAGTTGCAGCGTGGCGCATAACCCAGTGTTGCCAATTACCAGTGCATACGCGACGTCTGGGGCGTGATGTGCGAGACAGGGACAGTATTCTCCACTTCTCTGTGCAGAGCGCATCAAGCAACCGCCTTCTTATGTGCACATCACTGGAGGAATGTGCGACGTTGACAAATGATGGACCCTGATTTCGATTTCGGCATCGATACATAAAAATCGATGGCCGAAAATTATCGACCCAAAGGAATCAATGTTTTTAACGTCGATGTTAGTTGATGAATATTTAGGCTGGCATAAATATCAGCACACAAAAAAATTTAGTGTCATATTTATCAATCAATAAATACAGTAATAATTAACATCAATATTCCACAACTTTTTGTCTACAGGCTGTAATACTCTTTCATTTCCTGTCGCTAGATCCAGTAATGATCCTGATATATAATGTATGTTAAAAACTGACGAAATTCCTCCAACTATATTAAGGAGTTGGTTTTATTGGCAACTAGTTTCGATGTTGTTACAACATCATCTTCAGGCCCATACTTGTTGACAGTAACCGTATGTGTCTAACGCTAGTAGTCAGTGGTGAGATAGGCATGTTCCATGCGGAAGGCAGGTAGTAATTCAACACGCCTATCTCACCACTGACTACTGGTGTTAGACACATACGGTTACTGTCAACAAGTATGGGCCTGAAGATGATGTTGTAACAAAATCGCAACTAGTTGCCAATAAAACCAACCCATTAATACAGCTGGAGGAATTTCGTCATTTTTAACATATATTATACTAGCTGACGTCCCAAGTCGTCCGTTTCAATTATGGATATACGAAGATGATATATAATGATTCTTCTCGCGAGCTTCAAATTTAATAACATGGAATTCTCCTCCAGTTCTGTGGAGCGTTTCGTAACAAAGTAAGTGTTAAAACAATAAAAAATACACTCTAAGGAAAAAAAACAACAAGGTGCTACAAAGCAGTTATGCGAATTGGACGGAAATCGATAGATGTAATGTACATGTACAGGCGAACATATTATTAAATTTCAGAAAAATTGAATGATTTGCGTTGTGACTTGGCAAGACAGCCAAGTCACTATGAGAGGAAGCCGAAAGGCACGCGCTTAAGCTCACGCAGATTGGCGTGAGGTCTGGAACAAGGTAAAGTAATTATCCTATAAAGAAAAGAACGTAGTTCTTGGAATACTTAACTTTAATCCACAATTGGAAAACATCGCTCTTGTTTAGACATTAATATAATCTCAATATAACTGGTAATGGCTCCTTGCTAGGTCGTAGCAAATGACGTAGCTGAAGGCTATACTAACTATCGTCTCGGCAAATGAGAGCGTATTTGTCAGTGAACAATTCCTAGCAAAGTCGGCTGTACAACTGGGGCGAGTGCTAGGAAGTCTCTCTAGACCTGCCGTGTGGTGGCGCTCGGTCTGCAATCACTGACAGTGGCGACACGCGGGTCCGACGTATACTAGCGGACCGCGGCCGATTTAAAGGCTACCACCTGGCAAGTGTGGTGTCTGGCGGTGACACCACAATTTGTTCAGGAGAAAGAGCATCACCCAATGACAAAGTTAATAACAGGTTGGTCCACCTCTGGCACTTGCGGGAACAGTTAGTCGGCTTGACATCGATTACTAGAGTTGTTGAATGTCCTCCTGAGGGATATCGTGCCAAATTATGTTCGGTTGGTGCATTAGATCGTCAAAATCCCGAACTGGTTGGAGGACCTGCCAATAATGCCCTACACGTTCTCAATTGGGGAGAGATCCGGCGACCTCACTAGCCGAGGTAGGATTCGGCCATCACGAAGACAAGCAGTAGAAATTCTCTCCGTCTGCAGGTGGGCGTTATCTTTCTGAAATGAAACCCCAGAATGGCTTTCCATGCGGGACAACAGTACGGGGCGTGGACGTACCGCTGTGCTGTAGGGGTGCCGAGGTTGACAAACAAAGGGGTCCTACTATGACAAGAAATGGCACCCCAGACCATTACTTCGCATCGTATGGCAGGCGACAGTCAGGTTGATACGCCATTGCTGTCCGGGGCGTATCCAGACACATCTTCGCTGGTCGTCGGGCTTTGTTTAAAGCGGGACTCGTCAGTAAAGGCAATTCTACTCCAGTCCATGAAATTCCAGTCTGAAGACGTGTCTGGAAGCGCCCAGGACAGCAGTGAGGTAGCAACCTGACTGCCGTCCGCCATATGGCGCGACAACCAGGACTGTTGGTCTGGTGTGCCATTTCTGTTCGTAGCAAGACTCCTTTGGTTGTCATCCGCGCCACCCTTTCAGCACAGTGCTACGTCGACGATATTCTACGCCCCGTTTTGTTGTCCCTCATGGTAACTAATGCTGAGCTCACATTTCAGCAAGATAATGCCCGCCCGCACACGGCGAGAGTTAAAACTCCTCGTCTTCGTACTTGCCAGATCCTAGCTTCGTCAGCCGCGTCGCCGTATCTCTCGCCTTTCGAGAACGTTTGCAGCATTATGAGCAGGGCCCTCCAACCACCTCGGGATTTTGACGATCTAACGCACCAGTTGGACAGAATTTTTCACAATATCCCTTGGGAGGACATCCAACAATTCTATCAATAAATGGCAAGCCGAATAACTGCTTGCTTAAGGGCCAGAGGTGGACCAACACGTTATAGACTTGCGCAACATGTGAAGCTCTTTCCCTTGAATGAGTAATCCAATTTTTCTGAAATTGTAATCTTTTTTTCGTCCGTACGTGTACATCTAGTGATTGCCGTCCCATCCGGTTAATTCCTTAGTGGTGTGTCTTTTTTTTTTTCTTTTTCTATTTCTTTTGTGTAATACATCATCAACTTGTTGACATAGATCGTCGGTGAATTCGACATTCCTACACATTATCATCTCGTAACTACCCTAAATGTTAACACAGACTGTTTAAGATTGAAAGAGATTTTAAAATGTTTATTATTCGTGATAATTATCTTCCAAAGTAACAAACGAAAATAGCAGTATTATTCGAGAACTGAGAGAACATAATCATCTGAAAACCTTAAGCGTAAAGATATTGGGTTGATTTACGTGGGTCAAGTATAGGCTCAGGTCTACCATCATTAACGGAAAACGTTCATAATTGGAAGTATCATGCTTATTAGTTATTATCAAAAGAAAAAATTCCGAACAATACGGACACACGCTAGTTGACACCATCAAATCACGAAGTGAAAGAAGAACGAAAGGTATTTTATAGCGCAGGGCTTCCCAACCTTTTCAGCTGGCGGACCCCTTCTTCAGTTGAAAATCCACGGCGGACCCCTAGTCAGTCAAGAGCACAGTAACTTTGAATTTCAGAGTGAAAGCCATGGGAACTGAAAGCTTCTTAATGTAAGTACCATGTTCCCAATGACCCCCCATCCCGAAGTATAAATAGTCTTTGGTGTACAGATGAATGAAAACAACTTGAAGGTCAAAATTCGACTTATGAAATAGGTAGTGCACTGACAAAGCAAGTTTAACATTTAATGATGCCTGGGGCCGCATACGTGCCAGCGAGCGCTGTGATTGGTCGAGAAAGCTCGCTCCGCTCATGCGTAAAAGGTTTCAGCGCATGTAGCGCCGTGAGCCGGGGCACAAACGACCGCCGTATTGTTGCGAAACAGTCGATCAGAGAAGCCGCATTCTCCGGCACTAAACTGTGTATGCGTTCTCATTTAGGAACTGCAAAGGCTGCTTGGGAATACGACCTGAAGTAAAAGTACACATGTTTTTCACACGAAAAAAAGTGAAGATTTGTTTACATTTTTATTCAATTATTTTATTCATTATTTTAGACGATTTGGTGAAAGGTGGCCGCGGACTTCCTAGAAAGAGCCGGCGGACCGCTAAGGGGTCCGCGGACCACACGTTGGGAAGCCCTGAGCGTATGTTTAGTTACAACCACGGTTACTAGAAACGCAGTAGAGATGATGGGGTTTGTGCACTGACGTCACCCACATTAAGCCTCGTCTCAGGACAGGCAATGGTTTTAAGGAAACTAAAGAAGCAATTGAGTTAATTGTAACAGCAGCCAGTAAACCCGCCGCACCGTGAACACCCCCCTCCCCGCCCCCCACGCTACCGCTCCCCCCCCCCCCCCCCCTCTCCTCCATGGTTACGTATTGGTAAGACAATGCACGCGTTTTCAGAATGCTTCTGCTGGAAAGGATACGACCGATCACATTGCCTTTCCTCTGCACAATCCGAGATTGTGCTCCATCATCGACGGGAAGTTAAGCTCTTAATCTGCTTTCGTCTTTCCACGCTCGTTTTTTCCCTATCGTGTAACGATGACGATGTCTTTGCACCAACATCAAGAAGTCCTTCATAAACTACATGCTCCTTTGTCTACTGTTCAATATTCGTGGTGTACTCATTATTCTGTGTGCTTTTTCAGTGTCTGAAAGGTTTTTTACTGATTAGGTGGTGATGACACGTTCATTAAAGAAAAGACAGTTGCTACAATAGTCTGATGGATTGATTTCGAGAAAAAACCGATACAGCCACCACATCAAATATTGAATCCCGCGTAATGAAGTCTGCATGCGTGCACACAAGACCTTGTGCACAACGCAACAGTATGTCTACGAATAACAGTAACGCCCCCGAAGAAGAATGTTACAGAATTACTTAGCACAGCGATTAAATGAGACAAGCTATACACTCTTGGCTTCGAGTAATACCACAAAGGTCTACTTATGGCCGTGGTCCACCGTTTCAACTACGCCGATATGGTACAACACGCAAACGGCGAAACACAGGTTCAAGTACGGCATTCAGTTTCAACTTCCACCAAATTGTCAGCGTAGAGTACAAGCCGCACAAGCTAAAGGAATTTCCTCACGACAAGTCTTAAACGTTACACACTTGACATCTTCCCCTTGTGCGGCAGGAACATATTACGGGCAGTAATGAGTTTAGGATGCAATGACACTAATAAGATACTCAGCCCATTTTAGTAAACGATTATCCCGGAACCCGATGCAGGGTACATAGATCCATTTGCAGGTTGCCTATAACGGCATCCAGGAGCAACAATATTTTGATTATCAGTATTTCATATAATTTTTGACCGAATTTAAAAATTTGAAATGCTCTCATAATCTACCCATTATGAGGTGTAATCTTCACGATAATCCAAGTATTACAGTCAGAAACTGTTTGTCTCGAAGCAACGTAACTGACCGCGCTCAAATGTCCGAATTTATTCATCTAGTATTCGAGAATGAGAGGACTTAGCGACTTCCAACATGTTGTACACATAATTTAAAACATTTTAGAAACTTTTTCTCCATGACACCCCTTACAAAATGAAGAAACAAAGTTTATCAATTACTACATTTCCGCCATTCATGCACTAAAACGGCAGCCTCAGGCAGGACGTTTTAATTTATTGGCTCTTTACTACCAACTCAATCGGTAATAAACTTTGTCGGAAGTGTCTACATGTATCACTAAATGCTCCAGCAGAATTATATCACTGTGTGACACACAGTTCGGGATATATGAAACCATAAACATTTAGATGTGTGAAAAACTGCCGTTTACTTTAAAAGGCGCGCAGTAAAATTTCAGGATGAGGCATGACGTTTTAATTTGTTAATTCTTTGCTACTAACTCTATTCGCAACACCGTTTATATACACGTATATCACTGAATGTACCTACAAAAGTATATCACTGTACGACATGAAGTTCAGGAAATAAGGCATCGTAAACAAAGAAATGCGTGATAAACTAGCTTTTGTTTAAAACACAACGCAAATAACCAAGTTTTTATTCATCCAGTGTTTCATAATGAGAACACTTAGCAACTTTTAAAAAACTTGAAGCATAATTTCAAATCATGCGTCAATTTTTTCTCGCTTAAATGCTTAAAGCAAATATAACAGCTTAACTCATTTGCAATCATACTTTTGAAGCTGCTTCATACAAGGGAATTGGATTCTTTAAAGAATCGGGGTTTCACTCGTATTAGCAGAGTGCAGGTATTACGAAAATGTCATTATAAATGAGAAAAGCTCAAATCAGTAACACAGTTCACTTCCTCCAATACGATTGTTACCTGCAAGATACAAACGTTAATTTTTAATGTCCTGTGTTAACTGAATACGAAAACTTAACAGTAAGACATTCCTACCGATAATCTCGCCTCTGCACGTAAGGAATGCTCACTGTGCTCGCCCACTTATTTGTCTGCCAGTTTATCGTTTACCGATGTACTTTGCATTTACTCAAATATTACGACTAAAAGAAAATAAATTGAAAATACTCAGGTCAAATGTGAAAACGTTGATGGCATGCATGATCTTTTTCTTCTCCGGGAAGCTGCCTCAGAAACCACGGCCGCTGGCGAAATCGATTATTCCCCACCGTTGTAGTTAAAAGATCTACTCCACAGATGGCGCGGAGAGGAAAACTACAGCAGCTCTCTCAGCGGCAGGTGTCATAACTACGCGTCTGAAGTTAGTAGCGTCCTAGCCTTGATGGTTTGTGGATCTACTACTACATGTGTTAGTGTTCATTGAGACTTCGAAAGTGAAAGGTGGTGCCAATGTAGTTGTGGTAAATATATTACTGTGGGTTTTGGGCTGATATATCTTCAGACCAAACCATCAAAATGCCGGGTTTGATTCGTGTGAGTGAATTCGTCGAAGAAACTCGCGAGGATTACAATTCGCCAACAACTTCAACCTTCGTTTCACGGATGCCACAATGCAGACAGACGATTGCATCGCTGGAAGAAGTAAGCAAATTCTAAAGATTGTTGTTTCTCTAGATTTTTTCTTTATTTTAAAGACAATGAAATCTTCTGTGTAGCATAATGTTGTCATTAACGATGAGTTAATACATGAATGAGGGGAGAAAAACACTGAATTCTTTGCATACGCCAACTGTCAAAAATATTTTTTCGCTCTGTCGTTTGATATTTCATCTCTAGAAGTGACACGTTTTAGCTAGGACATTCTTTTCTATCTTGTGCGTGAGATAAACTACGTTACAATCGTTGTCAGTGCAGTTCACTTTCATAGAATAATTATTCCGCTTGTCTCGTTGAGACATTCTGAACGATATGTGTTGATAGCGTCCTACAGCATAGATAAAAATATTTACAACATAATGCTATATCTCTAGTAGAATAAGAATCTTCCGCTGTTTAGTCCTCAAAATAAGCAATTAATTACGATGAACTATGAATACAATATTTCTATAAAGCAGCGAAACACTGGAAATGAAACTATTTAGCGATATGACATGCCGGTTTTGTTATAGTAGTTAAGCAGCCGTGGATTAAAGTTCCTGCCTGATCTGCAGGTACAGATGACAACGTATCCTTTTTCTGATTTGTATTTCGCTGCGGAACACTAGTATTCATGTCACACAGAAACGTCTTTAATTGTATTGGCACTACCAACACGGTCATGCTCAAACATATGTCATAGTACACTACGCAAGTGTACTATAGACAGCTCTTTCAATAGAAACGTTTGTTTACATTACACACATACACACGCACTCACTCATTCACTCACACATTCTTGTCGTTCACTGGCAGGGTATGTCACAGTATGTTATTCTGTTTCTTGATGTGTTTGTTTTAGACAGGTATGCTTATTTATACCACTACAACCACTCTTAAAAAAAAAGGAAAAAAAATGATCACAGTTAGGTACTTACATTAATTGTGATATGGATTCGAAGTACAGTCGGTTATTTAAGATTGGAATTTTACAGCTGTTGATTTAAGCGATTCGAGCATGCTCTATTCTCGACTTATTAATACGAGAAACAAACGGTTATACAGTACCGGAAATGATTTGATCCGTGATTCATTTCTTCAGCAAAAAACAGAGCTGCAGTGAAAAGCAGTTATCGATACATCGCCAGGCTATATTACTGACTGTTGTTTGTAAGTTTCCCGCATCACTAATTATCAGTAGTGCAAACTGAAGGCATCGATTGACAAACCCAACACACTTATTTACCACTCAGTTATCGAGTGATGTGGTTTACAGTGGTCTAACAATGTTGTCGTCATTGACCCGATGTATTTTCGCGACTGATGAGCTAACGAAGAGATTTTAGAGGAAGTGGCAAATATTTTCGCATTAGTCATCGTGTTGGTTTGGTGGTTATAAGTAGTTTCAACTTGCCAATTCGGAAGACGCTTAAGGACTAATTACAGAACCATACGGTGAAAAATGCGGCAACGTTCTCCTTCCAAGCCATACACACTTCGCTGGCATTTCAATTTCAGTAACAGGGCAACATCATTTTAGTTAGCAGGTATAGGAAAGCTGCGAGGAAGTTGCGAAGGCACGGAGTAAAACTGTCTCTTGGACAGCGACACAGTTTTCCATCCAGATACATGATTATCTTCGCCATAATACTCCTCTAGATGTGAACCATACCAAAATATTAGAACTGTAAATTGATCCAGATCAGAAATCCCAATATAGACAGCCTGGTATTCCTCCTACCTTATCATCCAGTAACATATCCGAAGTTCATAACCTCTAAAATCTTAGATTTGTTGGCTCCTTGATGAATTCTGTTGTGGAACACTATCGTTAATAACATTTTTCGTATCGTACTTGGTAGGCGCCCCCTTTCGTGTGATTTTCTAGCAGGAGAATGCTTTTCAACATAGCCAGTCACCATTTTCAACCAAGCGGCAGAACAATAGGTCTATATCACTGACGTAATTATGATGTACACTTCCGATATATATCCTGCGCAAGTGTGAGGGCTTGGACTAGGGACCAATCAACTGCTCTGTAAGAATCAACATTACCACATGCTTCGGTTGAGTGATAACCCAGCGCACTTACGGGCGTTCCAGTGCTAGATTCGATACATTAGGTGTCGATATCAGTATCTAAAACTGTATCGATACTTGAATGCCGGAGCGAAAGTGTAGATACCGCCAGTAGCAAAATGTGTTGACTACTTAGGCTGCGGTCACAGTGGCTCCGATATCGATGGATTCCGCCGACGACCGACATCGGTCGGAGACGGCGGATCTTTTCAAATCAGTATGGCACTGTGTGTGCGGTCACGCTATAGCGGTATAGCCGATCTCATTTCCCGAACGTACAGACCCCCCCCCCCCCCCTCCCCAAACGAAACTGGGCTGAAATTCAGATGGGTTTGTTTTCTGCAGTCAGAACGACAGACGTTCTCACTCACGAAATATTGAGCGAGAGTAACTCGTAAGTGTAGTCAAGAAAGACTGAGTTTGTGGCATTCTGATGATGAAAATATCATTATCGGGATATAGTTCGAAATCTATGGGCGGGAATCTCAAGTTTATTCGAAACCTCAAATAGGCAAAAGCTTTATTGAAATTTTAGGCATAGATTATAGCTTCAAAAATAATTTGTTCAAATGAATAGGGTGGCGAATCTGTGCGCTTATAGCTACTGTTCTGGATTTTTTAAAATGTAGATTGTCATTAGTTCTCTAAATTATTATTACTGCTTACTCGCTCTTTATGTCAGTAGGGCAATGTGGTTTAAAAATGTGGTGTGCTGTATGTATTTCCAGTTTTAAGGGCTTTAGATTTTCAGTGTATCTTTCGATGCAATTTATACTTTTCTTTCACTCGTGTGCTAAATAATAGTCACTTTAAATGAATACAGCGAAACAGTGTGTTCGTAACTTGCTTTTCAAGGCTTCCACGAATTATTTCGAGTATGTAACAGAACGTATCTCCCGTCATCTCATATATTCGAAATCTCGTCTGGTTATTACTGAGGACAGAGTGTATAGTGCTCGCCACGTTCTTTACAAGACAGGAAAGTTCGTTCACGTGCATTCGGCGTCTCTTTAATAGCACAAGCCGCTAGCAGCACTCGTATGCAGGCACAGAGGCGTCGTGGTATCCACTCCACACTGAAAGTTTTGGAGCAAGGCAACCAGGTAGATGCAGTGTTTCTTGGTTTCCGAAAAGAATTTGACTCAGTACCACACCTACACTTGTTGTGATGTGTCAAGTGATTGGTAGGGAGGGCACAAATTGTTATCTTGGATGGAGACTCATCGTCAGATGTAAAAGTAACTTCGGGTGTGCCCCGGGGACGTCTGTAGGGACCCATGCTGTTCATGTTGTACAGTGTATTAATAATCTTGCAGACGATATTAATTGTAAAATCAGGCTTTTTGCAGATGATGCAGTTACCTACAATGAAGTACTGTCTGAGATAAGCTGCATAAGTGTTCAGTCAGATCTTCATAAGATTTCAACATGGTGCAGAGAATGGCAACTTGCTCTAAATGTTCAGGAATGTAAAATTGTCCACTTCACAAAACCAAAAAACGTCGTATCCTTGACTGTAATGTCAATGAGTCACTGTTGGAAAAGGCCACCTCATACAAATGCCTTCGTGTAAGTAACTGTTGTAGGGATATGAAGTGGAATGATCCCAAGGTTCAGTCGTCGGGGCCGGCCGAAGTGGCCGTGCGGTTAAAGGCGGCTGCAGTCTGGAACCGCAAGACCGCTACGGTCGCAGGTTCGAATCCTGCCTCGGGCATGGATGTTTGTGATGTCCTTAGGTTAGTTAGGTTTAACTAGTTCTAAGTTATAGGGGACTAATGACCTCAGCAGTTGAGTCCGATAGTGCTCAGAGCCATTTTATTTCAGTCGTCGGTAAAGTAGGTGTTAGACTTCAGTTTATTGGTAGAATATAGGAGAAGTGCGATTAGTCTACTAGAAAGATTGCAGACAAATCACTCGTGCAACTCATCCTAGAACATTTCTCAAGTGTGTGGGACCCGTACCAGATAGGGTTAACAGGGAATGTTGAACGTATACATAAAAGGGGAGCACGAACGGTCACAGGTTTGTTTAATCCATGGGAGAGTGTTACAGAAACACTGAGGGAACTGAAATTGCAGACTATTGAAGATAAACGTAAACTATCGCGAGATAGTCCGTTAACAAAGTTTTGAGAACCGGCTTTAAATGATTACTCTAGGAATCTACTACACCCCCCTACGTATCGCTTACACGGGGATCGTGAGGATAAGATTAGAATAATTACTGCACGCCCAGAGGAATTCAATCATTCTTCGCGTGCTCCATACGTGAACGGAACAAGAAGAAACCCTAATAACTGGTGCAGTGGGATGTACCCTCTGCCGTGCACCCACGCAGTGGTTTGCATAGTGTAGAAGATGCTAAAACCTAACCTACTTCATATATCCTTACCTAACCTCCTTGACCCTGCCATAAACTAACGAAGGAGATCGGGCGCACTGCAACCCAGCTGTCGGCCGATGTCATCAGGCGACCTCTGGAGACGGTGTCTGACTACTGTTGTCGGTGCCACTGTGAACGCAGCCTTATGTGCCAGAGTCACCATTTAAATTTTTAGAAAAATAGAGAAACCGTTTTCTTCTACAAATATTTTTATTTTTCGTAAAATATTCGCTTTCTAAATGTACGCACTTTTGCTTTGAGTTCGAGCCAACTCTGGGCACATTTTTTACACTCTTTTCTTCGGTACCTCAGAAACTTTGTTTTGGAAGATTAGTGGCTATTTGAGGTAGTGAAAATTGCTGTCACTGCATTTTTTTTTTACAGGGGATCGAAGGGAAGTCATTAAGCGATAAATCAGATAAGCCTGAAGAACGAGATAATAATTTCACGATTTCTCCGTCAAATAATCAATCGTTTACTGTGTTGGCAACCTCTGATTTTTAAGTACTATGTCCTGAGAACGATTTGTCTTATATATACGGTGAAATATGCATATAATGATTTGTTGTCAATAACTTCTTGAATATAAAATCAAATGAAAACATAAAGAGTAAAGAACAAACATCCCAACCGAATAAAATATATACCTTGACAACTTCTTCCCACCCATAAGAGTCATTATTACAGATTGTTTTCGAGGCGAGAACACTATTTTACAATAATTTTTTTTAAAGTTAAAAGCACTCATTGTGAATACATAGTAAACCGTGAGAATTATGATATTGTATGAGGGAGCGTTCAATAAGTAATGCAACACTTTTTGTCTGAAAGCGTGTTGGTTTCATTCAGGACTCCAGTACACCATATTATTCCCAACCTTTTTGTCTGCAAAATCCTATTTTTCAACATAATCTCCGTTCAATGCGGCGGCCTTACGCCACCTTACTGGGAGGGCTCTACGTCCACATGCTATCACTCTGTTGTTCTGCGTGAGAGCCAACGTTTTGCAGCATCAAAAACCTCCGTATCATCCACGTATTGCTTCCTGCGGAATGGATTTTTCATTGGGCCAGGCAGGTGGAAGTTGGAAGGTGCGAGATTCGGACTGTAGGGTGGATGAAGAAGAACAGTCCAGTGAAGTATTGTGAGCTTTTCTTTGGTGCGCAGACTTGTGTGAGGCTTCGCGTTGTCTTGGAGAAGGAGAAGTTCGTTCGCATTTTCGTGGCGACGATCACGCTGAAGTCGTGACTTTATCGACAGAGGGTGCAGCGCCACTCCATGGATTGCTGTTTCCGGTTCGAAGCGATGAACCGATGTTTCATCGCCTGTGATGATGATCGACAAAAAAATTGTCGCGATCAGCCTCGTAACGCGCAAGCAATTCCACACAGATGGTTCTTCGTTGTTCTTTATGGTCTTCTGTTGAGAGGCGAGGAACCTTTGAGTAGCCCAACAGGTGTACCAGTGCGTTAGCACTACCAACAGAGACATCCAGTTATCCAGCGAGGTGCTTGATTGTAATCTGCCCACCACCTCTAATGAGAATGTCCAAACGTACCAATATTGCAGGTGTCACAGCTGTCTGCGGCCGGCCAGCAGGCGGAATATCGGACAGGCTACGCAGCCTTGTTGCAATCATGATAGACGCCTCACCCAACGACTCTCCGTGCTTTTGTTCACTGCCAGGTCTCCACATACATTCTGCAAGCGCCTATGAATAATGCGAACTTTGGTTTTCCGCCAAAAGAAACTCAATGACTGCTCTCTGCTTGGAACACACCTCCGTTACAGACGCCATTTTGAAGGCTACGTAAGAAATGTTCCATTACTATCATTGAAAGCAATCTTTTGTATTAACGTGGCGAAACACATTTTTTGCCTTGTTTCACAAATATTTGTTACGTACGATCTGGGTTTCGGGTTATAAGTCCCTTTTGAAGCACGCGACTTCTTCCAAAGATGGTAAACAAGCAAAGATAAAACCATGTCCACTTCTTAATCTACAGTTCTTGACTTATGGCATGAAAGTTACCTCTGTCGATTGCTTTGAGAGTTATGTTAAGTATTGTTTCCTGCATATATTTCAGTTTTCATTAAACTAGTGGTGAAAGGTTACAATTTTCCCCAAAACTATTCGATTCTCTTGCGTTTCCGATCTTGTGGCATTTCTTAAGATTACCAAGATAAGTAATATCGGAACGTCACTAAGTTAGTGCTGTTCTTTTGTTATGTGCAGCAGGCAGTAGACGGCGAAGCGCGAACTGATGCTAGTTTCTAATTTACAGAAAGTTTCCGATACAGTTTCGTAACCCCGGCCAGTAAACAAAATACTGTACTGTATGGAATATCCGAACAGGTTTGTGGACGGTTTGAAGATTTCTCTGGAGAACAGACGCGAGGAATCGTCAGTAGCGAAAATACCGTTCGGCGTTTCATAGGGTTGTGTGATGGGCTGGTACGTCCACTATACAGGTATGCTGAATGGCCTGACCTTGTAGATAGTATCTATAGCCCTTTGAGGATGTTTGCTGACTACGCAGTAATGTTCTGGAAGGTGATATAATTATGAAATTATAACGAAATACAGAGCAGCCACCTTTGCATAATCGGCGCCTGGTGCAAAATTCAGCAGATGATGCTAAATAAATGTAATAGAATGAGTACAAATAAATGATATTGCCCGATCTACTGCCAATCACTGTCCTCGTCCAGATCCGTTAAGTATCTGGAAGTTGTTGTCAGATCCAGATCCATTTAAAGTATCATAAAGAAATATAGCTCACGTACGAAACAGGTAACTTACAAAAACCCCATTTGATCAGTTCCTCAGTATTGTTCGCGAGTTTAGCCCTTAACGAGTTGGATTGTTGGAAGAGATTGAGAAGATTCAAAGAAGAATCAGGTGTTTCGTCGCCTGTTCGTTTAGTCAGCGCACGAGTGTCACAGCAACGCTGGACCAACTGCAGTGGGAGATAGTGCAAGAGAGGCGTTGTTGATGAGATCGATGTCGGTCGGTGAGGCCTAGCACGAAATCGGCGTTCCAAATCATCCAAAATGTGTTGTATAGGATTTAGTTCAGGACTCTGTGCAGGCCAGTCCATTACAGAGATGTTATTGTCGTGTGACCACTCCGCCATCGGCCGTGCATTATGCTCATCTTGTTGAAAGATGCAATCGCCATCCCCGAATTGCTCTTCAACAGTGGGAAGCAATAATGTTGTGGATTGGCAAGACAGCCAACCCACTATGAGAGGAAGCCGAAAGGCACGCGTTTTAGCTCACGCAGGCTGGCGTGAGGTCTGGAACAGGTCAAGGAAATGAGACTAGAAGAAAAAAAAAAAAAAAAAAAAAAAAAGGACGTAACTGTGGAATACTTAACTTTAATCCATAAATGGTGAACATCGCTCTTACGGTACATGTTTTACAGCATCAGTAGTAACTGGTAATGGCGCCTTGCTAGGTCGTAGCAAATGACGTAGCTGAAGGCTATGCTAACTATCGTCTCGGCAAATGAGAGCGTATTTTGTCAGTGAACCATCGCTAGCAAAGTCGGTTGTACCACTGGGGCGAGTGCTAGGAAGTCTCTCTAGACCTGCCGTGTGGCGGCGCTCGGTCTGCAATCATTGATAGTGGCGACACGCGGGTCCGACGTATACTAACGGACCGCGGCCGATTTAAAGGCTACCACCTAGCAAGTGTGGTGTCTGGCGGTGACACCACAAATAAGATGCTTAAAATATCAATGTAGGCCTATGCTGTGATAGTGCCACGCAAAACAACAGGTGTGCAAGGTCCTTCCATGAAAAACACGACCATCCTATAACACCACCGCATCCGAATTTTACTGTTGGCACTACACGCGCTGGCAGGTGGCATTCGCCATACCCACACCCTGCCATCGCATCGCCACATTGTGTACCGTGATTCGTCATTCCACACAACGTTTTTTCCACTTTTCAATCGTCCAATGTTTACGCTCCTGACACCAAGCGAGGCGTCGTTTGGCGTTTACCAGCGTGATGTGTGGCTTATGAGCATCCGCTCGACCATGAAATTCTAGTTTGTCACCTCCATCCTGTCATAGTACTTGCAGTGGATCTAGATGCAGTTTGGAATTCCTGTCATGGTCTGGATAGATGTCTGCCTCTTTATTAGGCATTATGACCCTCTTCAACTGTCGGCGGTCTCTGTCACGCAACAGACGAGGACGGCCTGTACGCTTTTATGCTGTGCGTGTTCCTTCAGGTTTCCACTTCACAATCACATCGAGAACAGTGGACCTAGGAATGTTCAGGAGTGTGGAAATCTCACGTACAGATACATGACACAAGTGACACCCAATGACCTGACGAGTTTGAAGTCCGTGAGTTCCGCGGAGCGCCCCGTTCTGCTCTCTCTAGATGTCATAATGACTACTGAGGTCGCTGATATGGAGTACCTGACAGTAGGTGGCGCCTAATATGAAAAACGTATGATTTTAGGGTTGTCTGGATACTTTTGATCACATAGTGTAAGTTACTTAGTCCTCCTCAAAGCCTCGCGCAACTAAAGAGGAATAAAAGTTACTCACACTCTGGATTTTATTCCCCGGTATACAGAAAGTGCATCTAGCTAAGTGACTCGGTGCATTCAGAGCTTTGAGTAAGGACTTGCGTAATGAAACACTGTGATGATCTAGAAAGATTTTGGTTCCTGACGGCTTTACATACTTATATAAACAAGCAGTCTAGTAGAGATTGTCAATGTAACGAAATAAAGAGAAGCATTGAGAGGATAATGTTTTCTCTGAGCTAAAAGTTAATGTCAGAAATGAATATTGTTAATTGAGGGAGATGTTTACTGACAAGGTAGCATTCAAAGACAAGCAAATATCTCGCAGCAGTGTGAATAACTTTCCAATAACACATCCCTGTAGTCAGTTTCAAGAGTATGAACCTTCGTGTATAAACACACTCTCTCTCTTTGAAATTAAGTAAAATATTGTGATTGATAATGCATTGTAGCCAATTTCGAAAGCACAACAATCTCATTGTGCTTCTTGCGTCAGAGGCCTATGTGAAAAAGAGTCTTGTTTTGAAAATGGACACCAGTGGACTATTGGCCTATTGAAGTCCGCAACACTTCGCTGGTAGCTAGCCGATATGACAATCTGAGAAGAGATTCGGTAGCGCCGTCTAAAAATGGACGAATTTCTGGAATAGCTCTAAAAGGACAGCAGTATAGTCAAGTTCCGTTTATCGGAACTGGAGAGCAGAGAAGTATATCGTATGGAATTCCGCGAAAAGAATCAACCAACAAGCTGTGTGTGTATACGTTGGTGTGTAAACGTCATACTAGAATGGGAAATGTGCCATTGTCGATAATTTTTTGTAGATAAAGGTCCGAGTATTTAGTGCGAACTCTTTTATTACGATTATGATAAAGCAGAGACCTGTGTGAGGACAACTCAAGTTTGGACCTAATAGTCTGTGTTAGTATTTGTAAAAAGATGCTTGTAGAATATTGTTGATTCCTGATCGTTAATGACACGTCTGTCTTCGTTCTCCTTCAGAACAAGCAACAAGCGTTTACGCTGGTGAGCGGGTAGCTGATAAATGCTTTCCAGAATGAATTTTCGTCGTAATGTAGTTTAGTGGACGCCAATTTGAACCTTCCTGGCAAATTAGAACTTTGTGGGACTGGGACTGGAAACTGGGATTTTTGTCTTTCGCGGGCAAGAGCTATATCGACTGAGCTATCCGAATGCGACTCACGACACTCCCTCACAGCAAAGGTCCCACGTTCGAGTCCCAGTGCGGCACACGTATTCAATCTACCAGGAAGTTTCACATACACCGCACACTGCAGAGTAAAAATTCGTTCTGGAAACAATCCCCTAGGTTGTGACTAAGCCATTTTCCGCACTATCCTTAAACCGTCGGCACACGGGACAAGGCAGCTAACGTTGACGTGCATGCAGACGGGATTTTGCAAATTCACGAGACCCAGTACTACTGGCACACGGGACGAGATGGTTAACCTCATTTTGTGCTCTCGGCACTCTCCAGTGACAGTTGTCGGCTTTATTTGGCTCGCAAACCATACACTTTGTTCACGAAAATAAACGCGCATAGGTTTACTACTTTAGCTCTATTAAAAACCAAATTTACTCTCTTGACCAAATGCTACTCATGATGTTCTTTCTACCTGTGGTATTCATAACAAAACTTCAGTATCCATGAAATGTGTAATACGACCAAAATCAAAGATACATTGATATGACAAAAGTTCGAGTCACAGTGCACTTATACACATGACGGAAGTATCGCGTACACAAGATATAAGAGGCCAGTCAATTGACGGAGTTGTCTTTTGTACTCAGGTGATTCACGTGAAAAGGTTGCCTAACGTGATTATGGCTGCACGACGGGAAGTAAGACTTTGAACACGGAATGCTGGTTGGAGCTAGACGCATGGGACATTCCATTTCGGAAGTCGTTAGGGAATTAAATATTCCGAGATCCACAGTGTTTAGTGTGTGCCGAGAATACCATATTTCAGGCATTACCTCTCACCACGGACAGTGCAGTGGCCGCCGGCCTTTGCTTGGCGGCCGAGAGCAGCGGCGTTTGCACATTGCTAACTGACAAGCAACATAACGTGAAATAACTGCAAAAAGCAATTGGGACGTACGACGAACGTATCCGTTAGGACAGTGCTGTGAAATTTGGCTTTAACGGGCTGTGGTAGCAGACGAATGACGCGAGTGCCTTTGCTAACAGCACGACATCCCCTGTAGCGCCTCTCCTGGACTCGTGATCATATCGGTTGGGCCCTAGACGACTGGAAAACGGTGGCCTCGTCAGACGAGTCCCGATTTCAGCTGGTATCAGCTGATGGTAGGGTTCGAGTGCGGCGCAGACCCACGAAGCCAAGTTGTCGACAGAGCACTGTGCAAGTTGGTGGTGGCTCCATAATGGTATGGATTCTCTTTACGTGGAGTGGACTGGGCCCTCTGGTCGATCTGAACCGAGCATTGTTACCATACAATGATGGAATTTTTATGTATGACAGTGAAGCATGTCACGGGGCCATAATTGTTCTCAAATGGTTTGAAGAACATTCTGGACAGTTCGAGCGAACGATTTAGCCATCGGGGCCGCCCGGCATGAATGCCATCAAACGGGACGTAAACGAGAGGACAGCTCCTGCGCAAAATCGTTCACCGACAACACTTTCACAATTATGGATGGCTGAATATTTCTGCAGGGGACTTCCAACGACTTGTTGAGTCCATGCCACGTCGAGTTGCTGCACTGCACCGGGGAAAAGGACTTGCCGCAGTTCACATGTCCACTCAATAAGGACGGCAAATTTCAGCAAATCAAACGAAGTCAGTCCTGGCAGAGAACACACTTACAGCCATATAATTAGAGAAATGGAAGTGAAAAATGGACGATAAATAGTTTGGACAAGAAGAGAATAGAAGCTTTCGAAATGTGGTGCTACAGAAGAATGCTGAAGATTAGATGGGCAGATCACATAGCTAATGAGGAGGTATTGAACAGAATTGGGGAGGAGTTTGTGGCACAACTTGACAAGAAGAAGGGATCGGTTGGTAGGATATGTTATGAGGCATCAAGGGATCACAAATTTAGTATTGGAGGGCAGCGTGGAGGGTAAAAATCGTAGAGGGAGACCAAGAGATGAATACACTAAGCAGATTCAGAAGGATGTTGGCTGCAGTAGGTACTGGGAGATGCAGAAGCTTGCACGGGATAGAGTAGCATGGAGAGCTGCATCAAACCAGTCTCAGGACTGAAGACCAGAACAACAACAATTTCACTGGAAATTTCAACAACCTTACACCAACGCTTCTTTAAGGTGGCGACTTAACCAAGTACGTTGTGCCGAAAGTCTGCAGTTAGTGACCTCGTCATTTATGTTACAGTCTTCTAAAGGTTTTAATCGCCGAAATGTTATTAATCGACATTTAATTACGAGAAATCTTAACAAGGACGACACATTTTCATGAATCTTCAATGGGCCTTTTCTTTAAATCAGCTTACACTCGTAACACGGGAGCTATAATGCGAAAGTAGCAAAATAGGAAAATTCCGTAACCACCCATATGAAGTTACCCGGCATTTTATTATAGGATATGGTACGAAATACGATTAGTGCTAGCGTTTAATGTGCTGGTCCTTGGAAACATATATTCATAGGGTATAACGTAAGACATAGAACCCAGCGAAGGTGAATACGACGAATATGATATGGCGTCTCGCATGTTCTACTTACGTCGTAGGTAGCGGTCTTGCTTCCTGTTGGTTCTACTTTTCGTGACACGTTGCCGAAATTATTTTGTTTCACATAAAGAAATGGTTCCTCAGCGTGAAATGGCTGGAACTGACGTCACAAAACTTGTAGAGCGCCAAGTCAACGAGGTAATTTGTCCCATGTGCCGACGACTTTATTCCCAGGAGTGCTACTCTGGGAGGGTATGCAGGAAAATTTCTGTGGAGTTTGGAAGGTGCGAGAAGAGATACTGGTGGAAGTGAAGTTGTAAGGGCAGGTCGTGGGTCGTACATGGATATCGATTATTCGGTAGAGAGCTTTCCTATGAAATGCAAAGGTCCAAGGTTCGAGTCCCGTTCCGGCACGCCGTTTTGATCTGCTACTTAGTTTCAGGTAGATTGTTGCTGCGGAGTGACAACGCTGAAAAAAGTGATGGGGAGAGAGAGAGAGAGAGAGAGAGAGAGAGAGAGAGAGAGAGACAAGGTGGCGCCCCCCACGGGCACTGCAGTGGCACTGCGGCGCTCTCCGACAAGTGGCCGCCCGCGGCAGCTTGCCGCTGCCCTCCCAGGCGCCGCGTCTGCTGCTGAGCTAGCCATCCTTCGGGTGCTGCCAAATCCGCAACATTACGCCACGGAGGTGCCGCTGCAGGCTACGGGAAGACCAGACCACAGCGCCGATACAAATATGTGGCGATCTCTCCTGTCACTTTTACACGAACGACTTTCTTGTATTTATCCTGTACTCGGGCCGTTGGCATCTACCGCAGAACTAATGGCTTGTGATTCCTGTACACAGACTCGCCTGTCACGGGTGTTCGTTTGCTCCAAAACTGCGTGCGTTGTGAGAGCTGTCTGCTGTGGAATTTGGCACCAAAATAGTGGACGTGAGCCTATGAGGGACCGTTCTTCTTACAACACACTACATGTTGAAATATGCTCACAGAATCACGAAAACCCATACTGGACGTTGTCGGCAGAGGCAGTTCGGTAAATTCTGCACACTTCTGGGAGGTGAAACATTACAAAACATCAACTTCAGAAAATATGTACGTTGAAAGATATCAAACAATATTTAGAAGACAATACACAGCATCTTTTTTACTTTATCCTCTCTCTCTCTCTCTTTCTCTCTCTCAGTGCCAAATAACATCCTAAGCTATTTTCTACTCTATTAGAGCAAACATTTTACTGTTGAAACACTTTTAATCAAACAAGTTTTTAATCTATTTACATTCTCATTTATGCACAATGCAAACCTATTTTTATCCAGATATTGTAGAACATAAATAAGGCATTTCTTCAGATATTTGGCATCTCTTGTAAAAGAGCATCCGTAGCACATTCAATCGATTCCTCACGCTACATTTGCAATGTGTCACGAAGACGAGCAAACAAGACTAAGACGAATCAGAAGCACGAAATCCATTACTGTTACCACGAGCGAACGGGACGACAATTGGTTGACTTATGACGAGCACCGTCCCTTGCGTCTGCACAGTCTACAGCTTACTCGTGATTTTAGAACTGTACACTCCGCACAGTCAATTGACCAGTGACATCAATGACCCATTCGTGGAGGGGTTGACGGCTGATCCACAAGCCAACATGCGGCGCACGCACCCATCAGTATTGAATTTAGATAAGAAAGGATCCTGTGGACCAGGTTTTAGTGACATATCGGTCAAAGAACACCGTTGGATACAGATTTTATGTTTTCTGTGCTTCGTGCAAGGAGTGTAGTATTTACGATAAGTGAATTCTACGAAGTAAATTCGCTCCATATTCGGTTGTTGTTATTTTTTGTGTTGGTGAATGACACAACCAGCCACAAACATTTTTTAAATGTTTTGTTTTAATACCATAACCGACTTAGGGCTACCATGCCCGTCTTCAGATAGCTAATATTTTTCGTCACTCAGATCTTTTGATCAACAGCATGTCGTCTGCTCTACAATGCGTTCCAGTAGACGGCGATTTGCTTTGCTGTGGTCGATGCGGTTTTCTAGCTTGGTGTATATGATATTGAAATCCACACAGCACGCATATTGTTGTAAATTACTGTGGTACATTTCACAATATTCTTAAAACGAGTGTTGAACATCGCACATGTGTTATACACTTGATGTTTACGTTGACAATGCAAAGATTGTCATTAAGGCCGCGCAGTTCACAACACCCAACATTGATAAAATAACATTAATCTTTTTTCTCTTTTTGCGGGCAGAGCGTCGAATAGAGTAGGACGTTAGGAATTATACTAATAAATTTATTATTAACTAATTGACAAACCCGGCATTGCCGAGGTATTCATTTTGCTGATTTTCTGTTAGAAGTGAAAACAAAAAAAAAAAAAAAAACCGTAATATCGAAAAATTTCTTTTCCGTGTATTCGTGAAAACACCTATGAAATTTTGAGACAGTTGCGCAAAGAAATGTATAAGAACACCTGCTTCGCGTGTCTATAACGCCATTTTGTAGATGTCCCTATGGCAACGCGTCTTCATAGCTTACTCCTGATTTTAGAATGGTTGATAGTTGATAGCAGAAGAGAGGACATGGCTTTCACAGGTAGTCTGCGATGTCGGCCATTGATAAATCGCGTATACGGATTGTGTTAACACACTCTGTGTCAGTTACGGCCTGAAAATGTTGCACTGAAACGTCGAAACTAGTAGCCATATAATAAATGACATCGTAAAGACGGCCGTAAGTGTTCCATTTCATTACATTCTGGACAAACTCCAACGAGCTTTACTACTGCTTGAAAAATTATTTACCGACCGGGCGGGTCAAAATAAATGCTGGCAAAAGTCAACCAAATTTTTATATAAGAAAAAGTCAATACTTACAAACTCCGGTGCTGTTAGTCAGTGAAAAGATTCCTTGTACTGAATTCACCAAATACTTGTAGTTCCCTTGACAAACGCCTTACCGCCAAGAAACATGACACAGCGACTAAGACAAAGATAATGTTAGCTGCTTTATATCTCTTAATGAGCAGGAACTGGATAAAGTCTCCTATGTTACAAATTGCTACTAGAACTAGTAATGTTGTATATCCTCTCCAAGTGCTGCGTCTATGCATATTAACAATCTTCAGGCTGCCCAAAATACGACATTGTGAAGAATATTAAATGCTCCATGGTTCGTTAGAAACTCAACAATTCACAGTGACTTAAGAATTAAAATTGTTTCAGGAGAGACTCACTCCGTGTCTGCATCTTTTTACACAAACTGCCTTACATAGCCAGCACATTAATTCGCCGATTATCCACATATGACATCCATGTCCAACACAACCATAAACGTCTAAATTTGAAGCCGTTCCACGTCAGAAATCCAAAATGAGGCCGACATACACCACCAAAAATATCATAAACACATGTTCATGTATGTAACACGTCAAACACCATTGTAGATGATACTTTGTTCTTTCTTTAGTAATGAAGTGTGTTGTTTAATAAAATCCTTGTAAACTTTCCATTGTTTAAAATTTAATTACAAACTAGTCCATTGTAATTCTAAAACTTGAATTTCTTTCATTGAAATGTACTTTGTCATGTCGCGGTTTTTTTATTACCTGCCCCAATATTACGACTTTGCGTTAGCTATACAAAGTGTTTACGTTGGATCGGAATCATGCAAAAGCAAGTCAATTAAAAAAAATTCACCGGATCACATGGACAACACTGGCAACTAACTGCAGCTACGTACTCTATCAGAAATGTGGTCTGACTATTCGTTCATATTTCGTCAGTATTTACTTGTATTGCAGCAGTGTTGTCAAAAACACTGTTGCTGTAAAATATGGTCAGTCTAAAGGTAACTTTAAACCACAGCTGATTGTAAATGAAACGTTTCGGCTCAGTGAGTTTGATGTTTGATGCAATTCGTCAGAAGTCTCTGAAATCGTATGCACCCCTCAGCTGCATCGCGTGTTCAGGGAGTTGCATCACAGACTACGCGACCACAATGAAATTTCGGTGCATTATATCAATTCTCGCTCAGTGACAAAACGAACGTGTGAGCCAATTATAGTATTAACCCGTGCGTATCCTGTTGCGGCTTCAAACATGTGTGACAGTTTGTATGTGGTTTTATTGCGGTTTTGACTCATTCCGTCGCCCTGATGCACCAGCCATTTGATAAAGATGTGTAAAATAAATTTCATTGTGTTTAATGAATAACAATGCCTCTCGACGATACAGCTTTTTTGCCACTTTCTGTTCTACGGCAATCTGTAAACAACGACAGCGTTTCCATTTTGTACGTTTGCTGTCGGTTCCTTAGTCATTGAAAAGGATTATATTCTAGTGTGTAATCCGTTTTTGCGAGTTATAGCACCAAGACAAATACTTAAAAAATCGGTTGCTTGGTCGCAAAGAGTCACCACCCAGGAAAAGAGAATCGTAAATAACTATTTTCTTTTGTTAACATTTGGAAAAACAGTGACAAAGTATTTAAAGATTACAGTTATACGAAAAGTGGTGAACTAAGGCGGCGACAGGACTTCGGGCGGGACTTCGTCTAATAGTTGGTATAAATTTTATTTCCTGATGGTTGGGAGACACACACACACACACACACACACACACACATATATATATATATATATATATATATATATATATATATATATATATATATATATGTAGTGATTCTGACTTGTCTTAAGCAAAGAAGTAGACGGCTCTCCTCTGAAATGACTGTTGGAAGCAAGCACATAATACTCGTAGACAGCGGTGCGGTCCATTCGAAATCAGTTACCGTCAGTCAGAGTGAATTTAAAATCCACTCTGGTATTTCGAAGCACTGAGTATATGAAACAGTGGCATCTGATGGCGAGAGGATTATCGTCCGTTAGCCGTATTTGAATAACTCAAACCCAATGAAGGACCGAACCTATTACCTCTCTTTTGCTGCTGTAGAAATCTACTAGTAGGCTCAAGACCACCACGACAAAAACTGGAGTCGTGCGAAATTGCTTTTGCTTTGTATTTCAAACTAAAGCCACACAAATGGTGTTATTACCGGCGTAATCTTTCTTCGTGGAAGGAGAGAGACTGGAGGAAACGAAGCACAGTTCCTTAGAAAATAAAACTCAAAACTACTAGAAAACTGTAATTATCAACCACATTGAAACACTATTTATTAATCACCAAACATATTATGCCTGCATGGTATTTGTAGATACCAGGAGACCCGAGTGAATGGTGACAGTATTTGGAATAAGCATAGTCGTTAAGTGTAGTTGTACGAATAAAGAGAAAACATTCTTAAAAATGAAAAGAATCACGTGAAATAATAATCATGAATTTGTGATACATCTTTGTATGTAAATTGTGGTGCACATAATTTTGAACAACAT
This sequence comes from Schistocerca americana, assembly GCF_021461395.2. Classification (NCBI taxonomy): domain Eukaryota; kingdom Metazoa; phylum Arthropoda; class Insecta; order Orthoptera; family Acrididae; genus Schistocerca; species Schistocerca americana. The sequence continues at coordinate 105,363,888 of NC_060119.1, forward strand.
TTTTTATAGGGCGTTACAATAGGTTAGAACGTAGTGGTGGCTTGTTACTTGGTATATCGCTAAGACCACAATCATCTCTAACTGTATTTTGAGATTTTAATTTTATTTCGTATTTCGTGCTGTAGTAGCAGTGCATAAGTGCGCTACAGAAGCAGCAATTACACATATATTTATGTGGATTCGGAATGTTTGTCCCGGCTTGTGCGACGTGCCACATACCTAGAACTTCAATTTGACAAGCATTTTCAGTTGTAGTATACACATTAGACCGTAGTAGCAATAGCTAGCAAGTCAAGGTGACAGTGACAGATATGTGTGTCGTTTCGGAAAAATGTATTCGTTTAGAAAAGTCAACTTCTATGAAGGATAGAGATAATGGACTACCGCAGTGATCAGGATTATGCTATATACAAGTTATCCAGTTAATAAGTACTTTAAAAGAAATAAAATGTTATTTTTAATAAAATAATATGAAAGGGGAGTCTTTTGTTCCTATTAATAAGTTAGCTTCGTGAAATGTAGATATGATTCTGGGCATCCATAATCTCCTTCCGCCTATCATAGTCTCTTTTATGTTAAAGTATTCTAAAAATAGTAGATTTTACGCAAAATCGATTTGCAATGTTAGAAACCGGTTAAAAAACCTTTCTAACGATATCTTATTCATCGCTGTATGATTAGCATGTGTCGACAAAAAGTTATCTTCAGAACTAGAATGTTTGTCGTAATATGTGTGTCATTCGGATAGCGTTCGGATGCATGCATGCGAATACTTCCTATATTCCATTTTTAGTAGTTTTGACGTGAAAAAGTTTACTCACTCTCCGATAGAACTTTTTCGTGTGACAAAATGCCGTCAGATTTAAATCGCTAGTAACTACAAGACTTTTGATGTATAGACAGGGGACAGGCAAAATAATGTGAACACCTGTAATTACTTGTGAATGTTTTATTTACAAGGTGTTGGATCCCCATATGCCAGTATTACAGCTGCGATTCTTCTTGGAATACTGGCATATAATGATTGTATAGTCTCCAGTGGAATGTTATGCCACTCTTCGATCACAACCTCTTCTAACTCCTTTGGTGAATCTGCTCTGGAGTCTGCGCTCCAATACCGCCCACAACTGTTCGATGACGATCAAGTCAGGGGACTGTGATGGCCAGGGAAGATGCTGCAGTTCAGTTGCATCTCCTCATACCACGATTGAACTTTCCTGGCTGTGTGGATGGGTGCATTATCGTCCTGAAATATGGCTTCATTGTTGGAGAACAACATTTGAATCGTGAGGTGTACCTGATCACTTAGAATATGCACATAATCGTATGTAACACGGTCTTTTAGAGTAATGGTGGGACCAGCAGAATACCATGATATGGCTGCCCACACCATCACACTTCCACCTCCATGTTTAACCGTTGGAATCAAGCAATCAGGATTGTAGGCTTCCTGTGGCGTTATGCAGACATAAACCTGGCTCTATGTTGGAAATAGTGAAAACACTCGTCGGACCATATGATGTGTTTACACTGATCAGCCGTCCAGGATTTGTGCTCCTGACACTACGTCATACGCTTCTTTGCGTTGGCTGTCGTCGCAAATGGTTTCGGTATAGCAGCTGGTCCATGAATATTCGCTTTATAGAGTTCTCAGCAGACAGTGTCGATAGATACGGGGTCTAGAAGATGGCTATTGAGCTCCGAAGTCACCTTAGCCGCCGTAGTTTTGTGTTGTATTGACACAATTCGTGTTAGCGGACGACGATCTCTGTCATTTGGATTTTGTGTAGGCTGTCATCACTGTTGAAACAGTTGCTCTTGAAACAGTGAATAAGTCGGCTGTCTTGGTTACTGATGCTCCAGCTAATCGGGCCCCCACAATCTGCCCTCTTTGGAAGTTAGGTCTTCCATTGGACATCGACTTCGGCCTCTGAGTGCAAATACGACGTGTGCACCACTGTCAACAACCTGCACTAATGCCTAGTCCGTACTGAACACGCACAATCCAGCACGGCATGTGTCTTACTCGCGTTGTTGACCGTCAAACACAACCATCCCATTACTACCACTGTTCGCATTATTTTGCCTACCCTCTGAACGGTTCTTGAGTCCATGACGGGTAGATCATGTTTGTCCGTGTTTGTAGCAGATTTCGGTAACTGCTGTTGACTTTGACTCACAACATATTTTTTAAAGAGATATTGATGTGTAAGTCAGGTCATGAACCTAAAATATTGAATATGACATTCATTGGAGAAGGTGACACCTACTGCTACCACTTAAATTTTTGGGTTAAGTTCAGCTGAAAAATTTAAAACATTTATGGAGTCGGGTAGAATAATTCATTAAGAATAATATTTTTTCAAAAATTTTTAATCATAAAGTAAATGACTAAATTAACATATTTTCAAAAGTTGTGCATAAAGAAACTGCTCTCTTGATATTGCGAGCGTTACGGCCGAAGCGACGCAAGCCACTGCTTGGGGCTTGGAGTGCCACGCTGCGTGGGACGCCACAAGTGTCGAGGCGCGAATCTGAGGGGACCACCAGGGGTGCGCAAGTGCTAAGTTTTGTACACAGTGTGTACCACAATTAGTAGCGAAAGCTGACACGGGTGAAAGTGTGTGAGGGAAAAGGGAGAGGGACGACAAATAAGAAAGATTTTTTTAAAAAAATTTATTGGTTATCGGTAGATTCCCATACAGCCATCTCAACAGTGTTATGTCAGTTACAATGACACGAACGAAAGGACAACGCTACACCCCACACCTAGTCCCCGAGCGGAGAAAATCTACGACCCGGCTGGGAAGCGAACCCGGGGCCCTTCGATTGGACTTCCGCCGCGCTCACCGCCCAGCTACTGAGGCGGACTGAAAGAATCGTCTGGAACCGGCGCTGCGCACAGTATTTGTTTTTTCTGTGACGTCATAGCGCCAGTGTAGGCGCATGCGCGTGGTTGTTGTGAGTTGGTGTAGCGTGGGAGAGTGTTTATGTAGGACATTAATTCAGGTGTCATTGTAAAGAGCTCGCGGAGAGCTACTAGAATTCGAAAGTGTGGATAAAAATATTCGCACGAAAAATAAGTGAAAACAGGTAATAAACTGAAAATTACAAAATTGAAAAATGTTATCTCGTGTACGGAATTATAGAAAACTCCAGTCAGAAGAAAGCTCTCGTCGAAAGCAATTCAAAACGCCCAACAAATCCAATGCTGGAAGAGGGTGAGGCCTACGGCAGTGTCGAAATGGAAAGGAAAACAGGACGAACGGCGAAATATTTCTGAGAATTCTCAACAAATAGCTGTGGCTATGCGTGGTGCATGCTAGTAACCTTTAGGCCACCACGTTCAGGTATTCTTCAAACAAATTAAAATTTTGTTTGTGTGCGGGTCCACATCCATACTAACATTATAAATACGACAGTAAGTCTGTTACACTCTCACGACTAAACAGCTGAACCGATTTGGATGATATTTGGTACAGAGATAGCTTGAACGCTGTGTTTATTGTTTTGAAGACTATAGCGCGAGATACGGAACAATAATTACTCTTTGAAAAAGCTGTTTTGTTTTGACTGTTAAACTTTATTATATTTGTAAAAGTTTTTTCATTGTTTGATATATTTTATATGATACGATTCGACATAATGAATAAAATGCTGTTACAACTCTGGAAATACGGAAGCGTCCGATCCCGCCCGTCTGCTTTGACCCATGACGGCACAAATATGTTGTTGTTGTTGTTGTTGTGGTCTTCAGTCCTGAGACTGGTTTGATGCAGCTCTCCATGCTACTCTATCCTGTGCAAGCTTCTTCATCTCCCAGTACCTACTGCAACCTACATCCTTCTGAATCTGCTTCGTGTATTCATCTCTCGGTCTCCCTCTACGATTTTTACCCTCCACGCTGCCCTCCAATACTAAATTTGTGATTCCTTGATGCCTCAGAACATGTCCTACCAACCGATCCCTTCTTCTAGTCAAGTTGTGCCACAAACTTCTCTTCTCCCCAATCCTATCCAATACCTCCTCATTAGTTATGTGATCTACCCACTTTATCTTCAGCATTCTTATGTAGCACCACATTTCGAAAGCTTCTATTCTCTTCTTGTCCAAACTATTTATCGTCCATGTTTCACTTCCATACATGGCTACACTCCATACAAATACTTTCAGAAACGACTTCCTGACACTTAAATCTATACTCGATGTTAACAAATTTCTCTTCTTCAGAAACGATTTCCTTGCCATTGCCAGTCTACATTTTATATCCTCTCTACTTCGACCATCATCAGTTATTTTGCTCCCCAAATAGCAAAACTCCTTTACTACTTTAAGTGTCTCATTTCCTAATCTAATTCCCTCAGCATCACCCGATTTAATTTGACTACATTCCATTATCCTCGTTTTGCTTTTGTTGATATTCATCTTGTATCCTCCTTTCAAGACACTGTCCATTCCGTACAAACTGCTCTTCCAAGTCCTTTGCTGTCTCTGACAGAATTACAATGTCATCGGCGAACCTCAAAGTTTTTACTTCTTCTCCATGAATTTTAATACCTACTCCGAATTTTTCTTTTGTTTCCTTTACTGCTTGCTCAATATACAGATCGAATAACATCGGGGAGAGGCTACAACCCTGTCTCACTCCTTTCCCAACCACTGCTTCCCTTTCATGCCCCTCGACTCTTATAACTGCCATCTGGATTCTGTACAAATTGTAAATAGCTCTTCGCTCCCTGTATTTTACCCCTGCCAGCTTTAGAATGTGAAAGAGAGTATTCCAGTCAACATTGTCAAAAGCTTTCTCTACGTCTACAAATGCTAGAAACGTAGGTTTGCCTTCTCTTAATCTTTCTTCTAAGATAAGTCGTAAGGTTAGTATTGCCTCACGTGATCCAACATTTCTACGGAATCCAAACTGATCTTCCCCGAGGTCCGCTTCTACCAGTTTTTCCATTCGTCTGTAAAGAATTCGCGTTAGTATTTTGCAGCTGTGACTTATTAAACTGATAGTTCGGTAATTTTTCACATCTGTCAACACCTGCTTTCTTTGGGATTGGAATTATTATATTCTTCTTGAAGTCTGAGGGTATTTCACCTGTCTCATACATCTTGCTCACCAGATGGTAGCGTTTTGTCATGACTGACTCTCCCAAGGCTGTCAGTAGTTCTAATGGAATGTTGTCTACTCCCGGGGCCTTGTTTCGACTCAGGTCTTTCAGTGCTCTGTCAAACTCTTCACGCAGGATCGTATCTCCCATTTCTTCTATCTACATCCTCTTCCATTTCCATAATATTGTCCTCAAGTACATCGCCCTTGTATAAACCCTCTATATACTCCTTCCACCTTTCTGCCTTCCCTTCTTTGCTTAGAACTGGGTTTCCATCAAAGCTCTTGATTTTCATGCAAGTGGTTCTCCTTTCTCCAAAGGTCTCTTTAATTTTCCTGTAGGCAGTATCTATCTTACCTCTAGTGAGACAAGCCTCTACATCCTGACAATTGTCCTCTAGCCATCCCTGCTTAGCCATTTTGCACTTCCTGTCGATCTCATTTTTGAGACGTTTGTATTCCTTTTTGCTTGTTTCATTTACTGCATTTATATATTTTCTCCTTTCATCAATTAAATTCAATATTTCTTCTGTTACCCAAGGATTTCTATTAGCCCTCGTCTTTTTACCTACTTGATCCTCTGCTGCCTTCACTACTTCATCCCTCAAAGCTACCCATTCCTCTTCTACTGTATTTCTTTCCCCCATTCCTGTCAATTGTTCCCTTATGCTCTCCCTGAAACTCTGTACAACCTCTGGTTCTTTCAGTTTATCCAGGTCCCATCTCCTTAAATTCCCACCTTTTTGCAGTTTCTTCAGTTTCAATCTGCAGTTCATAACCAAGAGATTGTGGTCAGAATCCATATCTGCCCCTGTAAATGTCTTACAATTTAAAACCTGGTTCCTAAATCTCTGTCTTACCATTATATAATCTGTCTGATACCTTTTCGTATCTCCAGGATTCTTTTATGATTCTTGAACCAAGTGTTAGCTATGAATAAGTTATGCTGTGTGCAAAATTCTACAAGGCGGCTTCCTCTTTCATTTCTTCCCCCCAATCCATATTCACCTACTATGTTTCCTTCTCTCCCTTTTCCTACTGACGAATTCCAGTCACCCATGACTATTAAATTTTCGTCTCCCTTCACTACCTGAATGATTTCTTTTATCTCGTCATACATTTCATCAATTTCTTTATCATCTGCAAAGCTAGTTGGCATATAAACTTGTACTACTGTAGTGGGCATGGGCTTCGTGTCTATCTTGGCCACAATAATGCGTTCACTATGCTGTTTGTAGTAGCTAACCCGCACTCCTATTTTTTATTCATTATTAAACCTACTCCTGCATTACCCCTATTTGATTTTGTATTTATAACCCTGTAATCACCTGACCAAAAGTCTTGTTCCTCCTGCCACCGAACTTCACTAATTCCCACTATATCTAACTTTAACCTATCCATTTCCCTTTTTAAATTTTCTAACCTACCTGCCCGATTAAGGGATCTGACATTCCACGCTCCGATCCGTAGAACGCCAGTTTTCTTTCTCCTGATAACGACGTCCTCTTGAGTAGTCCCCGCCCGGAGATCGGAATGGGGGACTATTTTACCTCTGGAATATTTTACCCAAGAGGACGCCATCATCATTTAATCATACAGTATGGCGGAAACAAAAACAAACACACACACTTTCCACAAGAAGCCTAATGACACTAACGGGACAAGCGCGGGAAATGGGGTGTTTTGGGTGGGGGGCAAACTAAATATAAACAAATTTAGACGCCTTGCGTAGCTACAACGTATAAGTGAAGATAGCCATGCATGAATACCCACCCACCTCCGCAGGGGTCGTAACCCCTGCAACCCATAGAAGATAAAGATGCTTCAGTAGCTGATTAGTGTTTTTTGTCTTTAAAAAAAAATCTCACGGGATAGAACGAACAGATCGGAAAGATAAATATAATAAACTAAAACAGAAATTGGAGGAAACAGATAATTAAAATAAGTAGTAAGTGTTTTTAAATTAAAAAGAAAAATCTCAAGAGATAGAACGAACAGATCAGAAAAGTAAATAAAATAAGATAAAACAGAACTGGAGACAGCCACACTCAAACCAAACTCCGCGCCGTCGTGACGTCACACACGACAACACCCTTACGTGACGGGTCAAAGCCGACGCGTGGGATCGGACGCTTCCGTCGACCCTTAACTCTAAACGTGTGTAATCCATACTTACATACTAACATCAGTCACTAGCCCGTCGCATTTTAGCCATTGAGCGCTACGCTTCTCTTACAGCTTTTGAGACGTTTTAAGACTGACAACGGGGGCGTCATTTAAACGCTGTACATTAAAATGGAAGACGGCGTGCATCTAAATATAGGACGTGGGAGGCTTCATTTGATTATGATATGGAGAAGCCGCGGGTAACAGGTAGATACGGGAGGACAGTTGACGTTATTGTACGTGAGAATAAGTGCAAATTGTTTTGCACTGCACTGAACTACAAATTAGTTATTTTCATTCTTCGTCAGTTTAACGTTATTTAATAATTTTAGAAATTCCACGTTTTATTTTAGCTCTCTTTCCATCACTCAGCCTAACAAGCTGTACTGATTTACGTCAAATACTCGTGGTTTTATGGTTAGCGCTGCTGACCCTCGATGACGATTTTCCGGTTTCGATTCCTGAAGGGCTCGGACTTTCACCGCCCTAGATTGCGTGTGTATGTTGCGCTCGTCATCTTTCTGTAGACATCAATGCGGAAGTTTCGAAGTGGCGTCAACCAAGCAGCTGAACATCCCGAACAGAATATCCCTTGGCCAACAAAGCCATATGCATATTACATCTTACTGATATGCTCGTGTAGCCGCGGGTACCACGACGCATCCCAACAAAACTAAAGGAAAATATGGGCCGTAGCAGGCTGTAATGTAAAGATGAGAGCGAAGTTACCATTACGACGTTAAAGTTGTAACTTTGGTGTGGGTCCATTCCCAGTGTAAGGAGGGAATATAAAATCTAACTTTTATGTGCAGTGAAAAATAATTTGATAGTTACGACATGTAATATGCAATATGACACATGTGCTTGAAAATGATAAATCGTCGAAATTAGCTAATCGCACGATTTACATAAACATCGTTTACATTACAGCCTTCTGTGGATTACGTTTTCTTGTATTAATACTGAATTGACCCGTCTCTGTATGTGACGGGGTAGGACGCTGGTTTTTTTTTATGCGTCCGCAAGCTTCCTATCCCTGCTCCTCGCCCGGAAATGCCTGTCCTCGCAGATTTCCTATTCCCCATTTGCTTCTGCTGTATCTTCCATTTGATCTGCTAACGGTACCCCAATTTTTCACTCTTTCTCGGACCAGCAAACTTATCCTCCAGATACGTTTTCACCCGTGCTGCTTCCATGCTAGTCTCCTAATAAGTTGTTGGTCTTATTCGACAGAAACATTATTTTGTGAGAAAATTACTTAAACAATAGTAATAACGCTGACATTCCTGTAGTGTTGTTCTTTAGTTACTGTGGTTATTGTCGTCATTGTTTTCATACTGTTGTTCTCAATTAGGATGATACAACAACTTCAGCTGCTCTTCTTTATTAGTTGTTTCCAATTTTTGCACTATTCCTTCATCTTCTATCTGTGCTTTCTTTCCCTTTCTTCTGTCCACACTGCTCCTGATTTCTCTCTTCATCTTCCTTAAAAAGCCTTCTAGATTAAGTACTTTTTTCCCAAAAGGCTCATTTCTGTTATCTGCCATTCTTTTTTATTGTTTCTTTCTTGTTGTCCTATTATTTCAGTGCGCCATGCTATTGTCCATTTAGTTACACAGAAATGTAAGAATAGTTTTCTTCCTTACCTTGGTTACTCATGCGGTAGAAGTATCCAAAAATGATCAATCTTCGCTTTGCCTTTACTTCTGATATTCTCTGTGTTTTCGTAGATCAGTTCATTACTTCTCATTTTCCAACCATATGTAGATTCAGTTACACCAATTATTATTATTATTATTATTTCTTTGCTCTCTCGGACGTTATGTATGGTTAAAAATGGAAAATGACGCGGACCCTGATCAAGCGTAACTTCCTTTTAACTGTGCGGTATATATTACATTGCATTTTGGAACTTCCGGGTAATTGAACATGTATCAATAATTACAGATTTCTGTAGTTGTATATATACGTTTGGATGTAGCTGTATTGCGTTGATGTACTGGTGGATATAGTGTGGTATGACTCCTGTAGTTGATAGTATAATTGGTATAATGTCAACTTTATCCTGATGCCACATGTACTTGATTTCCTCAGTCAGTTGGATGTATTTTTCAATTTTTTTCTCCTGTTATCTTCTGTATATTTGTTGTATTGGGTGTAGATATTTCGATTAGTTGTGTTAATTTCTTCTTTTTATTAGTGAGTATGATGTCAGGTTTGTTATGTGGTGTTGTTTTATCTGTTATAATGGTTCTGTTCCAGTATAATTTGTATTCATCATTCCCCAGTACATTTTGTGGTGCATACTTGCATCATGTGGGAACGTGTTGCTTTATTAGTTTATGTTGTATGGTAAGTTGTTGTATTATTTTTGCTACATTGTCATGTCCTCTGGTTTATTCTGTATTTGCTAGTATTGTACATCCGCTTGTGATGTATTTGTATGTGTTTGTATTTGTATGTGTTTGTACTTGTTGCTTGCAATATCTGCATTTATCTGTTGTGGTATTGGGATCTTTAATAATATGCTTGCAGTAATATCTGGTGTTTATTGTTTGATCCTGTATTGCAATCATGAATCCTTCCATCTCACTGTATATATTGCCTTTTCTTAGCCATGTGTTGGATGCGTCTTGATCGATGTGTGGCTGTGTTAGATGATACGGGTGCTTTCCGTTGAGTGTTCTCTTTTTCCAATTTACTTTCTTCGTATCTGTTGATGTTATGCGATCTAAAGGGTTGTAGAAGTGGTTATGAAATTGCAATGGTGTAGCCGATGTATTTATATGAGTGATTGCTTTGTGTATTTTGCTAGTTTCTGCTTGTTCTAGAAAGAATTTTCTTAAATTGTCTACCTGTCCATAATGTAGGTTTCTTATGTCGATAAATCCCCTTCCTCCTTCCTTTCTGCTTAATGTGAATCTTTCTGTTGCTGAATGTATGTGCTGTATTCTATATTTGTGGCATTGTGATCGTGTAAGTGTATTGAGTGCTTCTAGGTCTGTGTTACTCCATTTCACTACTCCAAATGAGTAGGTCAATATTGGTATAGCTTAAGTATTTATAGCTTTTGTCTTGTTTCTTGCTGTCAATTCTGTTTTCAGTATTTGTGTTAGTCTTTGTCTATATTTTTCTTTTAGTTCTTCTTTAATATTTGTATTATCTATTCCTATTTTTTTTGTCTGTATCCTAGATATTTATAGGCATCCGTTTTTTCCATCGCTTCTATGCAGTCGCTGTGGTTATCCAATATGTAATCTTCTTGTTTAGTGTGTTTTCCCTTGACTATGCTATTTTTCTTACATTTGTCTGTTCCAAAAGCCATAATTATATCATTGCTGAATACTTCTGTTATCTTTAGTAATGGCATTTTCCTATCTGCTTTGGCCATCATAAATTATTTCGTTGGCCAAATAGAAAATCAGGTCGAGTGCTTTTAGTTTCTCATTTACTAATAGAATTCCCTCAGCATCGTCTGACTTGATTCGACTACATTTAATTTTGGCTTTTGTTGATGTTGATCTTCTAAACTCTTTTCAAGACACTGTCCATTTCTTTCAACAGCATTTCCAATTTCTGTGGTATCTCTGATAGAATTACAGTGTAACCGTGTAATCTCCCCCCTCCTTCCTTCTTCCATCTATTGTCGACATTAAACAATCCCCATTCCAAGTAATTAATAAGCAAAGGCTTTTATTAAGATTTGAGAGGAGCGAAGGTTACAATAAAGTTTCGAGTTTACTTAGCGTGTCATGTTGAAACGACTCCAGTTTTTCTTGTCTAGGGGTCTGATTCTTGAAGCTAAAAATCTAACATCAGATTGTCACAGTTGATTTGAACTAAATAAATTTGAAGATTGCTGTTGCAGAATTTTTTACGTATATGTATTTTCCACAGATTTTCTGATATTATAGTATATCATGCAGTATTTTGATTTTTCACATTAACAAAGCCGAAATTACATTGTTCGCACATATCATACAAATATACGTCCGATCACATCGGAGGCAAGCTTATGACTCCCACACTATGCGGAATTAACAATATTCTAAAAGGCTTACAATTTTTCTTAACAAATGAATTCCTACTAGTTTTCGTTACATTATTAATTTTGATTATTATTTAATTAATGAATCCATAAATAAACATAGTAAACAGTACAAGATTGGGTAATTAATAATAGAAATTTTAAGTGTGCGAATATTCGTAATTTCAAATGTGTCTAAAAAAATAATTTCAGTTATATATTCAGGTCTGGTACTTAACGATTATAACTTCGACACTAAAAATATTTTATAAAGTAATTCCTTTCATAAATTTTTAGCTTGAAATATAACATACTGTGTATAAAATTATATGTAAGTTTTCAGTAAAGCAGTTGAGATAATACTGACCTGTCCAAAATTCGAAAAATAATACTGGTATCGATAACTACTGTTGAAGGGAAAGTAGTGCTAGAGGATGATGTCCCGTTACAACCGGCAAACCGCAAAGTTTTTCTGTTCTCTGAACTTAAATTCTCGTTGCAAGTTTCTCCTCACTTTCCCTTGCTGCTTGCTCAATGTACAGATTGATATGCTACAACGGTGTCCAACATATTAGAAATTCTAATTTATGTTTCGACCACTGTCATCCGTAAAGCAATTAGGGGGAATGGCAGTCCATTGCGTCTACCATTGGGGTCTTCTGAGATAAGGTGCACCTTCACTTCTTTTTTGAGATTTAAATTAGAATCCAAGTGTAAGTGAGCTGTCCCTTCTCAACCATCGGCCGCCTTTCATGGCTTTCCAGTGTTACAACTGCAGCTGACGTTGGTAGCGACCGGAAACAAGTGACAGTCGGTGTTAAGTCAGACGCCGTATTCCGACTTCTGCCGGAACAGCCGCTTTCATCAGCCACGGCGCCTAGTGTGTTCTTCGAGCGGACATTCACTAGTATTTCGTGTCCCATCGATACGCCGGAGTGCCGCGGGGAAGGTGTACCTCGGCGTGCGGGGCTGGCAGCAGCTGGAAAGGAAGGCGGCGGGCCTTTAATGCGTTGCATAACGGCCGCTGTTGTGTTATTACGCGGCAGCCGGATGCAGGGCGACCTCCAACATACCTGTGGGCGCGCCGCCCTGCTGTCGTGGCCCACAACCGTACAGGCTTCACGCCATTTCTCCGGGACACTGCAGATTTTTGTCAGATTCCTCTGCTCTCACGGATTTTCCTCTTACGTAGCGTGCCGTTTTATTGTTGTCATTCCACCATTACCATGATGTTCTGTTTCAGAGTGCTGAACAAATTTCCCTTGTCTAGTATAATGCATGTGAAAATTTGATGAACGATAGTATATGACCCTTCGTCCTCTCTGAAAATTAAGCTGTTGCGAAGCAAGATCAGAGTCAGTCCTTACAAAAAACAACAATTTTGGTCAATTTTCTTACCTCGATCTACCAAAATATTTTGAAGTTTGACAGTGTCCACGCGGTTAACAAATACTCCCAATTCTAACAGATTTTAACCATGTCAAGTTTTTGGTTTTTGGACTTCAAACTATGAAATATTATCTGATCTTCCATACTTTTTGAAAAGTCAATTTGAGTATGACTCCTAAACTCTAGAACTGATTTGGGTGCCATTTTAAAGCTCTTTCACTGTGCTTCAGTGTAATCTGCAACAGAACATTCCTGTCAGACGATTCTTGCAAAAATCTAAACGCCATGAAGTCCTTATCACACATAAGGCAATACCTACGTGAAACATCCTGTATGACTCTGAAGTCACGATTTTATATTTGACAATTATGTCTCGGCCGCAACACGAAAATCACGAACTTCGCGTAGGACCACTGTGCTAATCTGGTTGTCAGCGATTTTCTGCTCCACCAGCGGCTCACACAATTCCTTGCCGGACTGCGAGATAATGCAGAAGGAACAGTCACCGCCTGAAAGGCACAAAGTTTGAAACGTCCCCTTAGAAAACTTATAAATGACTGTGAAACTGACACACAATATTTTTAGCGCAATGCAATCTGACTTTCAATAATCCCTAGAAAAGAATGGCCCTGACTAACATCAACCTATACCTTTCATAAATCACTTACCTCACAAAATTCTTCGTTACTCGAACTACTGCAATACAGCGAGCGCCACTACTGCCAGCTAAATGAAAGATTCAAACTACAGAAGGCACTAACTACTGATAGGCACAGTTAGCAAATGAAGGATTTTGATAAAGAACAAACAATGTATTTACCTTAATAGTGTTCAAAAGTCATAATATATATATCATTCCATGATATCCAATATTACAAATTTACTCTTTCTGATGGACACACGTCCAGATCATCCGCTCTCAAAACTCCGCCATCTTTCTCCCCACATCCACGACTGCTGGCGGCTCACCTCCAACTGCGCAACGCTACGCGCTGTTCACATCCAGCTGCCCAGCACTACAATAGCAAACAACAATGCCAACCAGCCACAGACTGCACACAGTACAGCCAGTGATTTTCATACAGAGCGCTACGTGGCGTTACCAATAAAAAAACCTAAACATCCTACTTACAAGTGCCATGATAAAGTATTAGGATTGTTGATAATTTATCGATATATTGGTATTTGCTCAGAGAAATATCGATACACATTGGCGGCATTTTCCCCATTATATCGATACTTAGATATCTAAATGGCAATATCGAGTGCCAATATTATTATTATTTCATATATTATTTTTTCGTAATTTTTGGTAAATATTTCTTCTTTTCAGACTTCGTACACATTTAGTAGACCACTAAAGAAACGTAATGTGAAAGTAGTACAGTGCAATACTCCAGCAATTTCGAGAAAATCGCAACAAAAGTTTAATGCGTCTGTTATGTACCGGACGATCCGTTCAAAGGTGCCGGCCTTGAAGCCATTGTGGTCACGCGGCTAGCGTTGGCGCTTAGCTGAAGGGTCGTTGACAAGGAACGTAATTTTACTGTCACTGTGAGAAGGAATCTTACTACTTTTTGAGCTTTCATACTTCCAGTCTTTCTCTTTGACTGTGTGAAGCGAGCATAGGTGGCACAAGAAAGAAGTCCGGCCAGCCGGGATGGCCGAGCGATTCTAGGCGCTACAGTCTGGAACCGCGCGACTGCTAAGGTTGCAGGTTCGAATCCTGCCTCGGGCATGGATGTGTGCGATGTCCTTAGGTTAGTTAGGTTTAAGTAGTTCTAAGTTCTAGGGGACTGATGACCTCAGATGTTGAGTCCCATAGTGCTCAGAGCCATTTTGAAGAAGTCCGATTGCTCTGGGGTAGTGGCGGTGTGAATGGAATAACAAGGTTTCCGATGTGAAGAAGCAGCACGCTAGTCTGCTATTTCTTCACATCGCTATTGCTGCTGCTGAAAATGATGAACAAAAATATAAATGGCAAGATTGGTCTTTGCAGGGGCAGAGACTGAGAGGGGAAACGCTCATGTAATTGGCGCTCGGCGACACCAACAGAAACTGAAACATTTGACTTCACCACTCAGTTTTTACACTACAGCTGCTACGTCGCTGGCATTGGCAGAAAAAAAGGGGTGGTCGACATAAAGTGTTCCGAACAAATCCGATATGTGATGAAACCGAGCAACGGACCCATCGGACACCTTTTATTGTGACATTTATATGCAATTAACGTTTTCAACAAAGTGGTTACCGCCAAGCGTCAACGTGCATAGTTTTCCTTTCAATTCTTTCTCTGGGGGGGATAGGCAGCCTCCTAGTTTGTTAACGTACCGAATATCTAATAATAAACATACAGCTCTAAAACCGGCAGTATATTTACAATGTGCAGGCGATATTTTTATGGGTTGGTACGTCGATTTTCTTCCGTCGATACATCGATACTTTCATCCGATATATGGAGCTCTGCTAGTTATATTTCTTATATATATACAGGGTGGTCCATTGATCGTGACCGGACCAAATATCTCACGGAATAAGCGTGAAGCGAAAAAACTACAGACGAAACTTGTCTAGCTTGAAGGGGAAACCAGATGGCGCTATGGTTGGCCCGCTAGATGGCGCTGCCATAGGTCAAACGCATATCAACTGCGTTTTTTTTTAAATAGGAACCGCCATTTTATTACAAATTCGTGTTGTTGTGGGTTGGCAGGAGAGCCAACACCGTGATTATTAGAGGAAGCCGAAAGGCACGCGTTTTAGCTCACGCAGGCTGGCGTCAGGTCTGGAACAGGACAAGGCAATTAGACTTTAGAAAAAAACGGACGTAGCTGGTGGAATACTTAACTTTAATCCATAAATGGTGAACGTCGCTCTTGACTGTACATTATTCACAATATCAATAGTAACTGAACATGGCGCCTTGCTAGGTCGTAGCAAATGACGTAGCTGAAGGCTATGCTAACTATCGTCTCGGCAAATGAGAGCGTATTTTGTCAGTGAACCATCGCTAGCAAAGTCGGTTGTACCACTGGGGCGAGTGCTAGGAAGTCTCTCTAGACCTGCCGTGTGGCGGCGCTCGGTCTGCAATCACTGATAGTGGCGACACGCGGGTCCGACGTATACTAACGGACCGCGGCCGATTTATAGGCTACCACCTAGCAAGTGTGGTGTCTGGCGGTGACACCACACGTGTAGTACGTAAAGGCATATGAATGTTTTAATTGGACAACTGTTTTCGCTTTGTGATAGATGAATCTGTAATAGTTACAAACATATGGCCCACAATTTTAGACGAACAGTTGGTAACAGGTAGGTTTTTAATATTAAAATAGGGTTCGTTTTAACATTTTATTTCAGTTGTTCCAATGTGATACATGTACCTTTGTGAACATATCATTTCTAAGAACGCATGCTGTTACGGTGTGATTACCTATAAATACCACATTAATGCAATAAATGCTCAAAATGATGTCCGTCAACTTCAATGCATTTGGCAATACGTGTAACGACATTCCTCTCAACAGCGAGTAGGTGGCCTTCCGTAATGTTCGCACATGTATTGACAATGTTGTCAGGCGTTGTCGGTGGATCACGATAGCAAATATCCTTCAACTTTCCCCACAGAAAGAAATCCGGGGGACGTCAGATCCGGTGAACGTGCGGGCCATGGTATGGTGCTTCGACGACCAATCCACCTGTCATGAAATATGCTATTCAGTGCCGGTTCAACCGCACGCGAGCTATGTGCCGGACATCCATCATGTTCGAAGTACATCGCCATTCTGTCATGCAGTGAAACGTAGTAACATCGGTAGAAATCTGCATACATTGCACCATTTAGATTGTTGTGTTGGCAGAAGAGCCAGCACTGTTTTTCTAGAGGAGGCCGAAATGCACGCGTTTAATTACACGCTGACTGGCGTGAGGTCTGGAACAGGACAATATCTTGAGAATTGCAAATAAAGTACGTAGTTGATATAATACTTAACTTTAATCCACAATTGTAGAACATCGCTCTTGATGGTACATGTTATAACAACAATATATATAGCAAAGGATTATGGCGCCTTGCTGGGTCGTAGCAATTGACGTAGCTGAAGGCTATGCTAACTATCGTCTCGGCAAATGAGAGCGTATCGGTCAGTGTAGCTTCGCTAGCAAAGTCGGCTGTACAACTGGGGCGAGTGCTAGGAAGTCTCTCTAGACCTGCCGTGTGGCGGCGCTCGGTCTGCAATTACTGACAGTGGCGACACGCGGGTACGGCGTATACTAATGGACCGCGGACGATTTAAAGGCTACCACCTAGCAAGTGTGGTGTCTGGCGGTGACACCACATAGATTGCCATCGATAAAATTGGGGCCAATTATCCTTCCTCCCATGATTCCGCACCATACATTAACTCGCCAATGTCGCAGCCATCGTGGATTTTCCGTTACCCAATAGTGCATACTATGCCGGTTTACGTTAGCGCTGTTGGGCTGTTGGTGAATGACGCTTCGTCGCTAAATAGAACGCGTGCAAGAAATCTGTCATCGTCCCGTAATTTCTCTTGTGCTCAGTGGCAGAACTGTACACGACGTTCGAAGTCGTCGCCATGCAATTGCTGGTGCATAGAAATATGGTACGGGTGCAATCGATGTTGATGTATCATTGTCGACACCGACGTTTTTGAGATTTCCTATTCTCGTCCAATTTGTCTGCTACTGATGTGCATATTAGCCGCTACAGCAGCTAAACACCTACTTGGGCATCATCATTTGTTGCAGGTCGTGGTTGACGTTTCACATGTGGTTGAACACTTCCTGATTCCTTGAATAACGTAAGAATCCGGCGAACGGTCCGGAGACTTGGATGATGTCGTCCAGGATACCGAGCAGCATACACAGCACACGCCCGTTAGGCATTTTGATCACAATAGCCATACATCAAAACGACATCGACCTTTTCCGCAATTGGTAAACGGTCCATTTTAACACGGGTAAAGTATCACGAAGCAAATACCGTCCGCACTGGCGTACTTATACGTATGTGACTATTACAGCGCCATCTGTCACAAAGCGAAAAAAGTGGTCCAACTAAAACATTCATATTTCTTTACGTACTACACGAAGACGTAATAAAAAAAATGGGGGTTCCTATTTTAAAGAAAACGCAGTTGATATCCGTTTGACCTATGACAGCGCCATCTAGCGGGCCAACCATAGTGCCATCTGGTTTCCCCTTTCAAACTAGACGAGTTTCGTTCTTTGTAGTTTTTTCGTTTGGCGCTTATTTCGTGAGATACTCGGCCCGGTCACTATCAGTGGACCGCTCTGTGTATATAATACCAAAACTATGGGAAACTATGACTCTGTTTGTTTATAAAACAACATTTGTGGTATCACACACAGATACCTACCCCACGGGCATTGTTACGTTGTTAATGGAGTAGCAAGTTTGTGTCTGACACCAACAGCGACCGCGAGGGGCCGGACGGGCTAAGTGGTGTGCGCCCGCTGTGCCACACCTCCAGCGGCTCCGTACTACGAGCGCCCTCTGCTGCCGCAAGGTGGAACGGACAGCGGTAGGAAATTAGGGGCCTCGCCACTACGAAATGCTATGCAGACGCCGCATAGTGTTGACACTGTGATAGCTGGGCTCTGTTTCTTGTCTTTTCACTGGTCATGACTTTGTACGTTCGGAGAAGTACAAGTTCTGTCATACTTGTTCACTGATCATTTCTTCTCCCGCCCAGCTTTCATACGACGACAGTCGCCACACCACCCTGTAGCTCACCTCTTCTTATCACTGTGTACGAAGTCGTACACGAGAACTTTATCTGCTCCCAGTCCCGAATTTCTTCTATTTATCTCTTGTACGACTTGTTTCGAAATTATTCTCATTTTCAAGTGTGTTTTCTCGCGTGTTACGTCATTTATGCGTGACGTTCACAATGTAGCAGCTGCTGCATTAATCTGGTGCATTTACTGTAATACAGAAACATGCAAAGTTCCGTAATTAATGGTCGTCATTTCCTTATGGTTAATGCCAATTTGTTCTTGCTGTTTTTCTGGTCGTCGTCTTATGCAGAAACTCAAACATATTAAACACCATTTACACATTTCATACCGCACAGTACACACTAAAAGCAGAAATGTACAATTAGAAAGTTGCAGAGAATGTATTTTCAACGGAGATACGCTACAGATCGTCCACAGAGTATGTATACCGTTCTTTCGTGTTTTTTTCATATGTAATCTCTGTCATTTATTGCTTGTAGATTAGTTACCATGGTACTTATTTCTAGGTATCACTATTTAAATTGGTGCGCCCAACAGTTAAATTTTATGAACGTTCATTGTATTATAAACTAAACCGTCGTTTTTACAGTCGGAATATAAAAGTGTATTAAAACTGGTCTCGCGATGCGATACATGCCCCAGCAACGCATGCGGTTGTATGAATAGTAGCAGACTGTCAGTAGAGTAAACAACAATGGTAGTTGGGGTTTTGCTTTATTACATCTTTGGTAAGTGCTGCTCGTATAATTTAACATGATAATTCAAAATGCATTTCATTTGTTTATGTTTTAAATGTGAATGCGTAGTTTTTGCACCACATTTTACTGCAGTTTTGGACACTATTCATGGCAGTCTTTGAATAATGCTTGTAGGTAACTATAGATATCCGGTATAGGAGGATACCAATGCCATAATCACATATATAGCGTACACATCATGACAGAAAGGTAAGGGAGACGAGGGCGCATACACAGGCTATAGGCAGACTTTTTTCTCGCTCACCAAACTGATGAAATGGCAGAGAAAGTCGCTAATCTTGTTACGAAGCACCTTCCGCCGCGCTCTGTACAATGGCTTGTGAAATATGTATGTTGCTGTAGATGACTTTGCGGAGTCTGCTGGACTGAAAATTCCTTCACTGACGCTTTACCGGTTAACACGAATACCAAGTCACTTACGCGTTCCTCCACGTAAACAGCTTAACCTTCAGTTGCGTGGCGTCACTGGAAGACTCTGCCATTAGGCTGATGTCATTTCTGGAGAAGCGGCAAAACAGCTCTAGTGAGCAACACGCTCGGATCGACGGTATTCATCGGTAAGCGACTCTGGGTAATGCTCTGTTTCTACATCTCGTGTGAGTTTACAGTGACCGTACATGTAACAGCTGTGTGGAACGACGAGTATGTAGACTTGGTGTGTCCACTCGTTCGACGTAATTCCGACAAGTGTATTTCGGAGCCTTTGGTGCGCGACAGGTAACGTCTCCTTGGGGCCACACGAACATTTCATCGCGTCAGATACTCACACAGCTACGAACTTGTATCATGTACATATGTAATTGCGAAGGCACTGAACGGGGCGTGGCTGAGGGTGTGTGTTTCATCCGATATATTCCCAAGCAATCCTATTCAAACGTCATGGCGATATAGGCTGTCGACACGACTCTGTATGGCAACCAAGTTCTCTATTTTTACCATCGTGATTATTATGCGTGATGTCTGCTTGGGGCCGTAATGCGTAGCATGACCTTTTTGGATATGGATTGTGGCAGTTTTCTGTCGGACGAAGGAAGCACCCTTTTTTTAGCGTCTTTATCTGAAATTTGTTGAGCTTCCATGTGGCATTCTTGCGCTGACGAAACATTCAGGTAATGCCAGGCGTGTCTCTTCTTTGAATCATCTGAATCTCCTCCAGCAGTCCAACTCCGTTAGGCTCCCACACCTGCGAACAGTACTCAAGAATTACTCGGACGAGGGTTTTGTGAGCAATCAGTTGTTTTTTTGTATGATTTATGTACTTAGGACACTTGCAGCTGGCCTGGTTAGGGGGGGCCAGGACGTTGAGATCACAGATTTTCTTCAAACTTGGTACGTCTTTACTAGGCCATTAAAACAAAATAATGTGCAAATAGTAACTGCGCTACTCTGGCAATTTCGAGAAAATCGCAAGAGAAGTTGTACGCGTCTATTATGTGGCGTATGTATCTGTGCGCAAATACCGCTTGTCAGAGTTCGTGGTGGTGTATGAGGCGACGGTTCGACTCCCGCTCAAACATAATTATCATTCTGTTTTGTTTGTTTTCATCATTGGTCATATTATTTAATTTTTGACATTTGAGAGGTAATATCATGGAAAAAATACATGTGTAATTCCACGAAGTATGAGCATGAAGTTTCAATTTATGTTTTCCATGTCTGTATGACAGTTGGAAATGTCGTGTGGCTAGAGCCTCCCGTCGGGTAGACCGTTCGCCTGGTGCAGGTCTTTCGATTTGACGCCACTTCGGCGACCTGCGCGTCGATGGGGATGAAATGATGATGATTAGGACAACACAACACCCAGTCCCTGAGCGGAGAAAATCTCCGACCCAGCCGGGAATCGAACCCGGGCCCTTAGGATTGACAGTGTGTCACGCTGACCACTCAGTTACCGGGGGCGGACTGTATGACAGTTAACATCCTGCAACGTGTGATGACGAGACTACATCCGACCAGTAATTCTATATTACTCTTGTGGTCTGGCAAACTGTGACTTACTATATTAATGATTGTCAATAACGTCATTCGCGTCATTATTTATCGAGGTTTGACTTGGGCTTCGTTGCCCTGTCCTTCGTCCTTGAAAATTTAATTACAAGTAGTAAATAGTCAAATAACATATGAAATTCACTACAGCTTCTTGAAAAGGCACGTGGGTTTTCTCATTATACTAGCTGTTAAATATCATACAAATTAAATAACGTGACTAGTGATGAAAAAAATGTAGATTAAGAAATAAGTGCTTGCAGGATTCGAATCGTCGCCTCGTCAACGACCCTTCAGCTAAGCGCCACCGCTAGCCGCGTGACCACAGTGGCTTGTTACGGCCGGTGCCTTTGAAACAGATCGTCCGGTACATAACAGACGTGTAAAACTGTCGCAATTTTCTCGAAATTGCCACAGTATAGCACCGTACTACTTTCACATTACGTTTCTTTAACGGTCTACTAAAGGTGTACGAAATTTGAAGTAAATCTGTGATCCCAACGTCGTGGCCTCCCGTTGTGAGTCTGGAAGCAACTTCCAGATACTCAGTGGTCCTGACTGATTCCAGTGGTTGTCGATCCTTTCGTCTCTTTTCGTGCCTTCCTTTACATTTATTTATGTTTAAAATGATCTACTAAATTTTGCACTAGGCGTTGACGAAGTAAAGATAGCTGCTCTCTGCACTTACAATTTCACGATTACGTTACGTTCTTGTACACAACTGCATCGTAGTGATGCAAACTTCATCCGCCATGATACTTACATTTCAACAGCGACAGCGATGCCTCAGTTCTGTTTGCCTTCACCACGGACGGCTGTGCTGGTACCTCTTGCAGGGGAGCAGCACTCACGACAGTTGCGCATGCGCTCAGTACTTTCAGCTGGCCAATGTAGACGCTCCACCTCCAGCGCAGCTTCAGTTTGACGAGACTCGGCAACGGCAGCGTCTCACCTGAAGATGACGAACATGTGTACCGTCGAGATATTGTGTCAATTTGACTTGAAGTCAGGCTTTTCGGCAATTCCTTAGTTTCGTTCAATAATTATAGCTCCTTGTACATAATAGGGAGCGTTCGATAAGTAATGAAACACATTTTCTTTTCCTGAAAGCAGTTTGGTTTTGTTGAGGATTTAATACACCATATTATTTTCCACTCATTTACCCGCCAGATTAGCCGAGAGCGTTAATGCGCTGCTTCATGGACTCGGGCAGGCGCGCCGGCCGCGCATCGGTCCGCCCAGCGGATTACCGACGGCGGCCGGTGAGTCGGCCAGCCTGGATGTGGTTCTTAGGCGGTTTTCCACATCCCGCTAGGTGAATACCGGGCTGGTCCCCACGTTCCGCCTCAGTTACACGACTCGCAAACATCTGAAGACGTTCGCGCTATTTCACGATTTACACTATATGCAGACAGCTGGGGTACACTAGTTCCATCCTGGGGAGTACGGGGTGGCGGCAGGAAGGGGATCTGGCCACCCCTTCCAACTAACCTTGCCAAATCCGTTCCAAACCGTGCCGACCCTGAGAAACTGCGGGACAAGGCACCAGCAAAAGAAAGATTATTTTCAACTCATTTGGCTACATAAACCTTTTTTCAACATAAGGTCCGTTCAATGTGATAGCCTTACGCCACCTCACTGGGAGGGCATTTATGCCTGCATGGCACCACCCTACTGGTCGACGTTGGAGCCAACGTCTTGCTACATCCCCAATGTACACGTACTGCTTCCCGTGCAGTACATCCTTCATCTGGCCAAACAGATGGAGGTCAGGAGGGGGCGAGATACAGGCTGTAGAAGAACAGTCCGATGAAGTTTTGTGAGCTTCTATTGGGCGCACAGACATGTGTGAGCCCTTGCGTCGTCGTGGAGGAGGAGGAGGAGTAGTTTCCCACCGTAGCAATGAACACGCTGAAGTCGTTTCTTCAATTTCCTGAGGGTAGCACAATACGCTTCAGTTGATCGTTGCACCATGAGAGAGAACACCAAACACAATACCCGCTTCAGAATCCCACAAGACCGTCGCCCTTACTGTACCGGCTGAGGATAGGGCATTGAAGTTTTTCTTTGGAAGAGAGATGGTGTGGACCCATTCCATGGATTGTCGTTTTGTTTCCGCCTCGAAGTGATGAACCGTTGTTGCGTCGCTTGTGAAAACGTTCGACAAAAAATTGTCTAGATTAGCAGACACACGTCTTTCAACATTCCAAATTGTGGAAGAGTGTGTCAGCTGTACCAACAGAAACGTCCAGTTGTGCAGTGAGGTGTTTGGTTGTAATCCTGCCATCACCTCGCATGAGAGGAGTCACAGCTGTATGCGGCCGACCGGCACACTCTAGATCGAATAGGTTTGCGCGACCTTGTTATGGTGATGACTCACCGTGCTCATGTTCACTGCCAGGTCTCCGTAGTTATTCTGCGATGCTCTGTTTTTTCGGCAAAAGAAACTCAATGACAGCTCTCTGCTTGGCAGCCGGCCGAGGTGGCCGAGCGGTTCTAGGCGCTTCAGTCCGGAACCGCGCGACTGCTACGGTCGCAGCTTCGAATCCTGCCTCGGGCATGGTTGTGTGTGATGTCCTTATGTTAGTTAGGTTTAAGTAGTTCTAAGTTCTAGGGGACTGATGACCTCAGATGTTAAGTCCTACAGTGCTCAGAGCCATTTTCTCTGCTTGGAACGCATCTCCGTTGCAGACGCCATTTTGATGGCTACGTATGCCGCCACCGCTTATCCGAACTTCATGAAACTGTTGGGGATGAAGCAGGAGTTCTCCAGGATGACCCACAAAAAATTCCGCATTTTTTCAACCGAAATTGGCAGAGAAAAAAAAGATGTGTTGCATTACTTATTGAACGCCACTCGTAATATGTTACACACAGGCGAGTGGCATGGCTTTGTGGTCCAGTGGATCGTGCTGCTGATCATATGTGACAATAGTTTGTGTACATTTAGAGTGTTAGATGTGAGGTCCGATTACGCTTCATTGTGGGCGCAGTCGATGATTCTTTCGTTTCTGTTTAACATTCGGAAATTATATGAACGACTTTTCGGCTGTGACAGTAGCGTTCTGACATTATTTGCAGACGACGCTGTTCTAAGCGCTGTTCTCGTAAGGATTTACATACTGATGCGACGCCGTATCGCAAACATTAGGTTAGACTTGTTGGCTGAACAAACAGCGCGGCGCATTTCCGACCCAGGATTAACACAGTAAACACGGGCGCTCGTTAAAAACGCGAGAGCGTCGGAGCAGAGCAAGGAGGTGGAGGGGCGGCGGTGGACGAGGGCCGGGCTCGTTAGCTGGCCAACAGCCAGTTCCCGCGTCCGTGGCTGACGTCTGCCCGCTACAAGCAGTCTGTCCCCACGTGTACACGCAACACAGTTTGCGGAAGACGTAAACCGAATCTCGCAAACCTATTTTCGCTGTCGTATTTGCATGTAAGCCCATCAAAAATCGATTTCTCTTAGTAGTTGCTTCGTTAGTCGTTTTACACGAATGGTGTCTGTAAATTAGCTATTCCTGTTTCAGCAGTACGATGAGCATGGTTTATCAGTACTTCCGCGATGTTTTTAATAAGGGGGAAGTACGACTTCCTTACATCTACATAAATACTCCGCAAGCCACCGTACGGTGCGTGGCGGAAGGTACCCTGTACCAGTATTAGTCGACTCCTTCCCTGTTCCACTCGCAGATAGAACAAGGGAAAAACAACTGTCTATACGCTCGGTATGAGCCCTAATTTCTCGTATCGTATCTTCGTGGTCCTTACGCGATATATATGTGCGCGGCAGTAGAATCTTTCTGCAGTCCGCTTAAAATGCTGGTTCTCTAAATTTTCTCATTAGTGCACCTCGAAAAGAACGTCGCCTTCTCTCCAGGGATTCCCATTTGAGTTTCCGAAGCATCTCCTGAACACTTGCGTGTTGCTCGAACCGGTAGCAAATCTAGCAGCACGCCTGTAAATTGCTTAGATGTCTTCCTTTCAACGCGACTTGGTGCGGATCCCAAACAGACGAGCAGTTCTCAAGAACAGGTTGCACTATCGTCCTATAAGGGGTCTCCTTTACAGATGAACCGCTCTTTTGTAGAATTCTCCCTACAAACCGAAGTCCACTATTCGCCTTCACTACCACAGTTCTCATATTCTCATTCCATTTGATATCGCTTCCCAACGCTACACCTAGACATTTAATGGACGTGACTGTCAGACAGAACACTTGCAATGCTGTATTCGAACATTACAGATTTGTTTTTCCAACTCATCCTCATTAACTTACATTTTTCCACATTTAGAGCCTGCTTTTATTCATCGCACCACCAAGAAATTTTGTCTATCATCTAACATCATCGCACAATCGATCATCTTCTACACCTTCCTGTACACCACAGCATCAACAGCAAACAAGCGCAGATTGCTGCCCACGCTGTCCGCCAGATTATTTATGTATATAGAAAATAATACCGGTCCTATCACACTTCCGTGGGTCGCTCCTAACGGTAATGTTCTGTCTGATGAACACTCACCGTCGAGGACAACGTACTGGGTTCTATTTCTTAAGAAGTATTCCAGCCACTCACATATCTGTGAACAGCCTGCAATGGGGCACCGTGTCAAATGCTTTCCGGAAATCTAGAAATACGGACTCTGCCTGTCGCCCTTCATCCATAGTTCTTAATGGATCATGTGAGAAAAGGGCAAGCTTGAGTTTCGCACGAGCGATGCTATCTAAAACCATGCTGGTTCGTGGACATAAGCTTCTCAGTCTCAAGAAAGTTCATTATATTTGAACTGAGAATATGTTCAAGGATTCTGCAGCAATCAGAAGTGGAGATATGGGTCTGTAATTTTGCGGATCCGTTCTTTTACCCTTCTTATCTTCTTCTTCTTCGCGGATGGATCACTTAGGACCACGCGTAATCAACATTTGTTGGCCTTCCTTTTCGCCCAGTATTCCTTCATAAACAACGAATGGGCTAGCTTTCGTTGCGTAGGCCATGTATGTCGGTTAGTTTTTCTCTCTTCTTCCTCAAATCCCCGTGTGTTTGTGACTCTTCTTATTTCATTTCTATCATGTAGATTTGGAGACCCTAATTCTCTCAGGTCTTTTTCCGTCTGTTTGTACCAATTCGGTCCTTTTAGTTTTGTTCTTTAAAAATGTATGGATTTTGTGCGTTAACCTGTTTGAGTCCATTCTTTCTAAGTGCCCTATGAATTGGAGTCTTCTCATGCGCATTGCGTCTGTTATTTTGGAGATATTTTTATATATTTCTGCATTGGGTTTTGGATAATGTACCCCATCTTTAGTTCTTGGTCCTAGGATTTTCCTCATTATCTTACGTTCTTTCACCTCTAATTCCTCTTTTAGTGTTCTGTGTTGAAGGTTTAGTGTCTCAGATGCGTAGAGAAATTCGGGTCTAATTACTGTTGTGTAGTGTCGTATTTTGCAGTTACACGAGAGACTCTTTTTGTTGTAAATGTTTTTTGTTAACTGAAACGCCGTCTCCATTTTTTGGACTCTTGATCAGACAGATTTCTTTTCATTACAATTTTCTGCAATCCATTCACCTAAATATTTAAATTCTTTTACTCGAGAGATGTAGTTATTACCAATTTTGAGATCAGAAGGTGCATCTTTGACGTCAGTCATAAATTTTGTTTTTTCAAATGAAATTTGTAATCCTATTTTAGCTGCCTGTTCTTGTAATAATTCTAGCTGTTTCTGTGCATCGGTAATGTCTTGTGCGATCAGTGCCATGTCATCAGCATATGCTAAACAGTGTAATTCTATGCCCTTATGTCTTGGTCCCAGTCTGTGTGCTGGTGCACCTGCTTTTTTTCCATTCTCTAACAACTTTTTCAAGAGCACAATTGAAGAGCACTGGGGACAGTACATCCCCTTGTCGTACTCCTGTGTCTATTTCAAATTCTGTGCTCAATTCTCCCATAAATTTTACTTTGGATTTGGTCCCCGTGAGTGTTTCTTTTATGATGTTTGTTGTCTTTTGATCTAGTCCAAATTCTGCTAATACTTCAAAAAGGGATTCTCGGTCTATACTGTCATATGCTTTTTTAAAATCGACAAACGTGATGACATAACTTTTGTTTGAAGTACTATGTAAGTATTTCATTGAGTTTTTCAAGTTAAGGATTTGTTCTATGCAAGATCGACCTTTTCTGAACCCACCTTGGGATTCGCCTAGTTTTGAATCCAGCTGAGGTTCTGCGCAGTTAATGGGGCTTTAGACAGAATTTTGTATGTTATTGACAATAAAGAGATACCACGATAGTTGTTGGGGTCTGTCTTACTTCCTTTTTTGTACAGAGGATGTATGATTGCAGTCTTCCAATCTGTGGGGATTTTTTCAGTTTTCCAGATTTCATGTATAATTTCTTTGAGTTTTGCAATAAGATTTTCTCCTGCATTTTTCCATAATTCTGCGATGATTTGGTCTTCTCCTGATGCTTTGTTATTTTCCAGTGACTGAATTATCTCTTTAATCTCTTGTAAACTTGGTGGCTTTGAGTCTGGGTTTCGTTGTGTACGATGGAACTCAAATTTTTCTGCAGGCTTTTCACAATTCAGTAATTTAGAAAAGTATTTTGCAAGAATTTCACAGTTTTCGGTGTTGGTATGAGCAATTTCCCCATGGTCATTTTTGAACTGGAGTGATGGAGGAGAGTACTTTGTTAATTTTTGTTTGAATACTCTGTAGAAATTTCGGGAATTGTTTTTCTTGAAATCATTTTCTATGTCCTACAATTTTTTGTCTTCGTGTTGTTTACGGACTGTTCGTGTTGCTTTTGTGACTGTTTTCCTGGTATCTTTGAGATCTTCCAGGGTCTTTTGATTTTTGTTGCACAACCAATTTTGCCACGCCTGTTGTCTGAGATTTATCAGTTGGTCACACTCATCTGTCCACCATGGGTGTTTACGTGTTCTTGTTTGCGGTGCTACAGTTTCAGCTGCATTTAAAAGTCCTGCTTGCAGTTGTTGCCAATTTTGTGGTTTTAAATTTTGCGTTTCTTTTGTAAATTGTTCATTGCCATTTATCTTTTGTACATCATATTTACGGTGTGGAGATTTCTTAGTGAATTTTCTTTTTTCTGGAATGACATCTAGGGAGAATTTTGTTGGGTAATGGTCGGAATCTAGGTCTAGTCCATTAAGGGCTTTAAGTTTCATGATTTCTACTGTATTTACGCGGGAGATCATTACATGATCCAACTGATATTCACCTAGTAATGGATTAGGTGGGATCCAAGTTTTCGTTTTCGAGGCTCTTTTCTTGAAAAATTTTGATTTGAAAAATAGGTCATGGTTTTTGCAGATTTCAATGAGTCGCATGCCATTCCGGTTGGTCTGTGTATGCCCTGACCACTTGCCTACCCAATATCGATATTTCTTTTCTTTACCGATTTGTGCATTGAAATCGCCCATAAGGATTTTGACATGGTTATTTGGGATTTTTTGGAGAATATTATCTAATTGGTTCCAGAATTCTTCTACTTCTATTTTGTTTTTGTTAGTGATGTTAGTTGGTGCATGTCCGTTGATTAGGGTGTATATCTTATTAGCTGATTTTATTGTCATCGTGGAGAGCCGACCCGAGTAAGATTTGAAAGTTACGACTGAATCAAGTATTGATGTATCTACTATAAATCCAGTTCCAAATTGTGGACAATTTGCCATGGCTCGTTTTCCAGGTTTTCCTTTGTATATCCTGTATCCTTCCGAATCAAAAGGATTTTCATCTGTATATCGTGATTCCTGAAATGCAATAATTTTGATTTTACGTTCTCTGGATTTGTCCAGGATGTTTTTTAGTTTTCCCATTTTTAAGAGAGAATTTACATTAAATGTCATTAGCCAAATTCTAGATTTTGGTTTGATTTTGTTATTACGGGATTTTGAGGTATTCCGATTTACCTCCATGCACACTTCTGTGGTCTCCCCAGAATCCGAATAGACCACTTGCGGTTTTTCAACCGTGGGATTTGACCCACTGGGGTAATTTGTCTTTGAAGGTGCTGTATCCATGTTGATTTAATTGGACTGGGTTTGTGACTGAAATTGAGATTTCAGTCTGGTTAAGCTCAGAGTTCCACTTCTGAGTTTTATAGATCAGCCGCCACTAACATGTGGAACAGACGCTGTAGGGTTACCGCCACTAACCTGTGGAACCGTCATGCCCTTTGTCCAAGTAACCTTGGACGATAGCTTTCATAGTATCCCAAAAAGCAAGGTTGCCTCTTCCGCCAGTTCCGCCGTACCGATGATCTTCATCTCCGCCTTCACTGCCGTTGAGGTCTTGACCGTGTCCCTGGCAAGGGGCCCTCACGAGGTACTATCACCCAGGCCAGGTGAACCAAGATTTTTTTATAAGGTGTTACTCCTTCTTATATATTAGATTCATCTGAGTTTTTTTCCAGTAGCTTGTGACTTTGCGGTAGGTGAGCGATTCGCGATAAATGCAAGCTAAGTAAGGGGTCAGTGGCGTGGTGTACTCTTTTTAAACCCGAATTGGGATTCCATCCGGACCTGGCGACAGACGCGCGAATGTTTACTAACGTTTGCCTATAGTCATTTCCGCGTTCTCTTTTAAATTGAGCGTACAACGAACAGCCTGTGCTTCCTCAGCATATTCCGAATTTCGTTGTTAAACTACTGTGGGTCTTTTCCGTCCTTAATTCACTTATTAGGCACATAGTTTTCCAGAGCACGGTTTACAGTCTGTTCAAACTATGCCCATAATTCCTCTATGTCCATCATACGGGAAATAGGTGATTGCAGCTCTTTGTCCAAGTGGCATGCTAACAACTTCTTATCTGCTCTATTTTTCAGAAATACTTTCCGATCCATCTTGACTGATTTATTAACTTTCGTAGCCGTAGTCGCTATGATATCATGGTCTCCAATCCTCATCTCTGTACTGAGGGCATCGATAAGTTCAGGCCTATTTGTAGTTAGCAGGTCTAAGATGTTTCCACTGAGTGTGGGCTGCTGAACTAGCTGCTCAAAACCGTTTTCGGAAAACGTGTTCAAAAGTAGGTCGTAAGACTGTCTGTCTGCACCCCCTGTAGTGAATCCGTAGACATCCCAGTGTATGTTGTTGTTGTTGTGGTCTTCAGTCCTGAGACTGGTTTGATGCAGCTCTCCATGCTACTCTATCCTGTGCAAGCTTTTTCATCTCCCAGTACCTACTGCAACCTACATCCTTCTGAATCTGCTTAGTGTATTCATCTCTTGGTCTCCCTCTACGATTTTTACCCTCCACGCTGCCCTCCAATACTAAATTGGTGATCCCTTGATGCCTCAGAACATGTCCTACCAACAGATCCCTTCTTCTGGTCAAGTTGTGCCACAAACTTCTCTTCTCCCCAATCCTATTCAATACTTCCTCATTAGTTACGTGATCTACCCATCTAATCTTCAGCATTCTTCTGTAGCACCACATTTCGAAAGCTTCTATTCTCTTCTTGTCCAAACTATTTATCGTCCATGTTTCACTTCCATACATGGCTACACTCCATACGAATACTTTCAGAAATGACTTCCTGACACTTAAATCAATACTGGATGTTAACAAATTTCTCTTCTTCAGAAACACTTTCCTTGCCATTGGCAGTCTACATTTTATATCCTCTCTACTTCGACCATCATCAGTTATTTTGCTCCCCAAATAGCAAAACTCCTTTACTACTTTAAGTGTCTCATTTCCTAATCTAATTCCTTCAGCATCACCCGACTTAATTAGACTACATTCCATTATCCTTGTTTTGCTTTTGTTGATGTTCATCTTATATCCTCCTTTCAAGACACTGTCCATTCCATTCAACTGCTCTTCCAAGTCCTTTGCTGTCTCTGACAGAATTACAATGTCATCGGCGAACCTCAAAGTTTTTACTTCTTCTCCATGAATTTTAATACCTACTCCGAATTTTTGTTTTGTTTCCTTTACTGCTTGCTCAATATACAGATTGAACAACATCGGGGAGAGGCTACAACCCTGTCTTACTCCCTTCCCAACCACTGCTTTCCTTTCATGTCCCTCGACTCTTATAACTGCCATCTGGTTTCTGTACAAATTGTAAATAGCCTTTCGCTCCCTGTATTTTACCCCTGCCACCTTTAGAATTTGAAAGAGAGTATTCCAGTCAAATCCCAGTGTATACTCGATATGATAAAGTTATCTGTCAAACTTCCTAAACGTAATTTTTTCACAAAACACCATTTCCGTGCTATAATCTTCTCGGTACTTTGTTGCATGCTCATATACTCGTTCCAAGTCCAAATGGAGAAATTGTTTAGAAGGTACATGGGCTTTTCGACAAGCGGATTGGTGCCTTGTGTCTCTTCCACGTGGTCGATGCACAGTTTGTGTGGTAAGCAAAGTGCACGTAAGCTTTTGTTAGTACCAATAAAACATGTTTATAATGAAAGGAGATAATTTTACTTTCAAAAAGAATAAAAAGAAGTTGGGTAAGCCAAGGGATAATATGAAAAATGTTATGAAAAGACATTTCTTCTGCAACAGCACAGTAAACTCTGAAGCATCTGATCCCAGGAATGCAGTTGTGTAAGAAGCAGAAGGCAGTACTGAAAGATTTTTTCCTGAATTGTATTTTGTTATTCTCTTCCAAAAAATTTAAAACTTATGAGAAATGGTTTTTGTTGACTGCAATTTTACTACTTAAAACATTAGTGCTGTATTTCTGTACGTCTTATGTTGCCACAAGTAAACGTAGTGCCTCATTGTTAACGGCAAATGAAACGAAAACCTTGTTATTGGCACTTAAACTAGAACCCGTTAGTTCCTTGGTATTGCATCTAGAATGTTCTTAATGAATTATTTATTTAATAATTCGACAGATTATTTTTTGCAGTGATGTGGTGATATATCGGAATACTCAGAATTTTTTGAATACACATAAGTTATTTACAAAAAGAGATTTCTCCTGCCAAATGAGAGGTCTGGCACTTAGAACGACTGGCATTTCCACTCTTCAACTATTCCGCCTTTCAAGTATCCCGATCAATGCAACCGTGCTTCATCAGATGAGAAGAGCATTTACGGATGGACCTCTCCATCATTGACATGGTATTAATGGCATAAAGTGAGCGGACAGTGAATAACATGCTGAAAGATCTGAATAAAGCTTGTGTGCAATATGGGATGCAAATAAACACAGCAAAAACAAAGAGTATGCTCATCAGTACAAGAAGCAGACTGTCCAGTATTAAAATAGGACAATCTACCATTTGCCAAGCAAGTGCATTTAAATGTCTTGGAAGCAAAATAACTGAAGACCTGAGATGTCACGAGGAGGTGAGAACTCGGATTGCCATGGCGAAGGAGGCATTCAACAGAGAGAGAGACTCTTATGTGACAAATTAGATACAGGTCTAAGGAAAAGGCTTGGCAAATGTTTTGTCTGGAGTGTGGCACTATATGGGGCAGAAACATCGACACTGAGACGAGAGGATGAAAAAAGGTTAGAAGCATTTGAGATGTGGAGGAGAATGGAGAAAATAAGCTGGATGGAAACAGTGAGTAATGAAAGAGTATTGGAAAGGTTTGGTGAGAGAAGATGTCTGCTGAAGGTTGCAAGAGAAAGGAAAAAGAACTGGTTGGGACGTTCATTGAGAAGGGAGTGCTTGCTAGCAGATGCTTTGGAAGGATTGGTTTGTGGGAGAAGACTGAGAGGAAGAAGGAGATACAAGATGATAGACGACATAAAAGGAAAAGGAAATTAGGCAGACCTGAAAAGGATGGCAGAAGACCGGAGAGCCTGGACGACTACCATGTGAAAACCTGCCTTTTGGCAGAACACTGGTGACTCTCCATCACGCATTGGCCGCAGTAGCCAGTTGCAGTGTATTGACGTCGACCAACAGTTTCTCAGTGGTCAGTAGGTGCACTACCGTTTATTTTGTAAGGTTTCAGCTTGCTTATGTGCACGGCTCTGTAAACAGATGCTACTGGTATGCCAGTCTGAAGTGTTAAATGGCGCCAATGTTGTCGGACCTAAAAAGCAGCCCCTGTCTCGTCAGCTTCGGTTAAAACCGATACGCCAAGCGCCGCTGTCCGGACAACGTGCTGGAGTTTCGTGCGGTGACTGAGGCCTGCCTACGGAGGTTTTGCTGCCCGCGCAACCCGAAAAGTAATTTTGTAGGTGAGTGAGTAAGTGAAAGACGGAGTGATATATAAACTTGTCCGTGCAGAGTGCAGGACAGGTGTTTAGGTGTTACAGAGTGATGGAGACATTGAAGGGGAACGCCGCCATCCGCTGTTGCCTCTCGCTTGGCGCGGTGCCCGGCTGCAGACCTGCCGGACGCACCGCTGCCCAATGCAGCGGCCTCGGTAGCTCTCGCGCGGTGAGTGTAGTCGCACACGGTGCCGATAATACCAGGACACCAGGACTAGTGCGTGAAGGAGGTTTTTTTTCGTTTAAGGCCATTAGAGACCACGTCGATTATAAGGGATTTCTTAGCAGCCCAAAAGCGGCGCATTCCTTCTGTGGCCGCCCGCCTTGTCTCCTCTGTCCAGCCGCTGTTCTGCTTGCGTTCGTCGTGGAAGCCCTTAAAGGTGCTGGTTAGTGATGTGTACTTTGATCTGTTGGGCATGTCGTCCTGATTCAGTCCAAAGTTCTTGAGATCTTCCGTACTTCCTTCAGCCATCTGTTATTCAGTACATTAAAAAATGTTTCGTTATTCAGGTTGCGTCCCAGCTCAGCACATGTCCCTGGAAAATCAGTCTTCGTTTCCTTACTGCTTCCGTCGGGCATTCATTGTGCCTGCATAACTTTTCTCTTCCTCGCAGTCCGTAGCCCACTGTCCTTCTGTTATCTTTGGACGCATTATTTCCCGAAAGATCTTGCTGCGCCCAAAATTATCAGATTCTCTGTCCGGTCTTCCCTGCCGTTCGAAAGCATTCGCTTGCGCATAGACATCCGAGTTTGATCACTGTTGTAGTGCCTGGTGTTAGCTCTTCTTGACATTGCCTTTGTATTATATAGAAAAGCGGAAACAGATGAAAAATCACTGGGTGATAACATAAGGCTTTATAGAGGACAAAGTGTTCACCAAGTTCTGTGTACGTGCAGCATTATGTAGACACGATGCCAGAATTCTTCATCGCACGTCTTTCCTTCTCGATGGCTCATTTGGGTTTGTTTAGGGTTTTACAGTAACTTCCGAAGTTGATTGTAGTTCCTCTTGCAGTAAAATCAACAACTAATACTCCCATTCTGTTGCAAACCACATTTGTCGTCAGTTTTAGTGCGGGAAATGTTTTGGCGTCACTTTAAGGACACACGTGGCGACGTAGTGCGTTTCTTCTCCATTCAATAGTTTTTAGTCTCCACTCCGAGAACCAGCTGTAGGATCAACTAAATTAACGTTCTTGAACTGAACATCAGCGACCTGTGTAGGCGGCAGCTGTGTGAAGCAAGTCACATTTGCCACATTAAGTATGTTAGCGAGAGAATTCTGTTTTGCAGTAGCCGTTTCTTCAGGATGCTATTTGGACGGAATGACAACAGTCCGCATTCACAGTCAGGAACGAAGGGAAAGGCTGCTCCTCGAAGGCAGTGGTAGGAGAACTGTCGTACCAGTGCCGGTTAATTCTTAAACCGTCTTTCTTTCCTGTCTCCTTTTTTTCTCTTCTGCACAGTTTTTCCACACCCACTGTACCTGCGCCCTTGCCGAGGGACTATCACGGATATACATTTTTTTCCGTTTACTGTCAGGCACCATGCAGTAGGCGGATTTTGTGCCTTACTGCGAAGAATCGCTGCTATAAATTACCAACACTGCCTTCTATCCTACTGCATGATACAACTCAGAACTCAGTACAAATTCTAATTTACTATCAAACGAAAAGGCAGAACAATTGAAGGTGATCATTAGTGAAAACTGATACACTCGCCGTCAAATACACTACTGGCCATTAAAATTGCTATAACAAGAAGAAATGCAGATGATAAACGGGTATTCATTGGACAAATATACTAGAACTGACATGTGATTACATTTTCACGCAATTTGGGTGCATAGATCCTGAGAAATCAGTACCCAGAACAACCACCTCTGGCCGTAATAACAGCCTTGATACGCCTGGGCATTGAGTCAAACAGAGTTTGGCTGGCGTGTACAGGTACAGCTGCCCATGCAGCTTCAACGCGATACCACAGTTAGTCAAGAGTAGGGACTGGCGTATTTTGACGAGCCAGTTGCTCGGCCACCATTGACTAGACGTTTTCAATTGGTGAGAGATCTGGAGAATGTGCTGGCCAGGGCAGCAGTCGAACATTTTCTGTACCCAGATAGGCCCGTACAGATCCTGCAACATACGGTCGTGCATTATCCTGCTGAAATGTAGCATTTCCTAGGGATCGAATGAAGGGTAGAGCCACGGGTCGTAACACATCTGAAATGTAACGTCCACTGTTCAGAGTGTCGTGAATGCGAACAAGAGGTCACCGAGACGTGTAACCAATGGCACCCCATACCATCACGCCGGGTGATACGCCAGTATGGCGATGACGAATACACGCTTCCAATGTGCGTTCACCGCGATGTCGCCAAACACGGATGCGACCATCATGATGCTGTAAACAGAACCTGGATTCATCCGAAAAAATGACGTTTTGCCATTCGTGCACCCAGGTTCGTCTTTAAGTACACCATCGCAGGCGCTCCTGTCTGTGATGCAGCGTCAAGGGTAACCGCAGCCATGGTATCCGAGCTGATAGTCCATGCTGCTGCAAACGTCGTCGAACTGTTCGTGCAGATGGTTGTTGTCTTGCAAACGTCCCCATCTGTTGACTCAGGGATCGAGACGTGACTGCACGATCCGTTACAGCCATGCGGATGAGATGCCTGTCATCTCGACTGCTAGTGATACGAGGCCGTTGGGATCCAGCACGGCATTCCGTATTACCCTCATGAACCCATCGATTCCATATTCTGCTAACAGTCATTGGATCTCGACAAACGCGAGCAGCAATGTCGCGATACGATAAACCGCAATCGCGATAGGCTACAATCCGACCTTTGTCAAAGTCGGAAACGTGATGGTGCGCATTTCTCCTTCTTACACGTTTCATCAGGCAACGCCGGTCAACTGCTGTTTGTGTATGAGAAATAGGTTGGAAATTTTCGCTTGTCAGCACGTTGTGGGTGTCGCCACCGGCGCCAACCTTGTGTGAATGCTCTGAAAAGCTAATCATTTGCATATCACAGCATCTTCTTCCTGTCGGTTAAATTTCGCGTCTGTAGCACGTCGTCTTTGTGGTGTAGCAATTTTAATAGCCAGTAGTGCAGTGTGCGCTATATGTTTTGGTTTAGCGACGAAGCCCACTTTGATTTGGATGGGATCGTCAATAATCAAAACTGGCGCATTTGGGGGATTGAGAACCTGCATTTCGCGATCGAGAAGTCTTTTCACCCTAAGCGGGTGACTCTGTGATGTGTAACGTCCAGTCACGGAATAATCGGTGCGGTATTCCTTGATGGCAGCGTGACTACCGAACAGTAGGTGAAGGTTTTGGAACATGATTTCATCCACATTACCCAAACTGACCCTGATGTCGAGAAGATGTGGTTCAAGCAATATAGAGATTGACCCCATCGAAGCAGGAGAGTGTTCGATGTTCTCGAAGAGACTTTGGGTACCCAGAGGCCACTGGCATGGGTCTCTATTGGCCGCTATATTCTCCAGATCTGAACACGTGCGACTCCTTTTTGTGGGGGCTGCATTAAAGACAAGGCGTACAGCAGTATCCCCAAAACCATTGCTGAGCTGAAAAGAGCCATTCAGGTGGTCATCGACAGCATCGATGTTCCAACATTTCAGCGGATCATGCAAAATTTCCCTGTTCGCATGTGCCACATCATCGCCAATGATGGCAGGCATATCGAACGTGTCATAACCTAAATCCTAATATCTGTAGTGACGTTTACATGTATAAAGTGTGTGCACGCCGTAGTTTGTAACTAATTTACTTTTTTTCATATAGTTCAATAATTGTCACCCTGTATCTTTGTCTCTGACACTATTACTTGTCGATGACTGTCTTCCCTTAGAGCCCGTCTGCGCACGTATACTCTGTGACATGCTGTTTTCCTGTCACACAGAATACGATGAATAGTGGCCATAGCTAGTAACGAAATGTACAGTTCAAATGCGGGCAGGAAAAATTTGTAATTTAAGTCGTTCCAGTACTATAAGAAGGAATTCATAATTCTTGTTTCTCGTAGTCCTTGCTATCTGCATACTATGGTATTCTTAATTTACGGCTTGCATGACATCGGTTGACAAAATTTAGCATGATTTTGACCATTTTCTTCCCTTTTTTTAACTGGTAATATGCATCTTGCTGCACGAATTACCAATGTGCATCGCCCTAGCATAACTGTAATGCGTATGTTGGGGCAGTGTCAAATGCATGTGCATGGAAGGTTTACAAAAATGAGTCTGTGGGCCCATGAACCTGAGCCATAGTCTACTATGGAAGCAAGTAAACGTATATGATGTTTAGTACAGTAGTGCGGTTTTCAGCTTTACGCCTCTAACTTTTTCCATTAGATCCGTGATATCGTACGCCCACTTTTCATCACTAGCGACAATGACTATAACGAAGAATTTCATTAGTCCACCAGGCACTTTGCGACCGTCAACCTTCTGCCTTGCCCATACTCTTTTTATTTGTCTCGCTACATATTCTGAATCTCTGAGTAGAATGCGACTTACGGATTCGCGTCACATGACTATAGTTCAGAAAAGTTACAAAGGCTGTATTTTGTTCCCGGCTGCTCTAACACTGTAAAGTCGTCCACCTCCAGGGCGCTCTCCTGACAGGGAAACGGTCGGCCAAACTGCTTCTGCCGCAGCTCGTAAAATTACCATCAGCATCCGAATGCCGCGAGTTCTTTAGCGCCTCACGACGTCGAGAGAGAGAGAGAGAGAGAGAGAGAGAGAGAGAGACGAAAGAAAAGAAAGAACGAGCAAGCCAAGTCGGAATTCCGTAATGAAGTGCGGACCTCCTGGGGATTTTAATATGAATGGAGAGCGCGAGACGCGGACGAGCGCGCCGCCCCAGTTTGGGGACAGACTGCAGGTGTGCACCAATTAGCAACACGGGGTGGCGGCTGGCCCGTGGCCCTCAGGGCTGCCACCATTACGCTACTAATTTCGCTAGAAGCGTCGGGGTAATTAAGAGCGCGCCTCTCCGCTAATCGAGTCACTCGTGGCGAAATAATTACGCGGCCCATCAGAGCGCCATTATACTTGCATCACTAAACGCCGCGGCGCCAAACATGGGCTGGACCGTCTTGGGCGGGGTTTACTACCCTGGTGTAGCAATATGGGGCATACTTGCTCGTACCCACCTCCGCAGAATCGAAGCTCTGACCTCTCCATACGAAGGAGATCACCCTCCATGTGTGGTAGATCTAAAACTTACATTGCTCAGACGCCCCAGTTAACGACAGTCAGCAGGTCAGACTTCGCAAAGCAATTCGTCTGGCCACAACTGTCACGACTCTTACTTGACATGCGAAAAATCTACGTCCACGTCAAAGACTTTTTTGAAAACGGACATTCTTCTGCAGAGTCACAGCTAGGCAAACTCACACTGGTCAAATTATGCTGGAAGAATAAACCTTCTGCAGTCATTTTCTCATGTTTGGGTATTTGTATTCACAGTATTAATTCCTAGATTCTGTTAGTTATTTATATCTAATAATGAATACCACAAAACTTACTGCAAGTATCACTGTGAATTATGGACTTTCTCAGCACAAGACAAGTATATTTTTGTGTTATTCGGAGTGATATGCACAAGGCGCAACTATCACGCCCTTCTTTGACTTCAGCAGAGCCTTTGACACAGTCGACTTCGAAATTTTATTTGCCAAGTTTAGCAGTCTAAATTTCTCGCCAAGTGCAGTGCAGCGGTTTCGCTCATACCTCATGTCTCGCCAGAAATGCGCCATGTCCGGCACCAAGAGTCACAATGAAGACAGGTAGTATCGGGCGTCACTGTGGGTTCAGTATTAGATCCTATACTCATTTCATTCTACGTAAATGATTTGTCATCGTCTTGTCCTACTGCAAATACCTCATTTACGCTGATGACCTCCAATTGTATCCAAGTGCAATACCTGTAAACCTGAAGACAGCTATCGAGAATCTCAATATCAGTATCAAAAGGGGCGCAGGATATAGGGTTAAAGTTCAATCCATCCAAAACGCAAGCGGTACTGGTTGGCCATGTTAGGCTCATTAGCGCGAATTCATGCCATCTTTAACCCTAAATGAGAACCAATATCAACTTCTCTACTTCAGGAAACAGTCTAGGACTAATAATAGATGAAAATGTAATTTGGACTGAGCAGGCAATCGGCTGGTGTGACCGAGCGGTTCTAGGCGTTTCAGTCTGGAACCGCGCGACCGCTACGGTCGCAGGTTCGAATCGTGCCTCGGGCATGGCTGTGTGTGATGTCCTTAGGTTAGTTAAGTTTAAGTAGTTCTAAGTTCTAGAGAACTGATGACCTCAGATGTTAAGTGCCATAGTGCTCAAACCCATTAAAAAAAAAGAAAAAGAAACTGAGCATGCAGCTGCGTTGTGGAAGAAGGCATCAGCGTCTATCCATGACCTACAAACTACAAAAATATAAAAAGCTCTTCCCTCTTGATCTGAAAAAGAAACTTTTACGAACACTTATACTTCCAATTATTTGTTACAATTATGTTACCTCGCAAGGCTTTTCTCAGGACGCTCACGGCGCTTGGTACTGTTTGTGAATGCCTGTGTTCGTTTATTGGTGATGTTCAACTATTTGATCACATTTCACCATCATATGCACAGCTATCCTGGCTGCGTGCAGACAAGCGCATAAATTTCCATGCCCTCTGTCTTCTCTAATGTATTCCCAATGAGCGCTGTCCCTCACATCTCTCCTCGACTTTAACGCTCTTGTCTAATCAACATGGCAGAGAAACACCCGTGGCCATCAGAGCAAAACCCTTTTTGTTCAACTCCATTGTTCAGCCACTTTCTTGAAGTTCTTCTCAGTAGCAGGTACCGACTGTAGAACAACCTCCCGTGTTACATCAGAGAAGTGAATAACATCTTCAGCTTCAGAAGACAGTTCATGACTGTAAGTTCAAAAGTAACAGTAAGGATCACCATCGTCCCTATACGTACTTGTTACCCTTGTACATCCCTCTTTCCAACACAGTCGTCCTCGTTTCCCAGTGTACTTAGTCGATGAAGTCTCCTTTAATTGACTTTTCACCAGAACTCGCTGTATCAGAAAACATGAATTTCGCACACCTATAAATTCTATTTATATCTGCCACTGTCATTATTATTATTGTCGTTATTTTTCATTTTTACCGTTATAACTATCAGTGGTAGCAGCTACAGTAGTACAAGCACTGTCAGTATTAACATAATTCTTAGTCAGTATAATTTACTCACATTGCCACTTCAGACAATTAAATCATTTTCTACATCGATACTACGCAAGCCACCGTACGGCGCGAGGCGGATGGTGCCCTGTTAGTCATTTTCTTTCCTGTTCCACTCGGGAATAAAGCGAGGAAAAAACGACTGTGATTATGCCATCGTATGAGCCCTGATTTCTCGTATCTTACCTTCGTGTTCCTTAGGTGCCCCTGTATGCTGGCTGCAATAGAATCGTTCGGTAGTCAGCTTCAAATGCTGGTTGTTCCAATTTTCTCAGTAGTATTGCTCAAGAGGAGCTAATACTAGTTGTCATATTAAAATTGTTATTTCTTAGGTGGACTAACTATCATGTAACCTAGACATTTCGGCTTCGCGGATTCGATCTTTACATCAGTCTAACATTTTCTGAATCGGTATTCCCCATTTTTCTGCTTCATTTGCGCATATATTCGTTTCGTGAAATACAGTTAATATTTCCTGCCTCATCGAAAACTTTCCTGTATTCTTTCTTTTCGTCTAGGCGTTCATTATAAAACAGTAATGCTGAAACTGTTAGGTGCCAAGGTGGCGGTGGCGGGGCAGTGGGTACGCTCCCCGCCTGTTGGCTGTATTCAGTGTGGGCTCTGCTGGCATCTCCATCTTGGCCGGCCTGCGCCTGTGTTTCGCAGCGGTCATCCATCTTTCCAGCAGCTCCGATGCAGCGCCATCAATCATGCAGATTAGGGATCTGCATTAATCAGGCGCGAGGCACTTTCATTATAGGAGCCCAGCATTCTATCGCGTTCGATGGTTCCGAAGCCGGCCGGCGCTCGACAGTAAATTGCCCTTTGTCGATAAAGCAATCTATTACTGGCCACCAGCGTCCTCATGAAGTACTTAACGTCGTGTTTAGCGTTCAAAACGATAGCTGGCGTTGAGAGTCGAATTACTATAGGTGCTAACAAAGCCCTAAATGCCATGATAGGAGAGAGATACTGTGAAGGCCTAAATATTAGGTCGGTAGACCAATACACTGAATCCCCAAAATCAGACATACTGTCGTGGGCATCTTTTGCACGAATCAGGTAGAACTCCCAGACAACAAGTCTCCACTGGGCATATGGAGCATATTTAACTCGTCGTTTAAATGAAAGCTCTTCATTTGTACATAAGCAACGTGGTTTTGCTGTCCAGTTACCAGATGAATAGTTTACTGTAGCAGAGTTGATGGTACGGCAGTTTCTACCGTGACTGTGATGTTGATATAACTTGAGACTTTGTAACTCCGCTCTGAATAGTGAGTTACAGTTGTGGTGTAGCATATGCATATCGAAAATGGAAATGAAAAGCGGATAAACAATGAAAACAAACCGAGTACCAGCGTTTAACTACGAAATGTTTCAGACGCTGTCAGGAAATTAACTCATATTGCGACTGGAGACAACAACTGAATATTCTTTCAGTATATTTTCACCAGCCGTGTCTCCAGTCGCTTTTATTGGGCTGTTGCATAAGTTCGTAGCCTTTTTCCACAAGTTTAATAAACACAGCAGATAGACATAACAC
Source organism: Schistocerca americana (assembly GCF_021461395.2). NCBI lineage: Eukaryota > Metazoa > Arthropoda > Insecta > Orthoptera > Acrididae > Schistocerca > Schistocerca americana. Next base: position 105,406,126 of record NC_060119.1, read on the forward strand.
AGACTTTAGTTATCAAATTCAAATGGCTCTGAGCACTATGGGCTTAACATCTGAGGTCATCAGTCCCCTATAACTTAGAACTACTTAAACCAAACTAACGAAAGGACATCACACGCATCCATGCCCGTGGCAGGATTCGAACCTGCGACCGTAGCGGTCGCGCGGTTCCCGACTGAAACGCCTAGAACCGCTCGGCCACAGCGGGCGGATCTTTAGTTATCAATATAATATATTCTCCTTCACAGTCTACAAGTCTGCCAACGCTGGGGGAACTCTTCGTTGCCGCGACTGTAGAAATCACGTGGTTTTGAGGCGAAGAACTCGTCGAGCGTTGTTCGGAGCGCATTTTTATCCGGAAAGGAAGTTCTTCGAAGACTGTTAGAGAGAGAGAGAGAGAGAGAGAGAGAGAGAGAGAGAGAGCGGAAAAGGTGAAAATTTGCGGGCTCAAGAGCACGTGTACAGCGTGGTGCGGAATGACTTCCCAACCCAACTGCGAAGTAGTGCTTTTTGTCAGTGTAGAAGAGTGAGGGCGGACGTTATCGTGGAGTAGCAACGGTTCACACAGTCTTCCTGGTCGTTGTCCTTGTAATGCGTCCGCTAGACGTCTCAGTTGCCGACAATAAATGTCAGAAATGATGGTTACACCTCGGGGAAGCACTTCGTAGTACAGTATACCATATGTGTTCCACCAGATGTATAAGATTACCTCTTGTGGATGGACGCAGGTCTTTGTACGGGAGCTGCTGTTTTGTTTGGGCTTAACTACTTCTTTCTTTTCTTTATGTTAGCAGAAAGACACAATTTCTCGTCACCAGTAACGATACAGGATAGGAATGGTCAGTGTTGTTCACGAGCCAGTTGATGACGAGCAAGCAGAGATGCACATTGGAGACATGCTGTTTTTCTTTATTTCGGCTTAGAGCCCGTGGTGCCCGTACACCCAACTGTTGAGCCTTCCTCACTTCATGCAAATTTCACACGATGGTGGAATAATCACAGTTCATCATATTTGCAAGTTATCCAGTAAACTGACGTGAGTAATTATGGATTAATGCTTTTAAACGGTGTTAATCAAACCCTGAAGGTGTTCCTGAACGTGGAAAGTCACTAATCCCAAAACTATCCTCCTCAAAACGAGAAAACCATTTACTTGCGGTGCTCTGTCCAATGCATTATTCTCATACAAGACACAGTTTTTTTCCGGCTGCCTCCGCCGCTGTCACCCCCTGTATTGAATTCAGGCTGGAGAATTTGTCGAAAATGTTCCAATTTCTCCACTTCATTTTCTAGCGTCCGCTGCTCCGCTCACTATCTCCAAATGACACTAAACGCTAGGAACGCTAGGAACCAATGCATCAACTTAATACAATACACTCATTGTCATGAAAAGAGCTGCACCCAGAAGGGCGCAACCGAACCGCTGCACACTGGGTGGGTACGTTGCACACCATCTGCTGGGCCTATGATTTCTTTTGCACAGACGACCGCGCATTCAGCGAGCGCAGGTGGGGCCGTACTGTGCGCATCAGTTGATATGAGGGCCCCAAACCGCCGTACGGCCAGTACGACAGCGGGTAGCGTCACTAAAGCATACCCGAACACGCATAATGCTCAGGCGGCATGTTTGACAGCAGATTGCCCTGTTGGAAGAGGTCGGGAGGGGTCGCATCTTGCGGCTGCTGGAGGATGAGTGGTCGTTTCATGGTACTGCACACCGCGCCGTCATTGGCGGAACTGGATACAGGAAGGCACACGTGTACGCACCACGAGCTGGGAGCCCCGAAGGGTCGTCAGCCAGCCGCGAGCAGATCCGACAGCAACGGTACGAGACATTCAGTGGGCTTCCCTGCGTTCTATGCAACGTTCTGTAAGTGCAGGCAGGTGCATGACGCAGGGCTCGCCACGCGCCAACCTGTCACTCCCACTCCCACTGCGTTGCGCTCGACTCGCCTGTTGTCGCCCAAGACGGACATACAAACCTGTAGACTGGCAGCAGCTCATCTTCAGTGAAGAGTCGCGCTTCTACCTTGGACGTGACAACCGCCGGGTCTGTGTCTGGAAGCTCACTGGAGGGCCCCGTGAAGAGCAATTTGTGGTCACCCATAACACGTCCCACCAACCTGGTGTTTAGAACGTTATCCTATGGCGCCCATTCAGCATTAGTGTTCCTAACGCCCACACCCATATCATATTTCGTCCTGATACCCCTGACACCTACCGAGTTTGTGTTCTCCCACTCGAGGATATGGGGGATTCCATGGGGAGCGTCGTCAAGACTCCAACCTCACACATTTATCTGTAGGATTTACCTCTCAGGTACAAGCGTTATCTGATAGAGTATCACAGGTCTACGTCCGAGACTAGTACAATTTCATTGCACACGTCTTGTGGTCGTATTCACAACCGTGGTGAGCTGACACCATACTAGGACGTACGTTACGTTTCGTGGTCGTGTAGCACAACACATGTTGGATCTTGGAAGTTGAAAGTGTAATCATTTCATGTGTGCGGTACCATCTATCTGCCTCCCAACGATGATCGCAATCCGACTTGTCCTTCTAGGTGCAGTTCCTTTTTTTATTGATGGGTGTAATTCGTTGCATTTCTTACGTTAGTTCTGTATTTACATTCCAGAAATAGTGCCTTACCCGAACGAACAGGTTTCTTCGAAGTAAACAAAGCAGTGGGCTTTACTAGAATGTCGACCCTTAGACAATGTGTCTAATAGTGTGTTTTAAATACGACAGTATGCCATATTAGGCACTGTATAACAATTCAAACACTTGATAATGGCAATTTGAAGCCGAAATTATGACCGTGTAAATGTAACACTGCAAATAAAAAAGTCTATTTTAGGTACTGACTTTAAAGAAATACATTATGACTGGGCCCCACATTATGAAAAAAATTATTTCTTCCAAGGTTGTGTTGATGGGTGTAGACGAGGATATCTAGGAAGGAGGGTAGAAAATAAAAATTGTTCTAGGAAATATGCGTACATGGGATAAGAGGCGTGTTCCTAGCGTAATCTCTTGTAGGATATGAGGATGCGCTAAGGAGTGAATATTTAGAATGGTATGTAAAAGTAGAACGAAATATGTCCACTGCAGTCGTATTTCGTCGTAGGAAGTATGTGGGGCGGAGTGGTGTATCGATGGAGCCGGAGAAGGCAGTTAGTTGGGATTTAGTGTGAGGAAGTTTCGCGCCTCACGTGCATACCTCTTGTCAGTCCCCATCGAGCAAGTAACACGTTTCGAGAGGTACTCATTGCTAATAGTTCACGTCTCCATACACTGAGGTGGTAAAAGTTATGGGATACATCCTAACGCCGTGTCGGACCTCCGTTTTCCCAGCGTAGTGTACCAACACGACGTGACATGGGGTCAACAAGTCGTGGGAAGCCCCCTACAGAAATAGTGAGCCATTATGCCTCTCTAACCCTCCATAATTGCGAAAGTGTTGCCGGTGCAGGATTTTGTGCACGAACTGACCTCTCGATAATGCCCCATAAATGTTCGATGGGATTCATGTCGGGCAATCTGGGTGGCCAAGTCATTCTCTCGAATTGTCCAGAATGTTCTTCAAACCTATCGCGGCTCGGTGACATTACGTCATTGTTCGTCAACATGCAGACCATGGAGTGGTTGCAAATGGTCTCTAAATAGCCCAAGATTTACAGTCAATGATTGATTCAGTTGTATAAGAGGATCCAGTACAGTCCATGTGAACGCAGCCCCCACCATTATGGAGCCACCACCAGCTTGCGCAATGTCTTGTCGACAACTTGGGTCCATGGCTTCGTGGTGTCGTCGCCACACTCGAACCCTACCATCAGCTCTTCAGTTGAAACTTCCGGGCTGAGAGGCCGTGGTCGATGTATAAAATTTCCACCTAACGTTTCGTCTCCATCTGCGGGAGACGAAACGTTAGGTGGAAATTTTATACATCTACCAGGGCCTCTCAGCCCGGAAGCTTCAACTGAAGACAACACCGCCCGTGAAATCCTACATTGTATGACCTACCATCAGCTCTTACCAACTGAAATTGGGATTAATCTGACCAGGCTACAACTTTGCTGTCGTCTAAGATCCAGCCGATATGGTCATGAGCACAGGAGGGGCGCTGCAGGCGACGTCGTGTTGTTAGCAAAGGCACTCGCGTCGGTCGTCTGCAGCTATAGCGCATTAACGCCAAATTTCGCTGCTCTGTCCCAACGGACACCTTTTCAGATGAATCACGTGTGTACAAATGACGGCTGCACCATTGCCCTTTTATACCTAGTGTACGCGATACTACAGCCATCTGTATGTGTGCATATCACTCTCTATGACTCTTGTCATCTCAGTGTATTAACGTAATCCTGCATTGTATGGTTTGCTATAAGCAACTAGGCTAAGGTCCGGATGATGATGATGATGATGATGATGATGATGATGATTGGTTTGAGGGGCGCTCAACTGCGCGGTTATCAGCGTCCGTACAAATTCCCAGCCATTGCTCAGTCCAATCTGCCACTTTCATGAATGATGATGAAATGATGGGGACAACACAAACACCCAGTCATCTTGAGGCAGGTGAAAATTCCTGACTCCGCCGGGAATCGAACCCGGGGCCGGGTGCTCGGGAAGCGAGAACGCGACCGCTAGACGACGAGTTCGGACACTAGGATCGGGAAGCGTGTATAAATATTCAGAATGTTTTATTGTACAAGGAGGGAGATTATTGAATTATGAAAGACAAGGAAATGAGTGGTGATAAGTTTTTAGAAAATAACGGATTATGTAAATGTGGTAGCAGGTGTTCGGCTATTCTCTTACTGTTCATGTAATGCAGTATAGCGGATGTCCGTCACGCGGCAGATGGCTCACCAACAGGCAAGAGGTCACGGAGGTGGAGGAAGTCGGCGCAATTGGGCAGAAGGAAGCGGCGGGCGTTTTTCCGCCTGGGCCGCGGTATCGGCGATCGATGCCGGCGGCAGCCGCGGCCACAGCCTGAGGCGGCGGGCGGACGCGGGCCGGCGGTGGGCCGCGTGCTCGCTGCGGTGAGGGAGGTGAAGTGGGCACAGCGCGCCGCGACTTCGGTCTGGCGCTGAGCGATGCTCCTGCCTTACTACACTTTCCGTTTCTACAGCTTCTCTCAGCGCACATGACGAGGAAATGGCGGCATTCGGTTAGAACCACTCGGCGGCGATGTTGCTGTCTACATTTACAAGTACTTGGAAAAGAGTGTCTCTATAACCAGTTTGACTACTACTGTCGAACAGTACGTAGGAAAAATAAACACCTAAATCTCACCGTGCGACTCCACATTTTTGTTATTTTAATACGATGGACATTTCTCCGTATTTATGTGGGAGTCAGCAAAAATTTTCCCATTCGGAGAAGAAATTAGTTGATAGGAATTTCGTGTAAAGATCTCTCCAATAAGTAACGCAGCATTTTTTTTCTGAAAGCAGAGTGGTTTCATTCAGGATTCTAATAAACCATATTATTCCACACTCCGTCGGCTACAACACCCTATTTTTTCAACATAATCTCCGTTCAGAACAACGGCCTTACGCCGCCTTAATGCGAGAGCTTGTATGCCCTTATGCTACCAGTCTCCTGCTCGGTGTCGGAGCCAACGTTTTGCTGCATCAATAATCTCCCCGTCGTCCACCTACATCTTCCTGCGGAGTGCAGCCTTCATTGGGTCAAACACATGGAATTCAGAGGCTACTGGGTGGATGAGGAAGAACAGTTAAATGTAAATGTCGTGTGACTAGGACCGCCCATCGGGTACACCGTTCGCCAGGTGCAAGTCTTTCGATTTGACGCCACTTCGGCGACTTGCGCGTCGATAGGGATGAAATAATGATGATTAGGACGACACAACACCCAGTCCCTGAGCGGAGAAAATCTCCGACCCAGACGGGAATCGAACCCGGGCCCTTAGGATTGATATTCCGTCGCGCTGACCACTTTTTTAAAATCTCATTTTGTTCGCTTTCGTTCGTTTCATCTGCTCGGTGCGGACGTCGCAAGACACCCGTTTCAGTTCGTCGTTTATCCATTATCTCAGTTTTTTTTTGTTTTTTTTTTTTATTATAGAGGGCAAGCTAACCTTCTGACCGAACACGCTGAGTCACCATGCCGGCTACCACTCAGCTACCGGGGGCGGACTGGAAGAATAGTTCAACGGAGTTGAACGAGCTCCTCTCGGATGCGCAGACTTGTATGACGCCTTGCGTTGTCATGGAGAAAGACAAGTTCATTTGCATGTTTGTGGCGACGAACACGCTGATGTCGCTTTTTCAGTTTTTCTTAGGCTGGCAAAATACGCTTCAGACTTCGTCGTTGCACCATGAGGCGGGGGGGGGGGGGGGGGGGGGGACATCAAACAGAATAACCCTTTCAGAGTTTCAGAACACCGTCGTCATGACTTTACCGGCTCTTAGGGTGCGGGCTTGAACTTTGTCTTCGGAGGTCATTTGGCGCCAGTCCTTCGACTGTCGTTTTGTTTCCGTTTCGAAGTGATGAACCCATGTTTCATCGCCTGTCGTGATATCCGACAGCAAATTATCACGATCACCCTTGTTATGCGGAAGCAACCCCGCACAGATGGTCGTTTGTAGCTCTTTGTGGTCTTCTGTTTAGGCGGCGAGGAACCCAGCAGGCTCACCCCTTTGAGTACCGCAACTGACGGACGAGTGTGTCAGCAGTACCAGCAGAGACGTCCGGTTGAGCAGCGAGGTGTCTCATTGCGGTCCGTCGATCGCCTCGAGTGAGAGTGTCCGCACGTTCCAACATTGCCGTGTGTGTGGCCAGCAGGCACGCTGGAGGTCGGACAGGTTTGCGCGACCTTGTTGCGATGACGACAGACGCCTCGCCCAACGACTCACCGTGCTTTTGTTCACCGCTACGTCTCTGTAGGCATTCTGCAAGCGCCTATGAATATCAGCGATGCTCTGGACTCTGCTTGGAACGCATCTCAGTTACAGACACCATTTTCAAGGCTACATATAGAGCCGCCATCTATCGGAACTTCATGAAACTATAGCGGCTGAAGCGGGAATGTTCCACGACGTCCCACAACAAATTCCACATTTTTTCAACCGAAGTTGCAAAAAAAAAAAAAAAAAAAAAAAAAAATCGGTTGCCTCTCGTATAGTAGGAAGCAGGAACTTTCTATGCAATTCACTTGTCAGTTGGCGTCGAGAGCCTGAATACTCACTGTTTCTGATCTTAATCGAAGGTACAAATATTAGTTAAGATCTGTAAAACAATACTATTGGGGGAGTAAGGACGACCAGCCTGCTATTGGTCTTACATTGAAGACTTGGATATAGAAGGGCGAGGAGAGAATCGTCAGAAAAAGGAGATGGTCAGCGAATGGAGGTGGTGGAGATGAACAGAGAGGGGGTGAAGGAGGAAACGGACCGAGAGAAGATGGGAACAAATACGTATCCTGACAGTGCCGGCTACCCAGCCAAACTAATCGTAAAAGGAGAGTGAACAATGGCGTCGATCTTTCCGTCCCCTTCCTCTGCTGTACTACCGCAACGTGCCGCGCAAGAATGCGAAAAGTGTAGGCGTGAAATGGCGTCGTACAACGAACACAAGATTCGGTCCACGGGAAAGAAGTATACCTTTCCCGTGTAAGCGCGAGGCTATAGTCCCTGTGCTCATGTGCGTTGGGAGAGTAGTGGAAACAGCTCACTCCATTGAAGAGGAGCGGGGAAAAGTATTTTCGACTTGCTACACACTGACGATCCACAAACGTTGGTAGTAGGCGACAGACACGAAGATCACAGACTGCTCGCGAAATCTGCCGGTTTGTACAACGGCAGCAGAGGCCGTAAGTGGATGAAAAAATTAGTTACCTTTTATCAGTTCACACGTGAAGTTTTGAGCTAGTTGGTTGTTAATTTTGTGCAAGCGTTTCCGTGCGTTTATACTGAATTCATTCGTAAAATGTCTGGCATTAAGATAAGAAAGCTATACGCTCAATGTCGTCAGTTCCAGGAGAAATGGACGGAGCATTATTTCTTTACCGTGTACTAAGATAAATCTGTTTGCTTCGTTGTCTACTGAATCATTATCTGTTGTTAAGGTACACAGTATGAAAGGTACTTTTCTGTGAAACACATTGCTTAGCAACAGCTTACTAGGCAACTGCAGACACAGAAACTTAAAATATTAATTTCCATTAGTAAATGTGTGCCAAACCGAGGACACGGTGTGTCAAATTGGTTAGAACTAGTTTTATAATAAGTCGAAAAATTGCCAGTTACCGTCTAAAGGCGAATTCGTGAAGGAGTGCCTCGTCATCATAGCAGATTTACTGTGGTCCGTTAAAGAAAGAGAGTCCGAACAAATAAGTTTATCGAGACGGACAATTGTTCAGCGAATTGATATGACTGCTGTTGACGTTTAAAAAAATTTTGAGACATCATGCTATCATATTCGAAGCATTTGCGATCATTTTGGAGGAAGTACTGGTTTGTTAGACACAGCTCAGTTAGCAACTTCTGTTCGTCGTGTGGGCGTGGAGTGCAATCAATATAACGGAAGAATTATTAGCGTTACAGCCATTAAAGGGAACCACTACATGTGAAATATTTTTGAAAAAAAAAAAAAAAAAAAAGCGTACGCCGTACCGTTGAAGAGTCAATTTTAACCTCAATAGCGAATATATTCCTGTAAAGTTCCTTACTTGTATTGTGAGGATGAATTCTACTGTTTACTTAGTTTTGTCAATTGTTGGGGTGGTGTTTCGTTTTAGACTTTTCTCAGTAGAGACAATGATGCAGTATCATTATATGACCTAATAAGCCTTGAAACACTAGATTTTCCCACACCCGCGTTTGTGGCCCACGTGTTAGACGAAACGCTCATTTTAACACAAACACAAAGTTTACCTGTCGAGAAGAGAGAAATCATGTACACTGTAAAATATGAGCTTTTCCCAATTAATTTGCACACTGCTGTAGAACAGTTGCATATGATTTGAAGGCAAACATTGTTTCGCTACAATTTCTGCAACTATGGACTACAGCATAGATGGAAACGTATTGGTCGAAATCTGTGGTGGATTGCATTTCTGGGCGCTTCAGTCCGGAACCGCCGGACTGCTACGGTCGCAGGTTCGAATCCTGCCACGGGCATGGATGTGTGTGATGTCCTTACGATAGTTAGGTTTAAGTAGTTCTAAGTTCTAGGGGACTGATGACCTAAGATGTTAAGTCCCATAGTGCTCAGAGCCATTTGAAGCATTTTTGATTCTGATATGTTATCGAACTTCGTACACTGGCTGGTGAGCAAAGGCGACTTACAGTACCAGCTACTAAGAATTGCAGAAGCGCTCAGCAGCCACTGCCACGTCAGAGAAACTGCTAAGATCTTAGACGTCTTTGTTGCAGCCCAGCGAAAAAGCCTCTCTCACCGTTTCCGTAATTTCTAAGCCTCCTTCCCAGGGGAGCTTCACGGTGTCTTACCTGCGCCAGCGGATCTAGGGCGGCGTCGCCGATGAAACATGCATGGACGACCGGCACTCGACTTGTGACCGGTCGCTGAACTGTGTACACCGATCGAAACTGACAGCCGGACAGACCGTACTCGAGGCGAGGAATGCACTCAGAACACGGAGCGTGCACTAGTACTTGCTGCAGCCCGCCGACCCTCTTAATAATAATAATAATAATAATACGCGTTGGATAGTGTGGGGCCACATTTGCAATTTGTTGGCCACGTATGTACGTGTCTTGGAGGCGGCCACGCACTTCTCATATCGCGCGATAACTATCCAGGTATTTCTACGAAGCTGCTGGAATCAAACAGAATGCAGAAAATGGCTGGCGGTCAAATATTCGTAGCACAGCGTAGCCACAGTTTATTTGACCAACTGTTCATTTCTGATTTTCAGAGTTCCGTACTTCTATTTTTGTTGCCTGTCTGTCCGACTATTAAGACCCCTTTTTCTCAGGAAAGGACTGAGGGACATCATAGGACGACAACTCCAGCGTCATCCACAACCAGCATTAACCGTCCCTGTATTGAGCGATATCTGCAACAGGCGTGGAACTCCATACCACAAACTGACGTCCGGCATTTACAAAACACAATGGATGGACGTTTGCATGCTTGCATTCAACATTCTGGCGGTTACACCGGCTATTAATGTACCAGTATTTCACATTTGTAATGGCTAATGTCGCACTTACATTAACCTGTGCTCTCGCAATGTTAGTCACTTAAATGTATTACCTAGACAAACGTATTCCGTTAATTTCATTACTCTACATTAATTATTTATTGGTGTTGTGATTCTTTTTTTCCGACTGTGTGTTAACGGGAAATTTTCCTGGCCCTAATCCAGGAGTACGTAGGGGTGCTTGCTGAAATTTATATCACGTACGAACGTCTATAATTCCTTGGCGGTGTCGAAATTTTAAGCTTCTGAGTCAGTGCAATCAAGAGATATGGCCACATTTGTCAGATATTCTGATGCTCGCGAACTCGCTCATCAAAACCTATAGGTGAACTATGTATATACTTTGGTATTAATGGTGCAACCCTTCAGCCATGTGTTTAAAAATCTTTATATAAATGCGACCGGTTTCGGTGGCACTCAGCACAAAGATCAGGCACACCTATTGGCAAAAACAGGACCAATAACCAACTTTATATTCTGCCGTAGATGTTCTACACATACTGCTGTATTGGTCTCTAAATAAGAAGCCACTAGCTGATAAACCAATGGCTTTAGTTGATGCGTTTCCTGAGATTGTCATGAACATCATGGTGATCAGATATATAAAGACAGTAGGCTACGTCACAAACAAAGCTGTCGTGATTGACTTTGTCACAGTTACAAACCATAACGGGAGATAAATTCAAACTCGGCATCCGCAGACCTGCCCTTGCCCAAAGTGCGGGAATTATGCTCCCAAGTAATGCGAAATAGAAGATGGATATACAGTAGTATCCATATACATGTCGGGCCCAGTGTTGCACGTCGTGCGGTAGCGTTCTCGCTTCCCACGCCCGGGTTCCCGGGTTCGATTCCCGGCGGGGTCAGGTATTTTCTCTGCCTCGTGATGACTGGGTGTTGTGTGCTGTCCTTAGGTTAGTTAGGTTTAAGTAGTTCTAAGTTCTAGGGGACTGATGACCATAGATGTTAAGTCCCATAGTGCTCAGAGCCATTTGAACCATTTTTTTTTTTTTTTTTTTTTTTTTTTTTTTTTTTGTGCTGATAAAGTGCGTTCTTACAAACCGAGAGGTCGCGGAATCAAATCTCGGTCAGGCCTAGCCTTCTTCTCTCAGCGATGTGAGGAGTCGCTAGAAAAAAACACGTGGTTCGGATTCCACATTAAACTGTAGGCCCCCTTTCCCCGTAGGATAACTGGGGTAGATTAGGGGCGCGTAAGTCACATCCAATAAAAAGACCTGCACCAGGCCATTGAGCCACACGAAATTATTATTATTATTATTATTATTATTAATGTAGGTAGATAAGTGTATACAGAACCTTCAGAGCGCGAGTCCTACTCGCACTCTTGTCCGGTGTTTTATTAGCTGTGTGACTGCTTTGCGTTTTTCGAATTAAAAATGCAGTACTTCGCGAAAATAATGGAAGGTCCGTTCACTGGAGTTGTTGCTTGATATAATCAGAAGTATGTTAAAATCGTGCTCGTATTTACGGTGCACGGACGATGGCATTTCGCACAGCTCGAGAGAAGGACGGGGATTGCATTGTTGCCGGTTGCAAGCGACGGTTGCGATACACGTGCTCTGCTCTTGAAGAAAGCCTGTACACTGCAAAATACGGCTCTCGCTTAAAACTAAACTCCGTCTGAACAGGCCTTGGAAGGCCGAACGGTACCGACGAGCCGCCGTGTCATCCTCAGCCCATAGGCGTCACTGGATGCGGATATGGAGGGCCCTGTGGTCAGCACACCGCTCTGCCGGCCGTATGTCAGTTTACGATACCGGAGCCGCCACTTCTCAATCAAGTAGCCCCTTAGTTTGCCTCACAAGTGCTGAGTGCATCCCGCTTGCCAACAGCGCTCAGGAGACCCATGCAAGTTCTAGCCCAGCCCGACTTCGGTGATCGTACGGCAACCGTTGTCACCACTGCGGCAAGGCCGTTGGCTTGACTAACATGAATAGACCGGAAATTTTAATTCCAAAGCAAGTGAGAGTTAGGTCCGGTGTTGCAGCAGTTTTCTGGAAATTTAAATTCGTATGCTTGTCTGGATAAAATACACTGACTATGTAAATGGCTATTACATGTTTTCTCTCAATGATTGCAGTATCTTCGTTACTGTAACTCATTATTCTTCCGTTTACCTTCGTAATCTTATCTTATCCCCCCCCCCCTCTCCCCACACACCGTATGTAGATGCAGTTGATAAGGAATTTCAAAACCCCCACGTTCATTGTTCTGTGGATTCACGTACCGCGATAAATACAGCCTCACTTTATCAGACAAGAACAACATTTCAGGATTACTTCTCCATGATGCACGGACTACAGTAGCCAGCTGCAGTAGTGACGTGAAAAACGATATCGAAAAATTGGTCAGTCGATAAGCTGCTTACTGTTTAATACGGATGTCCAACCTTTTAGCTCACCTGGGCCACATTGGGAAAAGACGAGTAGTTTTGGGCCGCACATAGTGTACTTACGACAAACAATAATCGCTGCGTTAAAAGAAACCGGGATGGACAAATGAGAGAATAGCATCACGTGACGGGAGTATCACATTGAAAAAATTCAATTTATTGTAACTTTACATAAACGATATTTTAACTTTACCTACTGTGTGATAGATGCTCACTTCTTGCGCCGCATTGAAACTTGGGGCCGCGGGTTGGACACCCCTGCTCTCTAAGGTTTCAGTTCTAGTTTCTGCGTTGCTCTGTGGGCAGATGCTACTGGCAGAGGTCCCAAGCGCAAAATGGCACAACGAAGTACAAAAATTTATTGATAAATTCTGGGAATTAGTCGGTGATCATTATAAACTTCTCGCGATTGGTACTGACTAGAACGCTTAGTGATTTCTATGTATTATATAACACATTAAGGCTACAGTCCGCAGCTCATGGTCTAGAGGCTATCGTTGCTGCCTCTGGATCACGGGGTCCCGGGTTCGATTCCCAGCCGGGTTGAGGATTTTCTCCGCCCTGGACTGGGTGTTTGTGTTGTCCTCATCATTTCATCATCATCATTCGTGACACTGGATAGATTGGCCTGTGTAAAAAATTGGACTGTGTACGAAACTGGGACTTTGTACCACGCAGTTGAGCGCACCACAAACCTATCACCACCACCACCACCACCACCACCACCACATTAAGGCTACTGCCATATCCAACCATTGTGCTGCTGCAACAAAGTTTAGTGTGCAGTAGAAGCTTAAGCCGAAGCAGAACACCTTGTCATAATTAATCTTGACCAAATTATTTATCAAAAAAATATTAATTAATGTTATTGCTGAGGCGTAATAATCGTGCCTTCTGTTCAGCGACCGTAGAAGAACAATTTGCGTGTCGGGCGCCAGCTCATTGGAACAGTCGTTTCACGACGTCCTTATGACGCTGTAATGGATTTACTGCTGTGTTTTACGGCTTTATTGCTGCACGACCTGCGTGCTGGTGGCGTTGTGCCCCGATTAGCCTCAGTAATCGCTTGCGGTCACCTCCACCTGACGCGACGCCTGCGGTCGTGGACGCGCCACTAACCACGCCCTGGTGTTGCCAGGCAACAGCAACGCCTTAGCTTTCATCCTGCGTCATTTACCTAGCTATGAAAGAACCACCGCTTCCATTAATGCTGATACTAACTTGTTCCTGATTTTCTTTGATGATTTCGGGGCAGCCACGAATACATTACGAGTGGAGCCGTACTGAAGTGATTCTGCCCCTCTGTCAGAGCTACCCCCTGCCCCCCTCTGCATAAAACAACCTCTCTGCTATTTTTTCTAAGCAGATTTACAAAATTTTATAATTATGTTTAAAAAAATTAAGCGCAGTTTTACGGACTGTCCAGTTAGATTGGTACATGGTGTCCAGCGAAGGAGTCCCTAGTTTCATAATTATCTCGAAAGCAAAGATCGATAGATGAGTGCAACAAACGGTATGTTCGTATTGTGAAAGCTGTAAAAGTTTTGTACAGCAGTTATACAGAGGTTTCAAAACCTGCTAACAGTGCCTATGAGGGGTGGCAAAAAAACTGAAATTATTTTTCAAAAGTTGGATATTTTCAAACTGTTTACAACACAACCTTATCCCCCTCAAAATACTTTCCATTACAACTAATACATTTGTCCCGTCGGTGGCCGGCCGCAGTGGCCGAGCGGTTCTAGGCGCTACAGTCTGGAACCGCGCGACCGTTACGGTCGCAGGTTCGAATCCTGCCTCGGGCATGGATGTGCGTGATGTCCTTAGGTTAGTTAGGTTTAAGTAGTTCTAAGTTCTAGGGGACTGATGACCTCAGAAGTTATGTCCCATAGTGCTCAGAGCCATTTGAACCATTTGAATCCCGTCGGTGCTTCCACTGTTTGAAACATTTTTTGTAGTCATATTTAAAAATGGCTGACACCTCCTTCCTCGTTTTTTCTTAACTAACTCAATGTTATCAAATCAGTGTCCTTTCACGCCCCTTTTCATGCGTTGAAATAAGAAAAAGTCGTACAGAGCCAGGTCAGGCGAGTAGGGTGCGTGTGGCAGGAGAACCGTTCCATTTTTAGCCGAAAACTGTCTAACAGACATGGTTGTGTGTGCAGGTGCATTGTCGTGGTCGAAGACCCAGTCTCCTGTCTGCCACAAATCGGCCCTTTTTTGACGAACACTGTTGCGCAACCTTCATAAAATGTCCAAATAAAAGGTTTGATTGACTGTCTGCCCTGAGGGAACAGACTCTGAATGATTTGGGCAGTTGACCGACATCCAGAACGAGGTGTGTCATCAAACGTCACATCGCCATATTTAAATCGAGCAGACCACTCGTACACTTGGGTTTTTTCAACAGTCTCATTTTGATAAGCTGTTTTCAACATTAAAACAGTTTTAGCAGCATTTTTACAGAGTAGAAAACAAAATTTCACAACTCGCGCTGTTCACTTAAACTTGCTATCACAGAAAACGAAAGAAGAACAAAACAGCGCTAGCAGAAACAATCACTGCAGGGCGACAACACGGGTGGCATTGAACTGGCAATGATTGCGCTATACACGTCAAGCGGCAGAATTGCGTACTACACAAGCTCTACCCACGACACTGTCATTCCGTTTTTGTTGTTCCCCCTCGCATATATAGTGCGCCTTAGCTCTGAGCGATCAGTTGCACCATTGAAACGTGAAAGGAGGCTAGTGTACCAAAATAAGACATTGAAATCATTTATTCCATCAAAGTGCTCTTCTGGCGCTGGAATACCACAGATAAGAAAACAGTCCTGCGGTAGCTAGGCACAGATTTGAGTCACGATTTAATGTTCCTGAGAGACCCGACGCGTAAACATTCGCAAGCTCTTCGCCAAATTCCAGCCTACAAGCAGCGTGACTGATGATTTATCGGGAAATGGTGGGCCCAGGCAAACTGTACTTCTGAAAATTTGTCACGTCTTCTGGAATTATTGGGCAAATTCCAAGGAATTCCGTTTGAAGAACTGTAGCAGAGACTGGTTTGACGCGTTCCAGCACGCAGAAAATATTGAGGCAGAGCCTACATATGTTTACATTAAAAATCCAAAGCCATCAGGCCATACCTGTATGTGATGCGCGAGAGAGGGCTGATGTTGCTAACCAGATTCTCACGTGATTGATAATGAAAGATGGCCTCATAACCCGAAAACTAGTTCGTACAAGTAAGTCAGTAGAACAAAAAACCGCCTAATTGTTAATCAATCCTCGATAATGAAGGAGTTGATGTTGGTTGTACCTGGTGCACAGATGAAATATACTTCCACCTGAATGGAGACATAAATAAACAAAACTAGCGATTTTGGGGACCGAAAAATCACCATTTGTGTGAAGCGAATCCACTGTGTTCTGCCACAATTCCCGTTTGGTCTGCAGTATGCAGAAGAAGCATTACTGGTCCTTTCTTCACGCGGGAAACGATCGCTAGTGAACGTTGCGTTGCAGCTTTGGAACGATTTGTCGCCACACAGATAGCATTGGATGACCGACCAGGCACAGAGTGGTTCACGCAAGAGAGTGCCAGACGTCATCACACAGAATACAATGTCTGTTCAAAAAATTCAGAAACATTCGTAATTTCGCGCCAATGGTGTGTTGGCCTTCAGTATACTCTTTTCCCCTATCGGCACTCTCCTCTGCATCTAACAGTGGAAATTCCATTGCACTCTTAATGTTACCGCCCTTGCTTTTAATTTCAGGGAAGGTTGTTCTGACTTTTTTGTATGCAGAGTCAGTCCTTCCGAGGAAACCTATACCGAAAAATACATGTTATTCACAACTAAAATACCGGTACTAGTTTTAACCGAAAGATTTTTCCCCACCCCTGCTTCTTCCATTGTCGCGTCTCTCTCCGGTACTGGCAAAAGTCGGAAGCCTTCGGTGAAAATCATTTTTGCTTCAGCAACCTCTCGCTCCTACAATACCGTAGCGAAGTAACTGTTCCCATTGCCGAACGTGATCGAGCAGCGTAGGCGGCATCTGTGTGAATCAAGCGCACTGTTGTCATGGAAAACGTTCGAGAGATAGACGCGTCTGTTGGTGTAGTAGTTGGTCATTTCTTAATGGTGGTACTCGGACGAAATGACTCTGTACCACAGCGCGGCCCGAGGGAAAGGCTCCTTCTCGTAGGCGGAAGATAGGAACGCTAGAGGTCGGTGAACTCACGTACCCCTCCCAGTTAATTTTTAAACTTTCATTCTATGCGCCCTGCGTTCCATCGTCCTTCGCAAGGACCTATCAGGACTTCCTCTCCGTATATGGCCTGACCACGAGTGTGGCCCGAATTGCCGTAACACTGAAGTCCGGAGGAACGGTGTTCAGATCCCTGGCCAGACTTAGCTTTCCGCCTGCTTATAGCGGTCGCACGAGAGGAACTGCGGAATGCTTCAATAAGACGCAAGCTATGAGTCCTTAATTCGTGACAGCGCATTTATTTTCTAGCGCCTACTGGCGAGTTTAATCGTGGAATGGATTCTGTGCTAAGTTACACATTCCTTCCGACCGGTTGTAACTGGCTGAGTGCGCCAGTTGTGAGGTACGATAAAGCGAAAGGCGAATGCTGTCCCTGGTGAAACACAGTGTGATTGAAATCGACCACCACATCTAGTCCCATGACACTGCCGCGAGGTTCTCTATAAAGTCTTGAACTGAAGTGTCCAGCTCGCACAACTGTGCGCCGAAGGCAGTGCGTTAAACATGGGGCGTTTACCCTATTTGGGGGATGATCAACCATGTATTTTTTTTAAACTGTTCGTTTGCTTGCACGCTCCCAGTCCTGAGCGCTCCCGAAGTTATTAAAGTACTTGGCTAAGGTGCGGACGGCCGCAATAGGGGCCTAATACACTGCTTGACAATTGCTAAGGATCAACTGACACTTCTTAAGGCAGAATTCCAGTTGTTACGAAACAACCGACCATTGGTGGAGAACGTCCGACTAGTGATAGTAAAAGGAAGTGTAGAAGGCGACACCTGTTAACTGTAGAGAAGCCTGCGCACGAACGCTCTATATCCATTCGACAGTTCATGCTGTATGGTTTTTGGCGAAGGTTGTGCAATCGATTATTGCGACATTCCGTGTCGTACAGCAACATGTCTGCAAGACATCATTTTAGTGCTTACGATCGTGGGCGACGAATTGGTCGGTTCGAAGTCGGTCAAAGTGTCCCTGCTGTGCGCACCGTAATGCGTGTGTCTAAAAATGACATTTCGCTATTAAAAATGGCCGCTGAAGGTGGAACTGTTACGCGAAAACATGCCGGTGGTCGCAGACGGGCCACCACACCTCGTGAAAATCTGTAATGACGGGAAGGAGCGGACATTTCACTTCTAGGCAGATCGCTGCAGACCTTGCAACCGCTACCGGCACAACTGTTGCTGTCAGAGCCATTTCGCGACGATTGTATCACACTGGTTTGTATGCTCGGAAGCCTGTTAAGTGCGTCCCATGTCAACCACGCCATCGTCGAGCTAGAGCTCGTTGGTGTAGCGAGCATGCTGGTTGGGATCAGCAGCAGTGGTCCAGAGTGATGTCCGACGAATCCCGCTTCACGGTAGCAAGTGGTTCTGGCCACCAGTTAGTGGGGAGAGAGGGGGGAACACGTTACGCACAACAGTGTGTTAATGATTGTCATCGGTATGGCCTAGGCGTTTTAGTGTGGGCAGGCATTAGCACAGTGGCCGAATGACGCTGCATATATTCCCGCCAGGTACAGCTGTACTTCATGGAGATTATTCTAGATCACGTCCGTCTGTTTAGAGGTGTGGTAGTCCCGGCTTTCTGTTTATGCACGAGAATGCCCGCCTACAGAGGACACACTGGGAAGAAACTGAACGTATGGAACAGCCTGCTTACCGTCGTCGGCTGATACTCGTATCCGAGTTTTCATTTCTCTCCTGAGATTTCCATTGTCACGGTTCAGGCGTGGAAGTGTTGTTGATGGCTTAGCAATCCAATCCTAGCATGGAACAGGCGGCCACAGACATTACAGCTGATGGAAGGTGGAGGACGTGGCTGAGCCTGGAGGATTTACGTCTCCGGCGTTTGTCATTCTTCATTCTTCGACGTTCCAGCTCAAAGTTTTGAAGAGCATTTGAGGTAACTGAGCGCCAGCGACTTCGATCTTGTGCTATTGTGGACCAGTTACTCGGATCGATGTTTAAGTTTTTCAGATTTTTCTTGTACTGATCCGTATAAAGTTTGGCGTGGAAGTCTGTCATTTTTCATCCGCTGGACGTGTCCGACCCATCTGAGTGGATGCCCAATGATAAGAGCTTCCATGCTATACATTGTTGCTTTCTCAAGAACAGCCGTTTTGGATATGAAGTTATCCCATTTCAGGTTCATGATATATCTTAGCTTCTGTTGGTTGAAGCGTTCTAGTTTCTTCAGATCACAGCAATATAACGTCCAGGTTTCGCAACCATATAGCATGGTGGAAATGGCTACAGCTTTGTACACCATCCGTTTGGTGTACAATGTTAGGTCTTTATTCAGGAAGACACTCTTTGTAAGACGTCCAAATGCTACATGGGCAGCACGTAATCTATTCTCCACATCTTTTCCAGATGAGCAGTTAGATGACAGTATGCTTCTCAGGTAGAGGAAATGGTCCACTTGTTCCAAGGGTGTATCATAAATGGATATGCTGAAATCAGGAACGGAAGAGCCAGGAGTTGGCTGCGCCATCACCTTTGTCTTTGGAATATTGATGGAGAGACCAAATCGTTCGTACGCCCTGCTGAAGGAATCAACTGACAGCTGCAACACTGTAGGTGAATGAGCTGGAGAAGCATTGTCATCAGCATACTGCAGCTCTGTCACACGAGCGGTACTGGTGATCCTTTTTGAATGGAGTCTGGACTGGTTGAATAATCCTCAATCGAACCTGTACTTTAGTTCTATTCCTGCATTGTTTACGGATGTCTCGTAAAGCACAGCTGCCAGATACAATGCAAATAATGTTGGTGCAAGAACGCATCCTTGTTTAAGCCTACTTGTTATTGGGAATTCACCAGTTGTTTCATTCTGGCAGAGGACCTGTCCAGTCATATCATCGTGGAGAGCTTCAATCAACTGAACAAAATGTTCAGGGCAGCCGAAGCGTTTTAAGACCATCCACATGGCTTCTCTGGGAACTGTATCAAAGGCCTTTTCTAGATCGTAGAAAACAAGTAGAAAAGGCTTTTGCTGTTCTCTGCGCTTCTCCTGTAGTTGTCTTGCACAGAAAATCATGTCAATTGTCCCTCCTGAAGGTCGAAACCCGCATTGAGACTCAAGTAGTATAGTCTCTGAAAGTGTCTGGAGGCGATTTAAAAGGATTCTTGCAAAAATTTTGCCAGTGACAGAGAGATATTCCCCGGTAGTTACCAGAGACGCTTCTGTCGCCCTTCTTGAAGATGGTGACAACTGTGGAGTTCTTCAAGTCAGCTGGTACCTTGCGGGTTTCCCACATTAATAGAATGAGTGAGAAGAGTCTAGTTTTTAGAGGCAAGCCGCCACCCTCAATAAGCTCCATCGGGATGCTGTCAGGTCCAGGAGCCTTCCCAGGTTTCACACTCTTGAGTGCCTTGCAAAATTCTTGAAAAGTTGGAGGATGAGCCATCCAGGGTTGTGGAGGGTGCTGTGGGACATTCTTGAGAAAATCTCCAGCGGCAGTAGAAGGGCGGTTTAACAGTCAGCTGAAGTGCTCTTTCCAACGATTTAAGATGTCCTGACTTTCAGTAAGAATGGTGGAGTTGTCAGCAGCTTTCAGTGTTCCTGATCAGGAGCGGATAGGTCCATACAGCTCTTTAATACCAGCGTAGAAGCCACGCAGGTTCCTTGCATCGGAAAGATTTTGGAGTTCTTTGGCTTTCTGTTGCCACCGTTTGTACTTGATTGCTCGTATTTCACTTTGACATTTCTGCTTGAGTTCTTGAAAGTGTGCTTTCTTTTCTGCACAGGACGGATCTTGAGCAAGGTATAGGTAAGCATCCCGCTTTGCATTGTTGATGGCTTGGATTTCTCCATGATTGTCATCAAACCAGTCACCTCTTTTCCGTGCACTAAAACCAACAACATTCTCAGCAGTTTCTTTGATGATGTTCTTTAATGTGGTCCATTCTTGTTCGACATCATCTGTGGTTGCTGGAGCTTTGTTAAGTTGTTCAGACAGTATGTCTTGGAAGTGTGAGCGAATGTTTTAGTTGTTCAGGTTGCTTATGTTGAATTTTCTGCGTGATGGGTTTGAAAAGTGGGATCGTGGCTTGCGATAGTTTGGTGCTCTCAAACCGCTGACTAAAAGTCCATGGTCAGTCCAGCACTCATCGATGTTTAGTGCTGCTTTTGTGATGAGAATGTCTTTCTTGTCACGCTGTCGAGTAATAACGTAGTCTATGCCAATGTTTGGAGCGTGGGTGCATCCATGTGGTCTTATAGCGGTTAGGCAAGCGGGGTATTGGAGATGAAGAGCTCGTGCTCAGCACATAGACCAAGAAGTAACAACCCATTTGCATTGCAATTTCCGACCCCTTGTTTACCCATGACGTCTCTCCAAAAACGGTTGTCCCTTCCCACTCTGGCATTGAAATCACCAAGTAAAATTAATTTATCTTGAATGGGTATCTTAGAGAGAGTACTGTTCAGTTGGTGGTAGAACTGATTCTTTGTGTCTTCATCACTGTCTAAAGTAGGAGCATATGCGAAGGTGATGAAACTGTCTGAACCAATGGATACTCTAAGAGTCATCAGTCTTTCATTAATTGAGACAGTTGTAAGTCGAAGATCCTTCACTATTTTCGTTTTTACGGCAAATCCTGCACCACGGGTGCGTGGTTCTCCTGCATCCTTTCCCTTCCAGAAGATGGTGTACCCTGAACGTACCTCACTAATGTGTCCCTCACCTGAGAGTCTTGTCTCACTCAAGGCAGCTATGGGTATATATAGCCGGGCTACTTCTTGGGTGATAAGAGCGGTTCTTCTCACTGGCCTGTAGTTGTTCACGTCCAGGAGGGTCCTGACATTCCATGTCCCTATTGTCATAATCATTTCATTCTTCTTTTGTTTACGTCCGCAGTATAAGGAGTGACCTAGTGGGTGCGGATTCCCAGCCCGGTTCAAGTGTGACTTCCGATGTTTAGCCCACATTTTCTAGGGCCTTCCCCATTCAGGGTGGGCAGCGGTCATCCTAAATAGGCCTGCCCAGTCGCAGATGCAGGACCGGATTCCCGAGTAGTCACACGGGTTCTCAGGAAGGCGACCATCACACACCTGCCGCCAATGTGCAGGTCCAGACTAGTAGCTTCCAGCCTCACTCGGAGTCTGCTACCGTCGTCCTTATCCCATCGCCATTGGTCTTTAGAGAAAATGACGGGAGAAATTGCCATTTGCGTGAATTTGTTTATGGTGGATTACAGCTTGCGAGGAAGTGACCCACACACTAGGATTCTGGAACAATTCATCACGGCACATATGCATGTGACATGTGACTTCAGGTACCAGAACTGCAACGAACTGCCGCGAGCTCAATGATGGCTGAGCGGCGCCTTTACAGCCAGTTCGTCAGGCATGATCTCTTCCGCCTCCACGATCGTTGAGAACCTGGGATATAAGATTATTCTTCCGCTCGCTTCGCTGTTGGGTAGAAGGGTAGATAATAGATACTAAGAGAGGAAAGTGAAAGACACCCTTGGGCCTCGGAAACCTAATACCGTTGGGGTCGAAGAAACCAAGAGTTGGCCAAGGGAGGCCGGATAGGAAAGGAAACCGGAGAAGCCTGACACAAGTAAGTGGAAGCAATGCCAGGCTTAGCTAAGGGCCCGTGTGGTTGCCACCCACATACTCCCAAGACGGGAGCCCCCTGCGTACCTCCCAGATCTAAACCCTACAGAGCATGTCTGGGATACTGTTGGCAGACATGTTTGACAGCGAACTCACCCTCCCCGAACAGTGCAAGAAATGAAAACCGCTTTGAGAGAGTAGTGGGACAATATCCCCCAAGGACTCCACAACACATTGGCAGCCAGCGTGAATAACAGATGCAAAATGGGCATTAATACCCAAGGAGGGCATATTCCTTAATGAGAGTTCGATATCTACCTTTATGTTAGGTGTCCGGCCTGTGTCAAACATGAATTTTATTAGTGTTCCGATTCTAAAATCCCATGCGGTGAAATCTGTACCATTTTCGTATTACTAATGTACTGTGTTTCATGTTGTCAATGCCTGTGGTATTGCTATTGACCAATCTCTCTGTTCCTTAGTAGCTGTCAAACAGTGTGTTAAATCCCACAGTTTACTATTTTGAAATGTTAATACTTATGTCCCATATTTAACTGACTGCATTTGAAGATCACCCCCTTTCCTACGTGAAATCTAACTTTCCAGTTCTCTCAGATTTATAAATTCCAAAGAATAAATATAACCTCCAGTTACCATGAACCTAATAAATGCTGCACTGATGATTAACCATCCATCAAATATCATAGTCCATTACTTTCACACAGCCAACCTTAACCTACGAATGACAACAAAGATTACTGCTATAGCGCATTTCATCACGTATATTCTCCTTGTAAATATTCCACACATTCGCCTCTTTTCCCCTATCTATTCTTTGAATATTTCAGTTCAATTCAAATTCGGCAGTAAACCTTATATAAGCTTGGACTGGCGGGGCAGAAAAGTATTAGGCCAGTCATTCACTTACATAAAGGCAAGACTGTCGTTGGACATTATTAATTTTTTATTTCTTGTTCAGCAGTATTAGCACGCCCCAGCGCTCTACGGCAGCCGGTACATCGTCTTCCTGCTGTCACTACACACGCAATCCATCCTGAGTACTTTTATCTTCCCTAGCGCTTCCTCATACTGCATGGTGTCGTTACAAAAGCTCTGACTGAAACATTTCCATGGCAAATTAGCAGAAGATAAATCATCTTGCTTATGACTGCGTCTGGCCGCTCAGCGATATATTTCACCAGCTGAAATATGCTTCTGTCGGAGCACAATAAAAGATGAATATGCTCCTCGTTAAAGAACTGTGGCAGAAAAGTGGGTATCAGCTGCCTCAATACCCTTTCCACTTTCCCATGAAAATTGGACATGTGGACATATTCGTGCTCTTTCAACACATTTCCCCTTGTCTCTCATTGTAGTGAAGCCTTCAGACTCACCATCTCCCTCTCACTGCCGCTGTCTATATACGTCTCTCTGCCACTGTCTCCTTTTTGGCACTTTCTCATGTCTTTCTCTTCCACTGTCACTCTGTTCATTCCTTTCTCTCGCTCTTCGTTACAATTGTCTCCTTTTCTCACATTTACACTGCCTCTCTGTCCCACTTTCATTGTCTCTATCCCTTTGTTTTCCTCTCCCATTGCCACCGTCTCGTTCTCTGTCGCGACATTCTGCGGTCTTTGTCTTCAACCTCCATTCTCTTCTTTCCGCACACGTCCTTGGGAACGGTTTGCTCGGGGTTCGATCCCTAGACCGGGTTAATCCAGCACTTGGATATAGGGATGTGAGGGAAAGTGGACAGATTTTTTTCGCGTTAAAGTTCACTCGTCGGGAGTGGGGGATCCAAACCTCCTAAGCCTATGTATGGTCTCCACTCATCTGTTTCTCATTTCCACTATCTCTTTTCTCTTTGACTGCCACTGCTATTGTCTTGATCCATCTTTCTTTCTCTTTCACTGCACTCTTTCTCTCTTACCATCACTGTCTCGACTCCCCTTCTCTCCCTCTGGTTCTCTTTCTACCGTCTCTTTCGGCACAAAAAAGCGCGAATATTTCCGCATACCAAAATTTTTGGTCAGGAAGGCGGAATAAGGATTAAAGCAACTCGACATTTAGAAATTTGCGGTAAGTTTCTGTGAGTCCAAACTGTTAAGGTTATCGGTCCCTAGGCTTACATACTACATTTTTTTAAAACTCTTCGTTCTTGATCTTTATATTATACATATACAACCCACCACCTCACACACTATTTAATCTAACTTAAACTACCTTACGCTAAGGACAACCCACACAATCATGCCCTAGGTGGGGACTCGAACCTCCGACGGGGAGAGCCTCGTGAACCGTGGCAAGGCGCCTGAGACCGCGCAGGTACCCCGCGCGACGAGGCAGATGGTTCCCCACTCTTCTGTCAGAGTCTTTTAAAGACAAACATATTCGCCTTTTTGGTGCTCTTAAAGGAACATTTTTCAGCTGGTTCCCTTCTTTTCCGTATTACAATAGGATTTGCTGCTTATATAAAATGAGTTCTGCAAATCAGTATAGTTTTGACACTTTATTTCTATACTTCGACATATTTACGTACTTTGAGATATGTGAATAACAAAACAAGAAGTTCATACAATATAATGTTAAAACAAAATCGTCTCCCAGCCAACACAAATTCACTTTACACTACTTTACATAAAGATGCACAGCGTTGTTAGGCTACACCTGCAGTTTATCAAAAGATAGCGTTTGCTTTGTAACGACAAAGAATTTCATGTGACAAAGTAATTTTTGCAAGGTAATTTCGCCAGCAGGTGGCAGCATCGAATAATTTCTAGGTCAAGGCAAATGCCCATTGTACAGAGACAGCGTCTCATAAAGTTTTATTGGTGAAAATATGGAAACTAAAAACAAAGTTTGTTGACGGCAGAACTTTTGCGATGATCCCAGAACCCTTGCCATGTGTTCATTACAGCATTTAAAACTATATTTATGCCTCAGACAGGATATTATTTTCACACTTCACGTGAATAAGTACAATAACTTAGAATCTCTGGATCTCGGTAACGAATACCTATATGGAAAAAGTTTCAGGGTTCCCAGAGAACCCCATCTTAAGAACACACGATAAAAATTTTGACGATTTGCCGTGAACAGAAACTATTAGAGTGATCGTCAGTACAATTGGTACTTCTGGTACCAAAAAGTCATGGTTTTTCGGGCTTTTCTCAGGAACTGTCCATGAACAACAAGCGATTTAGTCAGCCACCTAAGGTCCACCCTAGACCAGATCTAATGCAACCGATTTTCTCAATTTGTCTGGGCTGGAGAAAGCGTGTGTTGTTTAAATTTTGAACCTGTACTGTAGGACGGCTGCAGTGTGCGTGTTATTTCGATAGGTATCTAAATGGTCTCCAGGCTAAGGGCTATCGGAAACACCCGACCCCTTATCTCTGTGATCAATCGAACCCGATATATCACCCTCCCCTCCCCCCCCCCCCCCCCCCCCTCGCGAAAAATCAATTTTCGCGCGTGGCTTTTTGGAACATATTGGTACATTTTTTATAAGTGCATTATCTGAAAAGTACCTTGAGCAGTTAAACAGAGAACCGACTCGTGGCGATAAAATACTAGACCTTCTGGTGACAAACAGACCCGAACTATCTGAAACAGTTAACGCAGAACGGGGAATCAGCGATCATAAAGCGGTTACTGCATCGATCATTTCAGCCGTAAATAGAAATATTAAAAAAGGTAGGATGATTTTTTTTGTTTAGCAAAAGTGACAAAAGCAGATTTCAGAGTACTTGACGGCTAAACACAAAAGTACAGATAGTGTTGAGGATCAGTGGACAAAGTTCAGAACCATCGTACAGCAGGCATTAGATGAGTACGTGCCAAGCAAGATCGTAAGAGATGGAAAAGAGCCACCGTGATACAACACCCGAGTTAGAAAACTGCTGCGGAAGCAAAGGGAACTTCGCAGCAAACATAAACATAGCCAAAGCCTTGCGGACAACAAAGATTACACGAAGTGTAATGTAGTGTTAGGAGGGCTCTGCGAGAGGCGTTCAATGAATTCGAAAGTAAAGTTCTGTGTACTGACTTGGCAGAAAATCCTAAGAAATTTTGGTCTTATGTCAAAGCGGTAGGTGGATCAAAACAAAATGTCCAGACACTCTGTGACCAAAATGGTACTGAAACAGAGGATGACAGACTGAAGGCCGAAATACTAAATGTCTTAATCCAAAACGGTTTCACAGAGGAAGACTGCACTGTAGTTCCTTCTCTAGATTGTCGCACAGCCGGCCGCGGTGGTCGTGCGGTTCTAGCGCTGCAGTCCGGAACCGCGGGACTGCTACGGTCGCAGGTTCCTGCCTTGGGCATGGATGTGTGTGATGCCCTTAGGTTAGGTAGGTTTAAGTAGTTCTAAGTTCTAGGGGACTGATGACCTAAGATGTTAAGTCCCATAGTGCTCAGAGCCATTTTAGATTGTCGCACAGATGACAAAATGGTAGATATCGAAATAAACGACAGAGGCATAGAGAAACAATTAAAATCGCTCAAAAGACGAAAGGTCGCTGGACCTGATGGGATTCCACTTCGATTTTACACAGAGTACGCGAAGGAACTTGCCCCCCTTCTTGCAGCGGTGTACCGTAGGTCTCTAGAAGAGCGTAGCGTTCCAAAGGATTGGAAAAGGGCACAGGTCATCCCCGTTTTCAAGAAGGGACGTCGAACAGATGTGCAGGACTATAGACCTATATCTCTAACGTCGATCAGTTGTAGAATTTTGGAACACGTATTATGTTCGAGTATAATGACTTTTCTGGAGACTAGAAATCTACTCTGCAGGAATCAGCATGGGTTTCGAAAAAGACGATCGTGTGAAACCCAGCTCGCGCTATTCGTCCACGAGACTCAGAGGGCCATAGACACGGGTTCCCAGGTAGATGCCTTGTTTCTTCCGCAAGACGTTCGATACGGATCCTCAGTCGTTTAATGAACAAAGTAAGAGACGTTACGGCTAATAATGGAAGCAAGGCTAAAGAAAAATAAAGACACTTTCATAGGATTTGTCGACCTGGAAAAAGCGTTCGACAATATAAAATGGTGCAAGCTATTCGAGATTCTGAAAAAAGTAGGGGTAAGCTATAGGGAGAGACGGGTCATATACAATATGTACAACAACCAAGAGGGAATAATAAGAGTGGACGATCAAGAACGAAGTGCTCGTATTACGAAGGGTGTAAGACAAGACTGTAGCCTTTCGCCCCTACTCTTCAATCTGTACATCGAGGAAGCAATGATGGAAATAAAAGAAAGGTTCAGGAGTGGAATTAAAATACAAGGTGAAAGGATATCAATGATACGATTCGCTGATGACATTGCTATCCTGAGTGAAAGTAAAGAAGAATTAAATGATCTGCTGAACGGAATGAACAGTCTAATGAGTACACAGTATGGTTTGAGAGTAAATCGGAGAAAGACGAAGGTAATGAGAAGTAGTAGAAATGAGAACAGCGAGAAACAGCATCAGGATTGATGGTCACGAAGCCAATGAAGTTAAGGAATTCTGCTACCTAGGCAGTAAAATAACCAATGACGGACGGAGCAAGGAGGACATCAAAAGCAGGCTCGCTATGGCAAAAAAGGCATTTCTGGCCAACAGAAGTCTACTAATATCAAATACCGGCCTTAATTTGAGGAAGAAATTTCTGAGGATGTGCGTCTGGAGTACAGCATTGTATGGTAGTGAAACATGGACTGTGGGAAAACCGGAACAGAAGAGAATCGAAGCATTTGAGATGTGGTGCTATAGACGAATGTTGAAAATTAGGTGGACTGATAAGGTAAGGAATGAGGAGGTTCTACGCAGAATCGGAGAGGAAACGAATATGTGGAAAACACTGATAAGGAGAAGGGACATGATGATAGGACATCTGCTAAGACATGAGGGAATGACTTCCATGGTACTAGAGGGAGCTGTAGAGAGCAAAAACTGTAGAGGAAGACAGAGATTGGAATACGTCAAGCAAATAATTGAGGACGTAGGGTGCAAGTGCTACTCCGAGATGAAGAGGTTAGCACAGGAAAGGAATTCGTGGCGGGCCGCATCAAACCAGTCAGTTGACTGATGACAAAAAAAAAGAATATGGACAGTCCCACCATTTGTGTGATTGGATTGAAGAGCTTCTCGATAACAGAACGCAGCAGGTCATTCTCAGTGGAGAGAAGTCTTCTGGAGTAAGAGTGATTTCAGGTGTGCCGCAGGGGAGTGTCGTAGGACCGTTGCTATTCACAATATACATAAATGACCTTGTGGATAACATCGGAAGTTCACTGAGGATTTTTGGGGATGATGCTGTAGTTAATCGAGAGGTTGTAACAGTGGAAAATTGTACTGAAATTCAGGAGGATCTGCAACGAATTGACGCATGGTGCAGGGAATGGCAATTAAATCTAAATGTAGACAAGTGTAATGTGCTGCGAATACATAGAAAGAAAGATCCTTTATCATTTCGCTACAATATAGCAGGTCAGCAACTGGAAGCAGTTAATTCCACAAATTATCTGGGAGTAGACATTAAGAGTGATTTAAAATGGAATGACCATATAAAATTAATCGTCGGTAAAGTAGATGCCAGACTGAGATTTATTGGAAGAATCCTAAGGAAATGCAGTCCGAAAACGAAGTAGGTTACAGACACTTGTTCGCCCACTGCTTGAATACTGCTCACCGGTGTGGGATCCGTACCAGATAGGGTTGATAGAAGAGAGAGGGAAGATCCAACGGAGAGCAGCGCGCTTCGTTACAGAATCATTTAGTAATCGCGAAAGCGTTACGGAGATGATAGATAAACTCCAGTGGAGTTTGCAGGAGAGACGCTCAGTATCTCGGTACGGGCTTTTGTTGAGGTTTCGAGAACATACCTTCACCGGAGACTCAAGCAGTATATTGCTCCCTCCTACGTACATCTCGCAAAGAGACCATGAGGATAAAATCAGAGAGATTAGAGCCCACACAGAGGCATACCGACAATCCTTCTTTCCACGAACAATACGAGACTGGAATAGAAGGGAGAACCGATAGAGGTACTCAAAGTACCCTCCGCCACACACCGTCAGGTGACTTGCGGAGTATGGATGTAGATGTAGATACGGTGCACGGATGGATACAGACTTTTATCTCGATATTTATAGGAAGAGAAAAATAGACATCTTCTAGACCTAGTTTCCTATCCCAGACTGTTTCATTTTAGCGTTTATCTGTTTCCGATGAAGATTTGCATAATAATTTGGATCGCACTCTGTGAATTGGCTTGTTTACGCAAGGATAGCCGGTAGGCGTCTAAACCCGCCAGGGTAGCCGAGAGCGCTAACGCGATGCTTCCTGGACTAAGGAGGCTCGCCGGCCCCAGATCGAATCCGCCCGGCGGACTAACGACGAGGGCCGGTGTGCCGGACAGCTTGGATGTGGTTTTTAGGCGGTTTTCCACATCCTGCTAGGTGAATACCGTGCTGGTCCCCACGTTCCGCCTCAGTTATGCGGGTCACAGACATTTGCAACACGCTCGCACTGTTTGACGATTTACACTGGACGCAGACCGTTGGGGTACACTGATTCCGTCCCAGGTGGAATGGGGTGGCGACAGGAAGGGCATCCGCCCAGCCCTTAAAACTAACACGCCAAATCCGGTTAACCATAACAGCAGACCCCGCAAAGTCGGGGTTAATGCTTGGAAAGAGAGAGAGCCAGTAGGCGTGCTAAGCAGGAAGGACAAACTCCACAATCAAGCCGTTGCTGCATTATCAGTCTGGCCCACGATGCCGTTCGTACAACACGTGGAAACTTCCCGGAAGTGTGATGTGGCATTTCCGTCAGCGTTCGATAAAACATCGGCGCGCAGCCCGTTTCGAATAATTGCGTCATCACTGGTGCTGTTCGGCACAGAACTGCTGTGCGAAAGGTCACAGCTTTGTCGGGCTGGCGATGAAGTTCGACAGCAATGCTGACAGATCTCAGTTTTCAGACAAGAGAAGAAAGACTCCTCGAGCACGTAAGAGATTCCAAGAAGCGATTTTCAGCCCGTATTCCTATATATATATTGCGAGGAAAACTATGGAAACGGTCATTCACTGTACTTCGCGCAGCAATACCTGCTGTGGCACACCATCGCGACAAAAAGTGAAATATTTTTGGAAGAACTTCGGTATGTGAAAGATTATACGTAACGTATTCGCCATTCCGTTTCATACACGCGATATGCTGCTGTTGAAATTG
This sequence comes from Schistocerca americana, assembly GCF_021461395.2. Lineage (NCBI taxonomy): Eukaryota > Metazoa > Arthropoda > Insecta > Orthoptera > Acrididae > Schistocerca > Schistocerca americana. Next base: position 105,436,791 of record NC_060119.1, read on the forward strand.
GTACAAGCTGTTTATAATTATGTTAAGTCATCTCTGTGATCTTCGTCATAGTCAAGTAGTCCTCTGCAGAAAATACATAATCTGCCACGTATACATGTTTTTTCTGTAAATATTTTGTGTGACGAAGGTGTGGCAGAAAGAACTTCTTACTGGTACGTCAGACATTTATTATACAATAAATCAGTACTACATACTACAGTTTGTAGACATACGTAGTAATAAACCAGTAAACCCCCGATTGTTCAAAGAATAGAACTCCCGTGTGTAAAACGGCTTTAAACGTCTGAATATGTGTCGTACAGTGACATAATTGTACATATACATTCAGTGATATTTGTGGAGCATGTCTGCAATGTGTGCTGCGACTGCAGATAGTAGTAAAGAAACAATAAACTAGAGCGTCGCACTTGTTGTTAAAGTTTTGCCGCACGCCATTTTAAGCAGAAGGTAGTTTTTCACTCATCATATGCCTGTGAAGTCATATCTCCTAAACTATGTCTCGTACAGCGATATAATTTTGCATGTGCATTCACTGCTATATGTGGCTACTGTCTGCGGACTGTGTTGGTGGTAGTCGATAGTAAAAAAAAAATAATAAATTTAAATTCATCCGATGCTGAAGTTTTGCAGCATGAAACACAAAAATGTAGTAAGAGAGAAACTTTTTTCCTTTCATCGTTCCGTGGAGGGTACCAGCGAGATGTAAGCTTCATAAAGATTTAAAATTGTGCGTAATTTTTATCGGTAGCCGCTAAGTGCTCTCATTCTCAAATACTGGATGAATAAAGCCCGTCAATTAAGCTGCGTCAAGGCAAACACACAGTTCCAAATTATAATACTTGTCTTACAGGGATAAACTTTTAACGTAAGATTGTACCGCTTAATGAGTAGAATATGACGCCATTTAAAATTTTTGATCTCGGTTAATAATTAAGGGAATTGTTAAAAAATAAATTTTTGTTGCCCCTGGAAGCCATTACATAGGCAACATGCGATTGGACCCGGATTCAGAGATAGCCACTTAGTAATATACACTATGTGATCAAAAGTATCCGGACACCTCCAAAAACGTACGTTTCACATATTAGGTGCATTGTGCTACCATCTACTGCCAGGTACTCCATATCAGCGACCTCTGTAGTCATTAGACATCGTGAGAGATCAAAATGGGGCGCTCCGCGGAACTGACGCACTTCGAACTTGGTCAGGTGATTGGGTGTCACTTGTGTCATTCGTCTGTACGCGAGATTCCCACTCGTACGGCACAAACGTGTACAGGCCGACCTCGTATGTTCACTAACAGAGACCATCGACAGTTGAAGAGGATCGTAATGTGTTACCGGCAGTCATCTATCCAGACCATCACACAGGAATTCCAAACTGCATCAGGATCCATTGCAAGTACCAAGACAGGCGGGAGGTGAGGAAACTTGGATATCATGCACATAAGCCACACATCACGCCGGTAAATGCCAAACGACGCCTCGCTCGGTGTAAGGAGGGTAAACATTGGACGACTGAACAGTGGAAAAACGTTGTGTGGTGTGACGAGTCACGGTACACAATGTGGCGATCCGATGGCAGGATGTGGATACGGCAGTACCCGGCGAACGTCATCTGCCAGCGTGTGTAGTGCCAACAGTAAAATTCGTAGGCAGTGGTGTTATGGTATGGTCGTGTTTTTGATGGACGGGGTTTGCACTCCTTGTTGTATTGCGTGGCACTATCACAGCACAGCCCTACATTGATGTTTTAAGCACCTTTGCCGGCCGAAGTGGCCGTGCGGTTAAAGGCGCTGCAGTCTGGAACCGCAAGACCGCTACGGTCGCAGGTTCGAATCCTGCCTCGGGCATGGATGTTTGTGATGTCCTTAGGTTAGTTAGGTTTAACTAGTTCTAAGTTCTAGGGGACTAATGACCTCAGCAGTTGAGTTCCATAGTGCTCAGAGCCATTTTAAGCACCTTTGGGTTGTTTTGGAACGCCGACTTCGTGCCACGCCACACAGACCGACATCGATACCTCTCCTCAATGCAGCAGTCCGTGAAGAATGGGCTGCCATTCACCAAGAAATCTTCCAGCACCTGATTGAACGTATGCCTGCGAGAGTGGAAGCTGTCATCAAGGCTAAGTAAGGATGGGCCAACACCATATTGAATTCCAGCACTACCGATGGAGGGCGCCACGAACTTTTAAGTCATTTTCAGCCTGGTGTCCGGATACTTTTGATCAGATAGTGTACATAGCGAATTTAAGTTTGCTTTCGGTTAACACTGCATGGGGGCTTAATTAAATAAAATGCAAATATTTTTGGTAGCTGTAAGTCCGATTACGCTGTTTCGTAAACGGTTGGCCCTGACTAGTTTTTGTCCGCAATCTGACTGCATGGAACAACAACAAAGAATGAAATGAAAATTTTCGTTAATACCTACGAATCCAACAAAGCACAAGTGTAGCTGTTCTGTGTGTGGGAGTGTGACTCAACGTACACATCTGGCACGGTTCTTCTTCAACAAGACAAGAAATTTTAAATACCATTTATACTGAAGTAACTAAAAAATAGAAATACTATAACTGCGCAAGAAAACCAGAATTACACTCTAATACAAGAACACAAACCAGATGCTTTGTTGACTGAACCTGTAATGACACATTATTTAATACAATGAGATAATAAAAAGAAAAGGAAAAATTTTTTTTTTTCCTTTTACCTTCGTATATTGACGAAAAGCACTCAAATCATTACAATATATCTCCACACCGACTCGCTACTACCACATCTCAACAAGAACTCTTCACTGCGACATCTCAGCAAGCACACTACTACGAGTTCTCAACCAGCACTTTTCTCTAGCACATCTCAACAAGCACTCTACTACGAGTTCTCAACCAGCACTTTTCTCTAGCACATCTCAACAAGCGCTCTGCTACGAGTTCTCAGCCAGCACTGCCAGTGGAGGCGGCTGAATAATACTCTTTGGCGCAATCTCTGGCGCTGTGGCTCAGTGTAGCCACCTTTCAACACTAAAAACAAGGGAATGCAAAAAAGTAATATGAAGGACCTCGCTCCTAGATACCACGTAACCATACGATTACGCATGAAAATATATGAGAACAGCCACCAGAAAATGAGAATGAATTGCTGCAACGCGTTCAGCTTATGAAAACAAAAATCCTCTACATAGTGACTGTTCACAGAAATTCGTAAATTTCATGAGATTACCGACGTGGCATAGCCCGACAATCTGATGTTAAGCGACCGAAGCGGTCGGCGGTGCAGTGCGACTCCAGAGGAGCGACAACACGCGGCCGAGTGTAATAAAAGGACAGCGGCTGGTGGGCGGCGCTCGCCGCCAAGGCCGTCCTTGGTGTGCTACTGCTGCTGCCGCTCCTCGTACTGGCACTTGGTAGCAGTCACATCGCCGCGTCGTAGCGGGCGGGCTTAGCCGTGCCGTCACAGCTGTCCACTGTCACAAGGTACCTGTCTCAGAAATCCCCTCATCTCAGTAGAGTGGAGCAGAGTCGCCCAGCGACGCGTTGCTTGTTGGTATTCGCCTCTCGACACTGTTCTTGGGGTCTTCTTTCTCCGGATTTACGTCAACACAAGAGGGTGGCCGTGCCGAAGATGAACCTCCCATTACTAGCGGCGGAATGAAACGTAAGAGAAGACGCATGCGCCGGCAAGCAAGCATCTCTCATTGCGCAGGAGTGCGCATACTGTTGTGAAACGCAGCTGTGTGCCATTCCGGGACATCCCTGTTGTAGATAACACAGCCCCATTTGGACCATCACGGACGGCCTCACGTTGCTACAGTATGCCAGTACTCTCCTACTTTTACAGACTTGGTGCAGCTGCCCACCACGAAAGTAAAACGGCCGTGTTACATTTCCCGTTCTGTGTGCAGTTATAAGCTGGCACGACGGTACGTATCGGCGCAGAATAAGCTGCAGATTGAGCGTTTCAGTCCTGTCTTCTTGCGGTGTTCAATGCGAAGTACCCTTTCCGCTCGCTGTACCAATCCAAAGCTTGGCGTGTGGTGGACACAGGCAGCAAATGTCCAGGGAACTTGTTCGGGAAACAGATACTTGTATGTGCACTAGGGATGTAAACAAGTACACTGTCGCCGACACTTATGAATTTGGCGGCGGGGTAACAGAAAGAAAGTGCTGGGGTGAAGGATCGTCCACAGCAGTTCTCTCTACACCTTCAGGAAGACTTTTCGTTATTTATAGATATTGTTCCATAGTAACAGGCACCACTTCAGTCCTAATACTGCTTTGATTCAGATCTCCACAACAGTCTCTTCCTATATACATAGCTGCATCAGTCGATCGTGGTTACCGAGTCAAGCCACAGTTTCCCTCTGCATCTTGGGAAGGGCGGTGCCGAGCAGTGGCCACAGACATTTTGCAGGGCTGCTATCCGATGATATTATTATTATTATTATTATTATTATTGTCACAGGTGATGGCAGCTGTTTAGGACTTACGTCCTTGTCAGCCTGGAGTAGTGTTATTCTGTTGGGACACCATTTATTTTTAACTTGGGAATACCTCTTTGTTTCGTTGTCTTGGCCCAAGCCATTTTATTTGTTACCTAACTCTGCATGGTGGACACCCACATCTCCATGTCCGCCTTACGACTACGGGAAACCACCAAAACCCCAGTCGGGATGTAATCTTGGTTGCTTGAACTTTTATTTGCTTTGAAGTACTTCGCTGGTCCTTGGTTAGAAGTTCTATCGTATCAAGTTGCCTGGTTGACTTATATATGCTTGGGTTCTCTATTTGTACTTGTGGGGAGATAATGCCATTCGTATGTCAAGTTCAATTTCATTGTCCTAGATGTGACTGGGGTAGTTCTGGGGTAATGGTGTGATTATTTTTTTACCTGTATTTTGGATGTCGTCAGCTGCGATGTTGCACTTCACTATCCCATTTTTGGCACGATGGACTTTGAGGTACTGGGATCGGGTGTTGTGCACTTCACTTCAGTGAATTCTTCTTGTTCTCACCTCATCGATTATATACTTGTTATTATGGAATGTCATTTGTATTCCGAAGGCTATGAGGTCGGGACGGTAAGGGTACTTGAACTGGGTTATGCTGAATTCGTAAATCGGGCTACATATTAGGTCTTTCATTACACCTTCGTTACTAGGTCCGTTCAGTCCATATTTTCCAGTTTCGGACGCGATTTTTCCAATTATTGGGCGTGTGTTGGTGAATTCATGTACGGTATTACTGGTTGTGTTATGGTGTGGTGGAGTTGGTGGAGTTTGCCCGCGACGCTTAGGTTTCGTCGGTCAATTGCTGCTATTCTTGCTTATTCGGCTTTTGATGATGTCCATAGGCAGGCGCCGTATTCTAGCAGTGGCCTTACAAATGATCTGTATGTGTGGGTCACTGATACTGGATTGGCACCGCCGAATTTCGAACGGATCATTTTTAAACTTATTCTCTGCTTGGCCTTGCTGCTGATGATCGCATCTGAGTGATGTTTCCTTGCAGTAACACTTTTCTTTGATGCTGTTACGGAAAGGTTTCGGTGTCTGAACATTAGCAGTTGGCCTCTCATCGGATTCGGTTTAATAAGCCACTTGGTCATCGATTGCTCTAGGTTGGGGATGTATGTCGAAGCGAAGTTTCTCACGTCTTCAACCGACGGGGCCGTGCACCAGTAGGCGGCGTCGTTCTCCCTGGCGGGGCGCGGGATGTCCGCCGTGTAGAGGTTGTAAAGCGTGACGGAGTGGACCACGTCTTGCGCCGCTCCTGCAGCAGGGCTGAATTCGCTGGAAACTTCCCCACCTACTGATACTGTTGCCGACCTATTGGTCATGATTGAGTTGATGAGGCGTACATAGTGTGGAGGTAAGTTTTGTTTCGCCAGTTTGTATGCTAAGCCGGAGTGTCATACTTTGTCGACCGCTCGTTCGACAGAATCCTTCTTTTCGGTGATTTGGTTGTGGTGCTGATGAGTTTGATGATGGGATCAATCGCTGAATGTTATTGCCTAAAACCTGCCTGTGTCTGTGGAAAAAGTTTTAATTCGTTTATAAATTTATGGATTCTGACGTTTAATATGGTCTCGAAGATCTTGCTTATGACAGGGAGTAAGGATATATGGCGGTATGAATTAGATTGGTTTATTGGTTTTCCCGGTTTGTGGGGCATTATTATGGTTGTCTCTTTCCACTATTTGGCACTGTTCCGTACTGCATTAAACAAATTGCTTAGTGCCGGTGAAAGGGTGTGCGAGGATGTTGCGGTTAGCAATTTCTTTGTTATTTTGTCATTGCCGGGTGCAGAGTTCTTTTTGTCGGTTGCTAGTGTTTGTGCAATTTCTTTCTCTATGATGGGTTGAAGCAGTGAAGTGTGTGGGCTGAGTGTGTATTGAGGGCGCTCTTCTGTTCTTCTTCGACTTTCTTTCGTTTTCGCCGAAGAGTGGGTCCTTTGGGTGGCTGTGTATTTCCTTCAGAACGTCGCTGAATACCAGCGCATTTTGGTCGTCGCCTGCAGTAATGCCGTACGTGGAGATGACTGCGGCGCTCGTCGAGTTAACATCGAGGACACCTGTTCTTTGTTCCGATGTTTTCCAGAATTTGGCTGGTTCTATGGAGTTGATTTGTCGTATTGTCTTTGCCAGCTTCTGCTCTCCGTCGATTAAGGTTCTGTGTGACGGGGGTATTGAGTCTGTTCCACTCGGTTTTTAGGCGTGGGTCGCCCGTTCTGTTGAACTGTCTTGGGAGCTGTCTCTTAAGCTTTGTGGATGTTACGATGCTTTGTGGGACGGCTCGTGTTCTGTCTCTAATTGTTCTTCCGGGCAATGAGCGGCTTGAGTAAGGACCGCTGCGGCCCGTCTGGGGCGCGGAAACACACAAAGCTACGCCCACCTGCTGCGCTTTTTTTATAGCATCACCAGCCCTAGCAGCCGCGCAGGTTCTTAAATTTTGCTATCTGTTGCAACAGTTTCTGATTTTACAGCTGTGGTATAGAGTGTGTTCCAAGAGGAATGGTCAGTGTTTAAGGGCACGACACGAACGATCATTCGAAGAAAAAATTGTAGTAAATGTGGGCTATAAAATATCCACCCTAAGAGCTATGAACACTTGGTTTTTCTACGCTAATGTAAAACATATCTACCACAGAGCAAGTAATCATGGTTCTTAAGGCACGCATTTTAGAGCCCATGTTGGCTAAACTTTATTGCTTTGAGTGATGATTACTGTCATATCCCTGAATATTGACCACTCCTCCTAGGACATCGTTCGTATGGTTGTAAACAATATATCGCTTGACTAGGAAGTTGGGCGCACCCACCAGTATGTTAGTAGCAACGTTGGACTTTCCGCAGACGAGTCGATTATCTGTAATGAGGTACTACCTGAAGAGAGCTGCTCAAATGTTCAGAAACATCTTGGTAAAGTTTCCAAACTGGTGCAAAAAATGGGCAACTAGCTTCAGAGGTTCGTAAATGTAAATATATGCAATTCGCAAAACGAAAAATATGATTATGGTCAACTCCTACAAATACCTGGGTCTAACACTTTGTATGGATATGGGACGCTCTTATTGGTTTATTCGTAGGTAAAGCACGTGACAGACTACGATTTATTGGTAAAATAATAGCGGAATGGAACCAGTCTACAAAGTAAATTGCTTACAAATCTCTCTTGCGATCCATCCTGGAATACTGCTCGTTTGTCGGACCCGTAGCAAATAGAACTAAAAGCGGATATTGAACATATACAAACAAGGGCAGCACGAACTGTCAAAAGTCTGTGTGACACAAGGGAGAGTGTCCGGAGCTGCTGAAAGTCCTCAACTGGCAAACCCTGAAGATGGCCACAAACTGTCCCATTACAGCCTACTTAGTAAGTTTCTGGAACGAACTTTAAGTAACGACAGTCCCTACACACCGGTTCCACAGGTATTGCGGGGACAAGTTTAAACTAATTCCAGTGCGCACAGAGGCGTTTTAACAATAATTTTTCCAGCGCTCCATAGGCGAACTGTGGGACATGTCTTCTACGATGCATTTCACAGTGGTTTGCAGAGTAAATGTATCGTTACATTTGCGTCACGCTTTGTAAGTGTTACATTGTGATACGACGACTTGTCTCAAGAAGACCCAGCACTGAGCTTACTTGTCGAAGCGTTTTCTGACTGGTTCGATGCGGCCCGCTACGAATTCCTCTCCTGTGCCACCCCCTTCATCTCAGAGTAGCACTTGCAACCTACCTCTTCAATTATTATTCCAGTTTGTGTCTTCCTCTATTGTTTTTACTCCAACAGCTCCCTCTCGTATTATAAAAGTCATTCCCTGCTGTCTTAACAGCTGTCCTACCCCTCTGTTCCTCCTCCTTGTCAGCGTTTCCCATATATTCCTGTCCTCTTGGAGTCTGCCCAGAAACTCCTCATTCTTTACCATATCAGCCCACCTCATTTGCAGCGTTCGTCTGTAGCACCACAAGTCAACTGATCCGATTCTCTTCTGTTCCGCAAGGTTTGTTCTCAATAGAACGCGCCACTCGACGTTCAGCGTTCCTCTATAGCAATTTGTACTTGGTGCAAGTGAACACCACCTAGAAGCTTAAAGGAAAGACTGTACATCTTGCGTTGCATGAGCATAGTTTTGTCGAACATTACCAAACTCCGTAAAAGTTATCCGGTTAAATGGCGTTTTGTCCTTTGACATGCATACTTGTGCATCTGGATTGGATTAAAGACAATTCCGGATTTCGAAGTACTCGTGAGGTTCCCTTCCAGTGCAGGAGGTAGCTTCAGAGGTGGTGGTCCAGATTGCTGTACACACCGGTACCTTTAATACCCAGTTGCACGTCCTCTTGCATCGATACATGGCTGTATTCGTTGTGACATACTATCCACAAGTTCATCAAGGCACTGTTGGTCCAGATTGTCCCACTCCTCAACGGCGATTTGGCTTACAGCCCTCAGAGTGGTTCGTGGGTCACGTCGCCCATAAACAGCATTTTTCGATCTATCTCAGGCATGTGCGATAGGGTTCATGTCTGGAGAACATGCTGGCCACTCTAGTCGAGCGATGTCGTTATCCTGAAGGAAGTCATTCACAAGATGTGCACGGTGGGGGTGCGAATTGTCGTCCATGAAGACGAATGCCTCGCCAATATGTAGCCGATATGGTTGCACTATCGGTCGGAGGATGGCATTCACGTATCGTACAGCCGTGCCGTTACGGCGCCTGCCATGACCACCAGTGGCGTACGTCAGCCCCACATAATGCCACCCCACAACAGCAGGGAACATCCACCTCGCTGCACTCGCTGGACAGTGTGTCTAAGGCGTTCAGCCTGACCAGGTTGCCTCCAAAGACGTCTCCGACGATTGTCTGGTTGAAGGCATATGCGACACTCATCTTTGAACGGAACGTGATACCAATCCTGAGCGGTCCATACGGCATGTTGTTGGGCCCCTCTAATCACGCTGCATGGTGTAGTGGTTGCAAATATGGACCTCGCCCTGGACGTCGGGAGAGTAGTTTCGCATCGTGCAGCCTACTGCGCGCAGTTTGAGTCGTAACACGACGTCTTGTGTCTGCACGAAAACCATTATTCAACATGGTGGCGTTGCTGTCAGGGTTCCTCCGAGCCATAATCCGTAGGTAGTGGTTATCCACTGCACTACTAGCGCTTGGGCGGCCTGTGTGAGGCATGTCATCGACAGTTCCTGTCTCTCTGTATCTCGTCCATGTCCGAACATCATCACTTTCGTTCACTCCGAGAGACCTGGACACTTCCCTTGTTGAGAGCCCTTCCTGGCACAAAGTAACAATGCGGACGTGATCGAACCGCGGAATTGACCGTTTAGGTATGGTTGAACTACAGACAACACGAGCCGTGTACCTCCTTCCTGGTGGAATGACTGGAACTGATCGGCTGTCGGACCCCCTCCGTCTAATAGGCGCTGCTCATGCATGGTTGTTTACATCTTTGGGCGAGTTTAGTGACATCTCTGAACAGTCAAAGGGACTGTGCCTGTGATACAATATCCACAGCCAACGTCTATCTTCAGAAGTTCTGGGAACTGGGGTGATGCAAAACATTTTTCATGTGTGTACAAGTAAACTCGGCTTGGAAATAAACGCTAAGGAGGCAGGAATGAGTGTGGTATGGACAGAAATTCAAATGGTTCAAATGGCTCTGAGCACTATGGGACTTAACATCTGAGGTCATCAGTCCCCCAGAACTTAGAACTACTTAAACCTAACTAACCTAAAGACATCACTTACATCCATGCCCGAGGCAGGATTCGAACCTGCGACCGTAGCGGTCGCGCGGTTCCAGACTGTAGCGCCCAGAACTGCTCGGCCACACCGGTCAGCTTGCACAGAGACCAATTTAGGGGCTGATTTGACTACTGTGGGAAACCTTAAATATCTGGACAGCTGGATTAACAAAAACGAGTTAAAACTGGAGATAAAATATCTAATTTTAGCCAGATGCATATTCTGCATGAAACACGCAATGAGATCACGCATGCTCTCCAGCAAAAGCAAACTCAAGGTATGTAATGCAATAATGTATCCAGTGACACATTGACGTTTAGTGCATAAGAAGCGTACGCGCGGATACTATTAGTATTTGAAAGAAAACTCATGAGGAAGGCGTTTGGCCCAGTGCGACAGGAGAATGTCGGATGAAGGAGGAACCAGGAACTGCACGAACTGATGCGGTGACTAAACACTGTCTAGAAAATAAAGGCAAAAAGACGTGGACGGGAAGGATGTGTGGCTCGAATAGTTGAACGCTGTAGAGGCAAAGCTGTGATGGGACGATCTGAAGAAACGCGTCCGCTAGGCAGACCCATGAAGCAAGAGGTAGATGAAATCGTGACGAACGTACAACAGCTCGCAGAGCAATCGGACTGGATGAAAGCAACTGACGAGCGCAGATTGTGAAGTTGGCACATGATCTACAATCTTGTAAAAGCTTGTGTTGGTCAGTCAGAGAGATGCTATGGCGGGGCTATGTACACCGCTGATAGTTCACTCCCGGCCTCCAGCTAACTGCAAGCAACTTCCACCGAGAGTCTCCACAAGAACAACACTGGAATACAGTTTAAAGTCGATAATAATAGAGTCACGCAAAAATACCGCACTCAAGGGTCCACTAAAACGAATACTGTTTACTTTTTTCAATGAAAACCTTCCAAGTCTCTCTCGTTTACGGAACAGCACTGTCCAGCTGGGTACTTCGTTCCGTAACGTAAGGTGACATGTCAGCCTACTGAGCAGTGGTTGCAGACTCCCTAAACGGCAACTGTCGCCGAGAAAACCATATAATGACTCAAGCCGAAAAACCACGCCCAAGCAGGGGAACGCTCTTTCTGATTCTCTCATTTTTCCGTACTGCAAAAAAAAATAAAATAAAATAATAACAATAATAAATTGATCACGAAGGCTCACCTTCTCTCAAATTGTGAAATACTAAAACACCTTGTCTGCCCCAGAGGGCACACGGCTTCTACACACCACGAGTTGCTAGGGGCGGACGCCTTGATTTCTCCGCCTCCAAACCGCACCACGAAAGTATTAATTATTAAATCTTCCAGTAGCAGAATGTAGGTATTGTCATTGGTCATTCCTGCTCCCGCTTACAGCACTTCCGTAAGGTGCTGCTTCATCTCATGAGTTCTAGAAGTCTTCCTGCCGTGGCTGTTGCAAAACACTGGCGTTCTATGCGCAGATCACTAACCATTTAGAAGGATTAGGGGAACACCAGGTCGCGCGGTATTTGCCGAGCGGTCTAGGGCGCTGCAGTCCTGGACTGTGCGGCTGGTCCCGGCAGAGGTTCGAGTCCTCCCTCGGGCATGGGTGTGTGTGTTTGTCCTTAGTATAATTTAGGTTAAGTAGTGTGTAAGCTTAGGGACTGATGATGACCTTAGCAGTTAATTCCCATAAGATTTCACACACATTTTGAACATTTGGGAACACCAGCTAATTGCCTCCAGGGTGGAGAAAACGTTTTTCTCCGGAGTACACAGTAACCACAGACACGAGCAGACACGCGCCGTCCGGAAATTAAATGCTCTGAAAGTAAGTTATCTTTCGTATGAGACCACACACAGACCTATAACGCGTAACGCTGCAGTATGGATGGCGCGTTTTTATATCGGCGACTTGTGATCTATCTATAATTCTAAGCATTTAAACGTTACATTGGTATGGAAATCTCCTGCGAGCTTCACATCGTTTGTATGAGTCCCTCACGGTGCTGCTTTCCCCACAAGCAGTACCGCATGTCGCCGTGCTCAGTTTCCGAAACACTAAAAAGAAGATTGTTCTGACATTCCAATTTTGATATCTTGACAACCCAGTTCTGATATAGCTGCGAGGTATTACGAAGATCTGTTTGTAAAATTTGGCTGTGAAATTTTTCCAACATAAACTGAAAAGATTGGGTTCTTTCTTGTGTCTCTTAGTGGTTGGATTTTCCTTTTTTTTCCATGGTCGGCCAACCACTTTACAATTCTGTGTGCTTTTCATTCCTTTTTTCTGGTTTTTGTCTGTGTCTTTCTTGTTCTGTGTCTTCCCTTGTCATTTCCGTTGTTTTTTTTCCCTCCTCGTGGGTTTTCATGTCGTGGAATCAGGAACCGATGACCTTTGCAGTCTGGTCCCTTCAACCCCATAAACCAACCAACAATAAATTTAAAAAATGTCAACCCCCGCAAATTCTGTGCAATCTCGAGTTAATTAAATAACGTTATTAGCCCATAACTTCATTGCCGTGCCAAATGTATTGCTGCTCTTTGAACGGACGTTAATTGGATTGTTTCTATTTTCAGATGAAAGCAGCTTTGTAAGAGTCAATACAGTTTTGTAGTTTGTGTGTGTGTGTGTGTTTGTGTGCAGAAACATTTCGATCGTACTTTACCTTGTTTACAATGATTTAAACCACGTTATTGTCAGCCCGCGACGTTGGCGCTTCTTAAAGTAAGCTATCAGCGTGATGTCGGCGATGTACCTCTCAGCTACTACTATCGTGAGCTGTACTTTCATTTTGAAACTCTCACAAATTACAACTGTGTACGGTCGTTACTCGAACCCGGAACCTTGCCATTCGCGAGTATTACTCAACTACTACCGACTGACCTACCCGGGTACGACACACGTCCTTCCCACCCTTCCTCCCTCCATAATTCTCTGTAAAACCATTATCCGTGAAATGGATGGTGTCGTGTTCGAGACCCGGTCCGACACACAGTACTGCGTCATGAAGTTTCGATACAGCGGGACACTCGGCTGCACTGTGAAAGGTTCATTCTGCGTGATTCCATGCTATTTACGGTGCAGTCTGCCACCGCCGCTAGTCTCTAATAACGACGTATCAGACAGCTGTGACAATGGCGTTTTTTCTCATCACATTTTAAATCTTGTTTAAGCCTTGAACCACACGACTTTCGATTTAGTTCTATTGGTCCAGTACGTGATCACTTGGCTACAAATAATTTCACTTTGCATCTGATGGGCATAGAAAAGGTCGAGCAGTGTCGCTGTTGCACTTCGCTGGTCAGGAGTTTAGAACGTTAGGTCGTAACTTCGGTCTATTGCTATGTTCATTCTGTGTGAAAAGTGCCAGGCCGCACAGCACTACGGATTCCAATTTGAACTACTTGTCCCTTTCTCCAGTAGCACCACCAGTGTGGCAAGTAAAACACTGTAGTGTCTAACGAGCTGGAGTAATCATGTTGCTGATGTTGTAAATCTTACCAACACAAGATTTGTTGTGCTACCGACTACAGAACACTGATCTCACAAAAAAGATGAGTTACAGGAAACTCTTCAAAACGCTGATAAAATACGTTTTCTTTCACGACATGGGTGAATGACAATGGGTGACTCAGAATAAGGTTTTAAGGATCTAAAACAACATTAATTGCTACTCGCTAGGTTTCAGAGTAAACATGAAGATATGTTACATGCTGAGTGCTATAAATTATGTACTGAATTATAAATAACTGGAAAAAGAAAAAAAACGCAAATATAAAAGACGTTAATATCACTGAATTGTTGTTATTGTTGTTGATGTTTATGTTGTTGTTGTCTTCAGGCGGAAGACTGATTTGATACAGCTCCCTAAGCTAGCTTATCTCTTTATCTTTACGTAATTACTACAATCTGTATAATTTTGTACCTGTTTACTGTAGTTAGGCTTTTACTGACTCGACTCAGTAAATGTTTTTTTTCGTTCCTCGTCTTTTGCACACCCTTACAGGACAGAGTCCATTGAAGAATCCGTCTTCAAAATTGTTGACGAAGCGTTGGCCGAAACAGTTACGAGAGTCTGGCGATGTGTTACAGCAGAAGAGTCAGCCAGTTCAAGGTGCAGTGCGACGACGTAGTGAGTGGAGGCGCAATTTGCCAGCTGGACAGCCGACCGCGGTGGCCGAGCGGTTTTAGGCGCTTCAGTCCAGACCCGGGCGACCGCTACGGTCGCAGGTTCGAATCCTGCCTCGTGCATGGATGTGTGTGATGTCCTTAGGTTAGTTAGGTTTCAGTAGTTCTAAGTTCTAGGGGACTGATGACCTCAGATGTTAAGTCCCATAGTGCTCAGAGCCACTTGAACCAGCTGGACACTACACAGTCAACGGTCCATAATAACGTGATAAAATTTTTGAAACCTATACTTGTACTATTCAGGGACTTGCAGAAATCAAACCTAATGTAGAATAAAAGTAGGGATAAAAAAGTTTCTAAAATGTTCTCAAACTACTACTATACGAACTATCCCTTTCGTGACCCTTCGCCTTTGTCCACGTGATCATAACGACTTTCTGTCCTCGAGGGCATAGACTCGTTACACACTTTCATTATTTTTGTGTCGTCTCGTTGACACTGTCGAGTTTTGTACCATGGGAAGCAAAGAGAGGATGTTGTTTGGTGACCAGTATCCTCTTTGTATAACACAACAGCACACATGTATTAACAGGGTAATTTATTTATCAGAACATACAGCTACTTATCTTAAGGTAGCCCATGTGTTGTGGTACAAGCTCTTCCGTAATAGTCCATGTTAGCCTCACTGCTGGTGAAGTACAAGTCTCGCTGTAAACACTACTCTTGTCGCTATCTGCTGCCTGAGACTAAGACTCTGATTGCACCTGCAAGTGATTGGGCTGCGACTGATGACTCGACTCAGTCCCCGACTGACTGGATGGAACCTCCGGGCTGCGGCGGCGATCTAAATACTGGCGGTTGAGAGGGTGTTGGCGGCGCGTTTCTTGCGAGTGTGTCTTCGGCCACTCTCCTGATAGGCGCACTTGCTTCAGCGTCTATTATCGATCTTCTTGTAACCTCTTTGCTGACTGGTGTGCTGGCGACAGCTTACGCTGGCTCAATCATGATACCATCAAGTTGCATGAAATTCTCTGAACGGTTTTTATTCGTGAGATGTGTGACTTCCATCGTGTCCTTCCTATAGCTTGAACTGACTGCACTGGACTACTAGTTGTGTAATTCTAAAAACGAGCTTCTTTATAGCTAGACAGTATCAAGACATTGTATAATCGCACCTGCATATTGAGGAGGCTTCACTCCAATTACAGATCATATATAAAGATAAAACACTGTATAGTTGGCTTGCGACGTAATGGTCCAGGCGATGGTTTTTCATTATACTAACAGTAGTCACAATTTGACAAAGACATCACTTCTACAGTTATGAGCTACAGTGGGCATATTATCACTACGAAGACCTAATTTATGAGTATGCCTGAAATTGGTAAATATTAGTAACAACAGTAACAAATTGTACTGAAAAATATTTGTCACTATTTAATGATACTATCACCACACCATCATGACTGATGAAATCATACACTGTGCAGTCACAATAATGTGACCTCCTGTCAAAAGCCAGACTAACCACCTTTTGCATCTTGGACCGCTACGAGAAATATACAGTAAGAGTGACAGTGATGTTCTGGAAGGTACTGATAGGAATATGGAGCCATGCCATGGCCACCAGCGCTAGGTATCTCGAATGAAGATCCAGAGCCTTGATTGCCTTTAAATAGGGGGAATACAGTAAACTCATCCCCGTGCTATTTGAACCACGCAGCTACAATTCGAACTGTGTGACTCTTTGCACTGTCTTGCTGGGAGATGCCGTCGTGATGAGGAAAATCAAAGTGCATCTAGGGGTAGACGTGGCCCCCAATGATAGAAACATACTTGTGTGGGTCCACTGTGTCTTCCAGAATGACAAAGTCGTCCAGGGAATGTCACGAAAACATTCCCACAGACCACAATGGTCCCTCCTACAGCCTGATCCCTTTCGACGATTCTTGCAGGGTGTTGCTTCCAGACATTGCACGCCGTTCATACCAACGGCCATCTGTCAACTTAAAAGCCACCCGTCGCCACTCAGTGAACGCCAGTTTCGGTAATGGCGAGCAAATTCCATTCTTCGTCGCCGATGAAAAATAGTCTACATGAAGCAGCTGTCTGCAGCAGAGGCCCATCTGCAGCTGTGATATCACTAGCACCTCAACACTAGTTCATAGTCCTCTAAAGTTTTCAGCGTAATCTGTCAACTGGCAATGATAATGTAGTTCTGTTTCTCACAACTGATGTGATCTTGCCCCGAAGTACCTTTTGACACACTGAATAACGTGACTGTACGTATCAATCGCTCAAGCTAAAACCTTTCTCTCTATTGGTCCTAACCTCAGCGCCATCGCAATGCCCCTTGTTCCCACAATTTTGAAATTCACTCCACATGACAGCTATAAGAAAAAAAGTGAAGCTTTGAATGTTAAGTTATCGTTTTGTAAGTTCGATTTGGTAGTTCACTCAGTGTTAGGTTGTGGCGGGATACAGTGATTTCGATCAATAGATCTCAAGATGCTCTATTCACGTCGTTTAATATCAGGGTGTGACGTTGCAAAGCGATATGAATTTGAACAAGCATGTGACTGGAATACTCTCTTTCAAATTCTGAAGGTGGCAGGGGTAAAATACAGGGAGCGAAAGACTATTTACAATTTGTACAGAAAGCAGATGGCAGTTACAAGAGTCGAGGGACATGAAAGGGAAGCAGTGGTTGGGAAGGGAGTGAGACAGGGTTATAGAGTCTCCCCGATGCTATTCAATCTGTATATTGAGCAAGCAGTAAAGGAAACAAAAGTCGGAGTAGGTATTAAAATCCATGGCGAAGAAATAAAATCTTTGAGCTTCGCCGATGACATTGTAATTCTGTCAGAGATAGCAAAGGACTTGGAAGAGCAGTTGAACGGAATGGACAGTGTCTTGAAAGGAGGGTATAAGATGAACATCAACAAAAGCAAAACGAGGATAATGGAATGTAGTCGAATTAAGTCGGGCGATGCTGAGGGAATTAGATTAGGAAATGAGACACTTAAAGTACTAAAGGAGTTTTGCTATTGGGGAGCAAAAGAACTGATAATGGTCGAAGTAGAGAGGATATAAAATGTAGACTGGCAATGGCAAGGAAAGCGTTTCTGAAGAAGAGAAACTTGTTAACATCGAGTATTGATTTAAGTGTCAGGAAGTCGTTTCTCAAAGTATTTGTATGGAGTGTAGCCATGTATGGAAGTGAAACGTGGACGATAAATAGTTTAGACAAGAAGAGAATAGAAACTTTCGAAATGTGGTGCTACAGAAGAATGCTGAAGATTAGATGGGTAGATCACGTAACTAATGAGGAGGTAATGAATAGAATTGGGGAGAAGAGGAGCTTGTGGCACAACTTGACTAGAAGAAGGGATCGGTTGGTAGGACATGTTCTGAGTCATCAAGGGATCACAAATTTAGTACTGGAGGGCAGCGTGGAGGGTAAAAATCGTAGAGGGAGACCAAGAGATGAATACACTAAGCAGATTCAGAAGTATGTAGGTTACAGTAAGTACTGGGAGATGAAGAAGCTTGCACAGGATAGAGTAGCGTGGAGAGCTGCATCAAACCAGTCTCAGGACTGACGACAACAACAACAACAACAACAATAACATGTGAAAATCGTAGTAGGGAAGGCGAATGGTCGACTTCGGTTTATTGGGATAATGTCGGGAAAGTGTGGTTTATCTCTAAAGGAGACCGCGTATAAATCGCTAGTTCGGCCTATTTCTGCGTAGTACTCGAGTGTTTGAGATCCGCGACCGGTCGGATTAAAAGAAGACATCGAAGCAATTCAGAGGCGGGCTGCTATATTTATTACCGGTTGGTTTCGACAACATGTGATACCGAAATACTTCGGGAACTCAAATGGGAATCCTTGGAGGAAAAGCGACGTTCTTTTCTAGGAACGCTACTGAGACAATTTAGAGAACCGGAATTTGAAGCGGACTGCAAAACGATTCTGTTGCCGCCAGGCGCCGATGTACATTTCGCGTAAAGACCACGAAGATACGAGAAATTAGGGCTAATAAGGAGGCATAATAGACAGTCGTTTTCTCCCTCGCTCTTTTTGCGAGTGGAACAGGAAAGGAAATGACTAAGAGTGGTGCAGCGTACCCTCCACCACGCAGCGTATTGTAGATGCAGTTGGTAGAACGAAACCAGTAATAAAAAAGCAAATAACGCGGGAGATATGGCGGTTTGTCTTCACATTAATTAGCAGCAATTCTGTCTTCTGAGTAATGCTTTCGTCAACAACGTGCACAATAGTGACCGTAGTGTTAGTATCAAAAGCTGTTATTATTATTATTTCGTAGTCAAGCCCAGTTAAAGACGACGCTTGAACTTGCTAGCTTGGTCTGGCAACATATTTTTCTTCTTTCTCTCTTCCCATATTCACTTAATAAAATTGCTGTGTAGTTTTCAGTTCCTCTATCGACTGTTTTCGTGTGGTCTTCGTAACTTTCTCAGCGGATGTGTGATTACCCACTGGGATTGAAAAAGCTTTTCGTCGTCTGATGACATCTGTGGCGTTCATTTCTCGTAATCCCTGTTTCTTTTAATCAAGTGATGTTTACCTTTTTGAATTTAATACACTGAATTATATCCAATAATGTTTTTCTTTTCATCCATGTGCCGTTTATGTTAATGGGGTCACTTTTCTGAGAATTTTTTGGTTTTCTTGTCAAAGTTCAAACCTTTTTGAGGGGCCTCCTAGAGAAGGTAGTTTCTGGGGCATATTTTGCTTCAGGCAAAACAACAATCTTGTAATGCCGAAGAGTCGCACTATGGGAGATCATTCGTTTATTGTAGTGCTTCCATGTTATTCCATACGCTTCCTTGAATTTGATGGTTCTCTCTCTGATTGCTCTTTTTATTACTATTATCACATAAACGTCAAGCATTAGGTCTGCTCCTAGTTTATTCGTGGCTTCAGTTGACTCATACAGCGATGCTCTCTGGACTTGATGTACTAGTTGTTGGTGCACTGATGCCTGCTCCTTCCACCAGTTCCTTTATGCGTTTCCATACCTCTAAGTAAATAATTTTTAATTTCATTTCAGATTGTTAATTTTTTTCCCTTTCGATTACACGACTCTCTGGTTTACACGACATGGTAGTCATTAGCGTTCGAGCTAATTATTATACAATCACAGTGAATTTAAGTGAATCAGAAAGGAAATACAAATGATAAAATGTAATGAGAAATGTAAAAATGTAAATGAGAGTGGGCATACGTTGCAATAAACTGTAAAGCTCTCCAAACGGGATGGAGTGGTTGCTCAGAACTAGCTTAAATACTATGCTAGATTTTGCTTCTCAGTCCTTCGTGTGAGAACTGAGTAGGGGAACAAGAATTTACTGATAGTGTGTATGAGTGGCGGTATGTCAGTCAAATTAGTGACTTGGTTGTGGTATGTGGCGGACAGTTAGTCGGAAGCGACAAGCCCCGAATTCTGGACTGTCCGACCGATGTTCGCATGTAACTCTCTCCGTTCGTGTCCAAGGTCATACACTCGAAGGGAAGTCTATTTCCAGAATGGTTCCGAGTTCGAGTCTCAGTCCGGCGCACAGTTTTAATCTGCCAGGCAGGAAGTTCCAGGAATCTATTTCTCTGTGCCAACTCTACTTCTGTTCTACCCTTATAGTGCCCATCCTGCGTACCCCGACGCTGTTATGTGAAATTCGACAGATTATTTTCTAGTTTCATAAGTCACGGCTCGACGAATTGTTAGGCCTTTTCGTTGTTTTCAGTTTGAACTGCGAGGCATACTTCTTGTACAAGGTAGTTTAAACTGGTTACCTAATCTAACCGTAATATAATATTAACAAAGCCTTTGGGTACTTTAAAGGTGCAACAGTGATGACTGAAAAATAAGCATAACCTAAGTGGCTGTTAATGACTCTCCAGTAATTTGAGTTTGTGCAGTTGGCAGTTTTGTTTGTGTGTTTGCTCTGCGGCTGGCGCGATATCAGCTCGCCGATGGCTCGTAAACGCCTCGAGCATTGCTCGTGCTGCTAACCGCTTTCACGTAGGCAGACCGCAGATTAGATTACATTAGATTACATTAGGTCCTATCTGTAGAGGCTATCTGTTTGTCCTATATGGACCGTCTGACGTACGCCGCGCGCTGCCTCAGCTTTAGCCGTTGTACCAAGGAAGCAGCTTTGCCGTGCGATCTGTGAACTGTGAAAAGGAAGGCCGGCGACCCGAGGACCGTAACAGTGAAACAGAGAGACGGCTCTCCAGTGAACTCGATGGCAATTGGACGAAGAACTCTTAGCAAAAATAAGCAGGTTTAGTGAGAGCATCTTATGAGCACTGTACATTTGCTGATAGCTTGCTACTGTAAGTAGGCTGTTTAGGTTTTCTTATTGGTAACGCCACGTAGCGCTCTGTATGAAAATCACTGGCTGTGCTGTGTGCAGTCTGTGGCTAGTTTGCATTGTTGTCTGCCGTTGTAGTGTTGGGCAGCTGGATGTTAACAGCGCATAGCGTTCGGCAGTTGGAGGTGAGCCGCCAGCAGTGGTGAATGTGGGGAGAGAGATGGCGGGGTTTTGAAATTTGTAAGACTGGATGTCATGAACTGCTATGTATATTATGAGTTTTCAACACTATTAAGGTAAATACATTGTTTGTTCTCTATTAAAATCTTTCATTTGCTAACTATGCCTATCAGTAGTTAGTGCCTTCCGTAGTTTGAATCTTTTATTTAGCTGGCAGTAGTGGCGCTCGCTGTATTGCAGTAGTTCGAGTAAGGAAGATTTTTGTGAGGTAAGTGATTTGTGAAAGGTATAGGTTAATGTTAGTCAGGGCCATTCTTTTGTAGGGATTTTTGAAAGTCAGATTGCGTTGCGCTAAAAATATTGTGTGTCAGTTTAAGCACAGTCATGTATAATTATTATAAGGGGACGTTTCATAGGCCCTGACTAACATTAACCTATACGTTTCACAAATCACTTACCTCACAAAAATCTTGGTTACTCGAACTACTGCAATACAGCGAGCGCCAGTACTGCCAGTTAAATAAAAGATTCAAACTACTGAAGGCACTAACTACTGATAGGCATAGTTACCAAATGAAAGATTTTGATAGAGAACAAACAATGTATTTACCTTAATAGTGTTCAAAAGTCATAATATATATACCAGTTCATGACATTCACTGTTACAAATTTAAAAACTCCGCCATTTCTCTCCCCACATCCACCACTGCTGGCGGCTCACCTCCAACTGTGCAACGCTACGCGCTGTTCACATCCAGCTGCCCAACACTACAATGGCAGACAACAATGCAAACTAGCCACAGACTGCACACAGCACAGCCAGTGATTTTCATACAGAGCGCTACGTGGCGTTACCAATATAAAAACCTAAACAGCCTACTTACACTACTGCTTGGAGATAAACGGTATCTCCTCAAAGAACACAGTAGTTTTCTACGGAACAAATATAAACACTCAGAAAACTAAGGTCATAGAGCCCACAACGAAGAAAAGATTGAATTGAAAATTTACCACCCAAATTTTCCTCCGTTGCCAAACTGGCGATTCCTTGATGCCTCAAGATGTGCCCTATCAACCAATCTCTTCTTTTAGTCAAATTATGCCATAAATTTCTTATTCCCCCAATTAGATTCTCTACCTCCTACTCAGTCGTTCGACCTACCCATCCAGTCTTCAGCATTCTTCTGTAGCAACCACCCAAAAACCGCTGTTCTCTTCGTGTCTGAACTGCATATCGTCCACGTATCACTTCGAGACAAGGCTACATTCCAGACGCATACCTTCACCAAAGACTTCCTAACACTTAAATTTGTATTCGATGTCAACAAACATGTCGCTTTCAGAAGCGGTTTCACTGCTACTGCCTGTTTGCATTTTATGTGATCAAAAGTACCCGTACACCTGACTGAAAATGACTTAAAAGTTCGTGGCGCCCTCCATCGGTAACACAGGAATTCAATATGGTGTTGGCCCTCCCTTAGCCTTGATGACAGCTCCCACTCTCGCAGGTATACGTTCAATCGGGTGCTGGAATGTTTCCTGGGAAATGGCAGCCCATTCTTCACGGAGTGCTGCAATGAGGAGAGTATCGATATCGGTCGGTGAGGCCTGGCACAAAGTAGGCGTTCCAAAACATCCGAAAGGTGTTCTATAGGATTCAGGTTAGGACTCTGTGCATGTCAGTCCATTGCAGGGATGTTATTGTCGTGTACCCTCTCCGCCACAGGCCGCGCATTATGAACAGGTGTTCGATCGTGTTGAAAGATGCCATCGCCATCCCCGAATCGCTCTAGAACAGTGGGAAGTAAGAAGGTGCTTAAAACATCAGTGTAGGCCTGCGATAGCGCCAAGCAAAACAAAGGGCGGCAAGCCCCCTCCATGAAAATCACGACCACACCATAACACCACTACCTCCGAATTTTACTGTTAACACTACACACGCTGGCAGATGACGATGACGTTCACCGGCTATTCGCCATACCCACACCCCGCCATCGGATCGCCACATTGTGTACCGTGATTCGTCACTCCACACAACGTTTTTCCACTGTTCAATCGTCCATATACCGGCATGATGTGTGGCTTATGAGCAGCCGCCCGACCATGAAATCCAAGTTTTCTCACCTCCCGCCTAACTGTCATAGTACTTGCAGTGGATCCTGATACAGTTTGGAATTGCTGTGTGATGGTCTGGATAGATGTCTGCCTATTTATTACGTATTACGACCATCTTCAACTATTGGCTGTCTCTGTCACTCAACAGACGAGGTCGGCCTGTACGCTTTTGTGCTGTAGCCGCGCCGTCTAGGCGTCTTGTTGCGGTTCGCGCGGCTCCCCCCGTCAGAGGTTTGAGTCCTCCCTCGGGCATGGCTGTGCGTGTTGTCCTTAGCGCAAGTTAAAGTTAGATTAAGTGGTGCGTAAGCTTTGGGATCGATGGTTTAGGAGTGTGGAAATCTCGCGTACAGACTTATGACACAAGTGACACCCTATCACCTGACCACGTTCGAAGTCCGTAAGTTGCGCGGAACGCCCCATTCTGCTCTCACGATGTCTACTGATGTCGCTGATATGGAGTACTTGGCAGTAGGTGACAGCACAATGCACCTGATATGAAAAACGTATGTTTTTGGGGGTGTCAGAATACTTTTGATCACATAGTGTATTTCTCTACTTAAGCTATCATCAGTTATTTTCCTGCACAAATATCAAAACTCTTCCGTTAGTTTGTGTCTCCTTTCCTAACATAATTCCCTCACCGTCGCCTAATGTAATTCGTCTACATTGCATTACCCTTGCTTTTCTTTTTATTATAACGACTTCTCAAGACAATATCCATTTCTTTCAACTTCTTCAAGTCCTTTGCCATGTCTGACAGAATTTAAATCTCATCGGTAAACGGCAACTTTTATCCCTACTACATTCAAATTTTTGAAGATAGTAATCAATCCACTCAACTTTGTCAAAAGCTTTCACTAAATATCAACTAATATCATAAACGTAGGTTTGTTTGTCTTGAATCTATTTCCTAAGTCGCAGGTTCAGTATTGCCTCCCCTGTTCTGCGTCACCCAAACCCATGTTCCCCAAATTCAGCCTTTACCAGTTTTTTCATTCTTCTGTAAACTATTCGGGTCATTATTTTTTAAACAATTAATTAAATGTGGCTCGGTAGTTTTCACATCTGTCTGCAACTGCCGTATTTGGAACTGGAATTATTCCATTCTTTTTGTGTCTGATGGTGATTCGCCTGTCTCATTTTAGATGGAATAGTTTTCACATGGCCGCCTCTCCCAAAGATCTCATTCATTCTTACAAGGGAACCTCCCCATCGCACCACCCTCACATTTAGTTATAAGTTGGCACAGTGGACAGGCCTAGAAAAACTGAACACAGATCAATCGAGAAAACAGGAAGAATTTGTGTGGAACTATGAAAAAAATTAGTAAAATATACAAACTGAGTAGTCCATGCGCAAGATAGGCAACATCAAGGAGAACGTGAGTTCAGGAGCGCCGTGGTCCCGTGGATAGCATGAGTAGCTGCGGAACGAGAGGTCCTTTGTTCAAGTCTTCCCTTGACTGAAAATTTTACTTTCTTTATTTTCGCAAAGTTATGATCTGTCCGTTCGTTCATTGACGTCTCTGTTCACTGCAGTAAGTTTAGTGTCTGTGTTTTGCGACCGCACCGCAAAACCGTGCGATTAGTAGACGAAAGGACGTGCCTCTCCAATGGCAACCGAAAACACTTGATCACAATGTCATAGGTCAACCGATTCCTCCACAGGAAAACACGTCTGACATATTCTATACGACACTGGTGACGGCATGTGCGTCACATGACAGGAATATGTTGTCGACCCACCTAACTTGTACACTTGGCGAATGGGTAAAAAGATTCTTCTACCTTGCCCGATTTAGGTTTTCTTGTGGATGTGATAATCGCTCCCAAAAAAGTGATGAAAACATAAGAGTTTGTCACATAAACTGAAAATAAAAAATTAAACTTTTCACTCGAGAGAAGACTTGAACCTAGGACCTCTCGTTCGGTAACTGCTCTCGCTAACCACGGGACCACGGCGCTCCTTGACTCCCATTGTCCTCGATGTTGCCTATCTTGGCATGGACTACTCAGTTTGTATATTTTATTAATTTTTTCGTAGTTCCACACAACTTCTTAATGTTTTCTCGATTGATCTGTGTTCAGTTTTTCAAGGCCTATCCATTGTGCCAACTTACAACTAAATCCGAGGAGGGTGCGAGGGGGAGGTTCCCTTGTTAGGTAATGTCGTCCACTCCAGGATCTATCTAATTCTTCTCGCAGTATCGCATCTCCTATCTCATTTTCTTTTATTCCTCTTCTCTTTCTATAATATTGTCCTCAAATTTGTTTTCTCTGTATGGACCTCCGTATGTTACTTCCACGTTTAGGGGTTCCTTCTTTGCTTTGCATTAGCGTTTCTTCTGAGCTCTTGATATTCATACTGTCACTTCTCTTTTTCTCTAAAGTTCTCTTTAACGCTCCTACAGGCGGCATCTATTTTTCCCCTACTGCCTATCTTTGTCCTCGTGCCATTGCCGTTTAGCCCTTGTACAGTTTCCGTCAGTCTCATTTTTTAAGCGTCTCTATTCTCTTGTGCCTTCTTCATTTATCACACTTTTATATTTTTTCTTAGTTGTGTAGTTATTGTGGCTGATTTGGGACCCCATGAGGATAGCTCGCCAACGCGACTGGAGCTTTGTGTTGCCACTGAGTACCCAACAGCAGAAGGTGTTGTTGTACTTAAAATTAATCGAAGAACAGCAGCAGCTCATCGTAACGGCCGAGTTGATGTTAACAGCATGCGGCGAGCGGTGGACAGACGTAAAGCTACCACACCTGGATGGAAAAGTTTTGACAGCTGTGTTTTGGGTTGCGCGTGGAGTTATCTTGTGGATTTCCTTGGCTCAAACATAATTATTACATGAGTTCGTTATATGGCGACTCCTTGGGCCGTAAAAATCATCTCAGGAAAATTCAACGTATAAGAGAATGTTTTATAGTAATAAGACAACACGACACCACACATTTTGCGCGGAACCTTGAAGAGCTTAAGAAAGAAGGAAGCTCTAAACCTAGCGTGGACTTCGATGTGAGATGATTTTAAAAGTTTCCGCAACGAAACTCTACTCACTGCCAGAAAATACAGTGAGAGTCAGGTCGTATGTAAAGTATACCAGCGACAAGAGAATCACTGCACAAAAGCAACGGTAATGTTACCGATGACAGCGCCACTATAGCAGAGTTACTGAACATGGTTTTGTTACGTTTCTTCACCGAATAAGATACAGTAAACATTCAAGAATTCACATCAATAACGGCTACCAACAAAGTTCGAAGTACATATCGTCGATGCAGCGAAGCCGCTGAAGTCATCAAATAAAGGCAAGTCTTCCGGTCCAGAAGTACACCAATTCGATTTTTGTAGGAGTATGCTGATGGAAGGTTCCATTGTTAGGAAGCGTATACAACCGCTCAGTCGATGAAAGATCCGTACCTAAAAAAGAAAAGTTGTACACGTCACATCAGTACGCAGGAAAGGAAATAGAAGCAGTCTAATAGACTCAATTATGGAGTCACATCACAGACATCAACATACAGTAGGATTTTGGAACAAGAAAACGATCTATTGACACAAACCCAAGACCGATTCAAAAAATATCGTTCCTGTGAAATACAAATGGCTCTTCATTCATACAAAGTAGTGAGTGACATCTACGGGGGATCTCAATTTGATCCCACATTTCTTAATTTCCAGAAGGATTTTGACACAATTCTCCGCAGGCTGATTCCAGTCAAATCGCGTGCCCGTGGAGTATCGTCTCAGCCGAGGAGTTGAGCCGCCGACTTCCCGAATGCGTGTCCAATGTCTCAACACTGCGCCACCTCTTTCGGTAATGGCTCGAAAGTCTGAAACTCCAGTAGCGGATCGGCCATTCACCCCTCATTCCCTCGCTCTGTCAGTTTCATCTGTTTCTTAAAATGAAGGAAGACGTTTGTGTACACATTTCGGCTCCACTGTAGAATCCAGCCGGTGATTGAGACGGTAATGTGGAAACAGAATGTGGAATGCAACCGTGACGGTTTCGCAAACTTGTTTGTCGTTGGAAAATGTGCATTCAATCATATGTCAACTATGTCAGAACTTGTGAATGTGTTATGGAGGAGGAAGTTCTGAGAAAATTTTCTACATTTCATTTACTAAAGCCGGCCGCGGTGGTCTAGCGGTTCTAGGCGCGCAGTCCGGAACCGCGCGACTGCTACGGTCGCAGGTTCGAATCCTGCCTCGGGCATGGATGTGTGTGATGTCCTTAGGTTAGTTAGGTTTAAGTAGTTCTAAGTTCTAGGGGACTGATGACCACAGATGTTAAGTCCCATAGTGCTCAGAGCCATTTGAACCATTTTGAGCCATTTACTAAAATATTCTTCCTCTTACGTTTAGTTTTCATGGAGGCGTTACTTACCATTCAGCCCACATACCTGATCATTAGCTGCTGTGCTCCGGGTTATAATGGACGTGGTGTGGTCTGCTTTGTGCTACGTCAGTCGAGAGTGAAACGCATAGCCAGTAGTTGTTATCAACTGGGGGCGTCCTCCGCCCACAGCCTCCAGTGTCGCCTCTGGAATTTAAACCAAAGCTTGAGTGGTTAACCACGAGCTGGACTTACTCACCTCTTTCCCAACCGAACCGTGCCGTTCAGTATATCTTCCGACGCTGGTACAAGAACCTGCGATCCTTAAGTTAAGAAGCCAGCGCTGGTCTCCTGCGCTCTGCCACTGCGGTGGAGGAGGGGCAGAATGGGCAGAAGAAAAGTCAGATATGAAATGTATTTTGAATTCCAATGATGCACGTTTTCTGCCCATTTTTTCTTTATAGTAGTCGTTATATTTAAAGGATTGTTTAAAAAGTGGTATGGGCTTCTATATTGAATTTCACTGCCTGAAATTTGAGATGCTGTTTTCAGTACTGAAATATCCTCAAAATGCTGGAACGTAAACCATTGTTTGATGTGTTAGTGATACTCATTACGTTTACCGTATTGAGTAGTCTACTCCCTCATCTCTTCACATTACTGCAGATATAAGGTCTTCCTACAGCCTGAACCCGAACTCCCCCCGAGAAAAGTTCATCGGATGTTGCAGAATATTACCTGGGTATTTTGTTATAAGGGACCCATGCTCTCCTGCGGCCCGTTACAGAGCAATAGAATTCGTTTGGACCGCAATGGATTGGCCCTATTCTGTGGCCAGCTTGGCCAGCGGAAACGGCATCAGTGGACTTCTACTCGTGCCATGCGAAGAGCACAGCGTGAGACCACACGTCAAACTCCTTGGATCAGCTTGTCAGACTGTCGGCGGTGCGTTGGTGCACACTCCGCCGTGATGATAGTGGACAACATTTTAAACATTACCTGTAAGCGAACAGTTCTGTATTTGTTACGTATTGATTTGTACACTAAAAGAACAGATTGAACACGGCGTTAGAAAAGCGAACGTGTTTCGTCTGAGGGTTGTTGCATTACTCGGTTTTGTGTTACACGTTCGGTGATTGCGTGTGTCAGATTTTTTCACTGTTGTTACTGTAACTGGGGTATCAAACTGAACAAATAATAAATGTACAGTACTATTACTCTGTGACGAGCCACCGGAGCCCGTGGGTCCCTTGCACCACAATATCCCTGAAGAGCCTCTGAAATTTGATCCCTGGAGCTCAGTTTGCCGTGTGTGGTACTCGCCCAGTTCTCATTGTTTCCCATTTCTGGCTTTGCGTACTTGACACTGTTTGCCGTGGAAGTGCACAATTACTTTTTCGTAATACTCATACTCACTCACCTCCATTATTTTAGGCTGTTCCAACGAAGGGACCAAAAGCCCATGATAATCTAACGTGGTGTTAGACAAGGTCTTGACTGTGCCCCCATCTCGTTCATCCTGTACTTAGGAGACCATCAGATCTGTTAATCAGGGATTTTGATGAGTTTCCAGTATGTTTTAGAAAGATCTGTCGTGAGTACCTGGCTAGTGGGTCTACATGCCACGGCCCCCAGTTTCCGAGAAACTCGATGTTGAAGTATTATGGGTACCAACTATACCCGTAACGTTATTCATGTTTGGCTAAAGCAAGCGTAGCGCAAACTCTGAGGTTCACGGCTGCCACGCTCGCAGCACGGATGAGCCCACTGTCTGACGTTTACTTTTAGAGGCAGGTTAACATTTTCACGAAAAAAATCCAAATGCTCCCGACTAATAGAGAAATTGCTCCGATGGAACAGTCCATAAAAGTACATTCCTTAATTCGGCATTAATTTAGTGCACCTGCTTTCACGGGAATGACGAAATAGATTTGGTTCGCATGCAAGTTGATGGAAAAAAGAACAATCTTTTTGAATTTAAAAAAGACTGTGTGTTCCGGTATCGCTTCTGAAAAATCGGCGTGCCTGCAAGACAGTAACTTTCTTTAAATGTGCGTGGGCTCTATGAATTTGTGTTTCGGCTGTTTGTACAACAAATACCACAAAGGATTTTGTTTTAAGACATTAGACGATGCAAGCAAGACGATTATGTAATCTATTCTCCAAAAATCGGAATACATGATTGAACAAAGTTTGGCGTAATGATTGATTTATTAATGAAGTTACTACAGCGAAAATGACTATTTAATGATATTCTACACAATGTAATTGAAGGAAAAAAGTGCACAATGTTCGAACCCGTACCATCTGCGTCGTGTTTGTGAATCTAAACCACTGCGCTACGATCACTTGATCGAAACTTAACGAACATTAGGGGTGTAGGGCGTACCCATAAAATCTCTAAGCCGATTTTCTCGGAAGCTAAGGGCCGCCACGTGAAAAGCCGCTAGCCCTATACTGAGGACAGGTTCCTCAATAACATCCGTGAGTAACGTGTCTAATGGTCCCCTCGTTAGACAACACAATGAAGCGGTGAGGAGCACGTGTTCCGATCCAAAAATATAAAACTATGAATGGCTTACGCTTTGCCAATGACCAACCTGTCATCGTCTCATCTGAAGGTAAGTTACAGCAACCAGTTCGTGTGCTGCATAACGTAGCCAAAACATGCATCTATGATATCTCGAAATTAAAATCAGAGATATTACTTACAAAGGAAAAAAAAATCATAAGACTAAAAAAAGCTTATGTATCGCTTGTCTCGAACAAATATCAGCTTTTAATTACGTAAAAGGCAGTGTTAAATACAGGGCTGTAACTAGGTGTTGGCGGAATAGGGCCCTGCCAAGGGCGCGGGAACACAGGAGGCGTATGCGCTGACTGCAAAAAGAAAGGAGGCTGGTTTATGAGTTAACCGGGAGAGGTACGTGAGTTCCCTTACCCCTCGTGTTCCTATCTTCCCCACGGGAAGAAGTCTTTTACTCTGCTAGCGACTCGGAGTCATTTAGCCCAAGTAGCGTAGTATAGAAACGACTTGTAGAGAACAGACACATACCGCTAACGTGGTTTGTGTGGCAACGGCACACTTTCTACGCGCAGCTGCCGCGTAGTCGCCTGCACAGCACCCTCATGTTCAACAATGGACTTCTTGCTGCCACTTCGCTATCGATCTCAGAGGTCGGCGAGGAGGTGCTTAAACAAATACACTATTTGACAGAAAGATTCCAATTTGTACCGAGTGAGGAATGAAGCGAGATGCGACGGTGTGGGAAGCAACAAAAAAAATCTAGAGGAACTATGCAATGTACATGGGAGTCGTTATTCGTTACATCTACAGACAGCTAAACTCTGTTGGTTCAACCCTGATTATTAGTCGCTACTAATGGTCGCTTTCCTCAAGCATCTGGTGTCGTAAGACCACTAAAAGTAATGCTTGCTTGTGTAGTAGGTATTAACATTGTTTTCCTAGCGTGAAAGTCTAGGATAAAAGTTATAAGTTTCTTTAACACTGTGGTAAATTCATGTAATTCGTGTATAAAATCTGTTTTTAACTACACCTCATACTAAAACCAATGCACAGTAGCGGCCGAAACCAAAAGTTAAAGATTTTGTTTTACTTCAAATTTTTAGCAGGTAATTTGTAATTTGTTTACTACAATGACACATTTAATTTGTTATTTGCAAGATACACTGATCAGCCAGAACATTATGATCCTCTACCTAATAGCCAGTATGTCCACCTTTTGCAAGAATAACGGCGGCCACGGGTCTTGACGTGGAAGCAATGAGGCCTCGGTTGGTCGCTGGAGGGAGTTGGCACCACAAGGGCACACACGTCACCTAATTCCTGTAAGTTCCGGGAGGGGGCGATATGCTCTGACGCCACGTTCAATCACATCCCAGGTTTCTTCGATGGGGTTCGGGTCTGGCGAGCTGGGGGTCAGCACATCAATTGGGCCTCGCCACTGTGTTGCTCGAACCACTGCGTCACACTCCTGGTGTTACGGCATGACACCTTACCTTGTTGGAATCTTGGTGCCTTGCACGAGCTTCAGTGAATGCATGGATTCCCACGTGAATGTTCCCCAGAGCATAATGGAACCGCCGCCAGCTTGTCTGTCCCGCAGCGCAGGTGTCAAGGAACTGTTGCCCTGGAAGACGACAGATTCGCTCCCTCCCATCGGCATGATGAAAAAGATATCGGATTTCATCAGACAGGGCAACGCTCTAACGTCCATTGCTGATAGTCACGTGCCCATTTCAGTCATAGTTGGCAACGTCGTGGTGTTAACATTGGCACATGCATCGGTCGTCGGCTGCGGAAGCCGATTGTTAGGAATGTATCGGTTCACTCTGCCGAGCATTAAAGTCTGATGTTAGTTTCGCCACAGTTTGCCGCCTGTCGTGTTTTACCAGTCTGCCCAGCCTGTGACATCCGGCATCTGTAATGAGATGTGGTCGCCCAACCCCACGACATCTGGACATGGTTTTACCTTGTGTTGAAGACACTCACCACAACACGCCTCGAACATCCGACAAGTCGTGCAGTTTCCGAAATGTTCGTGCCAAGCCTTCGGGCCATCAAAATCTGCCCTCGGTCAAACTCAGGTAGATTGCGTGCCTACTCCTTTCTACACACGGACAGCACGCCCACTAATACTGCACGCACGATGCGTGTGTGTGACTAGTAATCATTTCTCGCCAGGTGACCCTGCTATCGCCTGGACGGATTCATATCGCTAGTAGATCGGAGGTCATAATGTTCTGGCTGATCGTTGTATATTTCGTCAACATAGAACAGTCAAGTAATATTTTTCATAATACTTCATTTTTATTAAACTTGCTTACAGAGTTATAAAACTGGTAAATCACGTAGAAATAATGCAGGAAGGTAGGGAAGTGCGCAGGCACCTTGACAGTTCTGCCAGGGCGCAGGACTACCTCGGCATGGCGCTGACCACATTCGAATAATATCGAGCATTGTGTACCAAGTTAGCAGCACAATCAGAACTCTATCGTAAACCTGTCGCAGAGAGACCCACACAAGAAATCCTACAAGACAATTTCAGTCCCGTTTTCTTGCGTATTTCAGTTTTGTTTCTATTCGTGCCAGAAGCGTTAAAAGAAAGAAGCGCAGAAAGAATTTACAGAACACGTAAAACAAATGGTTTACAGTAAAGCTGTCCTGTTATAAGCGCAAGGCCTGTTAAACTACGCACGACGAGAAGTGTCTGACGTATGGATCTCGAAGGTCAGAGGTTGGATGGGACAGAAATGCAATTTGTGGTAGGAAGGAGAGATCGACTCACATTGGCAATGAAGTCATGCGAAGAGAATTGCGGACCTGATCAATACCAGGAAAAAAAAAATCGAAGAATACAGAGAGAAGTGGCTCGAAGATGTCCTCCGAGTGGGCAGTGAGTTGCTACCAAAGCGAACAGTTGAGCACAGTCTGACCAAGCGAGAGGTGGTATTGATCGGAACAAGTCTGGGTGGTGGTGGTGGTGATGATCCAGGTAACATATCGGAAGGCAGGGGCAGTGAGGCGGACAGAAGCCGTCGGCTGCGGCCACGTGCACGTGCACGCTCCGTATGCCGGCCGCACGTTGCGCCGCGCCATCAGTATCGAGCGCGATAGAATCGCCGTGCCTTTCCCCTGGCATGGCACCCCAGCCGGCTCCTTCCAATAATCTACGGTGCCCATTGTGCGGCCAAGATCTGATATTTCCGCCGGCGATCCGAGGCCCGGACAAAAGCGCTTCTACTTAGCAGCTCCCATCTCTCTCCCTTCTTCCCCCCCCCCCCCCCCCCCCCCGCCCCCCTCCTTCACGTCCCCAGAGCCGCCGCGGGACACGGTGTAACAGAAGCAGCCGCGTCCCCCTGGAAGACTCAACTGCCGCCGAGAAATCGCAATCTCGAGGCCTGAGAGACTATTCGGCCGTGTGGTGGACCTCTTCACTGAAGCAGGCTTTGCGCGGGGTGTTCCCGTGTCACCACGGGTCCGGCCGATTGACTGAGGAGAACCGTATTTTCGGCAGAGGGCTTTTGCGTCACGGTTTCCGGTGACTCGGCATCTTCTCCTCTTTGCTCCAGCTCTGTCGAAGTCGTGCCAGCTTGTAGGGACGCTCAGGTTTCTTTGTAGCGAATCACTACGTTGTGTTGCGCCTTCATATAGAGTTAAGGTTGCGCAGCAGTGTTCTGAAGGGTGGTATTTCAGTTAAATCTTCAAAGATAAGAGGGATATGTAACCTCAGCGCAATGTGTTTCCGTATGAAATTCAGCCCAACTTTCCCTCTCACTCTATAAAAAGCTACGCGTTACCAAAACTATGTACCCACAAGCTGTTATCCAACTTAAACTCGTATGCCAACCTTTGGCAAAACAAAACGTAATTTGAATTGAACTGAAACTGCTCTGAATACAACGTTTCTTTATATTAAATACGCGACTGAAGTAAAACAGTTATCTGGCCCTAATCAAGCGTCACACTTCTGTCGCGTCTTGACAACATTGTTGCATATTTCTCAAAAGCACAACGGCAAACACCGAGCAGACAGCGGCTAAGCTAGTTTCCTCTTTCTAAATAAATATTCAAATTGTTGCATTCCACATGGTGCAATGTGCTAATGCGTTGTGATGAACCTTTAAACACGTAACTATTCCTATCAAATGATAATCCAAAACAACGACTTTACAATCAAGTATGTATTCAAAAAGACAGAGTAAAACTTCGCGTGATCTTCACAAATGACATTGGTCTGAACAATATTGTGCTTAACAAAGTGAACAATGATTTAAGAAGGGTACGATGTTAACAGATAATTTCTATAAAAGCCAGACAGCTTAATCAGTTAATATGACTCAGGGAAATGGGGTGATCTTTCTCTCTGGTCTGAGCACGTTAACTAGCTGACAGTAATCATTCCTAGCTGCGCAGTGCGCAATCTCACCTCAGACTTCTTCTCTTCAAAAATAATAACATTATGCAAAACATACATCCTCTTCACTTCCTAATATGGTCATCGTATTCATCGTTACTGAATTTGAGAATCAATCTTTCTTCGTCTAACAGATACAATCACAAGTAAACACAGCACTGCAGAATACGTCCATCACTTCCCACACTTCAACTAAACATGTATCAGACTGTGCAGAGGCAAACACTGTGCCACGACAAGAGCAAAGATTGTTAATGTTATCAGTAACATAACTTGCTCTGTCTCCGACGTGCACATCGATAACTTACAAAAATCAAAATGACATGCCCACCTTACAAAGTCTTCCAAGATGAGAGGGGGTAGAGGATCACTTCTTTCGCTGAAATGCATAGGTTAATTAATTGGACATTCAGAGGTAGTGACATGCCTTCTACAGGCTTTGACTGTGACAGTTTCATTCAAGAAAGCCGTTTACACAGACATGTAGCTCTTCTATCTTCAGGCTAACTCTAAAAATAGATCTTTAAAAAAAGACAACATCTTTGTATCATTTTACAGCAAAAGACATCAAGTTTTTTACCTTAAATCGAAACAGATTCAATTTGATTTGTACTGGTTACGCGGCACACATTCCGTGTGAAGTCCATTTCTTGCCAAATTCGCTTCACCATTTCAGGCGTGACTTTATCAGTTACGAGATAGTCTTTCTCCGACCTGTGGTAGAGAACCAGCGAGGGTGGAACTTTGTTGAATTCCCAAAAGAAAAAGTCAAGATGTGTAAGGTCCTATGAACCTGGAGGCCATGCAGTTGGCGCGCCTTCGCCTATTAGCTTACCTGTAAAGCGAATGTTTAAGAAATCACGGAAATCGGTGATATCGTGTGACGGTGCGCCATCTTGCATAAACTGTACTTTCCGTTCTTCGTTATCAACGTCAACCTGAGGGATTAAAAAGCTTTCTAGCACGTCTAAGCACACCAAAACACTCAGCCTGCATGTTCGTGACCGGTAAAGGCAGCCATGTTTGCTGCAACTGCCACTAGCGCTTTCGAAGGCGTGATTCTGTACTACCGTACAAAGTGAGTCAAAAAGTCATCACTTTTTCTTCAAGATGACACCAAGACTAAGTGTGTAGGTCGTATGAATAACGTCGTACGAATTTTCGAAGTTGTAAGGATATTTTTGATACACCCCGTATATATTTATTACCTCATCAGAGGAGACGTGATCTCTCTCACCTAGATTATAAACCGCTTTGTCTCAGAGCAATTAAATCTTCGTCTCCGTTATCCACCTGAATAATTTCTTTTATCTCATCATACGTTTCTTCAACCTCTTCATCACATCACATCATACGTTCCTTCAATCTCTTCATCATCCGTAGAGCTATTTGGCGCATAAACTTATACCACTGTGGTGGTTCTTGGATTCGTGTCTATCTTGGCTACGATAAGGCGTTCGTCATGCTATTCGCAGAAGCTTCCTCAAATTCCTATTTTCTTATTCATTATTAGACCTACGCCTGCATTACCACTATTTACTTTTATATTTCAAACCCTGTATTCTCCTGACCAGAAGTCGTGTCCATCCTGTCAGGAAGCTTCATTGATTATACCTAACTTCAAGCTATCCATTTCCTGTGAAAATCATCTAACCAGGTTTTGAATCGAGAGGAAGGTTTGAACTGTAGAGTGAACCATAGACTGCGAATCTCTATTGGTCTATTACAGCCAGGGAACATCGGCTGGTACGTACTTTTCAATTCAATAAACTTTACCAACAGCTGTACACTTTAAGATATTTTGTTTTATTTTCAAAGCACCCAGTTTCGGCAATTCATTTTGCCATTTTTAGGCCCCATACGGTTTTTTAAAATCAACGAACTTACCGTATAGCGCCATAAAACTGGTTATCGTGAATTCCAATCGTTGTGCAACGAAAGCGTAACAGCAACTCAGTTAACGTGGGCTACTTTCTCATCGCTCTTCTGCAGCAGTTGTCGGCTGAATTTGGTTCGCAGACCACACAGTTTCTTCACGAAATTGGACGCGAGTAAAATAGCTGCGTTAACTCTGTTAGCGATTGTCGAAGAAAAGCGGAGAAAATCACGAAGAAGGTTCTGGACTCGTCGATGGCTTGAACAGCGAACTGCTGGTAGAGGAGCAGTACAATAACGCTATAAAAGATCTGAGATACATGCTAATAGAAGTTATTGGTTAATTCAATTGAGTTTTCATTCCATTTTCGGTTTTAAATTGAATATAGTTAAGGTATAATGTTTAATGTCAGTTTACGCATGCATAGTATCAATATTCTCGAAGTTGCATTGATTACCGACGTTCAGAAATTACGTATTTCATCACATAAATCACAAGATAGAGTTTCGTAATTTCATTCGAATGGTAGACGAGAGTTTTTCGGTGCTGCAGACAATCATTGAAAAATATATTTGCTGGCAAGATATAAACGTAACCCAGTCCAAAGGCCAGAGATCGTTATATACATTTTAAAGAAGGTTTCATGATAGCAAAAACTTTCAGTGTGTAACATATGTTCACCTGAGGTAACCTTCCATTCGGAACATATGTTTACCTTCTGGCATAGACTGGCAGTCACATTAAGATTTCTCTCCATTGGGGGAAGATTCCAGTCGTTGGCCGTTGCAACAAGAAATGCAGCAAGTA
Organism: Schistocerca americana; assembly: GCF_021461395.2. Taxonomy (NCBI): domain Eukaryota; kingdom Metazoa; phylum Arthropoda; class Insecta; order Orthoptera; family Acrididae; genus Schistocerca; species Schistocerca americana. The sequence continues at coordinate 105,473,759 of NC_060119.1, forward strand.
CATTACTGTATTGGTAATAAATTACATCGATTTTTGAGATGATACTTCTATTAAATGAATAAGAAAAACCCAAAAACGATTAGAAAACAAAAGGTGAAAAAATTGGACAGTGGCGGACACGAAATTGCTACCCTCTTGTTCACAGCATACGATGCTATAGACTGAGTTATGGTTTCGACACCACAGCTTGACCTGTATTTACGATATGAAGGATGTAAAGACTGTATCTACAGGTGTCTTTATTTGATATTTGACTCTGATAAATGGTATCAAAACGATTTTGTTGGTAGATCAACACTGTGCCGTAGCACACAAACGGTTTCTTTCACATCACACAAGCTGTAACACCAGAAACATCAAATACAGGAAGCGTTTATCTTCCAGTATGTAGTTGTACGTCACTTCATTACAACAAATCGTAGCAAAAATGACGCGTTTTAAGAGATCCTCAATCCGCTGATGCTATGGAACAGTTCATATCACACCATGTACTCCAAGATAAAGAAAACCCACCAAATACGTAGTTTAACTCAGTTCAATAAGGCGTCTCCTCAGTTCGCTTGTGAAGTTATAACGGTGTTGCCTCTCATTTACGACGATCCTCTGCACGAGGCAAAAATACGACATGCCAGAATTTTCATCTCTCGCTCCGCAGTGTAGTGGAACGCGGAATCCCACGCTGTGACTTCACCAGCTGCTCGTCCACGTACGTTTTCACGTCCCGTGAGAGGACGGCTTAGGGCCGATTTTAATCGCAGGCTGCGCATGTGCACGAGCCTCCCCCGCGGACAGGTAATCCGTCAGCAGGGCCTTGAGTAACGAGCGCGGCGGCCGTCCTTGGTCTGCTCTCTTCCCGTCTTTCCTTTCCTCTCCTCTTCTCTCCACGCAGTTGGAGCGGAAACGCGTACGAGCTTTTCTTTCTCTTCTGCACCGCGAGAGCTTTCTGCTGTCAGCGCAGCCCGTGGCCTGCTGGCTGGCCAGACCTCTGAGCCCAGACTACTGCTCGGTGTGTGTGTGTGTGTGTGTGGGGGGGGGGGGGGGGGGGAGTGGTGTGTGTGTGTGTGTGTGTGTGTGTGTGTGTGTGTGTGTGTGTGTGTGTGTGGAGGGGGGGGGGAGTGGTGGCTGACAGCATATGAAGCTGCTGACACTTTACTGCGGGCGAGCTGCTACAGTTCTGCAGACAGTGAGTATAGACGCAGAAAGCAGGAAGCTCAGAAACTACGTCACAACAAAATCACAGGCATATGATTTGCATTGAAACCTGTGTCACTAGTGGTTCTGGCTGTTACTGCATATCTATACAAGGAAATTAACTAATGCATTGGGAACGAATTCCTGTACCAGTGTAACATGAATTGATTTTAAACATGAGGACACACGTATCACCGATGTAAATCGGTATTTGAAAATAGCTGCGGGCCGAAAGTAGCTGCTGGCAGAAATTGGCTAGTGGAACAAAATAAAAGTTTAAGTAAAAATTCAGTTTGTTCCAAAGAAATTAAACACTATGTGGTGGACAGAGGTGCTTGGCCTCCAATGGGAGAGGAGGCATCTGCTACTGCCTACAACTCCATCTCTACTATGTAATTCACACTTAATGCCTACCAACGGTTCATCAAACAACTTTCGTACTATTTCTCTGCCGTTACGCTCTTAAATAGCGCAGAAAAAACCGAACATTTACATCTTTCCGTGCGAGGTCTGGTTTATTTGTTACACTGATCGTTTCTCCGTATGTAGGTTGCCGACAGTAAAATGTTTAAGCATTCGTAGGAGAAAGCAGGTGACTGAAATTTTGTGAAAAGAACTCACCGCGACGAAGAACGCCTTTGTTTTAATGATTGTCATCCCAATTTGCACATTACGTGCATGACATGCTCTCCCTATTTCGCGATAATACAAAACGAGCTGCCTGTCTTTGAACTTTTCCGATGCCCTCTGTCCTCCCCCCCCCCCCCCCCCCCCCCATCCCTGCTGTCCCTGTCCCTGGCTAGGATCTCATGCCACGCAGCAATATCGTAGAAGTGGGTGGATATGCGTAGCGTAAGCAGACTCTTTAATAGACCTGTTTCATCTTCTACATGTTCTGTCAATAAATCGTAGTGTTTGGCTTGCCTTCCCCACAACTTTATTTATGTGATCATTGAAGTTTGTCATTCGTGATTGTAATTCGCAGAAATTTACTTCAATTGATAGCTTTTAGATAAGAGTAATTATCTTGTAACGGAAATTTCACGGGTTCATTTTAGTTCTCATGCGGATATTTGTTTAGAGTCAATCGCCTCTTTTGATACTATACAGATATGTGGTCTAAATCATTTTACTTTTCTATTTGAGCTTTTGATGAGTTTAGTATACGGTGAACGACTGCATCATCAGCAAGCAATGTAAGAGAGCCCAAACTTTTCAGCATCACGGCATTCTTAATTCTCCTGTACCAGAATTTTTCCTTGACGCCCTGAATCAATGGATTGGTCTATATAACGGTGTTCAAGGGCGCGGTTTGGCTAGATTGTGAATATAATAATGAATGAAACACTACTTGAAATTCGGAAGCGATTGACCTATATTAACATGGACGTCAGGCAGGCCATTCTAAATGCAGGTTGCTCGCAGATGTGTCATTAATTAATTGAATGGAATCGACGAATTTTGTTGTTGACTGGATAACTTCTGAGGTACGGGGATCAAACTGCACACAACCCTGTTCCACGATAATTTTTCGCACGATGTTTATTCTTTGCTACAGCAATTATTGAATACCTTAGTTTCAGACGGAACTGATGTTTGTAGATGGTCATCTTCACCGTAAGTACGTTACGACGGATCGGGAACGTAATTCAGTGTAATTGTATTCGTCCTCTCTGCATCACCAACATTGCAGAAGGAACATTATCGCCGCGCCTTCGTGGCACAGACGCATATCCCGGGGTGCCGTGGCGCACAGTCGGAAAATCACGGTGCGAGTCTCTCTCTCTCTCTCTCTCTCTCTCTCGCGTCCTCGGGCAGTGGCCGCACGCTTGCACGCAGCAGCGCCTGGCTGTGCATCGCGAGCAGATGCGTGCCCTAGGCAGCGCTGCGAGAGCGCGCTGTCCTGTGTATATGGGCTGACCACGACCTCGCAGTCGTCAACGTTCTTTCATATTTTTTTAATTTATTTGTTAAACTGTAGTTTGTAATCTGTAATTCAAGCAGAGGCTGTATTCATTCATTCCCAGACTGTTACTGCCAACGGTCAGTTTTTTCTTCTGTACAGCGGGTGGCCCCCCTCCTCCCAAAAAAAGAGGAGTAACATTGCCGTGGGCGCAGCTTGTGTAGTACGCGTTTCGACCGCTAGGCTCTCTGCCAGTTCAGTGCCGCCTGTCTTGTCGACCTGGCTTGTTCCGTCCATCTGCAGTGGTTCTTTTTGCTAGCGCCGTTTTGTTCTTCTTTCGTTTTATTGTGATAGCAAGTTTAAGTGAACAACCAGCAGCTGTGAAATTTTGTTTTCTACTCAGTAAAAATGGTGCTGAAACTGTTTTAATGTTGAAAACGGCTTACCAGGAGGACGCTATGGGAAAAACTCAAGTGAACGAATGGTTTGCTCGATTTAAAAAGGGCGACATGTCTGATGACAAACCTAGTTTTCCGGAGTTTCGAGTCCTCCCTCGGCAATGTGTGTGTGTGTGTGTGTGTGTGTGTGTGTGTGTGTGTGTGTGCGCGCGTTAGCGTAAGTTAAAGTAGTGTGTAAGTCTAGAGACCGATAACCTCGGAAGTTTGGTCCCTTAGGCATTCACACACATTTGAAACCTTGATTTTGAACGTTCATCAACTGCCTGAGTCGACGAAAATATTGAAAATTTCAATCTGCGTTTGTTCCCCCAGGTCAGACCGTCAATCAAACCTCTTATTTGGAAGTTTTTAGAAGATTGCGCGTCAGAAAAGACCCGATTTGTGGCAGACAGACGACTGGTTATTCCACCGCCACAACGCACCTGCACACGCAGCCATATCTGTTGGACAGTTTTCGGCTGAAAATGGCATGGTTCCGCTGCCCCACTACCCTTCCCCCCTGACCTGGCTCAGTGCTACTTTTTCTTATTTCCATGCCTGAAAAGGGACGTGAAAGGTCACCGATTTGACAACATTGAAGGCGCCCAGAAAAAACGAGGGAGAAGCTGTCAACCTGAAAAAAATTGTTTCGAAGGGGACAAGGTGGAGCCGGCCTTTGTGGCCGAGCGGTTATAGGCACTTCAGTCCAGAACCGCGCTGCTGCTACGGTCGCAGGTTCGAATCTTGCCTCGGGCATGGATGTGTGTGATGTACTTAGGTTAGTCAGGTTTAAATAGTTCTAAGTTCTAGGGGACTGATGACCTCAGATGTTAAGTCCCATAGAGCTTTGAACCATTTGTAAAAGGTTGTTCTGTAAACTATAAATATGTAGCTTTCATCATCATCATCATTTATTGCCTTATCGGGCCTTTAAGGCCTACAGCAAGAAGAACAAAAGGAAAAGTAAAGACAAAAAGACTTACAAAAGTACTCTATACAGTAGTAAAAGTTACATATGTACATTACAGCTTAAAGAAAAACGAAAAAATAAACAGGGCATTCAATCAAAGGTTTAAAAGGCAAGAGGGATACATTACAGAAACAAAAAAAAACAAAAAAAAAAAAACACACACGCAGTGTCTGTCAATTACACGAGAGGAGGGAGCTGTTGCAGATGGCAGTCCATCTCATCCGGTCGTTGGCGTCCTCCTCCACGGCTGCTGGTTCCACTTCTTTCAGGATCGTTGTTATCCTATCCTTCCATCGAGTTCTTGGGCGTCCTCTAGGGCGTTTTCCTGTATAAATATGTAGCTTTAAGAAATAATTTCGGTTTTTTGGGTACTGCCTCGTTTATGTGCCTCCAATGATACAAAATGCACTAAAATTAAAATAATACTGCTTTCCATCACATACGTTTTTCTACTGCTAATAAAGAGTAGTCCAACTATCCATCACTACTATTATCCCACAACTTGGTGCCTTCGTATCTGTCACTGGCATACGCAATAACTGTAGTCGGGTTAGAATTACTTGTTACTTGCCATCTATCACTCGCTGCTCACTCGCCGCTACAGTGTTACTACATAGGCCGCCGCTCGATTACAGGCGACAGACTAACACGGCGGGTCGTTTCACAAGTGATGTTACTTAACGTGTCACGCGGAGCAGTCTTGGCAGTGGCCGGCGTGACGTATGACAGGAACACTAGATGCTCTGTCCATAACTGCTTTTAAGTGATCAGTGAATGATCTGCGGCAGAATTTAAACTCGTGTCCTAACGTAACGATAAACTCGTGATGTGATGTGAAATGTATCGGAGAAAACAGCGATCAACAATCTGCGCCTGAACCACGCTCGCTTTGTTCATGGCGATTGAAACTAACCTGAACGAACAAATACAAGACGGAAAAATTTGACATTGGCGCTAAAAACAAACAGCAATTTCTCGCCTTTATTGGTTATCTGGAACTGTCCTCACACTGGCTACAGGATCTGGTGCGTTGCCAACCGCTGAACAGTCCTGGTTAAAGATTACATGCGACACATGCAGATTAAAAAGCGAAAAAAGAATGATAGGAAGAAGAATAAGAGCGAATAAAAAAGTCAATACCACGACGAAAATGACGCGAAAATTTCAAAGCACTGTTCGATCGACGAAATGTCCATACCCAAAGACTGGAAAGTTGCACAGGTCACACCAATATTCAAGAAAGGTAGCAGGAGTAATCCACTAACTTGAGGCCCATATCATGAACGTTGATATGCAGCAGGATTTTGTAACATATATTGTATTCGAACTTTATGCATTACCCGGAAGAGATCGGTCTATTGACACACAGTCAACACGGATTTAGAAAACATCATTCTTGTGAGACGCAACTAGCTCTTTACTCACACGAAGTGTTGAGTGCTATAGACAGGGGATTTCAAATTTATTCCGTATTTCTGGATTTCCGGAAGGCTTTTGACATTGTATCACACAAGCGGCTTGTAGTGCATTTGCGTGCTTATGGAACATCGTCTCAGTTATGTTCTGAATTCGTGATTTCCCGACAGAAATGTCACAGTTCGTAGTACTTGACGGAAAGTCTTCGAGTAAAACAGAAGTGATTTCTGGCGTTCCCCAGGGTAGTGTTATAGGCCCTTCTGTTCGTTATCTATATAAACGATTTAGGAGACAATCTGAGCAGCCGTCTTAGGTTGTTTGCAGATTATGCTGTCGGTTATCGACTAATAAAGTCATCAGAAGATCAAAACAAATTGCAAAACTATTTAGAAAATATACTTGTATGGTGGAAAAATTGGCAATTGACCCTAAATAACGAAAAGTGTGAGGTCATTCACATGAGTGCTAAAAGAAATCCGTTAAACTTCGGTTACACGACAAATCAATCAAATCTAAAGGCCGTAAATTCAACTAAGTACCTAGCAATTACAATTATGAACAACTGCCGTAGAGCAGTGCTGACAGTCTAAGTGTGCCAAGTAGACTAGCATAGACTAGCAGTCCTGTCTCGAGATCAACAACAAGAGAGATATCTGAGCGTAAAGCAGGTTTGTGTTATTCACAGGCTGGTGTCACCACAGTTTATTATCCATCTGGTTGCCAGGAACTTCACATAAGGAGCCTCATAGAATGTATGCACCCTGATCTCTAATTTTGGTACATGTAAGTCATTATTCTTTGAGATTGCATAGTGCGAATTTTTGTGCAGCTAATTTGCTATACAGGGTGTAAATTTTAAGTTGACAAACCAGAACAACTCGAAAAATAAGTTTCACACGAAAATATGTGTACAATCCAAAGTTGATTATTTTCGATGGGGACTTCTACTGGTGCTAAAATTAGCCCGCCACCCTAGTCCCATGGGGGTGGGGCGGACACAACTTTAAAATTTCAAATGGGAACCCCCATTGTTTATTGCAGAATCAGATTCTACATAAATAACTACGTACATTTTGTCTTAAACATTTGTTTTGGTTCTTGGTACTTGGCGCTGTAATTCAAGAAAATCCATGTTCTCATTTTTGCATGGAAAATGGTTATGGATAAATAAAAAATACTTATTTACTTCTTAAATTTTGATTCGCTAAAACTAAAATCTCCTTGTCTCCCCATGGGGTGGGGTTTGAGAGAGAGGAATTAGAGTTTTACAAATGTTGACCCAAATATTAATTTTTTTCCGCAGATTCGGATAACTTTTGTTGTTTCGTGGTCATGAGGTCACACAACTTTTAACTATAAAAAAAAATCATCTGACTAGCTAATTAACCAACCAAGCATCCTACTTAAGTATTTGTTATTTATCCGTAACCATTTTGCACGCAAAAATGAGAACATGGATTTTCTTGAATTACAGTGCCAAATACCAAGAATCAAAACAACAGGGGGCTGGGGTGGCGGGCTAATTTTAGCACCACCGTATGTCCCCCTCGAAAACAATCAAGCCTGGATTGTACACATATTTTCGTGTGAAGCTTATTTTTCGAGTTATTCTGGTTTGTCAACTTAAAATTTACGCCCTGTACAGCAGTGAACCAATTGTGAAGCTGTTCCATTATTGTCCGAGCTGTGTGTTGCCCAGGTGTGTCCAGCTCCTTTGTTACTATACTTACGTCGTCAGCTAACATAATTACCTTTGAAAAACCCTCCAATGTCCTGAGTACCTCATTTATATAACTCATGAAAAGGAGCAAGCCACGCACTGAACCCTGTACCACCATATTTAATGTTTCCCTACCCTGAATTCAGTCCTGTTGTATCATTTGTTAACCTGACTCTGTTTTCTACTGCTAAAGTAAGACTGTACCTTCGAAAGAGACATGCCAGAACATTTCAGTTTCCCAAGTAGATGTTTTTCGACATCTCGACTAATACAAGAATTACATTTATTAAGTGCATAATACAATTACGAGCCCCTCCAAGTACCGTCATTTGCGGGGAACGTCGTTACGCCTCTGGCGCCACGCGAGTTGGATACCAGTGCCTGCGGCCTGTGTCCAACCGGCTGGCCTCATTGTGTTTACATTAACATGGCCGCTCTAACGCTGTTTGTTGAGGACTCGGATTACGGACGTCCGCTGCGCGCAAACAGCACCATATTCACATTAGCCCGCAAGTGAGTTTCATCCCTCGCTTAAGAAAGGATTATGGCCGCATTTGGAGACTAAATATTTGCAACGCGATCCAGCCTCGCGAGGCTTAACAATTTTTCCAGTAATGTTGCCCCCAATGAATCTGATGGCTCACAACCTGCGTCATGTATTTTATGTCGTACAACTCCACCATCTGCATGGTATCGCCGCCCCTTCGTCATTGGAAGCAGGTCGTCACACGGTCTCGGTAATGACGCACACCAGTGTCCAGAGCTCCAATGCAAGACCTTCGTAACGCCCGCAACATACCTTTGTGTCTCTGCGTCTGACAGTGTTTCAAGCCTCCCTTTGGAAAGGAAAATAACTGCAAATCGGCGTGGAATGGAACGCAATTTCACAACGCACTCCTGTTCACATCCAAGCGCATCACATTTCCTCAATTAAGTCGTCACGTAAACGAATTAGTGACATGGGAAGAGACTGTCTAGCGTTAAAAGGTCTTTGCTTTTCGTATTTAACCAAATATAACATTGATGATGATAATTTATGGCAATGTTTGCCGACAAGATAAAGAATGCAACCTTTAACACTAGATTGTGGGCAGTTCTCCTTGCCCGTTTTTTGGTACGACTTGGAAAGAGAGAAAAATTAATGAATGATCGCTGATGCGTCGGTTCTCGATTGTGTTCAGGAGACGTACAGATTGATTGCGCGAAAATAGTTTCTCAAATGACCTCTTAACCCGGATTGCTTTCACGCAATCAGACTCTTCAATGAAATTACCTAAGGGACCTATTTGAATAATAAAAAAAATGCAAAACAGTGAAATTTTGTAAAAAAAGTTGTCAGATCGGAAATTGAACACATTAATGGTCTCCCAAATACAATCGAGACACCGCGATAAAGAGCGAGCCTGTAACAAAGTTCATTTAAACATAAACATTATTTGTGGTTAATTTAAAGAAAAGAATAAGCATAGATTTTCTGTACAGTGAAGCATCAATATATTCTCAAAGAACAAAGGCATTAAACTACAAACATTAACAAATTTACAATGAATACAAAACTTACATTTTTATGTTTTTCTCCTACATGGAGCAGTCCAACAATCGCTGCTTTTGTATGTGTGATATTTTGTAAAAATTAAATGTCCTGGCGTTTCTCATATGCAAAATGTCTGAAATCCAATAATGTCACAACTGCTCTCGTCAATGGGAGTTATAATCTTTCAGTAACCAACGCCCTTGAAGGCCGCACATTTCCTCCACAACTTCTCTGCATCTTCGTCGTTGTAAAACGCTTTTCTTTCCGTTTTTCATGCGGTTCAGTGCCCTAACTATTTTCACGGTAATCACTCAACTGAAACCTTCTCTGTTATAATTATATGTCCAATCTCTAATCAGCTGCTCGTCAGTGGGCTTTCAATCATATTCTTCCTTCCCTTTCCTTCCGCCTGATTCCTAACGTTGTTTGTTGCTGATATGCGCCGATCGCTACATCTAATCCGTACTCTGCAAACCACTGTGAAGTGCACGGGAGAGAGTATTTCTGCATTTCAGCGATGTTTAGAGGACTGTAGTATATTAGCAGATTCCTCGCTTAATACTTGTTCTTAGAACTCTGTACGTAGACTTTCAAGGGAAGGTTACATGTAAGTATTCGCCCTCGTCTCCACTCTTCGTCACATCTGACAAACATGGCATGTGCTCGAATCTCTCGTATATTACCTGCGTCTACTTACTGTCTCTGATGAAAACCAGCTATCCACCTTTCTGAGGATGAACAAGGACGTTCTAAATCTGGCACCTTGTTACTCAAATCCATCGAAACAAACAGGTAACGTTCTGCCAAAGAGGGGAGCGCAGCGTTTGAAGGTTTCTGCTGAGCTCCTCCTCTTGCCAGCACTATGGCGGTGTCTGCGTGCTGCTTTACGCCTTCTAGACTCCATTCATTGTGGATATCTGTCAAATGTCTATGCAGCTAAGTACAAGAGAAGTATCTATTCTATAAAAGCATGCAATAAGTATAGTGTGTAAAGTTAGTAACTTAATATTTTGCAGTAGGTTGAGTAAAAAGTAAACTGTTTCGTTCATGTCAAACTAGTTTACGGCTTATTATGACTTACAGAAAGCTTTTGACAATGTTGACTGGAATACACTCCTTCAAATTCTGAAGGTGGCAGGGGTAAAATACAGGGAGCGAAAGGCTATTTACAGTTTGTACAGAAACCAGAGGTCAGTTATAAGAGTCGAGGGACATGAAAGGGAAGCAGTGGTTGGGAAGGGAGTGAGACAGGGTTGTGGCCTATCCCTGATGTTATTCAATCTGTATATTGAGCAAGCAGTAAAGGACACAAAAGAAAAATTCGGAGTAGGTATTAAAATCCATGGAGAAGAAATAAAAACTTTGAGGTTCGCCGATGACATTGTAATTCTGTCAAAGACAGCAAAGGATGTGGAAGAGCAAAACGAGGATAATGGAATGTAGTCGAATTAAATCGGGTGATGCTGAGGGAATTGGATTAGGAAATGAGACACTTAAAGTAGTAAAGGAGTTTTGCTATTTGGGGAGCAAAATAACTGATGATGGTCGAATAGAGAGGAAATAAAATGTAGACTGGCAATGGCAAGGAAAGCGTTTCTGAAGAAGAGAAAGTTGTTAACATCGAGTATAGATTTAAGTGTCAGGAAGTCGGTTCTGAAAGTAATTGTATGGAGTGTAGCCATGTATGGAAGTGAAACATGGACGATAAATAGTTTGGACAAGAAGAGAATAGAAGCTTTCGTAATGTGGTGCTACAGAAGAATGCTGAAGATCAGATGGGTAGATCACATAACTAATGAGGAGGTATTGAATAGAATTGGGGAGGAATTTGTGGCACAACTTGACAAGAAGAAGGGACCTGTTGGTAGGACATGTTCTAAGACATCGAGGGATCACCAATTTAGTATTGTAGGGCAGCGTGGAGGGTAAAAATCGTATAGGGAGACAAAGAGATGAATACATTAAGCAGATTCAGAAGGATGTAGGTTGCAGTAAGTACTGGGAGATGAAGAAGCTTGCACAGGATAGAGTAGCATGGAGAGCTGCATCAAACCAGTCTCAGGACTGAAGACCACAACAACAACAACAACAACAACAACATGCCATCTTCTTGAAACAACGGACAAGCATATGAAACGGACACTAGTTCCTCAGTAATCAAACGCTATAGGCAAAGATACAATTACTTGCACGGAGTGTTGTGCATCAAACTTGGTTCGTGACGTCGAAATTACAGTTTACACAATGGGCAGTGTTAAGCACAATATATAGTTGAACTACACAATACTGCAGGTTAAATGGTTACAATGATAAACTTTGTGAGGCCTGGACATTGACTGAGAAACTGTTACACTGAGCACTCTTTATTTATATTGTGCAACAGGCATATTTTTTAACATTGTAAACTAAACTTTAGGCAATGGGCAGTATTATGCACAATAGCTACAATACATAGTCTTACACTATTACAGGTTAAATGATTGTGATGCCATAGTTTGTGTGGTTGTGACACTGGTAGAGAGCTATCTAACTGAGCACGAGTAACTTAGTTGTGCAACAAATATGTTTTAAATTGTAAATAACATTTTTATGCAATGGTCAATATTATACACAGTACATGTTTGAAATATACAACATTAAAGTATTAAAAGTTACATTGTTGAAGTTTGTGGGATAAGCAAGTAAGGAATAGGAAATTCTATTGCGTGTTAATTTTGTGTAGCAGTACGTGTCATTGTTGCTGTTTGTGGTATGTGGCTGGTTCATTGCGGGGATTTTGATCTAAATGTATGTTTACTTCAAGTGCTTACAACAGGCTTATTTTTCTTCATTTTTTGGCTATATGTAGTACTTCTGTGTGGACTTGGTATTTGTGTCCTTCCTTCAGCACATGTTCGGCAAAGGCGGAGTCTGTCTTTCGAAATCTCCAGCTGCGCTCGTGTTCATATAGCCTAGTTGTTATGACCCTGCCTGTTTGACCAATATACAGTTTTTGCAGTAATTTCAAGTGATTTTGTAAACAGCAACGCTACTTAATAAATCTCTTTTGTCCTTGATGTTGAATAGGATATGAGCTGTTGTGTCTCTTACGTAAAATGAAGTTTTTTTACTGCAAGGTTTGAGGGTTTTCGCTAATTTTAGGATAGCTTTCCTACATTTGGGACAGTACACCAGCTGTTTTTAAATATTGCTGTTGCTGCGGAGGGGTCATACACAAAGCGCAACATTTTTCTTCTTTGTTTTTTGTGTAAAATGTTATCAGTTAACTTAGGTGTATAGCCATTTTTTCATGAAGTACATTTAATTTTGTCTAATTCTGTCTCAAAATTCCGTTTTGACATTGGTCTGGATGTAAGACGATGTATCATGGAATGGAAGGCAGCATGTTTGTGTGATATTGGGTGTTGTAAACATGAAGATATTACCACGACTGTTCGGAGGAGTTTTCTGTAAATTTTGAAACTGTGTGTGTTTGTAGTGATATCTATGATGAGGTCTAAGAAGATAATGGATTTTTCACCAATCTCCATGGTGAACTATGTTTTGCGTTATCAGTTTTGATGCTCTAGGAATGTTTTCTGTTGTCTTTTGGTTCCAGTTCACAGACACAGTTCGTCATCTACTTAACTCTACCAGTATTTGATATTGTCACTGAGAGGCTCATTATTAGCAACTGTTTTTCGAAACGGTCCATGAAGATTTCTGCTAAAAGAGGACTGAGGGGAGACCGTATTGCCGAGCCATCTAGCTGTTTATATAGAGCACCTTCAAGTTGAAAGCAATTTTGTTGTAAACATGTCTGGGAGGCCAGTTTTATGTCTTCTACTTGTACAGAGTTGACGCCTGCTCTGTATAGTGGTTCTGTAAAAATATCTAGACATTCTTTTTTCAAAGTACTTATTCTTCTCCTAATATACATATACAAAAAAAATCTCGAAACAATTCCTTGTATTAGCAGTGTGAAGCGACTAGCAGTAGTCATAAATTGTCAGCATTCTTTAGGGAAAGAGGCAACAGTCGTTGCTCCTGCATGTTACTCGTCCCACGTCTGGCCTTCGTAATGGGATTTACATAATACTACGTGTGGATGAGTGAAGCTGGCATTTCTTACGAATGCAGCGCTATAACTTTTTACAGGGCTCGAAAGCTCCAGAGAGGAATAATTCAACGCCGGCGCTTGTTGACGTTGATACTTTTCCCAACCCACACCACTACCAACAAAATCTGAGGAAAGGGTTGACATAGAGAGTCAACGTGGCCATCATCCGCTACTGCGATATAAACACATTGAAATGGGGCTTCTATGCTGGTCTGTGGCATTACAGACGTCTAACTTGCGAGGTGATTCAGTGGTGCGACAGGTTCTGCACCCTGGCGGTTCAAATCACTGTCCGGACATCCAGAATAGAGTTTTCCATTATTTCCCTAAATCTCCTGAGGTGAATGTCGAGATATTTCCTTTGAAATGCCACTGCCATTTCCGTCCCTACCCCTCTGATCTAATGATCGCCTTGTCATAGGGACGTTAATCAGAGATCTTTTTTCATTAGGTACAGCAACAACATTGGAGGTGTTCACACCGCAAGAATTAGTTCCTGCAGCCTTTCCTGTTTGTATCGGTACAGTTCGTAGATGCTTTCAGAGCTGATGCTGTCAGCTCTTTCTAGAGTGTGCTTATTGCTTCGAGGGCTTCCGAAACACCGTTAAGAGACCACAACGTTCCGTCTGTGGCGACAACAGGTCAAGCAGCGGCGTAGAGTGCGATGAGCGCAGAGTCACACGTTCAGGCTCTGGAACCTGAGGCTAGTGAGCCGAACTTGAGCGTATTCACAATGGTACATTGATAGGCTGTGTGATTTGCTGCCTCATGAACAGTTCAACCCCAAAATTGGAAGTAGTTTCGGTAATGGAAGATGGCTAGCGATGAAAAGTGTAGAAGTGTCTACAGATTGAAGCCGATGAATCGTCCCTTCCTTCCGTTCGTTCTTCGATGCTTCCGTGGCGTCGCGCGAACTACGTCATGGCGGCGGTGGAACCCAAGCACTCTTGTTGATGAGCTTCGCGCGAGGGACCTTAACCAGGTTTAATTGGAAACTGTTATTGGCGGACCAGAATTACTTGGCTGCACTGGTTCACTGCCAAATCAAAGTAAATAAGGGTCGCCAGCCTCGCTTAACTCTCCAGACGGGATTCAACTAGACGATTTAAAAGTCAATAACGAAAAGCCCTTTAGCTACGTAACTCCTTTCAGGAAAGGACTGGAATATATACATCACCAACAGTTCAATACACCACCTTCAAGTGGCTGCTTGCAATTGCCGTTGATAATTGAAGCGGTCGGCGAAAGAAAGTGCTTATTCACAAGAACGTATTTTGAGTCGTCGCGAGTTACGTGATTGGTTAAATTCAAACTTAAGAACATAAATAGAATGAGACGAGACAGTTTATATAGAAGGCAGTTATTTCTATCGGTACATGTGGAATTACTTGCTAGCAATGTATGGTGTATTCGAATATACAACAGGTAGCTTGATCGGACTAATCCTTACTAAATTTAGGATTAGCAGTTTGTTCTGTTGCCTCCCTTCAGTTACCGTAACAACAAAGCAGGAATACAGTTTGAAGTGAGAGGGGAAAAGTAACACAAAACACACTCAAATTTTCATTGCAACACATGAAATTTTTTGACCTGAGTGAACCCTAAGTCCGTCACTATTATCCAACACAACCTTTATCTACCCAATGGTTCCACCCTCTGTTCTGAAGCCGAACATGTCTACGCTTACTAATCCACAAGACTCGCTACAAAAACAGAAGGTGCCTTAGCAGAATTCGACGCCTACGCACGGGAATGCGCTTTCGAATGCTTTGTAAGTTTTCCCTGCCGAAAAAGTAATATCGTTGATCACGAAGGTTCACTACATACAGAATTCCGAAGTGACCACGACGTTGATACACGCACTTGGCACAACATGGCGCACGAGTTGTTGCTTCAACCCCACGGGGGCTACCGGCAGTCTCCTCTGATTTCGCTAACTCCCAGCTCCTCCCAAAATTGTTTAGCATATAAGCCTTTCAGATAAACAGAATCAGGAGCAAGAGCAAGAAGTAGGCATTGTCGTTGGCTTCTGCGCTAAAGCTGCCTGCAACGCTTCTGTAAGGTGTTGCCCGCCGTCGGGGCACAAAGAACCCTTTCTGCGTCGGCCGTCACGGAGAAATCCCTGTCGCTGTAAGCTAACCTAGTCGGTTCCAGTCGGCCACCCAGTTAGAAGTCCGAACAAAAATCCCCTTCCTCCTGACGCAGGGAGCTGGCAGAGGCGACTACAATACCGAAACAGAACGAGGACACCTGGGCGGCTAGGATTGCTGGGTTTTAGTCGCGAGAGGTCTTAATATGATCTGTGGATAATTGGTGGTCTTCAAAGTGCCTGTACCAGCAGCTAATGATCAGCTTTTCTGCTGTTTTAAGTTAATGACAAAGACGTTGGTCATAACAAAATTCAGTTCAGACGAATGTTCTGAGGCGGTCGAAAGTCATCGTGATAGAAAGAGGAAATGAAATGACAAAAATGGTTCAAATGGCTCTGAGCACTATGGGACTTGACATCTGAGATCATCAGTCCCCTAGAACATAGAACTACTTAAACCTAACGAACCTAGGGACATCATACATATTCATGCCCGAGGCAGGATTCGAACCTGCGACCGTAGCAGCAGCGCGGTTCCGGACTGAAGCGCCTAGAACCGGCCACAACGGCCGGCAATGAAATGACAAAAGTTGTCAGGCGATGAGGATTGTCACCCTTATGTGGATGTCGATAAGTTGGCAAATAGATCCACGTGCTCATAGCGCTCTGCTCGGCTCGTGTGAGCTAAGCGAGCGTGACGTGGACAGCCGATGACACACGACTTGGGCGGGAAAAGTGAATAAGGAGCGGACGTGTTAGCGACGTGTATTCTGGCCGTGGGACAGGACAGACGAGTGACGGAGAGGAAGATGGATGAGCCGGCCAAGGCCTGCTGCAGCCGATAGCTCGGTCTGGTGGCACCCTCTCGACAACAGTTGCCGCTCAACAGCACGTGCCTAGTTCGCAGTGTGTGTGTGTGTGTGTGTGTGTGTGTGTGTGTGAGCGCGCACGGAGGGATTGGGGGAGGGCGACTATCGTGACAAATTGGAAAAAAAGTTTGAGGAATTATTTTGAATTAGGACGACTTCAACTGAATGTGGTGCATAAGTTGTTAGAAAATCAATAACTCGTCTTCCATCGCAGAACTTTATTCGTTCTCTTTATTTATGAAAAAACAAAGACTGTATGAACTTGGACATACAGTTGTCTTGTTCTTGGCTTTAAGTTAAATGGAATGGTCAGTACTTAAAAGTGAGACGAAGATATTATAATGGTGGTGATGTTGCAAGCCTTCTAACATTGGTATTTGGAGAACCAGAATAAGATTTCTGTGAAATGAATCGTTGCTTGTATCGCTGTTGTAACTGCTGATGCGGTGATATTCTTTTGCCATTAGATTTTATGGGAAAGATACCGAGATATTGAGTGGTAGTCGACATGTAGCAGTAATTGAGAAAGGAGTAAGGCAGGCAGGGTCCTAGCTAATTTCCGATGTATATACAGCGAGCACTAAAGGAAATTGAGGGGAAATATGAAAAAAAATTCAGGGAGCAGAAATAAGTTTTAAGATTTGCCAAAGCTGTTGCAGTTCTGTCACCGCTGGCAAAGCACTTGAACGGTGAGTTACAGCGAAAGTTTTCGTTGGAGACAGGTTATAAAATGAACATCAGTGTAAGTAAAATACGTGTAATAAAGTTTAGAAACATTATGACCGGTTATGGTTCGGGAATTAGATAGGAAATGAGACACTGAAAGTAGTAGACTCATGTGGATGCTAGCAGGTCAAGAAAAGCTTTTGTGAAGAAGGAAAATAACCTGACATCCATAATGCCGTTTTATAAATTTTAATGTAAATGCAACCTCGTGATTTAAATAATGAAACTGCACAAGTTACTTATCTTTTGATGGTTAGCTCAACGCGTTTCGAGAATTTTTTCTCATTTTCAAGTGCATTGCTTTACGTGAATAAGTTTGGTGATGATTGCATATGTCATTTTCTGCCTTTCTTGTGTCTTTTAGAAGTTAAACTGCAACCGGAAAATCGGATAAAAAATGAATCTTTCAGTGTTGTTAAACGCTAATATTAGAAATGATATTTTTGTTGGCGTACTTAGAGCTATTGGTCCTCCTCCATTATACAGAATATCACACTCACACAAATTGTCATTTACACTGTTTGTTTACAAAACATGCTACAAATATATTACGACACTATAGCTTCACAAAGAGTTTATACTCATAGTTGTTACAGTGTTATTTTATTACATTTTATATATATATAAGTTGTAAATTATAATACTTGTTTTTACCACTGTTGACTGCTAAATTATCGGTTACATTGTTTCCTTAATGGCGAAATGTACATATGTATATCATTAGGGAAAAAAATAAAAATAAAAAAGTAATCGATAATTCAGTAGCCAATAGTTGATACGTTTTATAATTTATTACAACCTTATATATAATGCAATCCGATAATACTGTAATAACTGTGACTGTGTACGAACTCTTTGTGAAGCCATAGTGTCGTAATATCTTTGTTGCATGTTTTGTAAATAAACAGTATAAGTGATGACTGCGTGTGTGTGATACTCTGTATAATGGATGAGGCACTATACCTGTAACTAGGCCAACAAAAATACAATTTCTAACATTAGCATTTAAAAACACTCAAAGCTCCATTTTATCCGATTTTCCAATTGCAGTCTGCCAGCCGGAGTGGCCGAGCGGTTCTAGGCGCTACAAAAGATGGCTCTGAGCACTATGGGACTTAACTTCTGAGGTCATCAGTCCCCTAGAACTTAGAACTACTTAAACCTAACTAACCTAAGGACATCACACACATCCATGCCCGAGGCAGGATTCGAACCTGCGACCGTAGCGGTCGCGCGTTTCCAGACTGCAGCGCCTAGAACCGCTCGGCCACAACGGCCGGCTCTAGGCGCTACAGTCTGGAACCGCGCGACCGCTACGGTCGCAGGTTCGAATCCTGCCTCGGGCATGGATGTGTGTGATGTCCTTAGGTTAGTTAGGTGTAAGTAGTTCTAAGTTCTAGAGGACTGATGAACTCAGCAGTTAAGTCCCATAGTGCTCAGAGCCATTCGAACCATTTTCCAACTGCAGTTTAACTTCAAAAAGATGCAAGATACGCTGAAAATCACACAAGCAGCCATCACCAAACATATTCATGTAAACAATTGCGCAAATGCACTTGAAAATCAGAATAAATTCTCGAAACGCGTTGCGTTAAGCATAAAAAAATAGGGAACTAGGTGCACTTCCTTTATTTAAATCATAAATGACAAAGTCGAAGTCTTACCTCTCATCTAATACGATGAGCGAAATTAGGTAAATGTGTCAGTGAAATCTGTTTCTGATTTCTTGGGATGCAGCATGGTTAGAAAGAGAAATGTGAACGATAAACGGTATAGACAACAAAGCAGCAGGAACTTTTTAAATGCGATGTTAGAGAAAAATGCTGAAGGTTAGGTGGGTAGATCACGTAGGTAATTAACAGGTACTGATTGGAATGTGGAGAAAAAACTTTATGGCCAAGGTTGACGAAAATATGGGAGTGGTTAAGACGACATGTACTGATGCATCAAGGAACAGTTAACTCGATTGTGAAGGATAGTGAGGCGGGTAAACCTAGTACAGTGAAACCACGCTTTCAATATGGTAAACAGGTTCATTGGATGTATGGTTGCAATAATTACGCACAGCCGAAGAGACTTGCACGAAATAGACCAGCTTCAAGATCTGCGTCAAAACTACTCGCCAGATTGAAAACTACGACGTCAACATAGTGTCACGTAATAGAGTTCTGTGACTGCTGCAGTGGATGCACAACTTTCATTGGGGACAGGAAAAAAATCGCATGTGTGGCCAGCTGAAACTGCCAAAGCAATGCAGGCAGTGAAACTAGTCCTGGGCGGCGGAAAGCGTGCTTGAACAACGACCTCGTCTTCTTTAACATTGGCGGAAGGCAACCGACTGCGGTTTCGCGAGTGAAAGTGAAAGATGGCTCATGGTCTCTCTCTCTCTCTCTCTCTCTCTCTCTCTGCTCGTCAGGTCCTGCGTCCCCATCCCTACGGGATGCGGTGTGGCCGGCCGCGGTGGTCTCGCGGTTCTAGGTGCTCAGTCCGGAGCTGCGCGACTGCTACGGTCGCAGGTTCGACTCCTGCATCGGGCATGGATGTGTGTGATGTCCTTAGGTTAGTTAGGTTTAAGTAGTTCTAAGTTCTAGGGGAGTGATGACCACAGATGTTATGTCGCATAGTGCTCAGAGCCATTTGAACCATTTGATGCGGTGTGGGCCCGTCCTAGAGCTGGGCAATCGTATCGATGTCTATTCAAAATTATGTCGATGGATTTACTTGATTGTAAGTTACTAATATATCGATTGACTGATACAAAGTAACTAATAGCGAAAGTGATACATAAAATCACTACCGTGTATGAATGGGATTCAACATTTTAACAAATCTGTCGATTGTGCAATGGCTACTTTCCTGAAATTTACCAGATCAGTTTCTTTATTGCAAGAACATATTTTCACACGCGCCGACAGGAGCGCAGCGTTCTTAACTTGTTTCATCTGTCACTAAAACAAACTACTGAAAATAAATGCGCATTTAATCGTAACTGTCATCATTCTCCACGTGTTAGTAGAATCCAGTATACATCTGTCATAGACGTGTAGGTACGATTCATGTATACGATACCTAATCAAAAGCATCCAGACGCATCAGTGTAGGGTGTGTCCACTTTTCGCCTTTATGACGGCTTAAACTCTGTAAGGGGCACTCTCAGTGAGGTATGTGAGGAGGAATGGCGGCCCATTCTTCCGCAGTAACCGAAGCCAGCGTAGGTAATGGTGTTGGACGCTAGGGTCTGGAGCGATGTCGATGTTCTAACTCGGCCCAGAGGTGTTCCACTGGGCTCAGGTGCGACTCTGGCCAGACCAGTCCATTTCAGGAATGTGACTGTCCACAAACCACTGCCTCACAGGTCGTGCTTCATGACAAGGTGCATTGTCGCGCTGATGCAATCAAGCATCGTCTTCGAACTGTTCCTGTACTGTGCCACTACACAGCGCTGTAAAATGTGTCTGTATCCTTCCGCATGTAGCGGTATCTTGAGCGCAGTAAGAGGACCACACCCTAACCACGAAAAATACCCCTACACCGTAACACCACCTCCTCCATACTTTGCTGTTGGCACTACAAGTGATGGCAGGTAACGTTCTCCAGGCTGTCGCCAAACCCAAAGCCATACATTGGACTGTCACAGGGTACAGCGTGACTCGTGACTCCAAAGCATTCACTTTCAGTCATCCAGTCGCCCTTCACAACACCTCAAGCCCCGCTTGGCATTGACCATAGAAATTAGGAGTGCCCGACCACTGTACTCTATTCTTTTTAATTCCACACGCGTAGCCATTAAGCTGGAATGAGGGTAGCATTTTGGAACTCACGACTAATTCTTTTCACTGATTCCATGCGATGTGATATCCAGTGACTTGACCATGTTCAAAAAAATGGTTCAAATGGCTCTGAGCACTATGGGACTTTACATGTGAGGTCATCATTTCCCTAGAACTTAGAACTAATTAAACCTGACTAACCTAAGTACATCACACACATCCATGCCCAGGGCAGGATTCGAACCTGCGACCGTAGCGGTCGCGCGGTTTCGGACTGAAGCGCCTAGAGCTGCTCCGCCACAGCACTTGCCCATGTTCATAGTAACTGTGTTCTCCTGGCCGACTCTTTCTGCTGTCACTGCTTTTCTAGTGACAACACAATACTTTCTGCCTGCTTTTATAACAGAGGGTGCATCTCCCGTTGTCAGTCCTGTATTACATAGGGTGTCCGGATTCTTTCGATCAAATATACGAGGTTTGGAGGTTTAATAGTGGCAACTATTTATTTACAGCTCGTACAAAATAGATACGTGTTTCAAAGTTTTACTAACCTTCAAAGTAGTCACCAGCATTGTGTATAACCCGTTGCCAGCGATGTAGAAGTTGTAGGATACTCTTAGCAGTGCCAGTTGTATTGACGGTTCGAGCGGCGTGGTCTATTGCCCGATGAATTTGTCACAGTTCTGAAGCTAATGACGTGAAGTGTTTCCTTCAGTTTAGAAATCGGGTTGAACTCACGAGAGCACTTAGCAGCCACATCGGTCAAACTAATAACAGCTTGCACTGTACGTGCTTGAACACTGTCCTGCAAAATGATGGTCAGGTCCTGCAGAAAGTGTCATCACTTCTGTCTCTATGCTATTCATTTTTGGAACACAACCTACGACCAGCCTAGAGACAGAAGTGATGACACTTTCTGAACGATCTGACCATCATTTTGCAGGATAATGCTCAAGCCCGTACAGTGCAAACTGTTACTGATTTGTTTGACTGATGTGGCTGCTAAGTGCTCTCGTGAGTTCAACTCGATTTCTAAACTGAAGGAAACACTTCACGGCATTCGCTTCAGAACTGCTACAAATTCGTCGGGCAATACACCGCGCCGCTCGAACTGTCAACACAACTGGCACTGCTAAGAGTATCCTACGACTTCCACATCGCTGGCAACAGGTTATACACAATGCTGGTGACTACTTTGAAGGTCAGTAAAACTTTGAAACACGTATCTATTTTGTAAGTTCTGTAAATAAACAGTTGCCATTATTGACGTTCCAACCCTCGTAATAGCGATTGACGAATGAAGCCTTGTGTAGGTCCGTGCACAGACAAAATGTCGATTTGTTGGGGATCATGGTATGCTCCTTCATTAACACATAATGAACGGACATGATCATTGTACTTTTTTTTCATGATAAGCTCAACATGATTTGGGGGAATCCTGCAAGTTACTTTACACTCAGGTGGTCTGTCTTCATTTTATATGAAGTGGGAAATGTTACGCCGCTATGTTCACCTAAATGTAAATTTCTTTTGCAAAATTTATTCTCTATACTGTGAATATTAATCTGATCTGAAAAATGTTAGCCAACAGCGAATTCATGTGCTTTCAGTGTACTTAACTTCTTATTTTTAAGCAGATTTATTGGAATGTTTCTAATTACTGTAAATCTTCTGTTCACAGGTACGTTTGTATATCTGTAACTATACAAAGGGCGGTCGGTGTGTGGTATGTGAATACCTTTTAATATAATTTTCATTTTTGCTACAGGTCTATTTTCATTTGAAGACAGAGCGATATTCCGGCGTACCGATAACACCGTAATACTCAGTCTCTCGTGAATTCCCCACCACGCGTCTTCACGTGTTGACACTACGGAAAAGCACTATCTAGTGTGCTCTTTCTTTCTTCTCGTTGCTTAGCTTCTACTTGCGGAGAAAAACATATTTGAGTTTCGTGTATGTCACTGCAACCTTATTGCTGTAGTCCTGCTCTTTAAGTGCTTACGGTGGAGTTGTTCGCGATAAAATTTTTATTCCTCATGAATTTGCATTTATCTAGATCAGCGCTCAGAGGCGCCTGATGCTTTATATTACGCATTAAGCCGTCCTTTCACGGTGCCCGACAGTGTTCGTGGACGAGAAGCGGGCCAAGTTTAGTGACGTCACAACGTGGAATTTTACGTTCCACAGCATTCCAAAGGGTGAAAGACTGAATAAGAAAAGTCAGATTTTTGCTTCGTGGAGAGGAACGTTGCCTATTTGATATAAGCTAGGTTACATCACAAACAGGGCTTGGGAGACGCTATAGTGGATTACGTTGTTTACGAATAAAGCCGATATTTGGTGGGTTTTGTATCATTTAACTTACGTTGTATGAAGATATACAACTTCAAATCGCATAGAGGATATTTCGAAAACGTCTTGTTTTTGATATGATTTGTTATAATCAAATCACGGGAAACGTTGTATTGATGGTTGAATAATATTCATATTCGGTTGTTTTCGCATGATGACTTGGTTGTTACAAAAATATGCCGTTTCAAGGGAATGCAGATTGAAAATCTATCAAAAACACGTCGTTCTTGGATCGATTTGTTATAAATGGTTGTCACTAAATGATATAGTGGGGGTTAAAGTCTCCAGAATACTGTAATATCAAAGGCAGACACAGAGACACAAACAACACCATTTCACTGTGATATAGCGGACAGAGGCACGGAGTTGATCAAGCCAAACGTAGATGGTTCGTGTCCTGCTATCTGAATGCAGGGACTTTCATATTAATTTAATAGCAGTAAGTTCTGTAACATTCATTGCTATGTATACATAAGAATTACTCTCTCTCTCTCTCTCTCTCTCTCTCTCTCTCTCTCTCTCTCTCTCGGGAGTACAGTTGTTGCCGGCCGCGGTGGTCTCGCGGTTCTAGGCGCGCAGTCCGGGACCGAGCGACTGCTACGGTCGCAGGTTCGAATCCTGCCTCGGGCATGGATGTGTGTGATGTCCTTAGGTTAGTTAGGTTTAAGTAGTTCTAAGTTCTAGGGGACTGATGACCACAGCTGTTAAGTCCCATAGTGCTCAGAGCCAGTACATTTGATTGATTTTTTTGAAATTAGAGGGAGCATACTCCAAGATGGCTTTCTATGTCGTTGCCTGATTCGATCGCAATTGAGTATTTACTTCTTCATCCAAAAAACTTTCCAGATTCTGGGATACAGAATTCATTTTTAAACACACACACACACACACACACACACACACACACACACACACACACACACACACACACACAAATGTACAGAAAATTTGACAGAATTATTGAAGTAAATAAATGATATTTTGGCTTTATCTAAAGAGAGCTTGCACTACCTACAGTCAGATAATTTGCACTTTCTTGTTCAAAGTCCTTTATCTCAAACTTTAAAAAAATTCTGCTGTGGAGTGAGTTTCAGTTTCACTAAAAAGTGAGAATGATGGAACGATTTTTGTTTTACATGGGAGGCTATTTTTCAGTGTGTGCTGATATAATACCTCCGTACTTAACAATCACATACAATCGCTCGCTCGACGAAGGATCCGTATCGAAAGAGTGGCAAGTTACCCAGGTTCACGGATATTAAGGTTTCTGTTTATGTATTACGCGGACAGAACACCGTAGCTAGCATAAGGACAGTGGAAATTTTACGCACGTCCGTTTGCGTAAACAAGCTGTGTGACTTCCTAACTAAGTATACCCGACCTCTGCCGTTGGGCGGCGCTGTGGCCGCAAATAACGATGAAAAGCACGCCCAGTGTGGTGTACTAACTCGTTTCTAACAGTGACCAACCACGTTGGAAACCATGTCTGACGTATTTCTTCATGGTAAACCCATGTGAGGATGGCTTCAGTCGTTCTTGGGTCGCTCGCGAAAGACTAGATTTTAGTGCGTACCTATACAAGAGAGTTCACAGCTGTCAGCGTGTTTTGAGGTACAAACATGACATAGTAAGTGATAGTAACTTGGTATGTATGCAATTGCCGTTATCGGAAGTTCGGCCGCTGAGCATGTCAACACTAAGGAATACTGTCCACATTTTTTATGAAGTCAGATACATCTTGATGAGTTAGACACTGGAAGATAGTGGGAAGATGAATTTCTGTGTCAGTCGGAAGCTGAACTAGTAGAGTAGTGGCCGTGAAAGGCAAGTTTTCGAAAGGTGTTTCGTTTTAACCTGACACAAACTATTCAGACGAAAACAAGTTTCGGTGGCGCAGTGGTTAGACACTGGACTCGCATTCGGGAGGACGACGGTTCAATCCCGCGTCCGGCCATCCTGATTTAGGTTTTCCGTGATTTCCCTAAATCACTCCAGGCAAATTCCGGGATGGTTCCTCTGAAAGGGCACGGCCGATTTCCTTCCCTAATCCGATGAGACCGATGACCACGCTGTCTGGTCTCTTCCCCAAACCAACCAACCAACCAACCAACCAAAACAAGTTTCGAATGTGGAGCAAATATTGACCTAAATGTTTTTCAAGGTATTAGTTGCAAAAATATTTCAAATGTCATTGAAGACTGCAAAACGTATGTTTAATACATGTTAGGAGTGGAATTATACAAACTAGCGACTGTGATGCATATCGCTGCCATGAACGGTAACCTTACTGTGTGCTACGTACTTTGCGCCGAAAACACGCCACCGTTGAAGCCGCTTTTACACGATCGACTTTCTTGTTTCAGCTGACTACTCGAGACAAGTGCATCTACTGCAGCCCCCCTGGCGTTTTATTCCCGTAGTGAGCCATGTCTGTTTTGAGGGGTCATTTTCGTTTACACGTCAGCGTCGAAATAGCTGTCTGCTGTCCAGTTTGACACCTGTATGATGAAAGTCAGCTTATGAGGGACTATTCTTTTTACGGAAAAATCGATTACGGTAATAATATGTAAGAACAAGCTACGACAACAGGTTTTATTGACCAAAGCGAAAATTCGTAGTGGAAGTTCTCGTCACAGGTTGTGTGATGATTAATTTCTCTTCACTCCCGAGAACTGAAGAATAGGAAGAGTGCCATCGAAACATTTCAGAACACATACATTTATCTGATCGAGAAAATACGTACTTGCAAACACATCAGACTACATCTAGAGCGCACTAAATAGCGCCTTCTTGCTTTATCTTTTGTATCTTGTTTCCTTGATAAGAGCCAAATAACAACGAACATTATTTTTCTTGTCCAATAATACTGACGTTTTCGCTGTCGAAATAATTTTGAGTACAGCTCGCGTGTGTATTTAGCCTATTTTCTTATTTGCGCATAATGTAGATTTTTCTCTGTACAACTCAAATACTTTTTGCTTTCAGATATTTCCTCTCTGTTTTACAACACAAGTAGGAAAAATACCAGGACCTTAAATAACTCTTTAGCGTTCAAACAGGATAATAAAGATTAAGGAGCCACGAACGCACAAAATCCGTTTATGTACCGGGAGTGAGCTCAACTAGAGTACGTTACTCGTATAAATTCCGATGATAACAGACACCGCCATAATTACTAGCCTCTGCGCAGTATGTAGCATACTCGGAAATTTAGAACTCCACACCCGGCACAATCTATAGATCGTTGACTTCGTAGACACACTCGTGTCGTGGTTGGTTGCTGATTTCCACGCAGGCAAGAAAGCCGCACACACTTGCACTAGTCGATTTTGACCAGACAGTCGCTCGTGTGAAACGGGCTTAAGGGGCTCCGGAAAGGCTCAAAATCATGAAAAGTTCAATTTTTACTTTTTTACGTTTTCTGAATCTGCAGACTATTACCTTTTAATAGATATATAATTTATTCAATTCCGAAGACTACAACTATTTTTAAATTTTTTTTTGAAATGTGTTCTACATGGGCGTGACCCACTGTGGCGCTGTTAAACTGCTGTCAAATGGTGTTATTATTAACGTCCGTGTTCATCAGGTACATTTTAGTGATGTGAGATAAAGTATGTGTTGTGGCTAACTTGTGATGGTTCAATATATATCGCTGGTGTGATTGTCGATTGTTTCATGTTTATTTACTCTGTCGTTATCTCGAAAATATTCGTAATTAATTCTGTTTCTTGAGTCTCTGTTTTGTTGAAGTATAATAATGAGTAAAAGTAAAGTTATTAGAAATCCTCTGAAGGCTTTTAAGAATAGGAGAAATGTTGGAAAGCCAAAGGTATGTGTTATTACTGAAAACAATAAAGACGATAACCAAGTGAGTGAACCTAACCTCTCAAGTACACCTGCCCATAGCAGTCAAAGTGGGAAAGAAAATACTTCACAGAAGAAGCTTGGTTCAATGAGTGAAAACTATGAATGTTTTATGGGCGAATCGGATGTGAATGAAATATTTGATATGTCGGTTCTCAAAGGAATTTTTTCAAACTGTGTAAGATGTATTCATTGTAGTGAAGTTGGTCTGGAACTCTCCATAATAAAGCACGTCGGACTTGCTAGTGAAATACAACTGAAATGTGATAAGTGTTCATACATGACCACCTTTTGGAACAGTGTTGCAGTAACTGCAACTGAAGAAAATGGTAGCAAAATCTACGAACACAACATTAGATTTGTTTATTCCTTGCGTTCAGTTGGTAAGGGTGCTACTGCAGGTGCAATTTTCTGTGGCATCATGAATCTTACAAATCCCCCAACCAAGTTTACGACCTATAATAAATTAATAGGGTCTAAAGTAGAAGATGTCTGTATAGAATCTATGAAGAACGCTGTGGAAGAGGCAGTAATGGAAAATAATGGTAACAGAGATTTGACTGCAGCGTTCGATGGTACCTGGCATAAACGGGGACACACATCTCTTCATGGTGTAGTATCTGCCACCAGTATGTATACAGGGAAAGTTTTAGATGTAGCAGTAATAAAGTATTGTAGATGTCCATAAAAATATAAAGGTACACATGAAAATAATTGCAAAGCTAACTATAGTGGCAGTAGTGGAGGAATGGAAGTGGCTGGTGTTGCCACTATATTCCAGCGTTCTGAGGCGTGTGATAAAGTGCGATATGTTAATTACCTTGGTGACGGTGATTCTAAAAGTTTCAACAATTTCCAGGACTGAAGCCCTATGGTGATGATGATGTAGTGCAGAAATTTGAGTGTATTGGACACGTACAGAAGCGAATGGGAACAAGACTTCGGCGACTGAAAGCTTCGTACAAGAAACAAAAATTCAGTGATGGTAAAGGGTTGGATGGGAAGGGAAGGTTAACTGACAGTGTAATTGACAAAATACAGAACTATTATGGAATGGCTATTAGGCAAAATACACAAAGTGTCGACGAAATGAAGAAGGCTGTTTGGGCTCTTTTTTTTCATACTTCTTCAACCGATGAAAATCCCCAACATAGCTTGTGTCCCAAAGAAGAAGACAGTTGGTGTAAATATAACAAAGGATTGCTAACTGGTGAAGTGTACACTCATAAGCATAGTCTGCCTCATGCAATAATGGAGGTGATAAAACCTATTTTCAGAGACTTAGCAGCACCTGAACTGTTGAAAAAGTGTATTCACGGAAAAACTCAAAACCCCAATGAAAGTGTAAATAGTGTTATATGGTCGAGAATCCCCAAGACTGTATTTGTTGGAATAGAAACACTTCACTTTGGTGTGTATGATGCTGTTGCGACTTTCAATGATGGCAACATTGTAAGGTGCAAGGTACTTAGAAATATGGGAATGAAGATAGGTTCTAACATGGTACGAGCGATGCTTGCTTTAGACAAGGAACGCCTTCGGGCTGCAGACAGGGCTGTAAAGCGTCTAGAAATACAAGCAAGAGTAAACAGGAGGAGGAACAAGAGGAAGCTGGAGGAGGAGTTTGCAGAGGATGAAGATAATCCATCCTATGGACCTGGAATGCACTAAAAAGTTAATCCAATCTTTGTCGCTCGATTCCCAAAACTTTTATTTTCTCATACTGATTACATGTTTTCTAAGGATCTTCCAAACATATTTGTTTCAAACTTTCAGTAAATGTTACACAGTACCTTCTGCATAATTTAACACAGCCTTTTTCCAAAAAACTGTATATTTTTGAATATATAAATAAAAAATTGCAAAAAAATGTTGTGAATTTTCATTACAATTGAAAAAAAATCATCTTTAATAACTGAACTAAAATTTTGTAAAATCCCTGTGTTAAGTTGTAGCCCATATTCCAATAAATAATCTGTAAAAAGTTCAACTTCCTACCTCAAATACTTTGTGAGGAAAGATGTAACATTGCAAGTATAGGGCGTTCCGGAGCCCCTTAAGGAAATACAGTCGCCGTCATGGGCATATGCAACGTGGACCTTTGGCACAATATGACGACACAATCTCACACGCGGAAAATTTAAATTTTGTAGAAGACTACTACACCCATCCTGTAAACGCGCGCGCGTTTGTTTGTGTGTGTGTGTGTGTGTGTGTGTGTGTGTGTGTGTGTGTGTGTGCGTTTGTGTGTGTGTGTGGAGCGAGCCGAATGAGCCGAGCCGGTTCGTCGGAGTGTCGGGCAGTCAGCAACCAAGTCAGCAGGAAAACAGACTCCTTTCTCGCTGGCCACTGTGTGCCGCTCCATCGCTCGGGTTTCACGTGTCTACGTCGGCCGTGTGACTGCGCGCTTTCTCAGGAAACTCTTCAGCTATCACGACTACGCCACGTACGTGTGCTGATTGGTCGCTATAGTAAGAGCGCCTTTTTGGGTACTGAACGCTGAACTCTGCTCGCTGTGTTCGTCGGTGGGATCCAGCGTGCCGTAGACAAAGGCTCCCACGTTGATGTCGCCTTCCTCGACTTCAGCAAAGCGTTCGATACATTGCCGCATTGTCGTTTACTGAATAAAATCCAGATTTACCAAGAATCGGACCAGATTTTTGACTGGATCCAGCACTATCTTGCGGATGAAGTCAACACCTTCTTCTTGTCGGTGTGTTCCAGATATTCCTTTCCTTGCCGATGTTGCGGAGAACCTTTTCTCTTCTTATTTTATCAGTTTCTTTTCTGGTTTTTCCACTCGCCATGATCCGCTTCCATGCAGTGTGGGAGAAATTTCTGAGCGTGTACGTTGGTGAATGCAGAAAAATTAGAGCTAATACGTCGTTCTCCCTCGCTTCCTTCGCGTATGTGACGGAGAAAGGGGGAAACGGTAGCGGTACCAAAATTTCCCTCCGTAGATGTAGACGTGTAAGAGTTTAGATCGTCAGAGCGGAGGATAGAGGTTGCCGCTGACTCCGCAAAAAGGGTATCGCCGTGCATATATTCCGTATCTTGAAAATTGGGACCGACCCCTTTCTGCGTGAGAGATCAACCCCTACACTATTGCCCGCTCGTATTTAGGAAAATGTAAACAAATCAAACTCTGTTGCGGTCAAGAGCTGGTCACACACAAGGCAACAATAGAATTTCACTACTGATCTAATTTCCGACTAACACTAAATCTGACTGATTTGCAATGGGTGTGCTAACATTTGCAGGTTATTAATAAATTTTGTTATTCTGACAAGACTGTTAAAGATACAGAGCTTCCTAGTTGGCTGAATCGAGTTATCAGCTGTAGAAAACCACTATATATGAACTCCCGCTGTACGGAAACAAGTTTCAAACTTTCTTGGTTTAGACTTCTTTTATCTGAACTTTCCTTTGTTAAGCCTGCAGCCACGCTGTTTTCTTCTCCAGTATATCTGGTAGTAGTGTGCTGGCGCCCATGTACAATACAGGACTGCAGTATATTTGGTACTTGTGTGATGGCGTTCATGTAGAATACTCGCCGACATTTGATGCCAGTCATACTTTTTATAGTCGTGTTCTTCAGTGCCGGTCGTTTCTTCACTCTCACAGGCATTTGCTTGTAATCCGAAAGACCCGCTCTTACTAAAGTGACGTAAGTCAGCTTCAAGTATCGTAGACTGATTTGTGGTTTGCGTCTGTTGCAGAAACTTGGAGAATAAAGGAAGGGAAGAAGAAAGATAAGTCTCGAAACGCAGTTGTGTAAGAGGCTGTGAAATGCTGCATTAAACGTGGAGGGAACAAGCAGCTGAAGGATATAGAGAAAGGCAACGTTTTAGCTATAAGGGAGCGTTGAGCTATGATGGCTTAATTAGTGTAATAAAAGATTACCAACTAGTGCAGGCAGAGCAGGAAGTGAAAGGAGGTGAATGTAGACACGTTTTTGTTTTTTTGTTATAGCTGAATTATATGATCCACCGGCAGCCACTGTACTAGAATCCTTTCAAGGGTTCAGTCTGATAATTGCATACCGGCTGATACAGCTGGAAACAGACGCCTAAACAGCCGTAATAGCTTTATACATGTGGTTAAGAAATGACGCAACTGCCGTAAAAATGTTTTTTATAGCATTAAACTGTGATGAATGTATTGTTCCACTTGTTTCATCGGTCCTTCATGCTCCTGATGAAGCTGGTGAATTTATGACGGGAGGCACTATGGTTCCTTATAAACACTGACAAAAAATAAAAGAACATAGACAGAGAGGGGAAGGTAAACGGAACTTTACGCGTTGTGGTATTCTGTACTTTCATTTCAATGACTGCAAAATCAAAGTTGAATGAACAATGAAATTGGGGTGGAAACACACTACTGATTCCTAGTCAGTAGGATTTCGCTTCTCCTTGGATCTGGTCGCATGCACTGATTCTGTTGGGTAGGGTGTCATGCAGCTGTTGTCACCCGTGTTACGTTGCCCTACAGCTATTGTAAATGATCCTCGATATCTTGGATACGGCCTGTGGGATTCAGTAGACTCCGATCTAGTCCCACACGTGTTCCGTTGAGGACAGATCGGTGTATCTTGGTGGTAGAGGAGGTATGTCAACATAGTGCAGACAGTTCAGAGAGACGCTCGTCGTGTCAGGACGTGTATTGTCCTACTGGAATGTGGTACCAGGGTCCTCTCTCATAAGGGGCAACTCACGACGGAGCAGGATTCCTGCAGCTTACTGCTGTGGCATCAGAGATGCCTGAAGCAGCACCAGAAGTGACCTAAAGTCCCACCCGACTGCTACCCCCACTATGGTGCAAAACATCAGAATGTCTTCTCTCTTCTCGACGTCGCTATATCTGCAGAAGATAGCCATCCGAGATAGGGTAGACGTGAGATCCATCTGTGAAAGTGAATCGTCGCCACTCGTTGGAATTCCAAATACGTTCCGGTGTTAACGATAGCCTACTCATTGGATGGCGGTCCGGTAAGTCCGTTAGTGCTACTCTCCAGCCAGTGGAGATGTTGTAGTAGGCTACTTCCGAGTACCGGAATGGCAGGAGATGAAACTGGTGCACAGTAGGGCCACCATTTCTTCACTTCGTCGATCTTGGCGACACTGTGCTTCCCCTCATTTATTCCGACACTGAGCCACTGTGACTTACGAACGTCTCACAAGTGTGAATACTGCACAGTTCAACCGTCGACGACGTGTACACTCTAGATGATGCCCCAGTAAAACTTTTTGTCACTTGCTGGTAACATTCTCAGATACGAGCACACGGCGTTAATGGTCCTTCACAGTACTCTCTAAACATAGGACGCATTGCGCACCCATGATGTTGCTTACATTCTGGTGCGATTGATGGAATTCGCTGTTGCTGCTGCAGCTGGGGGAGGCGTGGCAGCAGTTCGCTTTGGAAATCTGTTAATTGGGTTGCCTGTCTGCAGACGCGAACTGATTCGATGTGGCAGTACGGAGTGGACGATTTGTCTACGGTTCTGACAAGCCCCCCCCCCCCCCCCCCCCCCAGCGGTGATCTCTGCAACTACTCCACAATGCATATTACGAATCGAAACGTGGAGGGATGCTCTGTGCACTGATATGTGTCATGTGTCTATTTCCTGTGTATCTTGCAGTTTCCGCCGGTTCATCTTCTGGAACGCTGGAGGTGCTTGTGAACAACCGGTTAACGTGATTTAAGATAGTGTAAATTGGTGTGCTTTGATAAACGGACTGTATGATTAACTTTTAACAGTATGCAGTATGTGACGACGACTTGTAACAAGTGTTCATTTGACTTCACAGAGTCGCAGACTTGTATTTCAAGTTGCATTGAAAATTTCAAAAAACTCATTTCAGTAATTACGACTGAAATTTGTAACTTACGGAATGTATCGGGAATATGACGGAGTTTGTTGTATGAAAATGAGTCACTATTCACGTGTCTATTGTTGGTCACTGCAATGGGAATTACGCGGTCTACTTAAGCAGACGAAATTTCAGAACAGTAGCGCCAAAAATCCCGCGTACCCAATGGGTTAAAGTGGTTTGCAAAGTTTTAACACCTTTGAATGCGGATAACGGTTCTAATTTCTCTTACCGCGAACACTTGTAGTGAAAGGGTATTGCTACACGCTACATCGTAGCTGTACTATCCATTTATTCACACATGTATCATAGCTTTAGAGGTGTTCCTAAGGGGTCAGTACGTCTGGACGTGGAAGAGGAGGAGAAAGAGATTGGTGTTTAACGTCCCGTTGACAACGAGGTCATTAGAGGCCGAGCACAAACTAGAATTAGGGAAGGATGGGGAAGGAAATCGGTCGTACCCTTTCAAAAGAACCACCCTGGCATTTGCTTGAAACGATTTAGAGAAATAACGGATGAGGGTTTGAACCGTTGTCCTCCCGAATGCGATTCCAGTTTGCCAACCATTGCGCCACCTCGCTAGGTCAGTACGTCCTGATGATCTATTCCGGATAGTAGATCACGGCCCCTGAGTTTCCGCATGCGAGATAACAGCCACTACTCTATTTGGGGTATCCGGAGGTACTATGTCTTATTTAGGATAGGGGCTTTTACAAGATGGAAAATGGCGCGCGGTAGAGGTGTTGATCTCCGTGCCTCGCCGCCCCTTCAGTAGTGGTGGGCAAATATTGATGCCAGAGTGCTGAACCGACATTCCCCGCTGCGCTTCTCGGAAGATCCGTGCGCCTCCAGGCCTCCCGGTGGGCCGCAAATATTGATGCCGTGAGGCGCAGATGTACCTCCCTTACTAATTCACGGGCTGGCTGGCTGGCAACAGATTGCGCCGCGTCTGCTGCAGCGTTGTGCTGATGTGCTGGCGGGAAAGCTCTTCCCTGATTTATCCGCGCGAGCTAGTATACGGGTGTCTTTCAGTTGGCTCTCACGCTGTTTTATACACCGTAGAAAGACAATTCTAATACCTCATTATTCGATCTTCTACACCGCTGATCGCCCAAAATGCAACACCGTGAAGGAAGCAGCCAGATCAGGTGACATTTGCAGCATGAATTTGCGGCGACGAGAGCCGCAGATGATTAGCGTTTCAGCGCAGGCGCACATGACGGGCGCAAGTAGCGCAAAAAAAAAGAGAGGTGGAGCAAGTAGCGCCACCGGCTAGTGCTGTTTAAAGGAGGAGCAGACGGCCCTGCGGACGTACTGGTATTGTTCTTTCGTGCGGTTATTTTGCGTAAGCAGCTTCAGTATGCCTCGTAGAAGACAGCGAGCGTCTTTCAAGCCCGTTTCGGAGTTCGACCGAGGAAGATTAGTTGTCTATAGGGAATGCGGATTATCTTTCAGAGAAATCGGTGATCGTGTCGGACGGAACCAAGCAACTGTGACGCGAATCTGTAATCGCTGAATGCAGGAGGGAACGACGTATCGGCGGGACCGAGTGCATCCACCACGCTGCACTGCTACACGTGATGGCAAGCATATTGCGCGCATGGCAGTGATAGATCGCTCTGCCACGTCACCAAACCGATCACAAGATTCGATCTGTTGCGCAACACGCGGTATCCGTGCGTACCGTTTGACGTCGTTCGCAGCAGAGTGCACTGTCCGCGAGGCGTCCAGTGCTGAGTCAACGCTAGAGGCGTTTGCGCCGGCAGTGGTGCGATGATCGACGGACATGGACACTCGAATGGAACGACATTCTTTTACCAACCAATCGTGATTCTGCCTGCACCACGACGATGGTCGGATAAGACTCTGGAGACACCGAGGTGAGAGACTGTTAAAGAGTTGTCTTACGCGTCGCAAAACTGGCCCTGCACCCGACATTATGTTTTGGGGTGGTATTGGATTCCACTTCGCACACCCTCAGCACGCACTGCCGGTACACTAAGCAGCCAACGTTACATCTCTGAAGTGTTGGAGCCCTTTGTATTCCCATACCTTCGGAGCTTGGCAACGGCCATATTGCGCGACTGCACGTGGCACGCTTCATTGCCCATCGGATTGCATTGATGCCTTTGCCTCCCTATTCTCCCGATCTCTCGCCTATCGAGAACGTCTGGTCGATGGTTGCGGAACGACCGGTCCAGGATACACCACCTCCTGCGGCAGCAGATTAACTTCGGCAATATGAGGAAGCAGCATAGACTGCTATACCCCAACAACACACCCGGAGCCTCTTTGATTCGATGCCGAGTCGTGTAGCAGCGGCTACAGCCAACAGTGGCGGCAGCACTCAGTACTGATTTCATCATCTTCTTCATTTCACATGAGACTGTGTTTTCAATCATATGGTCTTTGCAGAATGTGTTACCTCTCACATCAATCTGGCTGTGATATTGCGGTCATTTTTGGTGTTGCATTTTGGATGGCCAGCATTCTGTGTGTGTGCTCTCTGCGATCAATCGAACCGAAGGTTTTATCTGCAAAAACGCGCGGAAATTCTTCCATTTGTTATTCTGCCACTCAGTTTCTCCATTACAAGTACTTGAAAGAAACGTGATTTTTCTTTTCTCTTTGTCATTCTACTCCCAGAAACTAAGGGGTTGCGACAGGATTATTATGGCCTC
Organism: Schistocerca americana; assembly: GCF_021461395.2. NCBI lineage: Eukaryota > Metazoa > Arthropoda > Insecta > Orthoptera > Acrididae > Schistocerca > Schistocerca americana. Next base: position 105,509,262 of record NC_060119.1, read on the forward strand.
AGCTTTCAATTTTAAGACTTTGTGTTGTCTTGCCAGAAAGTGTGTAGCCTAAAAGTTAAGGAAAATAAGTCAAGGATCATATCAGGGTAGAGAGGACAGGCAGTGGTTTAAAATGAACGCTACGACACTTTCTATAACGGGTCAGCCTATGAAGAGTGTGTTAACTGATACCATTCGGTGTTCGCCTTAGGAGCCATGTCACACTACATAGCTTCTTCAGGTGCCATTGACAAGCATTTCTGTACATTCGGTGGCGCTGTGATTGTGATTCACATTCAAAAGAAGGGCTGTCCTGAAGTAGCTTTCACGTGTATTCCCTGAAACATATTTGAATCTATGAATCCCATGCAAATTAAGGTGAAAATTGTCACGCCCTCCAGTCATAGCTCCTTTAACCATTAATCAGTCGATAAAGGAATCATCAGCAATAGATTATTGTGCTTACATAACGAACTATCCGTGGTATACTATCAAAATAATAATAATAACAATAATAATAATAATAAACCCTGTAGAGGCCCGGGAAAAGAATAGGTCCCCGGTATGTTCTGCCAGTCGTTAAAGGCGACGAAAAGAACAAACCACTAATAGGGCTGACCCCCTTTTAGTGTGATTAGTTGGTTCAGGACAGAACAAATGAAGCCTCGGACAAGCGCTGTCATGGTCGGGGACGACACTTGAACCCTATGCCCGTCCACAATGGTAACTACACTGCTAGCCACATGGAAAATGATTGAAATCCAAATAGAGGTGTTTTGCAGTATATGCTTCCTGTAACCACTCTAGAAGGAAAACAAAGACAGAGGATGAGATGTTCAGATGAAGTTAACCGACACCTCATGTTTTGTTATTACCAAGCAACAAACTTAGGAACCAACACAACTGGATACAGATCACAGGTATACACAACATTTATTACCAGATACCAAGAATTAAAATTTTTAACAGAACGACTAGATCCGTGTAATAATCAAAAATAACAGGATACCCCAATCAGAATTAGAAAACATCAAACAACAAATACTGGAACAAAATAATGTGCAATCAGAAGAAGAGGAAAATACAGTAATGGACCCAAACATCCCAGAGCAAACAAACAACGCGCATCAATTGAACAATCGGAGGAAAACGAAATCTTAAGACAGCCACCAGAACAAGCACAAATAGAACACGAAGTGACACACATGTTAGATATAGAAGAAAAATTTCAGCTGACATATATAGAATACAAAGACACAAATACAGACATTAGACCATTCTTGCATAGACCACCAAATAACCCACAAGTCGAAACAACAACTACTATCAACACAATCATACACAACAAAATAAATGAAAACACAACTATGGAAGAGTTACAACTACTGGTTTATGTAGGAGCACTCACTACACTAAATATGCACACTAGGCAGAGATCAGAATCAACCAACACACAGAAGAAACCCACAAAACAAGCATGGCAACAGAGGCTACGGATCAGAATAGAAAAACTGAGAAAAGACATCAGACAGCTAACACAATTTATAAGCATTGAAATATAAGACAAAAAACGAAGGAGGTTAGGTAAAGTCTCACAACAAGAAGCGATAGAGCAATCAGATGAAAAGAAGCAGAAATTACAAGCATTGGCCAAACGACTTAGAAGATACAAAAAAAAAGTGAAAATAGACGGAAACAAAACCAAACATTGCTGGCCGTTGTGACCGAGTGGTTCTAGGCGCTTCAGGCGGGAACCGCGCTGCTGCTACGGTCGCAGGTTCGAATCCTGCCTCGGGAATGGATGTGTGTGCTGTCCTTAGGTTAGTTAGGTTTAAGTAGTTCTAAGTTCTACGGGACTGATGACCTCAGAAGTTCCATAGTGCTCAGAGCCATTTGAACCAAAACCAAACATTCAACACAAACCAAAAGAAATTTTACCAGATAATAGATAACACACACATTGAAATAGACAATCCACCAAACATAACAGATATGGAACACTTCTGGAGCAACATATGGTCAAATCCAGTACAACATAACAGGTATGCACGATGGATACAAGTAGAAACAGACACATACAAGATGATACCACAAATGCCTGAAGTGAAAATTTTGCAACATGAAGTCACCCGAGCAATTAATTCTATGCACAATTGGAAAGCCCCTGGAAAAGATAAAATACCAAATTTCTGGCTAAAGAAGTTCACCTCAACATATTCACATCTAACTAAATTATTTAACAGTTACATTGCAGACCCATACACATTCCCTGATGCACTTACACATGGAATAACTTATCTGAAACCTAAAGATCAAGCAGACACAGCAAACCCAGCAAAATATCGCCCCATAACATGCCTACCAACAATATACAAAATATTAACTTTAGTCATTACACAGAAATTAATGACACATACAACACAGAAGAAAATTATAAATGAAGAACAAAAAGGCTGTTGCAAAGGAGCACGAGGATGTAAAGAACAACTGATAATAGACGCAGTGGTGACATATCAAGCTAAAACTAAAGAAAGGTCGCTACACTACGCATACATTGATTACCAAAAAGCTTTTGATAGTGTACCGCACTCATGGTTACTACAAATATTGGAAATATACAAAGTAGATCCTAAATTGATACAGTTCCTAAACATAGTAATGAAAAATTGGAAAACCACACTTACTATCTATACAAATTCAAACAATATCACATCACAGCCAATACAGATTAAGCGTGGAATATACCAAGGAGACTCATTAAGTCCTTTCTGGTTCTGCCTTGTTCTGAACCCACTATCCAACATGCTAAATAATACGAATTATGGATACAATATTACTGGAACACACCAACACAAAATCACACATTTGCTATACATGGATGATCTACTAGCAGCAACAAATCAACAACTCAATCAATTACTAAAGATAACAGAAATATTCAGCAATGATATAAATATGGCTTTTGGAACAGACAAATGTAAGAAAAATAGTATAGTCAAGGGAAAACACACTAAACAAGAAGATTACGTATTGGATAACCATAGCGACTGCATAGAAGCGATGGAAACAACAAATGCCTATAGATATCTAGGATACAGACAAAAAATAGGAATAGATAATACAAATATTAAAGAAGAACTAAAAGAAAAATATAGACAAAGACTAACAAAAATACTGAAAACAGAATTGACAGCAAGAAACAAGACAAAAGCTATAAATACTTACGCTATACCAATATTGACCTACTCATTTGTAGTAGTGAAATGGAGTAACACAGACCTAGAAGCACTCAATACACTTACACGACCACAATGCCACAAATATAGAATACATCACATACATTCAGCAACTGAAAGATTCACATTAAGCAGAAAGGAAGGAGGAAGGGGATTCATTGACATAAAAAACCTACATTATGGACAGGTAGACAATTTAAGAAAATTCTTTCTAGAACGAGCAGAAACTAGCAAAATACACAAAGAAATCACTCATATAAATATATCGGCTACACCACTGCAATTTCATAACCACTTCTACAACCCTTTAGATCACATAACATCAACAGATACGAAGAAAGTAAATTGGAAAAAGAAAACACTACATGGCAAGCACCCGTATCATCTAACACAGCCACACATCGATCAAGACGCATCCAACACATGGCTAAGAAAAGGCAATATATACAGTGAGACGGAAGGATTCATGTTTGCAATACAGAATCAAACAATAAACACCAGATATTACATCAAGGATATTATTAAAGATCCCAATACCACAACAGATAAATGCAGACATTGCAGACAACAAATACAAATATTAGATCACATCACAAGCGGATGTACAATACTAACAAATACAGAATAAACCAGAGGACATGACACTGTAGCAAAAATAATACATCAACAACTTGCCATACAACATAAACTAATAAAGCAACACGTTCCCACATACAAGTATGCACCACAAAATGTACTGGAGAATGATGAATACAAATTATACTGGAACAGAACCATTATAACAGATAAAACAACAGCACATAACAAACCTGACATCATACTCACCAATAAAAAGAAGAAATTAACACAACTAATCGAATTATCCATACCCAATACAACAAATATACAAAAGAAAAAATTGAAAAATACATCGAACTGGCTGAGGAAGTCAAGGACATGCGGCATCAGGATAAAGTTGACATACCAGTTATACTATCAACTACAGGAGTCATACCACACAATATCCACCAGTACATCAACGCAATACAGCTACATCCAAACGTATATATACAACTACATAAATCTGTAATTATTGATACGTGTTCAATTACGCGAAAGTTCCTAAATGCAATATAACATATACCATACAGTTAAAAGGAAGTGTCGCTTGATCAACGTCCGCGTCACTTTCCATTTTTAACCAGACATAACGTCTGAGAAAGGAAAGAAATAATGCTCATCATCATGGTGGACGATGAAGTCCGTTCCGTCCAGTCAGGAATTCAAGGTCATCTTACGATCATTTTCTGGGGAATCCTCTCTCTCTCTCCCACAAGTGTGTTCCTAGAGCGAAGCCTTTTCCTCTGCCCTTCTATTTCCTTTCCGAAGAGGTGTTTATACCTTCTTTCTTTCCATATAATTTTAATTCGTGTGTGATGTTTTCGTTTTTTTGTTTTGTGTCTTAACACTATATTCAGCCGTTCCTCTCAGGAATTTCATTTCTGGTGTTTCAATAGCTCTTTTCGTCTTCTTCTGTAGAGGTCAAATCTTACAACACGTAACAATATAGGCATTGCCACCAATTTACAAAATCTCATGAGTTTTCCGTTTTTTTTTTTTAATTTGCAACTTTGATAATGATGATGATGATGATGATGATGATGATGATGATGATGATAGGGTGAAACACGATGCCGGCGCATAACCTAATCCTCGCGAATAGCACCAAGGTGCCCGCCAAGCTTAAGGGGAGATGTAACCGAAAATATTAACATTTATTTAAAAAAACAATTACAGCCGTGGTTATCAATGCACAGATCTAAAATTTTACAAGTGTAAAGAAAAAGAGCTTTATTTCAACGGAAAAATATAATGAAAGATGCAGTATTAATATTTTGCAGAAAGTTGGAGATTTAATTTTTTTATTGTCTTTTTTATAAAAAAGCCATAACTCAAACTCTAATCATGCAAAGAATTTGAAAATGTTATTGTAGTGTCCTAAGAGGGTTCTAAGACCACTGAACTACAATCATAAATTTATGGTACAAATTGTGTTACTAACAGGATTTTGAATTTTGTGCATCCAAAGTTAAGTTTTTTTCTAGATACAATCGTATAAAAATCAGAATATAATCGCAGTATCTCGTAATTTTTAGTTCCAGTGAGACAACATGTTTCAAACAGCTCCTGAACATTTCATAGCATTAGCGCATATAGTTTTTGAGAAAATACTTCTAACACTGCAAAATATGTAAAACAGAGAAAATGGGATTTAGAGATTTTATTCTCATACTTCTATATGTAAAAAGCTTACCTCAATTTCAAAATCCTTCGTACTGATCTCATCCTCCAGGTTTCTCTTCGCTCCCCTTCACCGGCCGTTGTGACCGAGCGGTTCTACGCGCGTCAGTCCGGAACCGCGCTGCTGCTACGGTCGCAGGTTCTAATCCTGCCTCGGGCATGGATGTGTGTGCTGTCCTTAGGTTAGTTAGGTTTAAGTAGTTCTACGTTCTAGGGGACTGATGACCTCAGACGTTTAGTCCCATAGTGCTCAGAGTCATTTGAACCATTTTTTTTTTCGCTCCCCTCCGAATCTGCATTGCCTGTATTTGTAGGTAATGATCCGTCAGTCTTCTTGAACCTGCTCTCATCGATGGTGTAAAACCCTTTTGTTGCAAACGCACCTCTCTTCTGCACTTCAATTCTGCTATTATTTCCGTCATTAAAACGTAAGGCTGCATCATAGACACCTATTTTTAGTAGTTCAAGTCCACAGAATGTCGTTTTTGAGTATCTGATCCAAGTTAAATTATTGAGTCTTTCATTTACATTCTGTGTCTTCCCGCGAGGACACTTGATAATTAAATCAGGGTTTGCAAGAATGTGGGCTTAATTACCTTCATAACAGGTTCTGGTAATGAACGTTTACCTGAATGTGTCTCATTTCTTCTGTTGTAAATACACCAATCGTCTTACTAGCACAGATTATGCATTGGTGTTTGGTCAGTGGATAGTTTGTGAAAAAAAATGCCCACGCAACACGTCTCATTGCCTCTAATTGATTGTGTGTTTCCTGATAACTCTCCCATAAAATAACTGGAGAGAGTAAGCCTGCCTTTTCCAACTAGTGGTTTCCTATCTGAAGCACTTCAGAACGTAAATAAACCACGAGCATGAAACTTGTCAGCCAGAGATATCGAATGAAAATAGCCTTTACACCCATGAAAATACCGCTGAAGCAAGCAGTTTTCGAAATGTCGGAAAAAGTGAGAATGGCTGCAAGTGCAGAATTAAACGTTTTAATATTTTAAAGCCATTTCTAGTGCTGCTATCACGATAAGAATCACACACAACGTGGATTAAACTATGTAGATTAAGAAAAAAACGTTTTTGAATAATCGATTTTTTTGGACCCAAATCCATTACATCCCCCCTTACCGTCCTCGTCCGATAGATGGGTCACCCTCAATAACGTCACGTGCCGACACTTCATGAGACACTGCGTGAAGGTTTGGTATCTAAACCAGGGTATTGGGTAAAGTCTGGTGTTGAGGAACTGTATGCCATCACCTCTCTTCCCCTTGCCGACGAAATGTTGTGTGTGTCCTTTCTTGTTTTGTTGGATTATAGTTCTGTTTATAGTGCTACACTTCAGTTTATTTAGTTTACGTATCAAATCCTCGTCTTGCTCTTAGATATGCACCGTAAGGGCACATGGAAGTTTTGTATGGGTGTAGTCGGAGTTTGTATGAATTAAAGACGAGACCTTGTAAGTAAAGTACCCGAAGTGTTCAGCGCAGGACTACAACAAGAAAAGAAAAGTAAAATGAACTTTGAGTAGAAGGTTGACGGCGATGATCACTCCAGTGAAAATAGGTATTACCGATATTTGGCGCGGAATAGGGCGTCTGCGGTCGACTTAGGAGAGCGGAGTGAGATACATACTGCAGGACAGAAATTAAGGCCACTCATTACCGTAAAGCCTTAATCACCCTAATGGAGACAACTAATTAGCAGAAATTGCTAGTGGACCTCGAGAGGAGTGGAAGAGAGAGAGAGAGAGAGAGAGAGAGAGAGAGAGAGAGAGAGAGAGAGAGATTCGTGGCTGTTGAGCTATCTAATGAGTTACCAGCCACTTCGCCTACCTTGCTTCCATTCAGCGAGTGACAAACATGGATAACTTGTTGCAGTCATCAGTGAGTAATTTAAATGTGGTTGTTATAGGCTGTGGAAACGAATGGCAGATCAAATACTTTTGACAATATAAGTTTTAGCGCCTTCCACCTCTCAATAACACAGCCTGAACTAGCTGCTGGTCGCATGCGTGACATCACAGTTGTCGCACCTCTCGTCGATCACCGCATGCATATAGACGGTTCGCAGCTCTCACTGACGACGAGGCATCTATTAGCTTGATGTAGGACCAGATAATTGACCTATGAATATCATAAAATTACCGATAATGAAATCGGCTTCGAATTAATGATCATTGCATCGGCTACGAAAACAATCTACTTCCGACGGAAACACACAACTTCGGGACCCACAGGATGATACTCTTCACTTTCCAACTACTGACTACTTAAAATATGTTCAAGCACAACCAATAACGAGTCATCATGTCCCTCACATAACCTGGTGACTCCTTTTTGACTGTACTCACCTATTACCGTCCAAGGCAAATTGTTGTTTCATTCAAGAAACGTGTATCAGAGCTTTCGACAACGCGCATCGCTGATGCTTCTGGTATTCTGCCCGTGAGATTCTCTACACCCCCCCCCCCCTCCCCATCCCTCATGGATAGGTGACGCCGATGTGCGTATTCTGACGGTTATTCACTGTTCGTCTTCTGAGTTGCTTCCGAACGGTCGTACGGTGCCGCCCCGTATCTTAGTTCTGAAACCTACGACACTGTCGCCGTTCATCTAGTATGCAGCGAGGCAAGACTTAACTGCAGTCAGAAAGGTTACTCTGCCACGCCTGGAACTACTTACGTCACTTGTAGGTACAAGAATTTTACGCCACTTGCGGCAAGCTGCAAACTGTGACTTTAGAAAAGCGACTATGCGGACCGATTCAACTATTATTGCTTTAGGTTGGACACAAAGTGAGCCAAACGTGCCGGAAAACTTTTTCTGCTGTGGTGTGCTGCAAGGAACCAATGTTTGGCTTCTCGAAGTACAGCTCTTATTGGTAAATATTACGTATTACAGGGTGGTTTCTACGTTTGGTCGCAAATTCGAGACTTAACAATGTTTTCAGCAGTGACAACGGGAATCGAACGGGAACATTGTCGTCTTGTATGTGTTCGTCAGATTCAAGAAGAAACATTTTCACAGAAATACATTTAACTCAAGGAACGCAAATACTGCCTACCACTTCAAAAAATCACACGTTTCAGTCCCTTCCTTCAGGATGACTTTATCAGTGTCGAGGACGTCTTCATTTCGCTGAACTCCTAGACGACATACGTCACCTAATGCTGCTTGATGACCAGCACCGTGCTCATAATCATGCACATTTGCGTTTACTTCAGCTCTTAGGAGTTCGCATCGTCATTAACTCTGCTCTCTGTCTCTGTATTTCGCTGCCGTTACGATAAGTAATATAACAGTGGTACGTGTGGTATGCGTAACTGTTAACAATTGCGATGAAGTTCTCTGATTTTACATTTGCACAACATCCGTTGTAATATTTTTGTTCGTATCTGTGTTGTTTGACGTACAGGGCACTGAACGCCAGAAATTAAATTTCCAGAAAAAAATCCACAAAGCGTTGCACGTTACTCTCTTCGAAGTTGAACGCAGGATCCAAACGTGAATACAAGACGCGGAAATACTAATGTAATCCGCCCAGGAACCGAGTGAGACAATCTGCAGTTCTGAAGCTGCTGACCGTTTTGGCAAAATCCCGATAGCAAATGGAGCCTACTGAAGAAATTCCCCAATTTTTTGTTTAACACGAAGTCTACATCTGTTCTGTGAGAACACTACAGCACTGTTTATGAGAATCGCAACGCTTGGAATGATATATGTTACTGAAATGAAATGCCCTTTATGCAACAGATGAGGTTCAATAGTATTACGGAGGAGTGCGTTATGTGATATTTTGAGAATTCTGTGTGGTGTTCCCTGCCACATGAGTCCAGATACTTTCATGCTGAATTGTTCAAGATAGCAAATTGTGAGAAAAAAAAACAAGAATTGCCATGGAATTTGAATTTATTGCAAAAATCGGGTGAATTTCATGAAATTCCTTCAGGCTGTCTCGTGTGAATTTAACTGTTAGGAAAGAAATTGTTACATTGTACTCTGAGATTCTGCGACGAAAACAATTACCTGCGGAGTCGCCCGAAAAAAGGTGAAGGAGGGCGCTGAACTGATGTGAGTGACGTATGTTGCCCGATGGCGGCTGCCACCGGTGGGCTCGCCAAATTCGGTAAAATTTGTTATTCTTAGTGGGTTCTTGGGTTCAGGCCCGTTACCAATGCATGGTTTTCAGGGGCATAGTGTGTAACGTAGGTGTGAGACTTTGTCATTTAATTGTAAATTCATCATTCATAGGGAAGCATAGGTTGGTTTTCGAATTTTGCTAAAAATATACATAATTTTAACATACATGTTTTATAGATCAGCACAATATTTTGTTTCGATTCAGTTGTGTGAAAAAACAATTTACTCAACACAACGTCACATAATCGTAAACTGCAAAGAGCATCTGTATATCAGTCATTTGTTCGAAGTTCAGAAACAATACGAATCATCAAACAGTCTGCTTTGGACCAGATAAAATGTGTCAGACAATTTATTGCACACATCCCTGTCCGCCCCCCCCCCTTCCCATCAAGTGTGCAGCTAGTGACATCAAGGAATCACGCTTAGATAGTGCCTCGTCGGTGTTGGCCGGCCGCTGTCCCTGAAACACACGAAACACTTGACTTTTAGCTGGGTTAAGGGCTGGCTTAAGTCTGTCGATTAATATCAACGGAAGAGCCAATGATGCCAACATTGAATTTTCGGTTGGGGCTTGCCATTACTGTGTATGGGCATCGTATGGTGGTGAGAGAGAGGTTTTAGATGGCATCGTATTGGACGAAAACCTGTACGTGACAGTTAATCACAGTAATCGAATGACATGGCAACCACACAGGCTGCTCTCATTTTCCCTGCCAATCGAAACACACTTTTTTTAATTTTGTGCCATTTTTAAATTACTCAATAGGCTGAAAAGAGGGGAGGGGTGGCGCTTGGGAACATCTGGCATCAGTGGAGACTTTGCTGATATGCTCACTGTCCCACTCTTACCGCTGTGAGTCCCAGCTGAGGGGAAGGTCGGGATATCGTGACGGAAGAACCACTGCTGTCAACTTCAAAGTATCTGCCGTGTGGTGCCAATAGTGTGTTTGGGTCATCATGCGGTCATTGGAGAGGTTTTCGAACGGGATCGTATTACATGTTTGTTGGACTTTGAGTCACAGAAACCCAATAGTCACTGGATGGAACGTTCTTTTAAAACAGCCACATGGACGTTGAGAATGTGCAAGATATTGTGGAAAACCTGAGGCTTCAATGATATTTAATATAGCGATGAGGTATTCCGCAGGCGGTAGTAGTACTTTCCATATACTAAATTAGACGTTGTCGCTTCTAGATGTTCCTTGAAAACCGGTCGTAGACGGTCAGTCCAATGCTCTGTGTCATAACATCTGAGTGAGGCCTTTTGTTGTCGCTGAGGCCGTTCCACGGGACCATTAGCGACAGGGTGATAGGCACAGGTTCGGATTCTGTTCATTCCAAGAATTTCTGAAAATGATTTTAAGGGATATAATTCGAACTCTTTGCCCTGATCGGTAGTGATACTGTGGGAAACGTCGAGTGGGCAATCCACTCACGAAAGAAGGTCGTGGCTACAGTTGGTCCACTTGCATCTTTCACTTTCACTAGATAGGCTCGAGACAATCGAAAGGAGCTATCGTTTGCTGTCGGCCAGTATTGGTGTCCTTTTGACGGTGGCAAAGGTCTAGAGACGTTGCCGCGAACAGGTTCATATCGTTGAGTCATGAGGATGGAAATTCCGAACTGAACTGTAAATTGCCGAGTTTTTTATTGTGCTGACAAGCATTAGGAATGTTTGATCATCAGCTGTATACTGCACAAGAGAGCGGTTACCACTAAGAGAGACGGGGGAGAGGGTTGGGGGCAGGGGGGGGGGGGGGGGGCGGCAGTATGAGGATGTACAGGTCGACTTCTATGTAGGTATAGGGTTGTTAGTAAGTAGTTCGCTTCTGCTAATTCAGTAGATATGTTATTTATCTACAAGAGATAGTAAAGCTAAAATGGGCTTCTCTTCAATTAAATAAAGGAAATGAATAACCGACATTTTTAAAGAAAATCGGAAACTGACAATACAAGCACGTCTGAAAATGGCAGAGCGTTCACATGGGACCGAATTGCTGATGAGGAAGTCAGGAAGTTACAATGATATTCCAATATTTCCATGATCATCTATGGAAAATCGGATTTGAGAACCCATGTCAAGTTACTGGCAAGGTTATCCTCTAGCTGATCGTCGCTGTGTACAGCTCCTTCGTATTCCCTGCTGTCATTCAAGTATAAATGTTTTACGTGTGAACGAAAATGACATGGTTTGACATTTTCTAAATATGGGTTATTCTACTCTGTTGAAACTCATATGTTTAGATAGTAGCCCTTGATGACGACAAGGCAAGTTCGCACTCGGTTTTGCGTTTAGTCTTCGTTTGGCCGCAGTGGAATGCATGGCGCCAGCAAAGCACATACTTTTCCAGTCACGATTCAAGGCCGTGTTGGGCCCCGTGAACACACTCTCGCTGCCGTCTGAACCACGCGTAGCTGGTGGATTGTTTTGCGCATCCACCGAAAGTGGCTTCATTAGACCATTTACAAAGATTGACGCTTTCAGCGAGAAGAGGATTAATTACTCCTCGTGACGGAGTTGCGGTCTGAAAACGCGTGTGCCGATTCTGTCGCCCGTTTGCTGCCAGCCACCAGGGTGTAACCTGGAGCCAGACAGGTCCCCAGCTATATGGGCGCTCATACTTTTAAATGACCCGGAGGACTGAGTAACGGAAACTGGCCTGTACCCAAATTTGGGCTTGATTCGTTCAGAGTGGGCAGCAGTAACTGAGATAGCAACTGGCGGCCGAATCTGCGCGGCACATCCAGGACAGCAGACCGGCTTCCGTCCTGAAGCAGGCGCTACCAGCTGTGTCGCGTCACGGCAGTCCCACGGAGCCGTGTTCAGAGTGCAACGACTGCCGTGCTGAAGCCTGGCATATGCAGCTCGCCTGGTATTCGTGCTTTGCGGCGGCACGAGGAGCAGAGGTTTGAGGATAGAGAACGCTGAGATCAAACTAGCAGTAAACGAAAGCTTACAACGTAAGACAGGAGAGGCAACATCTAGGTACCATGCGTAGCGCAACCACTCATACCAACCGTTCAGTAAATCCTTAGCTAGTGTAGTAAATAACTCAGATATTGATATCGGAGGTAGGCAGGAAATAGAATACAAACTCGTAGAACCAAACAGAAGATCATGTTCGACTACTCAATACTGACGTACCTCCGAACTGTAAAACCTAACGCTGATCCACTGAGGCACAAAGCCATACCCCTCGTCTCTGTGTAAACATATTACAAGGGCTGTTCAATTAGTAATGCAGTAGACATAAAATTTTTGCGCCGGCCGGGGTGACCGAGCGGTTCTAGGCGCTACAGTCTGGAACCGCGCCACCGCTACGGTCGCAGGTTCGAATCCTGCCTCGGGCATGGATGTGTGTGATGTCCTTAGTTAGGTTTAAGTAGTTTTAAGTTCTAAAGGACTGATGACATCAGAAGTTAAGTCCCATTGTGCTCAGAGCCATTTGAACCCATAAAAGTTTTCTGGGTATTGTACCGCGTCATAGTGTATAAAACTACTGCTGCTGGAGAAAAACCAACGTTTCGGCCACGGTTGCAGCTGCCTTCTTCTGGGTCTAATGATGCGTTCTAGCTATGCAGTGTCCTTTATATTCTGTTGTTACTGTCCACTGCGCATACCACTACGTCATAATTTTTTTTAAAAAAAGGTAGGTAGTTTCATTGGTCACTTAAGGAAGGAGGAGAGGGAACTTTATTTAATAGGTTATTGCGGTGGAGGGAGAACGTAACCTCTGTTGCGTATTGGCTCTTGCTTTAGGTGCTATGATTGGTGGTCACCGTCGAATGAGAAGTTGGCTGCTGTTTACTAACTCCTGGACGTCGGATGCGCGTCGGCAGTTATTCACCGGTAGTACTCGTGCCTCGTGTTGACAGTGCGGTCTGTTGGGCTTTGATTACTGGCAGCCAAGATGGGGCAAGCTCGAGTCCATCTTCCCTGTTCGTGTTATTAGGGTGTTTAAGTATTTCTATGCCCTCTCTGATTTTGCGTTTCGGCATAACCGGCTGCTGGGCCAACACACAGGCTTCGCTGAATGTTATTTCTTTTCCGCAGTCTTTCTCATGTTGTGCCACTGTAGATTTGTTGTGTTGCCCTAGACGAATATAGCGCTCGTGTTCCCGAATGCGCGTTGCTATTGGCCTACCAGTCTCGCCGATGTATGACTCTCCACATTCGCATTCCACCTTGTACACGCCTGCAGTGTGTAATGCATCCACCTTGTCCTTAGTGCAGCCTAGCACGTCCTGGATTCTACGACCACTATGGAAGACAGGCTGCACCCCAACGCGGCGAAGGTGTTTGCCTATTCGGTCAGTAACATTTTTCACATAAGGTAAGCGCACTGTTGGCAGCAGTTTGTCTATTTCTTGCTTATCTTTTTTACTTGTGTTCGTCTACAAGGCTGTTTGGATCAACTTATGGCTGTAGCCATTGGCTAGAAACGTTGTGCGTAGCCTTTTAAGCACAGGTGTAACGTTTTGAGCATCACTTAGACGCTGCTCACGGATTGGCAAAGACGAATGACTGCGATGGGTGGTGGTAGGATTGGGCGTGCAGATACCTGTCTGTATGTGTAGGCTTGCGATATACTCTGTGCCCCAGTATGCCCTCCGTTCTCCTGTATACTTCGACGTCTATAAATGGAATTGCACCATTCTTTTCTACTTCGAGCGTGAACTGTATCTTCCCGTGCATGTTGTTCAACTATAAGTAATGCAGTACTTTATTTTTGTGGCGGTTCGTGGAATATTCACGCTTCAGCTCCTGTACTTTCGTGAATTTGACACGTGGCGGCGCTATACCTAGCCTTTAAAATGCCGTCTGTAACGGAGATGCGTTGTAAGCAGAGAGCTGTCACTGAGTTTATTTTGGCGGAAAAACCAGAGCATCGCAGATATTCATAGACGCTTGCAGAATATGCATACCCCCCGGCCGCACACAGCTGTGACAGTCAAATAGCTCGCTGCCCAGCTGGAGGTCTCTGTTGGAAGCCCTGACACACTCGTGCACCAGCTGGGGTAATCCATGGTGCGTACCCGCTGCGCTCCTCGCCGCCTACCACGAATCTTCCATCTGTCTGATCCAATAGAGGATGCACTCCGCGGGAAGGTCATTGTTGTGTTATAATGTAGGTAAGGATAAATACAAGGCTATTCCCGAGTAACACCACGGTTTCAGAAGATTACTGCTTGATAGCTACAAGACATACAGAAACACGACAGTATCACTGGATAGAGCAGCTCTCCAAGTTTCGATTCATAATACGCAACGTGGCGTCGTTGCAGAGCGAACCACCACGGGACGTCGTGACAAGATATTAGAGAGCCTATACAGGATGGTCAGAGACAACCTGAAAAGCTTGCAAGGATGTTCCAGGGGAGGTTGTGTGATGTATCATGGTTAAGATAAATTCGATGCACTCCTCTGTTTGAGTTAATTACCATTGAAGTTAGCAATCAGGCCCGCCAGAAACAATTAGTGTCAGTTGTTCCTCTCATAGCTTAGATGATAGAGCACGAGACGGTCGGTCTTTGGCTCGGTTTCGATATTTACACAGTCCAATGTCCAATTTTTATACTGCTCTCTTGCCTGGTTTTAGGAGGCCCAACGAAGAACACGTTTCACATCACCTCCGATGGGGCGCTTGAATTTGCGCACGCAGCATCCTGATTGGCTAACTTCAAGGCTCATTAACTGGCAAACGGCGCAACGCATAGAATTTTTTTCTGAACAATTATTTCTCAGCACAACTTAACCTGCAACATCCTTACAAATTTTTCAGGCTGTTCTGACTACTTGCATATAGTGGCTCGCTCTCAGGCGATTGCCATGGTTTTTTTTCTTTTTTTTCCCTCTCCAGAGCGCGTGCTGGATGTACAACCACGTAGCATAGCAACGTGAAAGACAGTCGCTTAGGCTATAACAAGATATCGCCCGTCCCCCCCCCCCCCCTCCTCCCCACCTAGTGGCACCAAAGCAGCACTTCCAGCTTATTTGATGCGTAACTAAAGCGAACAGCATTCCTATAAAGCTATACCTTTAATTTGGAATATACCGAACAGTCTAGTGTCAAGCAGTGTGTACATCGGCCGACCACCAAGAACAGTGGAATCTTAGCCATTTATTACAGTTATCTTGACGTTCTGGGAATAATGAGAACCAACTAGGAAAAGTATTATTTGCTCTATTTATACGTTCTGAAGCCATTTCAGTTTTTCCTGATGGGATATTCATCGCTGAAGTTCAAAATGGTTCAAATGCCTCTGAGCACTTTGGGACTTAACATCTATGGTCATCAGTCCCCTAGAACTTAGAACTACTTAAACTTAACTAACCTAAGGACATCACACAACACCCAGTCATCACGAGGCAGAGAAAATCCCTGACCCCGCTGAGAATCGAACCCGGTAACCCGGGCGCGGGAAGCGAGAACGCTACCGCACGACCACGAGCTGCGGACATCGCTGAAGTCAGCATCCTCTAAACTCTTCTTCCCCACGTAATATATTTTTGATGAGTCATTGTGGACTACAGGAATAAATACAACCGAACGTGTGGAATTTTGCAGCTGGATGTGAAGTCAATCTATGTAACCACAATGCGCTCTATGTAGACCCTGCTCTGTCTTACCACACATAGCACGTAACAGTCCCCATTTGGTCTGGGAATGCAGGGCGTGTGAGGGACCTATTTGTACTCTCATGCATCGTGGCAGGACCCTGAGATTCTGAAATTGCCGTCATCTGAAGACTTACTTGTCCCTGAGCGGAACTAGCTCACAGGTCACAAAGCCGTTGTTTTTGACTTGAGGCTATAAGGGATTCTCTAACGATTTGGAAAAGGCTCACAAGCTACTAAGTGAAGATTCAAAGTCAGCTGGGATGCCTTTGGCTTTTTTACTAACGACACACGCATCAGACGAAACCATTATTAAATACGTTGTAGAAATTACGGTCACAAATCAAATTGTACCTCCTATACTCTGTTACTCTCTGCATTGCTCTCAAAGTCGCAATTTCAGAACGTCATTAAATATACGTCGCGCAGCGTGTTGAACTGAACTTGTCAGCCTGAAACACTTAGCTCGGTGCGCAATGCGGGCGGTAGCCGGTGACGCAAGAAGTATTTCGTCTGCATATCTTAATTCTATTGTCATTAAAAATGGACATTAACATGAAATCTGAGTAGAATACATGATAGCTGACTATTGATAGGACAACTGCTATGATTTTCAGTTAAATCTAAATTATAGTTTGGGACATACTTACTGCACCAATTCACTTCACTTTTTATGTCCTACATCAGCTACTGCATTCGTTCTCAGCTACGAAGTGAAGCATGGGGTTGAATATTATGGCCTCCAGAGCCGTAAATGTTACTGGACCTAATAGCTTCCTCTTATCCTGGGCAAGCACAGAAGACATTTTTGCACTGACATTTAAAACAGGTAAAACATAAATAATCTGAAAAACAATGTCACAGCAGTAAATTTTCGAAAACGAAGCATCTATACTTTCTTCACTGAAGCAGTAGTAATAATACATAACAAGTAACTTATCTGACATGTTCTTTATACTTTTGACAAAATTACCTGCAAACTCTTTTCACGACAAGCTTGTTTCGGCGTATGTGCCATTATCAGGTGTTCCTGTTGACATTTATTTACGTATCGTTTTATTCTATGTCTGTGTAACAGTGGTATGAGACTTTATCTTACATTATACTCGTATCTAGATGGAGTGACATCCATAAATAACCTCAGAACGTGAGTTTTTTTTATGTACTATGTTGTTAACATAGGTCATGTATTTCCTTTCTATAGAAATTTCTTGTTATTTTTTGACAGTCGTAAAATGACAGATTGTTCCAGTGACGCCTTATGTTTAGAAGTAAATTATATTTTAGGTAGTCAGAGATATTCTTGCCAGAGATATTGTGCCATGGAGGTACCAAAAGAAGAGAGGTGGCACTACAGACTTACGCTATACGTTGTTTTGAAGCCATAGTGGGCGGGGCCTGCTGCCATTTTAAATTGCCCAAAACATTAGCAGACTACTGTTTATGAGTGCTTCTTGTTTATTATTTCTGTCGTGTTTTAAATAGTAAAAATGATAGAGCTCACATGAATAACGTTGTGTCAGGAACGCAGTTTCGAAAGTTTTCTGTTCTTACGAGACAGACTGACGTCACGGGGAAGTGTCACCGCGGTGAACCTAATCTTTTAGGCTAGGTAAGATGGCGGACATCGGCCTCAGGTTTGTGACGTAATGCCACCTCTATTCTTTTTTTACCTTCGTGTGTTGTGCTTTACGTAGATTTGCGATCTTAACACTGTCTATTGGTTTTAGTTTAACGTGTTGTGTTCATCCCTTTTCTTTTTCTTTGATGTCAGTAAAGTTTACAAGACAATTTTTATGTCTGAGGTCCGTCTGTTCGGTTAGGATATCATTGGTCTATCTATGTGTACATAAATTTCTAGTTCTTCCAAAATGTTCATGGTTTGGCCTTTTGGTACCCTATGTAGAATTCTCAGAGGGCTGTCGATTGTGTTCCATGTATGATTTTTATTTTTCAAGATAGGTTAGAAACTTTATTGGTTGCTTTGGAAATCTTTCCTCTGCTGTTTCAATCTGGTAGTGAAACATCATGTTTGTCCGATGTAAAAGCTTTTATTCACGTTAGCAAGATACCCATTGTCAAATTTATATTCCAATGACCTTCATTTACCATAACGAGTGATTTATTCTGTGAATGTCAATGAACAACAGTTAAAAAGTTAATCTGTAAACGAACATGTGTGGTCTGTAAATTGGGTGTTTTACCACACACATCTCACAACATACAAATCAGATTTTTCACATGAAAAAAATCAGTGCCAGAGGTGACGAAAGCCGTAATTAATGGCTTGAATAACTGCGTTTAACTGATAACTGTCCCGACTTCCATTTCCCGAGCGCTCACTTCCAGATAAATACCACTAAACAATTATGGCTCGGGTGAACATCACATAAAAAAAGGTCTAACAGAAAAGATCCCCCACCATGCGCAACGGAAAATTCAAAAGTTCCGCCACTCCCGGCGAACAACAATTTCAAAGAATGAACAGCACAATCTAAGAATAATTCTCTCTCCCTATAACACATCTCAAACTTTAATTAAAAAGTAAGACTAAGTGTTATGTAATAGATTCAGATTTAAGTCGGCACCCACCCACTCTCTCAAATACTCTCATCACGTGAAAGAAAACCGTGAATTGCTGGACAAACAAATCTTTCAAATATACTCTGAAACCACAAATTATACTCGCAAATCAGTGCGTCTGGTAACGCCTTTCATTAAGAGAATCAATCAAGATTAAATTCGATCACTTATGTGGCCTAGATCAACTAAAATTGTTACGTAAGTGAAACATGGATACAATTCAACGACTGGCGTTAACAAATTATTAGAGGACCGTCGATATTCTCGTCGACAGCGTATGTAAGTTCTGTGCTGCCGAGCTATTGTTGAGTTGACGTCAACGCTCACCCCTCCTGCGATTATCTTCTGATGGGTTTAAATACTGCGAGGTGGCCAATCACTCATTGAGAACCACATCTTTTAAAAAATCAATAAAATGACTTCCTCCCACTTGCAGTCTTAATTCCGCCGCTCAGCGTTTACCTTGTGGCATCGACCTAGCATTCTTCCTTTGAGGGGGAAATAAAATAGAACATGTGTGGCTGATATAGTCGGACCGTTTCAACTGCCTCAAGTTACCGTTGTGGTCACCGTCCACTGAAACGCACCCTCTCATCAGTGAAACAGGAGCTACTGTGACACACTCCTAGCTGCCCTCGGGTAAGGTCACCCCCATCGCCAAAAATCTGAGACAAAAACGTGAGGCGAACGCTGAGGCCACGATACCGAACCACATCTACCTACTGCGCATTAAAGATTTATGTTAGGAATTGTCGTTACTCTCCGTCGTGCATTCACCACATCCGTTGTAGCGCCCTCCAGCAAGGCCTATCTCTGCCCGAACATTTAGTGTCCCGTCTTCCACGAAGTACTGTGTCTGAGAGTAACGCAGTAGTGTTGTAGAGGACTTGAGTACAGAGACAGACACAACCAGTAAGAAATGAGAAATTTCTGCCGACAGGAGGAGAGCCTACACCTGCAGATACTGACTGTTGTCAATACAAGGAAAAATTTTTGTTTCCGGATCTATATTTAGGGGCCTGGTTTATCGTCATGATCAGTACTACCTCCCATGTTTTTAATATTTAGTTCGTGCCATCCCGTCACCCTGCTTGATCTTCTCTGCGCATTTCTAGGAAAATCACGCTTACGAGGGTTTGTAAAATATACAATCTATCTACACTGTACAGTGACTGGGTAGCATGCGTGGTGTAACTGTAGCAGAACATTGCAAGGAGGGGAGGGGGGGAGGGGGATTTCTATCACTGCCTCATGTGTGGGCACAAATTTATCTTTGTCAAGTATTAGTACTGTTACTGTTCCCACCGATGAAAGAAAAGTGTGTCACGTCTGGAATCCGTCATCATAGGAGACAGTCCGCACGTGATGTTTCTTCTTACGACGGTTGTGGTGCCTTCTCTCACCATGGCGTGGGACCCGGCGTGTTCTGTTCGCCTGTTGCATTATTAATGTGTGCCACGGCATTTTTAAAAAACAGAAAGTAGTAAAAAATCGTTTAAAAACATATCGTATTTACTGTATAATGTAATGCGCCATTTACACTATACTCTTAGAATATGTAATTAATGGTCGTTATAGTAAAAATTTCTCGAAACCTTAAACTTTATAACTTTGATAAATAGTTACCAAAATTGGACCCCTTGTTAAAATAATCAAAATAACGCTAAACAAAATTAGAAAATGGGATTAAATCAGAGAAAACGTAATCTAGTTTCAAAGTATAATACAGTATCTTTCTGAAGGATACATAATTTCCCTGTAGCTCTTTTGCTGAACCCAAAGTCCCTGCTATGCGGTGCTCGTGTAGGCACTGTTTCTGACTTTGGTTTTGTAACGTTTAAGAAAGAGACTAACCCTCTTTTTCCCAGCAATTTCGTCTTTGAAAGGGTATTCGATGCTACTTATCTCTGCGAATGGTACGGTCATTCTTGCCAAATCATTACGAGT
Source organism: Schistocerca americana (assembly GCF_021461395.2). Taxonomy (NCBI): domain Eukaryota; kingdom Metazoa; phylum Arthropoda; class Insecta; order Orthoptera; family Acrididae; genus Schistocerca; species Schistocerca americana. The sequence goes on from NC_060119.1 coordinate 105,530,060, forward strand.
AATCCTAAAGAAAGAAGCTTCCATAGTAAGACATGTAAACCAACCGTTCTTCGAGATGTTTACCCAGAATTGTATGTCTGCCTCGTTTTGATTTTGCTGCTTCCTTAGGTGTCCTGTACTTCATGTTGGACAGCCTCACCAGTGTTGTTTCCCGAACATTAAACCGTTAGCTTGTCTTCTACGAACTCATCTTTTTCTGAACTACATCAGCAGCTTCAGTATTTTTAGACGGACTCCGCTTTCAGTGATGAACCTTCCCATTATCTCCTTGGAATCTGCAAGAGAATTCCAAGACAATAAGAGTGTGTGCTAATACGGACAGACTTTAACACGAAAAAGTAAGTGGTCCGGTTTAAGCAACTGCAAGAGACCCAATTTACGCGACTGTAATCTACATTTCGTTAACCCAATAAATTTTTAACGAAAGATATAAATGATAGGTTTTAGTAATAAACGTTAATCTTGAACTTCACTATTCAAGATCAGACGTAAGGTTGAAACACTTACCTACTAACTTCTATGAGGAATAGCGAAAAATGTACCACAGTGTAAAAACATAATCAGTTATCGGAACATGTAATGGCGAACTGATAAATAACAAGTGAAGCGGGCGACACATGCACTCCACTGCAGAGTGGTAAGAGCCTAAACTACTATTTGCACTTCTCACCACTAGAGTTCAGGAGAATGCAGAGCCAAGAGACGTGGGGTCCCCTTTACGAGGAAAGTCCTCTTTAGGGCACTTGCCTCTGTGCTCTAAGATGACAAACCGTCGAAACTACAGTCGCGACTAACAATTAATATATTGACAACTATAAGCGGTATTTATCGTATTACAACGTTTAATGAAGGCTGCGGACCCTTTGTACATCAAATTCTTAAATTTACCTTGTTTTATCCTCGTGAGCATTTCGCGAGACGTGCGTGGGCGACCGTAATACGTTGACGGAGTCTTCTTGCAGATAAGCTCTCGGAATTTAAAAGATAAACTTCTCCGTGATACACGACTCTTACCTTGTAACATCTGCCACTGCAGTATGATGAGGCGCTCCGTAACGAACTGGCGCTTACCAGACGATCCCGTGACGTAACTTGTCTCCGTTCATCTCTTTTAAGAATCTGACATAATACGGTTACCAGATTGATGATCGATACTCAATAATCGGTCGAACGTGTGTCTTGCAAACCTCTTCTATGTCGATGTATTACACTTCCTTAAGAATTTTAGCCTCTGATCTGCTGCTCAGACAGTTATAAGTGATTACGCTAATCTAGATTACTCACGATGGTTACTCCTTGATATTTTGCGGTTGTTACGGTTTCTACTGATTTTAATCGAACAGTAATGGGTGTTTCCTCTGGTTTATTGTCGGTACGTTACGTGTCGATCGGCAGTGCCTGCACCAATCGTCGATCCTCTGCAGATGTTCCTGCATTTTCCTGGCAACGTCTTGCGAGGGCTGAGGTCTATAGGCTACAGACATGCAAAAGTTTTCTCTCAGAAGTAGTTGAGACAGTGTTGTCAAGTGTACTGCTGGAACAGGAGGACATTGGTTGTCGGTACAGCCAGCCAACAAACTACGAGGGCCACTATTTTTCTAATAATTGTCTCCTGCATTAAGATACTTATCATAACACGGAACAAGTTTTAAATGCACTCGTGGAATCCTGGCACGTGTCAAGCTACGCCGTGCTTTGACACTCTACTTTAACTGGTCGTCTTCAGTCCGTTGTAACCCTAGCCATTTTTTCTTCTTCGGAAAGAAGTGAAATTCATGGTACGATAGATCGGAGTTGTACGGAGAATTATCAAACACTTGTATGAAGTGTTAAGCAACTTTTTTGTGCATGTGGGTATTATTGTACACACAAACTATGCCATAGCTCAATATCCCACGCCGGTTGTTCTGGACGCCTCGTCTGAACCTGTTAGGAATTTCGCAGTAACTTTAGAGTTTATTGTAGTGCCTTTTTCCAAAACACCAACAGTGACTAATACTATGTCTCAAAAACAGTTGTCATCAGTTTTACTACAGAAAATGTGTGGAGGCACTTTAAAAGAGCTGCGTGGCGAAGTAGTGTGGCCCCAAGTCTACACATTGACATATGCAATCCATGTTTCATCCCGTATGAGGATGTGATTGAGGAATTCCTCTTTTGTCGTATGGTGCCGGACCAGAAACTTTAATGAGGCTTCGAACTTATTTGTTTTGTGAACGTCGGTTAGAAGCTTTGGGAACCACCGTGCATAAAATTTGCGATAACGAAGCTTATCAGTTTCAAGTTCATACAACTTTGTCTGTGATATCTGAGGTGACCCGGCTGATAGTTCTGTAATCATGAACTGACGACTTTACCTGATTGTGTCGTTAACATCTGCAACAAGTTCACTTGTGCGAACAGATGATCGTCCACTCCTTTCTTCCTCGTGGACATTTGTGCTTGTGCGGCCCCTCCCACCGAAGGTTCGAGCGCTCGCTCGGGCATCGATGTGTGTGTGTGTGTGTGTGTGTGTGTGTGTGTGTGTGTGTGTGTGTGTGTGTGTTGTTCTTAGCATAAGTTAGCTTAAGCAGTGTGTAAGTCTAGGGACCGATGACCTGAGCACTTTGGTCCCTTAGGAACTTACCACACATTTGAACATTTCCGACCGAGCGAGGTGGCGCAGTGGTTAGCACACTGGACCCTCATTCGGGAGGACAATGGTGCAAACCCGCCTTCGACCATCCTGATTTAGAATTCCCGCTATTTTCCTATATCGCTTTAGGTAAATGCCGGGATAGTTCATGTGAAGGGACACAGCCGACTTCCTTGTCCCATCCGATGGGGCCGATAACCTCCCTGTTAGTCCCTTCCCCCGTGTCATCTGTAGTCCGATCCACGACCGATGGTTGTTCGCGAATGTCGATGCGCAGCCAGGGATTGCGCTGTTGACGATTCCAAGCGACAGTTGCCGTAAGATCATGCGCGTGCTTTCCGCTTGAAGAAAGCGTATATCCTGCAAATTATGTCGCGTATGTAGAATTTATCACTCACAACCAAAATCAGCGATGACAGTTCACTACAAATGGAATCGAAATTCACAAAATAACTCGCTACGATTACGTTTAATGCTCGCATTAGCTGCAGGATTCACAACAGAGCGCCCAGAACATACTAAGCGTTCATTGGCTGTCGGACAATACGTGGCGTAGGTGCGCAGGACAGTCCTAAACTCGACCGTCATCGTTCGAGACTGCTAATATAACCTTTCCGAAACAGATCGCACCATTTCGTTACAACACTCACTCATAGTGTTCTCTCCGTGTGCAGCACAAGCTTCACTACCAATGTATAAAACTTCAATGCTTTGCGCACTCAGAATGACCACCTTGCAGCACGTAATTCACAAGCGATGCGATTTTGGGTGATAGCGGTCATTCGTACCGAGCCGGGGGACACAGCTGTGCTGAAACCACTCCGCTATGCCCTACTGACCAGCGCACCAGACGGCATCGGAACTTAATTTCCGAACATGGCTGGCATTTTCTAACGGTTCAGTTGGCCACCTTGCACGGCGCTACGCACAGTAAGCCTCAGCCTGACTGTAGGTAGGCGGCCGCCGTCCTACGTGGCGGGCAGCCGCCAAGTCAGCTCTTCCGCGTGGGAGCGGCGACGCGCTTGCCTCACATTCACAGCTGGGCCGTTGCGAAAGCAGGGGCAGCGGAACGGGACGGTGACACCGACCGCGAGCAGGCTGCACCGACCGCGAGCCGGCTGCACCGGCGCCACTGCTGGGCCTCCCCAGTGTGGCTCGCAGGCCGCGTCTCGACGTACTGCGCGCCGCTCCGCTGCAAGGGGCTGCAATTGAGACACGCTTCAGTCGAGACCAGTCGAAAGGACTCTTTACTACGCATTCGTGTCTTTGTTAAGACATGAATTTTTTACTACCTTCTTTCTATGTATGTTCAGTCCCTGCGACTTAGTGAAAGACTGGTTGTTTGATTTCTATATGCGTTTTGCTTTTCTTATTTTTGCAGCACTCTCAGTGACTTGGTAGCACATATATTTGCGTATGTACGCGCAAAACATTTCGCCACACCAAAATCAATTTTTTTTTTCAAGAATCAAGGGATACATTAACTCGCCAATGAAATTCTCATTTACATCGTTTGGTTTTGGAGATGTCATGCTGTCAGTGCAGAACACCATACATATGGTCCTGCAAAATCATATAACGTAAAACCACGGTAACAAGAAAAACGAACAAAAACTTTCTTTAGGCCTCACTTTGCTAGATCAGTTACAGCCTAGAATATGTTCACCTCTTACAGTTTTTAATAAACAAAAGTCATTGATGATGGCACAGAGGTGCCGAAAGATGTTTGGGTAACAAGATAACAACACTGTTTTTGCATTAAATGCGCTATCTGTATCCAGTAATTTAACTGAAAACACGAAAGAAAGACAAGAGCTGCAGATCCAAAACACGAACATCTGTAACTCTCCCTCTCTCACTGCTTGTGTAATAAAAGCGTTACAAAATGCTTTTAAATACGTCTGAATATTGCAGATTTACCGCCCCAATTCCCACGTTGGGACACGTTCTTTTAGGTGCACATATTATTTGAGATTTTAATAGTGTTCGTTTCAACTTCACTACTTTCTGTGTTGTTCTTTGTTTAGGTCTATGCCGCGATGGAATGCTATTTATTTATTCAGTACAATCTAGGAAGTTCTGTTATGAAAATTCATTTGCTCATTTCAGTATTTACACGTCATGTTTTCACAAGTCCGTAAATTTAGACAATATATGTGTATGTTTGCTATCTATAGTTCTTCGCATTTCTTCATCTACATCTACAAGGATACTCTGCAAATCACATTTAAGTGCCTGGCAGAGGGTTCATAGAACCACCTTAACAAATTCTCTATTATTCCAATCTCGTGTAACTCGCGGAGAGAACGGACACCTACATCTTTCAGTACGAACTCTGATTTCCCTTACTTTGTCATGGTTATCGTTTGTCCCTATGTAGGTCGGCGTCAAAAAAAAAAATTTTTTTGCATTCAGAGGAGAATCGTGGTGATTAGAATTTAGTGAAAAGATTCCTCCGCAACGAAAAACGCCTTTGTTTTAATGATGTTCATCCCAAATCCTGTTTCATTTCAGTGATACTCTCTCCCATATTTCGCGATAATATAAAATTGTATCGCCCTTCTTTGAACTTTTTCGATGTACCCCATCAGTCCTATCTGGTAAGGATCCCACACCGCGCAGCAGTATTCTAAAAGAGGACGGGCAAGTGTAGTGTAGGCAGTCTCCTTCGTAGGTCTGTTACATTTTCCAAGTGTCCTGCCAATAAAACGCAGTCTTTGCTCAGCCTTCCCCACAACATTTTCTGTGTGTTCGTTCCAAATTAAGTTGTTTGTAATTTAATATTAACAGAATCTTCCGTCGGTTCTTGGTAGAACAACATTATACTAAATGAAAAGCACCAGTTTGCTTTTCATTTATTGTTTGTAATTGTAATTCCTACGTATTTAGTTGAATTTACGTGTAATCGAAGTTCAACGGATTCCTTTTAGCACTCATGTGGATGAGCTCAAACTTATCGTTATTTAGGGTCAACTGTCAATTTTTGGACCATACCGGTATCTTTTCTAAATCATTTCGCAATTTGTTTTGATCTTCTGATGACTTTATTAGTAGATAAACGACAGCATCATCTGCAAATAACCTAAGATAGCAGCTGAGATTGTCTACCATATCGTTTATATAGATAAGTAACGGCAAAGGGCGTACCTTGGGGAACGCCAGAAATCACTTCTGTTTTACTAAATGTCTTTCCACCGTGTGATCTTTTGGCGTCTACTATTTGTGTTGTGGTGACCATATGCAGCTTTGTTTTCGTTTGTTTCCTGTGAAGCTGTGTGTGTGTGTGTGTGTGTGTGTGTGTGTGTGTGTGTGTGTGTGTGTGTGTGTGTGTGTGTGTGTGTGTGTAGGGGGGGGGGGGGGTTGGAGGGGGGGCGGCACTGGATAAATATGCTACGAAAACGTGAAGGGCGTACAGTGAAATGTGCGTACAAATTTCCAGTATGACTTCTTCGGTCATATAGGATAACTAAATACAGTAGCACGGTGGCGCAGGTGGCGACGAAGGACTGCACAAATTTGCTAAGTTCAGCTAAAAATTGTTAAAATACCTGTGCAGCAAAAACTGCAATATAGCAAATCATTGAGAGTATTTTATCATTCATCTGTTATGCAAGGTGTTTCACAGAGGGGTTGGTAGATAAAGTTTTCTTAAGGAATGCGTACCCGTAAGTGTACCGTTTGGATATAAAATAAGCTTAAAGGTGGGATCAGTTTCAAATGTCCTATTCGGCGGTACGCATACGAACTGAGAACAGGGCGCCGTCCTCTGTCCCTATAGCAAAATATACTGTGGTGCTCCATGGTCGAGTCGCACTCTCAACTTTGAAGACGAAGCCCTTCGTGATGTAGAAGACAACACGACACTGAGAATTCGAAACACTGCCCGTGCCGTGGGCTCCGGTAGAGCACGCGGGACGTTGCACGGGTACCGGAATATACGCTAGGGCTCACGTGCAGGCGGATTGTGAGCTGTGGCGTCGCCGCCAACCGCCTCGCCACGTCGCACTGCATTGGAGCTCTTGGGCACACGGCTCGTGCATGTTTAACTCATACGCAGGCATGAACGTCACCTAGATTTCCCATGTTTTCGTGAATTATTATTATATTATTACTATTAGGCTGTCCATTAATTAGACTATTTTTCTCCTGTGCTCGGTGAAACGCCTGTGTAAAGCCTGGGAGAGCATTGATTTTTTTTCTGGGGCCACAAAGAACTGTATTACAAAGAAATGTCCTATAATGTCATTTGAAACTCTTTAACTGTGGTAACAGGTTTTCTTTCTCTTTTCATTTTTTCTTCTTTTCTTTCAGTTTTGTCTTTTTTCGCTCTCAGTTCACTTACCTTTGCATTTTTCTTGTTGATATTGTGGTGTCACCGCCAGACACCACACTTGCTAGGTGGTAGCCTTTTAAATCGGCCGCGGTCCGCTAGTGTACGACGGACCCGCGTGTCGCCACTGTCAGTAATTGCAGACCGAGCGCCGCCACACGGCAGGTCTAGAGAGACTTACTAGCACTCGCCCCAGTTGTACAGCCGACGTTGCTAGGAAAGGTTCACTGAGAATTACGCTCTCATTTGCCGAGACGATAGTTAGCATAGCCTTCAGCTAAGTCAATTGCTACGACCTAGCAGGCGCCAATTATCCTTTGCTATGTATCTAATGAAGCATGTACAGTAACAAGACCAATGTTCAGCAATTGTGGATTAAAGTTAAGTATTCCAGCAGCTACGTACTTTTCTTTATAGCATTCATTACGTATCCTGTTTCAGACCTCACGCCAGCCTGCGTGAGTTTAAGCGCGTGCCTTTCGGTTACTCCTCACTGTGGATTGGCTGTCTTGCCAGTCCACTACAGATATCTTTCATTCTGATGAAAGTGTGTGTCCTTACGAAATACATTATAGCAAAATCCTTCATTCCTGCTTTCTTGTCATTTTCAAATTTTGTTAAAAACTTTGATTCGGTTTTGAAAACGCTAAGGCTTAAATCAGTAAAACCTGGTGGAACGTTAGATTGTCTGAATCTTCTTTTAATAGTGGCTTCAGTAGGAAGAGGATATTTCAATACGTCCCTGATTTAGCATTGCAAGAGCATCAATCTTCAACTAGAGTTTCCAAGGAGTATTCAGCACTTGACTTTTATAATCCCTTTCATAATCCGAATTAGCAAAATGTGTTGAACAGGTACGAGCATTTTCAACTGAAAACTAATCTGCACTATTAAATCTCCGCACCGAGCAGCGGCGCGCTCCATTACGTGCGACCAAGAAGCGCATCGTGGCCGCACTCCCCGTGCGCGGCCACATTTACCATCGCAGGCCGCCTTCGCGCGCGCTTCAAACCACAGCGATAAGCCACCCGCAACACTCAGCGATTGGCCGCTCAGGATAACAGCGACACCAGCCACCGGCTCCATGAACTATGGAGTCTTATTGAATGCCGCTACCGACGTCTACAAGACAGTTCTCATCGTGCTGTGTTCTACTCCACAACTCCTAAGTGTTACGCTGCGGTGGACTGTTTCGCCTCTTGGACCGGTCTAGTTGCTGCTCGATGTTGATTTGGCTGCGCTCTGGGCTTAGAATCCGATTGCTGTACTGGATTTTGGACTTCAACGTTCGCTAGGCTTAGTACGTCTACGGATTTTTGATGTCCACCGGAATTCCCCATTTCACTTGCACTTCCTGAACATTGGCTTAAAGATCATCAGTTTATATAATTTTGATTAAGTGTTCATCTACAACTTGGCGACAGAATTATTTATGTCAATGTGTGTTAAAAATGGTTCAAATGGCTCTGAGCACTATGGGACTTAACATCTATGGTCATCAGTCCCCTAGAAGTTAGAACTACTTAAACCTAACTAACCTAAGGACATCACACAACACCCAGCCATCACGAGGCAGAGAAAATCCCTGACCCCGCCGGGAATCGAACCCGGGAACCCGGGCGTGGGAAGCGAGAACGCTACCGCACGACCACGAGATGCGGGCAATGTGTGTTAAAAAACCGAAGAACTGTGAAGTATATATTGTGTTGTTCCTGGTTATAACCATATTTATTTTGTCCCATTTTTCCTAGAAAATATATTAAAGTTAATTCGTAATTTCTGTGTCTGATGTGGTTAGTACAACTGGATAACGCCAAACCTACTCTAAAAAAAACCTCTATACACTGGTGATTACGGCGTAACTCTGTACTCAGCCGCCAGTTACTAATGAAAACTAACACTGCTGTGGAAAACCTTGTTTTCACCTGTAAACGCAATTACAACACTGCAGTTAGGCAGTTGATGACTACTGAGCGCAGGGTTCACAATGACGTCAGCAGTGTGGCTTGCTACAGTGCACACACCGCGCGATACCTGCCGTGTGTTCTAATTGTAATTCGCAAGAACTTTTTTCCTGAAGAAGAGTGTGCCTACTTGAGGAAAAATCTGTCCGAGCATTTACGTGCCGGCCGTTGTGGCTGAGCGGTTCTAGGCGCTTCACTCCGGAATATACAGAGTGGCGCACGAAATGTGTTACCATTTTGTTTTTGAGTATAAACTTTATTGTCAATACAATCTGAAAGGAACATATACTACAGTGAAGAGCCGTCCATGGAGATTTGTTCTAACTCAGCACATGCTCAATATGTCCACCATTTCGTTTCCTAACTTCCTTCAAACGAACACTGAAGTTAGTGATTACCCTACGGCACATGTCTTCCGTAATTTCACTGCAAGCTTGAAGAATAAGTCTTCTGGGCTCAATTAAATTCCACAGCTTCTTGCTACTGCCTTGCCCTTCAACACGCAGTGGTTCATGCAAGATGGAGCAAGGCCACATACTGCAAACATTGTGTTGGAGTTTTTACACGAGCATTTCGACATGCGGATCATTTCACTCAGGTTTCCAGGTCGCTTCAATGACGGACAAAATTGGCCCCCAGTAGTCCAGACCTCAATCCATGAGTTTTTTCTTTGAGGGTACCTAAAGGAAAAAAATTTCCCGAAACATCCACGTGATTTAATGGAGCTCAGAAGACTTATTCTTCAAGCTTGCAGTGAAATTACGGAAGACATGTGCCGTAGGGTAATCACTAACTTGTAGTGTTCGTTTGAAGGAAGTTAGGGAACGAAATGGTGGACGTATTGAGCATGTGCTGAGTTAGAACAAATCTCCATGGACGGCTCTTCATTGTAGTATATGTTCCTTTCGGATTGTATTGACAATAAAGTTTATATTAAATAACAAAATGGTAACACATTTCGTGCGCCACCCTGTAGGTTAGTTAAGTTGAAGTAGTTCTAACTCCAGGGGACTGATGACCTCAAATGTTAAGTCCCAGAATGCTTAGAGCCATTTGATTTTTCGAGAATTTACCTCATGCTCTCAGGTAAACAATGATGGCGATCACGTACTTATCATCTTTGTATCATGGTCATTGTCGAAGAAACCATTCAGAAGTGAAGTTGGTGTGTGACCGGAAGGTTAGTTAACAAGGGGAGGGTGCACGTGTGCCTTTTTGTAAGAGAACCCTTGTGCTTTTCAGTGGACCCATGGATGGATTCACATGACATGAAATCCCTACAAGTGACAGTAACGTAGCAGTACTGGTACTAGAAGTAGAAACATCCTTTCTGTTATAACTGAATCTGTGTCACAGGCAACAACCGATCGTGGTCGCGGAGTGATAAAACGGTGGTTCCGCGTTCGGGAGACACAAATACTCAAGACCAGCCAATCAGATTGGGGTTTTCCGTGGTTTCCCTAACTCGCTAGAGGTGTGCGCCGGAACCGCTTCTTTGAAGAGTACACGGCGAGTACCTTTCCTTAAGCTTTTCCAATCGGACCTGCGGTTCTACGCCCAATGACCGCGTTGTTGACAGGTTCTGAACGCTCTGTTTTCATTTAAGAGCGTTGATCACCCCACACATAGAAAGGATTGCTACCGATGTTTTGTGCGTTTATCTGCTACCAATATCTGCCCTCTTGATTATGTTTGGTTAGAGTGTGATTAGCTGAAAGAAGAAAAGCCGTGCGCGTGCGTATCTACAGTAGTATGTTGAATTTTTGCATGCAGTTTAATTGAGGAGAATTTATATATCGCTCCAGTGATAAGAACAAGTATTATCTTACAAACAGGTGCGATACGTTAGAAACAGCTAACAATTTGTACACTTCTAGACTTAAAGCAAACGGAATAAGTATTTTACACACAGGGAACAACGGCAAGAATCTGGATCAGTTGGAGGAAATGGAAATTTCCGAAGTGAAACATCCACTCTAGAGCACAGTATGCGCTGTTTTGAAACTTCCTGGCAGATTAAAAGTGTGTGCCGGACTAGGATTCGACCCCGGAACCTTGCCTTCCGCGGGCGAAACTAATCAGGCGCGACTCACTACTCGGGAAAGAAGGTGAGAGGTGCCGTGAGGGCGGGATTGTGAGTCGTCCCTGAATAGCTCAGACGGTAAAGGGCACTGCCTGCGGAAGCCGAGGTCCTGGCCGCGAGTCCTCGTGCGGCACACAAGTTTTAACTTGCCATTTAGTTTCAAACTGAAATTTATTTGCGCTTCCTAAAAGAAGGTAATAAAGGCTAAACGAAACAAAGGAATTAAAAAATCACAACTTTGCAACAATTCTAAATATATTTTTATAGTCAGGTTCAAATGGTCCAAATGCCTCTAAGCACTATGGGACTTCACATCTGAGGTCACCAGTCCCCTAGACTTAGAACTACTTAAACCTAACTAACCTAGGGACATCACACACATCCATGCCCGAGGCAGGATTCGAACCTGCGACCGCAGCGGCCACGTGGTTCCGTACTGAAGCGCCTAGAACCGCTCGGCCACCGCGGCCGTCATAATAGCAGGAAAAAGGTTTAGAGTACTTTACACTAATGTTCAGAAAAACGAACCACCATGAACGACTAGATAGAACGTTGATATTCAAAGGACATGTACATTAGTATGTTATGCAGAAATGATTAGCATTTCAGTCCCCTCAGTTCAGCGTGTGTCCTGTTGCCTAGTAGGCACCGGGTCCGCCATGGGCCCTGACGTCCTGTTCCAGGCGTGATGGCATCGACGCGGATAAGGCGCGAATGGCGTCCTGTCGTATAGCCACCCGTGCTGCATTCGCCTGGTTTCAGAGTTCATCTGCGGTGGTTGGCATCGGGTCGCAGCGCTGCAGCCGCCGTTTCACCATATGCCACACATTTTCGGTTGGTGATAAGTCTGGTGATCTGGCGGGCAAAAGGTTGACATCCTGTGGCGCCAAGAAGGCACGTGTTCGTGCAGCAACATGTGGTCGTGTATTGTCTTGCTGAAAAATGGCGTGTGGGTTGTTGTGCAGGAAGAGCATTTCTTCGGATCGCAGTATGTAATTCACGTAGGTCACAGTGCCACGGACACGCAACATCTGTGATTTGTGGTTGTGCCCAATAGCACCCCACACCATACGGCGTTGACTCGGCGCTACGTGTCTGGAGCGAATTCAGTCATTACCGCTCCCCCTGTCGTCGAACCAAAATACGGCCATCATTTCCAAACAAACAGGAAGTGGATTCGTCCGAAAGCTCTGTCTGATGCTATTCCTGTCCCCAGTGACGTCGGTCCATACACCATTGCCGCCTGGCATTTTTCTGCCCTTTCGTCAAAGGTAAGTGGATCAGTGGACGATGTGCACGCAGTCATGCCGTAATAAATGGCGACAGGCTGTCATCCCTGATAGTGTACGATGTGTTACATTGTTGCACTGTAGCGCCAGAGCCGAGGAGGACGCAGATCTGTCCTGTAATACCATTCGCATGATGTGTCGATCGTTTGGGGGGGGGGGGGGGGTCTGGGTCGTGCGACCTGAGCCATCTCGTCGTGTTCTACAGCCTTCCGTGAGCCATTGTGCACACACAGGGTGCACTGCCAAAACACCTCGTCCCACGTGAGCAGCAATTTCCCGGACGGATGCGTCACATTCTCTCATTCCACCAATGCACCCTCTTTCAAACTCGTTGATTTGACGGTACGGTTCGTGCACACGTCTGCGAGGCATCCTGCACGTCTGGTCAAGTCACACTGATCCGTTGTCTTCGGTTTATAGCGACAACGAGAGCCGCGGGCGCATTTTACCGCTAGGTGGTGTTGCTCCGCGATATCGATATTGACCTTTAATCCGCGGGCCGATGTGGTTCAGATGTTATTCATTTTAATCATTTCTGTGGAACATACTACTTGTACATGTCCTGCGAATATTAACGTCTTATCTCTAGTCGTTCAATCTGTTGTGTTTTTGGTGCTCTTGAGTGTACAAATTTGAATGTCTTTGTAACAGGCGGGAAGGAACATAAGATTTCTGCAATTGATAGCGATTTAAAATACTTACAACAGCTTATTAGTTTGTGCATGTGGCCCATGTTTTGTTAAAGGGTCAACCATTAAAGAGAAGAGAGAATTCTGAGTATATTCTAATGGTAAATGTTGTGTGAGTGAAAATACACAAAAGCGCGGCTGTAAATGCACTTTAAACTCTGCATTAAAATCTATTTCAGACTTCGTTGTATAAAGTAGAGACAAATTTAATTTGGGAATAGTTTTGTAACAGATACACAAATAACGAGAAACGTAAGGATTTCACCGCCCCGATGCGAACTAGTGATTTGTTGAGCCACCGCTACTTGAGGGGTCGCACGTTCACGACCGATGTTGCGAGACGAGACACATTCTTTCCAGTTTCCGAATATGGCTGACAACTGTTTCTTATTGAAACAGGTGCTGCAGAAGTTTTGCGTGAGGGCCTCCTGCGAAAGGCAGAGATCTGGAACACAGTTTCTGCATGACACCAAGGTTCATTTGGGGGCAAATTCCTCTACAAAAAGGAAGTTTGTCAGCAGTATTGTAACGGTTTCCTTTGCAGACGACGTAAACTTATTTGTAATTCTTGTCGCAGGATTTTACTGACCACGCTACTTTACACCATACGAACTACTGCTCAAAGGCATTTAAGAGGGGGGCGTGATTTGTATTAGACTCATCATGTCGGGTCATTCTTCTGGTAATGAGCGTGACAGAATTTGCTTTTGTGCAATATCAAATGATACTCAACGCATTAAATAACAATTTATTGCAATTTTTACAAAATTTTACAACTCTTCTATCAGTGACGCACTGGATGTTTCAGAAATGCTGGTCATTATTCGGGGATATGTCTGGAATGATCATTCGAAACGAAAACGTCGAGTAAACATGTGCTCTAAAATGCATACCTTAAAAGTCACCATCACTTGTTCATTAGAAGGGTTGTGTTTTGAAGTAGCAAAGATGAAAAAGTGCATAGCTCTTAAGGTATGCGTTTACTTGACTCTTTTGTTTCTAATTATCATTTCTGTCGTATGCCTAAATATTGTCCTACACTTCTGAAAGACTCTGTATTTAGGGACAACAGCGGTGATATTTGCTGCGTTGTGCTTGAAGTACAGTGATTATCGATAGGTCTTCATCACGGTGAAGGCGTTCCCAGAAAGGAACATGACAAATTAAAATACGTTAGTGACAGTAACGTTTAACGTCTTATAAAAATTAACGTCTAACCAAGTGAACGTCTAACGGAGTACAAAGGAGGAGTCAAGTGCTGTAGCAACGCAAAGGGCTAGCTGGCGATTTTCACATCCGCAGAGTGTCACCAGGCGCGGAAGTCATATTTAAGAAATCAAAAGCATATGTGCGACATCAGCTGCACAATTGCATATTTATTCTCCACCGGTTTCAGTTATGAAAATCATCTTCACAGATTCCTTCTCCTCTGGCGATGGGTGCTATAACTGAAACATATGGTTATTAGGACTGAAACCCGTAGAAAATAAATACACAATTGTACAGATGATGTAGCAAGAAAATAAATATACAATTGCACAGATGTTGGAGTGAATATGCTTTTCCTCAAACTGCTTAACATTCAATAACAGTCACCTAAGAAAAGTTCTACGAAAAAGAACTAGGTTGTTGCTCTTCCGAAACAGGAGTCAAGCGTGTTAAGCACTGCGCCACGTGGCCCTGTGGGATGGTGTGGAGTTCGTTCAGCTGCGCCGTCACTGCCCGATGAGCCGGGATGGAAGTGCCAGCTGCTCCGTGGGGATGGCAAAGAAGAAACTGGTTCACCTGGCGTGTGCAGTGATTCTTACGCCCAAACATCCAGATGTTAGACAGTCAGATGGGTACCAAACGTAGTATATGGACAGAGTGCCAACCAAAACTCAGGTATAGTTTGCTGTCGCGGTGCTTCCGTGGGGAAGTCAGTAGAGCATTTTAGCTTGTCGTACCAAGGGCTCCGGTTTCGAGCACTGGTCCTACCAGGTTTTGTACTGTAGTAAATCCGAAATTGTTACGTGGCACGGTATGTTCCTGATATCAAAAAGGACTGTTCAGATTTTATAACAATGTTCTACTGGCAGTCCGCTTCATTTCTTCGAAAGTTCAAACCCATTGAGTACATTTTTAGTTTCACAGAACAAACGTAAACAGTCGGAAAAGATGAATGAAGGAACAGTTGTATCATATATACTGATGTTTTCATTATTATTATTATTGTTATTACTGCTGCTACTCCTTTTGTTATGGCATTCAAAAGCGGTTGAAAACAAGAATACAGTGGGATATCGCTCGTTATTCTGTGCCTTGAAATGTTACGCGTAAGTCTCTGAGAAATGTGCTAAAATTGAGAACCGAAGAGCCTGGGATCCGTTGTTGCGCTTGCTGTATGTAACGACGGAGTGGGACGCAACAGCCCCACCTGGTACTGTTGACACGGTAACAGCAAATACGGGCCAGACGACCTTGCCTCTCATTTTGGAACAGTTCTGGTATACGCTTGCGAAATATTTCATCACCAACTTAAACGAACGTTATGTCATTGCACTCGTCTTACAATACCGTTAAAAAAGTACACTACTGCTTTAAGAAATAGCATATTTGCTTCAGCGTGTCTGTTGAAACATGAGTTACAGAGTATTAACGATGCTTACAGTTACGTAATAAAAACCCTGTTCGATATCTTGAACCGTTTTTCCGCGTCTCACAGGGTATAATTTCGCTTTATTGTTGTAAACAAGATGATGGACGACTCGTCGGAATGCATGACGTCCTTCCAGCTACTGCCAGTCTGTGTTGTGAGCTGAAACACTTTTAGCATCTTCTAAAGCCAGTCAGGGTCTCCGATATTGCACCATTCGTTGTCTTACAAGGGGAGGTTGTGGCATATGGGTCATCAGTTATGATCAAGTTTTGCAGGGACGTTCTGTATTCAAAATAAAGACTCGTATTTCGGCTTTTTGCTAGACAGCTCTGTATAGTTCATGAAAAAATCGAAGTCAAAACTGATGACGGAAAATTGTATTTTCAATCCTATACGTCGAAAGATCGTCTAAAAACAAACATATATTATTAATGTAATATGTTGTTGTTGTTGTTGTGGCCGTCTTCAGTCCTGAGATTGGTTTGATGCAGCTCTCCATACTACCCTATGCTGTGCAAGCTTCTTCATCTCCCAGTACTTACTGCAACCCACATCCTTCTGAATCTGCTTAGTGTATTCATCTCTTGGTCTCCCTCTACGATTTTTACCCTCCATGTCCTACTAACCGGTACCTTCTTTTTGTCAATTTGTGCCACATACTCCTCTTCTCCCCAATTCTATTCAATACTTCATTAGTTATGTCATCTACCCATGTAATCTTCAGCATTCTTCTGTAGCACCACATTTCGAAAGCTTCTATTCCCTTCTTGTCCAAACTATTTATTGTCCGTGTTTCAATTCCATACATGCCTACACTCTATACAAATACCTTCAGAAACGACTTCCTGACACTTAAATCTTTACGCGATGTTAACAAATTTCTCTTCTTCAGAAACGCTTTCCTTGCCATTGCCAGTCTACATTTTATATCTTCTCTACTTCGACCATCATCAGTTATTTTGCTCCCCACATAGCAAAACTCCTTCACTACTTTAAGTGTCTCATTTCCTAATCTAATTCCCTCAGCATCACCCGACTTAATTCGACTACATTCCATTATCCTCGTTTTGCTTTTGTTGATGTTCGTCTTATATCCTCCTTTCAAGACACTGTCCATTCCGTTCAACTGCTCTTCCAAGTCCATTGCTGTCTCTGTTAGAATTACAATGTCATCGGCGAACCTCAATGTTTTTATTTCTTCTCCATGGATTTTAATACCTACTCCAAATTTTTCTTTTGTTTCCTTTACTGCTTGCTCAATATACAGATTGAATAACATCGGGGACAGGCTACAACCCTGTCTCACTCCCTTCCCAACCACTGCTTCCTTTTCATGCCCCTTGACTCTTATAACTGCCATCTGGTTTCTGTACAAGTTGTAAATAGCCTTTCGCTCCCTGTATTTTACCCCTGCCACCTTCAGAATTTGAAAGAGAGTATTCCAATCAACATTGTCAAAAGCTTTCTCTATGTCTACAAATGCTAGAAACGTAGGTTTGCCTTTCCTTAATCTTTCTTCTAAGATAAGTCGTAAGGTCAGTATTGCCTCATGTGTTCCAATATTTCTACGGAATCCAAATTGATCTTCCCCAAGGTTGGCTTCTACTAGTTTTTCCATTCGTCTGTAAAGAATTCGCGTTAGTATTTTGCAGCCGTGACTTATTAAACTGATAGATCGGTAATTTTCACATTTGGCAGCACCTGCTTTCTTTGGGATTGGAATTATTATATTCTTCTTGAAGTCTGAGGGTATTTCGCCTGTTTCATACATCTTGCTCACCAGATGGTAAATTTTTGTCAGGACTGGCTCTCCCATGGCCATCACTAGTTCTAATGGAGTGTTGTCTACTCCCGGGGCCTTGTTTCGACTCAGGTCTTTCAGTGCTCTGTCAAACTCTTCAAGCAGTATCGTATCTCCCATTTCATCTTCATCTACATCCTCTTCCATTTCTATAATATTGTCCTCAAGTACATCGCCCTTGTATAGACCCTCTATATACTCCTTCCACCTTTCTGCTTTCCCTTCTTTGCTTAGAACTGGGTTTCCATCTGAGCTCTTGATATTCATACAAGTGGCTCTCTTTTCTCCAAAGGTCTCTTTAATTTTCCTGTAGGCGGTATCTATCTTACCCCTAGTGAGATAAGCCTCTACATCCTTATATTTGTCCTCTAGCCATCCCTGCTTAGCCATTTTGCACTTCCTGTCGATCTCATTTTTGAGACGTCTGTATTCCTTTTTGCCTGCTTCGTTTACTGCATTTTTATATTTTCTCCTTTCATCAATTAAATTCAATATTTATTCTGTTACCCAAGAATTTCTACTAGCCCTCGTCTTTTTACCTACTTGATCCTCTGCTGCCTTCACTACTTCATCCCTCAGAGCTACCCATTCTTCTTCTACTGTACTTCTTTCCCCCATTCCTGTCAATTGTTCCCTTATGCTCTCCCTGAAACTCTGTACAACCTCTGGTTCTTTCAGTTTATCCAGGTCCCATTTCCTTGAATTCCCACCTTTTTGCAGTTTCTTCAGTTTTAATCTACAGTTCGTAACCAATACATTGTGGTCAGAGTCCACATCTGCCCCTGGAAATGTCTTACAATTTAAAACCTGGTTCCTAAATCTCTGTCTTACCATTATATAATCTATCTGATACCTTCTAGTATCTCCAGGATTCTTCCATGTATACAACCTTCTTTCATGATTCTTGAACCAAGTGTTAGCTATGATTAAGTTATGCTCTGTGCAAAACTCTACCAGGCGGCTTCCTCTTTCATTTCTTTCCCCCAATCCATATTCACCTACTATGTTTCCTTCTCTCCCTTTTCCTACACTCGAATTCCAGTCACCCATCACTATTAAATTTTCGTCTCCCTTCACTATCTGAATAATTTCTTTTATTTCATCATACATTTCTTCAATTTCTTCATCATCTGCAGAGCTAGTTGGCATATAAACTTGTACTACTGTAGTAGGCATGGGCTTCGTGTCTATCTTGGCCACAATAATGCGTTCACTATGCTGTTTGTAGTAGCTTACCCGCACTCCTATATTTTTATTCATTATTAAACCTACTCCTGCATTACCCCTATTTGATTTTGTGTTTATAACCCTGTATTCACACGACCAAAAGTCTTGTTCCTCCTGCCACCGAACTTCACTAATTCCCACTATGTCTAACTTTAACCTATCCATTTCCCTTTTTAAATTTTCTAATCTACCTGCCTGGTTAAGTTATCTGACATTCCGCTCTCCGATCCCTAGAACGCCAGTTTTCTTTTTCCTGATAACGACGTCCTCTTGAGTAGTCCCCGCCCGGAGATCCGAATGGGGGACTATTTTATCTCCAGAATATTGTACCCAAGAGGACGCCATCATCATTTATCCATTCAGTAAAGCTGCATGCCCTCGGGAAAAATTACGGCCGTAGTTTCCCCTTGCTTTCAGCCGTTCGCAGTACCAGCACAGCAAGGCCGTTTTGGTTAATGTTGCAAGGCGAGGTCAGTCAATCATCCAGACTGTTGCCCCTGCAACTACTGAAAAGGCTGCTGCCCCTCTTCAGGAACCACACGTTTGTCTGGCCTCTCAACAGATACCCCTCCGTTGTGGTTGCACCTACGGTACGGCCATCTGTATCGCTGAGGCACGCAAGCCTCCCCACCAACGGCAAGGTCCATGGTTCATGGGGAAGAATGTATTATGGGGTCCAACATTAAGACTGTTTTTGTGATCTCATGCTGTAGCTTGTGAGCTTGTCATTCTACGTGTCTAGCAGAACGAGGTCGGCGGTCGAGTGGTCGAGGCATCAGACTACCAAACTGCTGGTCTGTGTTCAATTCTTGGTCGTGGCTTTTTTCATTCGATATTATTTTCGGTGTATCAGATAATATTCATAATGAGATACCTTTCTTTCCTTTTCTAAATAAAACGTCTGGAGGTGAGATTAATAAACAAAAAGTATATACACTATGTGATCAAAAGTATCTGGACAATTGGCTCCACTGGTAATGCTGGAATTCAATATGGTGTTAGCCCACACTCAGCCTTGATGGCAGCTTCCACTCTCGCAGACATACGTTCAATCAGGTGCTGGAAGATGTCTTGGGGAATGGCAGCCCATTTTCACGGAGTGCTGTGCTGAGGAGAGGTATCGATGTCGGTCTGCGAGGCCTGGCACGAAGTCGGCGTTCCAAATCATCCCTAAGGTGTTCTGTAGGATTCAGGTCAGGACTCTGTGCAGGCCAGTCCATTACAGGGATGTTATTGTCGTGTGACCACTCCGCCATAGGCCGTGCATTATGCTCGATCTTGTTGAAAGATGCAGTCGCCATCCCCGAATTGCTCTTTAACAGTTGGAAGCAAGGAAGTACTTAAAAAATTACTGTAGGCTTGTGCAGTGATAGTGCCACGCAAAATAATAAGTGTACGCCCCCTCCATGAAAAACACGACCTCACCATAGCACTACCGCCTTCGAATTTTACTGTTGGCACTATACACCTAAGCAGATGACGTTCACCGGGCATTCGCCATACCCACACCCTGCCATCGGATCGCCACACTGTGTACCGTGATTCGTCACCCCACACAACATTATGCCACTGTTCAGTCGTCCAACGTTTACGCTCCTTGCACCAAGCGAGGCTTCGTTTGGCATGTACCTCGTGATGTGTGGCTTATGAACAGCCGCTCGACCATAAAATCCAAGTTTTCTCACCTCGTGCCTGTCATATACTTGCAGTGGATCCTGATGCAGTTTGGAATCCCTGTGTGATGGTCTGGATACATGTGTGCCTATTACACATTACGACCCTCGTCAACTGTGTGCGGTCTCTGTCAATCAACGAACGAGGTCGGCCTGTAGGCTTTTGTGCTGTACGTGTCCCTTCACGTTTCCACTTCACTACCACATCGGAAACAGAGGACCTAGGGATGTTTAGGACTGTGGAAATCTCGCCTACAGACGTATGACACAAGTGACACCCAGTCACCTGACCACGTTCGAAATCCGTGAGTTCCGCGGAGCGCCCCGTTCTGCTCTCTTGCGATGACTAATGACTATTGAGGTCGCTGATATGGAGTACCTGGATGTAGGTGGCAGCGCAATGCACCTAATATGAAAAACTTACGTTTTTGGGGGTGTCAGGATACTTTTGACCACATAGTGTATTGACAGTTATTTTCATCGTGCTATATGAGGCGGTAGATACGACTGTCGTAGATGACGCTCAACCGATCTACATCGTGAAAGCGATGCCGCCGAAATGTACTGTATGACGTTCACTTTTTCCGACATTTAAAGAATTTCATCGCATGACATGAAAATCATATATATTCACGGCTATCTTTCAAGATATGTTTTTATACGGTTGGTACGCTTCCGAATTGGCATCTGATTGCTCTGTTTTTAGCAACGTTAATGAGATATGTTTTCCACGAACGGAAAACATGTCAGTGCGGCGAGATTTTATTCGTGTGCTGCGCATGGTGCGAGAAATATTAATGTTTTGCTTGTTTCTTCGATGCGTTTCAGCCCACTGATTGCGAGAACGATCACGAATAAACGGTCTGTTAGGATTGCACAATAATATGCGTCAGGAGTATTTTTGTACATATATATCACGATGAAAATTACTGTCAATTTATTATAATATATACTTATTTGATTAGCAGAGGTTGAAAATACCGCTTCAGTTGTAAATTACTTTATTTTCACACGACCCGTTTCGGACTGTTACAAGCTATGGTTACAGATGTAGCTATGGTGTGGTCCCCGAGCGCCGTGTGTACCAGCCGCGGTGTGCTGCCTATGACGACAGAGCAGGTTATTTGATTATTAGTCACATCTGCCGACGTTATACTTCGAAAAAACGGCAAAGGAAAGACTTCCAGTTATCGGAATATTATCAGATATAAGGAAAAAAATACATGGAAAAAATGGCACGAACAAGAATCGAACGCGGAGCAGTGGTTTGGTAGTGTAAATGCATTGACCGCTCTACGCCGATTTCGCCCTGCTAGACACAATGAAGGACGGTTATCCAAGCTACAGCCTGAAAACACAAAAATGTCAGTGACTGGAACGTTATTATCGATGGACACATATTATATTAATAAAAACGTTTGTTTTTAGATGTCCTTTCGATATACAGCATAGAAAATATGAGTTTCCGTCATCCAATTTCACTTCGATTTTTTTTTTTTTTTTTTCAAAAACTGACGAGTGTCTAATGAAAAGCCGAAACATGTCGCTCTTTATGTTCAATACTGAACGCCCTTGCAAAACTTGATCAAAATTGGTGACCCATATCTCGGATCCTTCCCACGTTAATACACGAAAGCAGGCTGCGGGCACACCACACGCGTCCCCGCTGCAACAACAAGAAGGCCCGCACAGATAGACGTCGCAACACAGGGCGCGCTGTCCCAGGCCACTCCGTCATCTTATGGCAGCGCAAGTTTATCCGTGTTACCGCCATAAAAGGTCGGTATGGTCTGGGACAGTGCGCTCACAGTGTTGTGACGTCGATCAGTCCGGGCCTTGTTGTTGTTGTTGTTGCAGCGGCTGCGCGTATGGCGCGCCCGCAGGCTGGTGCAGTGCCGGCGCCCGCGCCGTGACTCAGACAAGGCCATAGCGGTACAGGTACCGCCTGTGACGTCACGGCGCCCAAGGTCACGCGCGGGTCAGCCCACCTGCGCCTCGCCTCCCTGTTTGTAAACAACGGCCCGCCGTGGGGCGATACCGCGCCGCAGAGCCAGCGATAATTGGACAGATAGGGCGGAATTGTGGGCACGCGCCCGGATGAGCACCGCAGTGGGCGTAAACAGGGCGACCTCGCCGCTGGTTTCGCCAGCAAGGGCCGAATCGCCACGCGCCACCGAGCCCCTCTTATTTGTCCCGCATCAGCTGCTACGTGAGCTGAAAGATGCGACGGCTATCCAGAAAGTAACCCCCAGCAAGGTATAAATAAAGCACCGCAACAGATAAAGCTAATCTATTAGAAATATCTTTTGTCTACACTCACCGTTCACGTTTAATCATGTATCGTATCTCTTGACGAGCTGATAAAATTTGCCGCCCGATATCGCACCCAGTTCGCGACTGCATCTTGAAGATTGTTGCTGTACTGTACGTCTCCTTTCTTTTCTTCTTTCCCTTGTGAAATTATTTTACTGGGAACAAGGGACCGATGACCTCGCAGTTTGGTCATCCCCCCTCCCCCCTCTTTTAAAACCAACCGAACTTCAAGACTGTTGCACGGAAAGCGTTGGCAGCCATACCATTTTTTTCACGTACGTGAATAAATGGGAGGCGCTCGGTGCTCGGTGCCACGTCTGGGCTGTAAGACGTATGCCAAAAAACGTCAGATTTAAACTGCCGCAATAATTTTTGTGTGTGACCGAGCTTTGTCAAAGCGCGCCACAGGAAGTCAGGAGACGGCCGCGCTTGCTTTTTTAATGGCTCTTCTGAGTTGTCTTAATGCCTTGCAGCCAATTTCGGATCTTCGATATTTCCGAACCTGGGAGAAAGCTGTACAGTGGCGCCCTCGTCCCCCTCCCCCTCGAGCTTTTGAGATAGGATGTCAAAACTTACAAAA
Source organism: Schistocerca americana (assembly GCF_021461395.2). NCBI lineage: Eukaryota > Metazoa > Arthropoda > Insecta > Orthoptera > Acrididae > Schistocerca > Schistocerca americana. Next base: position 105,553,282 of record NC_060119.1, read on the forward strand.
AAAACGATTTTTCATAAAACGTTCATTTTGCAGAGCAAATAATTCTGAAGGGTTTGATATATAAAACACATACGTCCGAGAAAATGCAAGACATATTATTTGTTCTTCACTGTGCCAAAGTGCAGTGCCACGCCTCCTCTCGCAGCGTTCTTCCGTCACACGCACTGTGTTTCACTCTGTGAAATTCAAGGGTGTATATTTTGTAATTGAAGTCATCAAGCATATATCCAGGACATTGGAAATTAAAATGTCCTGTCCGCCGCTCCCTCGTGAAAAGCACACAATTAATACTAAGTGGGATTTTTTGTGACCGGGAGAATAGGAACTCTTCAGAAAATTTGCACTCTATTGCCTATTGGCTAATAACTTTCTCTTTTGTAAGACATAAAATTAAAGATAAGAAACAAGCAAGACAGTACACATCCCTTCAACCCTCAGGTCCCAGCATTTTTTTCTCTGTAATCTTGCTACAGCTTTATACGACGTGCTCTCCTTTCTGCGAAAGAATGTTTTACCTCATTATTTGCTACATGAAAAGTCAAAATGTCGTTGTCTAATATTGAAAAACCTGTTAATACAAATAGTTCCCAAGACTGGTGTGGTTTCTCGATTTGATTACGTCTATTTTGTCACTGCTAGATAAAACGGAGGAGGCCTTTCTAATATTACACCAGCTTTAACACACGTCAAATAAGCGAGACAGTTTTGGCACGAATGGTCATTTTTATCTATTTCACATAAATAACACGACTGAATATAAATCGCGAAGTACCGATATCAAATGCCTTTTAGGCCTACTACAAGCAAAAACTTTTATCGTAGCAAACAGTTTCACGTTTCATTCATATGCTCCAGTTTTTCAAGCATGAGATCGAAAAGTAGCAGTGGTATGAAATTTTTATATTAATTTGGAATCGTCATATTCTTTCATATAATTTGTGTGGTGTCCTCCTTCCTCGTTCTGACAAACAATCTTGTTACCATTAATTTTGTAACTACTCCTGCCAGTGTCAAAATTTATTCTCGGGTTAACTTCACTAACCCTGCCAGAAACACAGGTTTTGTTATCCCGCGTTTATTCTCCAGTTAGCGTTATTACGTGCTCGTAAAAAGCGTTTTCCGCGCTATTCCTATAACAGAACTTAAGCGGCTGCTAACGGGGGATCGTACAACTGGACCTTAGCAGTCTAGCGATCTGGCAAAAATTCTCGGTTACAATTTCGTAGTCTTGGATACACTGAGAAGATAATATGTAATCCTCCTTAATTTTTATTCCTGTTAGTCATTTATTTCCATTCTGGAAGTCTGAGTATATGGATTTCGCTAATAAATATAACAAAACCCAATCTCGTATAGCCCCGTCCCCTTTTGTGTGCCGAAAAGTTTTTTATTTCTTGATGCGACGGGGATTCCCCTGGCAGAGAAATCACGTACGCTACGTACACATTCAAAAATAAACATTTGATTCCTTCACAAATCAACGTAGAATGTGCGTTAAAACGTTCAAAGACCAGCAGGGATGCGTTTCGAAATCATTAATCGATAGACCAAAGTGCGCTCGATGCTAGGTGGTTTGTGAAACAAGGTTTTTCCTTCAAGAATATTAATTTGGCGCCCCCCTGAAATTGCCGCCCGGGCCAGATACCCAGGTTTCCCTCCCCTCCTCTTCCCCTAGATCGGGACCTGCTTGCAACAGACTTTCGGATTGCTTGTCCTGCGACTTGCTATAAAAGCTACAAACAAGTTTTGTTCAACGTGCTAAGAAAAGACAGCACACGTTTCTGGCTGAGAGAGTTAGGCGTGCTTTTCTTGGATTTTTTGAAAGACAGTGTAACCTCACACCATTGACTTGATGTCTATTCGCGTTAGCAGAGGAAACCCATGTCTCGTCTCTGCTTGCAATTCTGTTCAGTGGGCCTTCTCCTTCGGCATCGAAACAAAAAAGAAAGACATGAGAGGCAGACATCCGTTGAGGTGTTTGGTTCTCAGAACTGATTTTTCAAACTCAACGAACACGGAACTCATGATACCCTGATTATTTAGTCTGTATCTCAAGCAAAACACTCAGAGATAGCTGTTAAAAATGGTCGGACAGTTGACGTTTCAGGAAATACCTATTGTCACGAATTTTTTTCGCGATGTTTCTGTACCAGTTCTATCACTACAGACGGCCGACAACTTGTGTCATCGACATCATCATCATCATCATCATCATCATCATCATGGACGTTCATCCTTCCACCATAAACATCACTGGCACACAACAGCTACATTTGTTTCACTCCATTCGTATAGAGCATAAATTGGGCGATGACTGTGAACAGGTTTGATATTCTTTTCGTCTAAAAACGCATTACAGAAAGGATTTTGCAATTGGCGGGATGTTTTAATTGCAACGCTCTTTTCAAAAGTCGACTGTCTAACAACGTGGGTACTTCTCTCATAGTAGGTCAGCAGGACTAGAGCTTATGAGGGGCCCCCCTTTACGTGGGAGCCCGGTTTTGTAATATAAGTCATGAAAAATGAGGTGAAACGGTTGTCGTATGTGGAAGAAATTGTACCTTTGACATCACTGAACCAAAGATGTTGCCTGAGTGACAGAATCGATTGTAAGTAGGAGCGCAGTGGCAGTTGCCGTTGCACTCTGTTACAGGTAGGATGTAAGACTTAAAGCTAGTGGGTAGCTGTGAGAATTTAATTGTTGGTCTACGAACGCAGCATAATACTGTTCTTATAAAATGAAGTGCTCACACAGAGCCAGTAAATGTTAGGTCGTAGTTACGTGTGTATTAATAATTTGTGAGGCTATAACATTATCAAGAGTTGAAGTGATACTGATTGCTAACAAATATTGACCATTGTCCACGGCAGTTGTAGGAGAGTAATGAATTTATACTGTAACTCAAAGGGAAGGCAACTGCAACAAATTTGTAGCGTAATGAAAATTTCTATATTTAGTTTTATGGATGCAGCAACACGGCATGTGGATTTGGCTGAATTTTACAATACTGACCCTCGAATGCAGGAACCAAGTATTTTCAATGAAATTTAATGCGTAGGCTGATTAGGTAATATTTTGTGTGTTTTGTACTCCTGATTCACAGAAGTTAAATTTTGAAATTTGTTTTGTCAAACGATGTCAGAATTTTTCTCATGTAATGATCCAGGTGTTTATAATTACGACAGCAAGTGAGATGTTCACTGATTTTGAAGTTAATGTAAAATGTTTCGTATCAGATTTTGTAAAGTTGAAACTTTATGTTGAGTACAATTTTCAAACTGAAGCATTCGGTCTTAGCATATCTTCTTATCAGTACATTCTTTTTCATGACGTGTTTATTTAAATCCAATGAATATTTTTCTAAAAGAAATCATTTTTCAATCAGAATCAGAAAAATATTAATGTGCCAGAATCAGAAAAGTATTAATGTTTGTAACAGTTTCAATGCGGGCAACATTGCACAGCGCTGAGACAACATACATTATTTTCACTGAACATTTGCAGGGTTTTTCATTCATCAGCCAATCCACTGATATTTGTGTGAAGCTATTTCACCGCCGGCATTGCACTTCGCTATGCCGGGACTGAATATTTTCCATGCCTACTGCGGAGTATGCCAAGATCACATCCGTCGCGACTCTGGAGCTAAGGAAAATTTATTTCATTGTTTGTTTGCACAGGGAACTTTGTCAGTTTATTGTACAGGGCCACAGAACTCTGTTTTCACGAGACTGGGTAAATTTCAGAGGGACTGATTTCATTATGAGCATTGTGTATTGGTTTTCCAGATTAAGTTTTCTAATTCTTTTTTTTTATTATAGTAAAACTGACTAAGCACACCATTTACTCAACAACACATTACACAGTAAATTTGCATAACACAAATATTACGCCTTTAATATTCATTGGCAAACGAACACCTAAATTTATTAAAGAAATTTACAAGCTTTGAAGTAACTGTCTTGTTTCTCTCTTTGCTTCGTCGCACATGAAGTTGGAGATTACGTTCCAGATACTGGTATGAACAGTGAGTCGTTTTAACTGTAATGAAATACAACGTCGTAACTACGCAGCAGTCTGCCGTTAATTATGAGGTCTCTGATGATGTCACAGACGCTATAGTTTTGCCAATTACATTTTGACTTTGTAGAACAGCCAATGTTTGTTGCTGAAACATCTCTCTCTCTCTCTCTCTCTCTCTCTCTCTCTATCTCTCTCTCTAATGAACAGTCAAATGCAGCGGCTTGCAGTACGCTTAACTGCAGTATATTCCGTATCTTGTACTGCAGGAAATCCCTTTTCCAACGCAAGCTCTGCGCGGAAACCGGTCATCCGACTCCAGTGTCGGATGTGTAAGGGGTGGGGACTTTGGAGCGGTCTTGGAGGGGAGGATTTTTTATTTATTTATTTATTTTATTTGTGGTAAGTTCTTGTGGGACCAACCTGCTGAGGTCATCGGCCCCTAGGCTTACACACTACTGAATCTAACTTAAAACTAACGTACGCTAAAGACAACACACACCCTTGCCCTTGCGAATCGTGGCGAGGCGCCCGAGACAGCGCGGCTACCCCGCGCGGCAGGAGGGTAGTAAGTTCGATACAGCCGTTGCTCCCTTTAGCAGTTCACTGTGGCGCGTCAGTAGCAGCTCTAACCGCGCTGAAAGTGGAAGCTTAGAGATTAACGGTAGTGCGTCGACTGACAGGCGGGATACGCTTCCTCGACGTCAGTTCTGCGACTGGCTGCTGCAGTTGGGGAGCTATCAGCGTTGGAGCTATCAAAATCCTCATCATTTACATTAAGAGCCTATAGGCATGATGAGATCAAAAGGTGTGTGGTTTGCAGGTTTTCAGCACGAATTATCGTAGCTGTCTATATCCATCTAACCGTGAAGTCTAATAAGTATGTGAGCAACATGCAGCAACCATTTTGCTTGCTACTAGCATCGAACCAGAGGACTTGTTCCTACTTCATGGAGCATACACCACTAGTGTGTCTGTACAGCACGACGACGATAGCCCTTATCTTCGACAAAAACAAAAGCATAATTGTAACACAGACACATGGCGATGTATGCCCTCTCATTGTCGATCACGATATAACAGTAGAAATTTTGGTTAGGTATTGATTCTGTGAAAATGGTTAAGTATATTTCTGGCATACTTGTCCGAAGATGCTTTTCAGAATTCCAAAGTCGAATGTTCTGCTGGTATAGATGCACTCGTGCTTCGTCAGAAAGGACACGTCAACGTCAATCTCATCTTCATGCGCAAGTAAGTTGCAGTTCTGACTTCGAGCGAATCTATTTGAACTGATAAGTTGATGCACTACCATTCTTTTGGAAGGCGAGAGTTTCAGTTTGTGCACAGACCTGTGAAAATATGCTGCTAACATACCAGTCTGAAGAGCTGAATAATTCAACGATTTTGTCTGATCTTCTTCCACGGCAGGTCCTAAGTCGTCTAGTTCGGCTAAAATATGTACGCCACCTACAACAGTCCGAGGAACGGGACGCAGCGTAAGCGGCGATTGCAGCCAGTACTCCCGGTACTGAGTTCCGTGAACGCCGGACATAGCCTTGCGTCTTACATAAAACATTCCATACTTCGTAGTGGCATATTTGGCCTTCGTGGACTGGGCCGACAGTTGGTGGTAGCCAAAGCGTCATGAGTTGGTATCTCTTCTCGTGTATGGGAGTGTACTGTTACCTGCGCAGGTTTTGTCCGTTCCTCGATCTGTGTTATCTCCTGCAGATCGATGTGTATGTTGCTGCCACCGTAACCAGTTAAAGATGGTACACTGCCAGCATCTAATTGTGTCTAAATGGTGGGACACTGCCAAATTCTAATTGCGTCTAAAGGAAATAAGATCTCAGCTTCGTTGAACATAAGTAGAGGATCATTCATAAGCACCTCTGGTGGTCAGAAGACGACTGCGCAAAAACTACAACATATAAAGAAAATAGACACACATCGTTGATTAGAGTTTCTCTCCAAGTTTTTAACTCACGTTACAAGTGCTCAGTGTGGACACCGTTAGTGTACGGCAGATGTCAGTATGGGCGGAACAGCACTTACGATTCGCTGCTGCCGTTTGGTGCCTAAGGAACACACACACACACACACACACTTAGAGCTACTTGTACCATCAAAGGTACAAACTTTAAAATATCATTTTAGCTTCTTAGGTAAATGTAATTGCGTAATTTGCATAACAATAGTCATGTGCAACCTCTTAGAATTTTCACATGTTGTGAGGTAACGGGCGAGTTGCGGCGCCCTGAAAATATCCCAAGTTCAGAGTTGGCGGCCAGCGCTCGGGCCGTTTGGCAAGGCGCGGCTCCTTAGCAAGCGCGTGATGCCGCACAGCCGGCCGGTGTGGACGTGCGGTTCTAAGCGCTTCAGTTTGGAACCGCGTGACCGCTACGGTCGCAGGTTCGAATCCTGCCTCGGGCATGGATGTGTGTGACGTCCTTAGGTTAGTTAGGTTTAAGTAGTTCTAAGTTCTAGGAGACTGATGACCACAGATGTTAAGTCCCATAGTGCTCAGAGCCATTTGAACCATTTTTTTGATGCCGCACAACGGCCGGACCACGTGGTCCATCGAGCGCGTGGCTGGGAATTCCTTGGTGACGCTGTGCGCCGGGAGGGCCAAAGATGGCGGACTTTGTGAAGCCATCATGGCAGACATTTCACAGTTCTTATAGAAATTAATAGTAGCCACATGAATCATGATACCTCAAAAAGAAACATGTACATCATTATTATTTGCACGACAATTGTGATGCAGTCAGATTTTCAATATCTTTTTTAGTTTTAAGTTTAGTATCTGACGGTAAATTATACAAGTAACACCCAGCAACAAATTTCCACCATATAAACGCTTCATTCGATTTTGTCGATCGCCGTGTCTTTAGAAAGCTTTTAGTGTAAACCTAAATTGGTATGAATTACAGGTACGTAACTTGAATAGTACATGAGTTATTGGAGGTTAAAGTGACCGATTACTATCGATCGCGTCAGGCCATAAGTACTCTACAGTTACACGAAAAAACGACAGCAGCATGCTTATAAATATATTTATTCATCTATGTCTCTGTTTATATCCGATATATAATATTCATGAAGAAATTGGTTAAATCGCTACGGTCGCAGGTTCGAATCCTGCCTCGGGCATGGGTGTGTGTGATGTCCTTAGGTTAGTTAGGTTTAACTAGTTCTAAGTTCTAGGGGACTAATGACCTCAGAAGTTGAGTCCCATAGTGCTCAGAGCCATTTTTAAATTGGTTAAATGTTTACTGTGTTTTAGAAAGCACCGAGACGTTAGGCTACTGGCCTACCTTTTGCTTTTTTCTTTTGATATATGTTTTTTAATTGTTTATGTATTTAACGATGTGTGCCGGCCAGTGTGGCCGTGCGGTTCTAGGCGCTTCAGTCTGGAACCGCGTGACCGCTACGGTCGCAGGTTCGAATCCTGCCTCGGGCATGGATGTGTGTGATGCGCTTAGGTTAGTTAGGTTTAATTAGTTCTAAGTTCTAGGCGACTGATGACCTCAGAAGTTAAGTCGCATAGTGCTCAGAGCCATTTGAACCATTTGAATAATGTGTGTTAAAGCGTTTTTCTGGCCCAGCCGTAGGAATATTTATTTAGTTTAAAGTTATTTAAATGTAACTACAGTATTTCGAATATGTTTCATTATGTTTGTGAGTGTACGTTGGCATGGAGACGTGGAGGGAGCGCTCTAGCCAATCACAGCGCTCGTTACTAAGAGAGACCTATGGAGGTTGGGGACGAGTATGGTTTCCGGTGGGGACTCGGGGCAGTTCTGGAGGGTACGGCACCGGACACGGGAAGTGCTGGACGCGCTGTCGCGAGAGGGACTTGGAGAGTGTGGAGCGGTTAACGCCTGGTAGCGGCTGATACAAATATTTCGTAGTGCTGACTTGTGCACTCGTGAGATTTCCGTGGCTTCTACAGTGAAGACGTAGAATGCGCTTAGAAGTGAATCTCGCGAGCTTCTTTGTTGCTCATAACTAATTACGAGCAGTATGAATCTATTGTTTCCCTGTTATTCAACTTATATTTTATTTAATTGCTGGACCATCGACACCAATAAGTGTTTTGCAGAAATATACCGCATTCTACTATTGTACTCATCATTTAAAGTCGTTAAGATAGTACCTGCAGATTTTATTTAATTGCAATCTCTCATTTATAAATTTATATGTTACTTTCACAATTCCCAATTGCCGAGTGATAGAAACCTTCGACCATTCGATTCATGTGTGCATTCTTATCGTATCTGTAGACTCAGCAGTATTTGGCCTGTAATGCGGCAACTACGCATCCCAGCCCCTAGACAACGAAACCAGCCAAAACTTTTAACATTGCAACGTTGAGGCGGAGGGAACGTATCTGAGGGCCATTTCACCACGCATTTATTTTTTTTGAAAGCCCGCAATGTTCAGTCAGCGATGATATTATCCTGGAATAAATCTTTCGGGACTGGCTTGGAAAGCGTTCTTACCTGTTAGAGCGAATATTCTGATACCTGGATCTCCAGACCCGATCTGTGCAGATTATACATTTGGTGTGATAGAATAATCCAGTCATGGACTCTTTAGAACGATACGCTCATTGACCACTACGGAGGCATCCTCCTTGGAGTGGTGTTCATGTTATGTTGAGATCACTGCTGCCCGACGAATAAGTTGAAATCCTGTGCCCTTGTGTATTCTGGTTTCTAAAAACTAAACACCATGACACGCTGAGCTCTCTTCGTACGAAATCTTGCTGTGAGGCTAGCCAACTTCAGATCCAACAGAACCCATGGACTTGCGAAAAGCTGTCATTTGTAATCCGAAGCGCTCAGAGTAATATAGGGTTCGGAACACATCTAGCTGTGTACAAGAGCAGAACGGTGTTCGAATGTAGTGTAACGTAATTTTTAACTTTTTTTTAGCCTCAGCCTAAAGCTGCAATATGCCATAAAAATATCCATGACACGATTTATTACAGAACCAAAAAAATGTTCAAATGTGTGCGAAATCTTATGGGACATAACTGCTAAGGTCATCAGTCCCTAAGCTTACACACTACTTAACCTAAATTATCCTAAGGACAAACACACACACACACACTCATGCCCGAGGGAGGACTCGAACCTCCGCCGGGACCAGCCACACAGTCCATAACTGCAGCGCCTGAGACCGCACGGCTAATCCCGCGCGGCATTACAGAACGAAATTACTCTATGCAAACAATGAAATATTCCGAACGGCGAACTAAATTTATAAAAATGAAATGACATGATGGAGATCTATTCACCTGCGCATACTGACCTCATCCGCAGGAGACGTCAGATATAAAAGAGGGTTACATGTCGAGTGGTCTGAAAGCTTTCACAAGTACTGTGGGCACATTATCATTTCAGTGAATCTTGCATTAAGTGAGGTGGTCTCCCATTTGCACTGAGTAAATAAATAAGTCTCCCCTCTGCAGGGAATATGACTAAGGGAAATTGACTTCGCAGCCTTGCGAAAATTATCGTCATTTGCGAATATCTCTCTAATTAAAAAGTAATCTCCGCCGGCAAAATTGTTTGCTGAGACGGGAAGGGGAAGTGGGACGGAGGGGAAAGGTGAGCGTCGAGAATACAGGAGGAGAACTTGGAGGGAACGAGCCTCCCTTATAATCTGGCTCCGCCCGAAACGGCAGTGAAAGGAATGCAATTAAGGCTAAGGGGCTGGTCGCTCCGCGCCCGCAGCGCGCACACGAAGGTGATGACGTGGCGTGGCGCACGTGACGTCACGAGCTGCCGCTACAATACACACAACAGTCGTGTCAGCTGCCCCTGACAGGATACGCAGCCCAGCTGGAGCAGCCCAAGCCAGTTAATAAAGCGATTTTAAAATACAGGGATGTAGCATTTATTTGTAAAACTCTACGTTTGGAGATTCAGAGCACTCGGGAATGAAGCATTATTTGGCTAAAGCTAAATATCCGCTTGAAACAATATACGAGCATGTTAAAACGTACAGCACTTCGAAGGGAAGCTCCCCATCGCACTCTCCTCAGATTTAGCGGTAAGATGGCTCAGTGGATGGACCGTCAAAAACTGGACACAAATGAAGCATGAAAAGGTGTACTGAACTGTGGATAAAGAAGCAAAATAGAAACAGTGAATGATCCTGTGTAATATCGAGCGTAATAGGCTAGCCGCGGCGTCCTGATTCTGTGGTCACGGTACTGGACTCCGAAGAGGGAGATCCGTGTTCAAATCGCCCTTTTGCTGAATTTTTTTTCCTCACAACGCTATGAACTGAACTGTCTGCCCCATCGTTGACGTGTCTATTCGCCGTATTCAGATATGTCGGTGTCATGGTGTTACGTTCGTTTGCAACAGCGAGGTGTACGGAAGAGACCTCCAGACGTACATATTTTCTATTTGTTCTACACAATTATCACATGTTATGACTCTTGCTTTCCGTTTTGGAAGTTTAGACTCTTGAATTTTATTGTTGTAACGTAGTCCACCCCCGTTTATTTGTTATTTTCATTTCTGTGAGAGGGCATTTGCGGGATCACGCCTATTGTTACTATTTATCACATTAATTTGCGACGGTAATATATTCTTACCACACGACTCATATTCTATGACCAGTGTATAGTATAACAACTGGCAAGACTACAGAAGGAGAGCAGTCAGTGACCGGACGCAAAATTCATAATTTTGTGAAAAAAAGGGCACGAGGGAGATTTGAACTCGGATCTCCTGCTTTGCAGTCCAATTCCATGACCACCCAACCACGACGGCGCGATTCTTGCATTTCGCTCGATGTTGCATGTTTTGAGTTCGGAACATTCACTGTTTCTATTTTCACACTTCAGAACATCTTCCTGTTTTCATGCTTGCACTATGTTCAGTTTTTGACGGCTTACCCACTGGTCCGTTTTACCACTAAATCTGAAGGGGTTGCGATGGCGAGTTTCCCCTGTTAGCCATATTTGCCAAAACAGAAGGTGCTGTGTTGTACGTCCTTCCAGTATACGTAATCGAATTGCAAACACGGTGTTTCAATGAAGTAATTAAACCACGACAGAATGAAACAGTTTGCACGCTTGACGAGGTCAAAACGCAAACGGCTGCATCGTTTTCGATGTGTCCGCATTGCAATAGTCCAATACCAAAAGCGACACTGATTGCATTATCAAATTATAATACAGGAATATCAGCTTCGTAACCAGGTGTTCGACGCGTCTATGTTAACGAATGGCTCTGTATCTCGGTATAGGTAATTAGCTGTAGCTAACAGCGTTAAGACGGGTGGTAGAATATGCATCACGTAACGTGTTATGCGGTTTGTAGGCACAGACATCTTAAAGGCTGGCAGTATTTAGTAGTGTATAATAACAGTATCTTTAACATGATAACGTTATTGGGAAAAAATTAAAACTAAGTCTAAAAATGCAGAAATGTACAGGTAAGTAACGTCGATGGGACGTGGAACACACACATCCTGGTGTCTTTAACCGTTCTACGTGGGTACATTTCTTGCCTGTATTGTGACGAAAATGCGACGGATTTGCCATTACTAACTTCCGTGTGCTTCATTCTTTTGTCGTCCTCTGCACAGCTTCATGTTGTTGACTGTGCTGGGGGGCACTAACATTTCTTATTCCCTTAGATTCATGTGTGAGTGTTCGTTTAAGAACAGAAAGTTATGCTGTAGTTAAGAGTTTTGGTTGAATAACAGCGACAATTACTGTTTCGAACATCGTATTTATTGTCACGTAGGTCTTCTTCGTCCTTTCCCTGTTATTTCTTTTTTTTCGTCTGTTCCGTGTTAGGCCTTTCTCAGCCCACTGCAGCTAAATTTCAACCTGTATTTTTGCTGCTCTTCCAGTACATCTATTACCTTGCGGAATATGTTGCCAACTACTTGCTCGTAAACTTCACTTCTTCTTCTTCATTCGTAACCGATGGGATGCCCATTTTAGTCTATGTCCTTCAGTCTTTCGTTTATGTCAAGTAGTTTCCATTCCTTCCTAATATATACATTTCTTTCATAATCTAACTTAGTGTATCCCGCTATATTCCTGAGGAATTTTATTTCGTTGTTCTGTAATCATTCTTTCTGTTTTTTATTACCCTAGATTCACACTCATACAGAAATAACGGTAACAATATAAATAGATAAAATCAAAATTTCTGTCCGTTTTTTTGTTTTGGAGAGATGACCTAATGGTGCCGTTTCGGTAATTCTGTATTTGTGATTTAGATATTATCTGTACGTTGACATAGTCCCTAAAAATTTACATCTATCTACTTCCTCTACGAACTTGTTTTCTGTTGTTTTGTTTGCTCATACTGTTCTTTTTTCCATAGAAATCCATGGCCTTTGTTTTTTTATATTGAAACTACCATGTTGATATCTGATACAGTCTGTTATCAAAAGTATCCGGACACCTGGCTGAAAATGATTTAAAAGTTCGTGGCGCTCTCCATCGGTAATGCTGGAATTCAGTATGGTGTTGGCCCATCCTAGCCTCGCAGGCATACGTTCAAACAGGTTCTGGAAGGTTTCTTGAGGAATGGCAGCCCATTCTTCACGGAGTGCTGCACAGAGGAGAGGTATCGCTGTCAGTCGATGAGGCCGGGCACGAAGTCGGTGTTCTATAGGATTCAGGTCAGAACTTTGTGCAGGTCAGTCCACTACAGGGATGTTACCGTCGTCTAACTACTCCTCCACAGTCTGTGCATTATGAACAGGTGCTCGATCGTGTTGAAAGATGCAGTCACCATCCCCGAATTGGTCTTCAACAGTGGGAAGCAAGAAAGCGCTTGAAACATTAATGTAGGCCTGTGCTGTGGTATTGCCGCACAAAACAACAAGGGGTGTAAGCTCCCTCCATGACAAACACGAGCACACCGTAACACCTCAGAATTTTACTGTTGGCGCTACACACGCTGGCAGATGTTCACCGGGCGTTCGCCATACCCACACCCTGCCATCGGATCGCCACACTGTACCGCGATTCGTCACTCCACACAACGTTTTTCCACTGTTCAATCGTCCAGTGTTTACGCTCCTTACACCAAGCGAAGCGTCGTTTGACATTTACCGGCGTGATGTGTGGCTTATGAGCAGCCGCTCGATCATGAAATCCGAGTTTTCTCACTTCCTGCCTAACTGGACCTGATGCAGTTTGGAATTCCTGTGTGATGGTCTGGATAGATGTCTGCCTATTACACATTACGACCCTCTTCAACTGTCGGCGGTCTCTGGCAGTCAACAGACGAGGTCGGCCTGTACTCTTTTGTGCTGTACGTCGTCCTTCACGTTTCCACTTCACTATCACATCGGAAGCAGTCGACCTAGGGATAGTTAGGAGTGTGGAAAACTAGCGTACAGACGTGTGACAGAAGTGACAATCACCTGACAACGTTCGAAGTCCGTGAGTTCCGCGGAGCACCCCATTCTGCTCCCTCACGATGTCTAATGGCTATTGAGGTCGCTGATGTGGAACACCTGGCAGTAGGTGGCTGCACAATGTACCTAATATGAAAAACTTATGTTTTTGGGGGTGTCCGGATACTTTTGATCACATAGTGTACTTTATGTAGCTCATAGGAAGATTTGTAAATAATAGATTCCAGCTGTCAGTCGTCGTTTGGAATTTTATTTGGAAGATCTAGATTTCAGCTAGAAACTAGCCATTCTCAATGCACATTTTTTTTGTCAATGCATGTAATGCCTGTTGGTCGTGCTTTGTACACAGTATTCAATGAACTGTGTACAAAGCCAGACCAACAGGAATTACATGCACTGACAAAAAAAAAGAAAAGTGCGTTGAGAATGACTAGCTTCTAGCTGAAATCTGTTATTTACAAATCAAAATAACGGTCGCAGCGTGCAACGGCCTCTGAATGCAGAGTAACCTGATCATTTGAAGCGGTTTCTAGTCCGTCACTGTTCGAAATTAAAATCTGATCATCTGCAGATAGCATCGTCATCATATAACCTCATTGTTCAAATTCGTTTGTGTAATTCTGTAGTTACATTTTCCACTGCCGTATAATTTCGTTAGTGTGTGCCTTGAGTAATGCCTCACATTTTCTTAAAAAGCTATTAATATACACAGTCAAACGTCGTTGTTGATCCTTCACATTTGATGTTTGTTGTGTGCGCCGGTGAAGTTTCGTACCGTTCTGGCATATGGCAGATCCGTAGTATAGCGACAAAATAGTGTCTATAAACGACTCACGTTACAAGCAGCGTGCTGTTATTGAATTCTTGTCGTGGTAAACATCCATAAAGATTTGTGTGCAGTGGATGGCGTTTCTGAAGGAGCACAGTTAGGCGTTCGGTAAAGAAAGTTACAGCCTCAGGAAATGCAGTAACAGAGTTCCATGATCAGCCACGTTCGTGACGTCCTGTCACAGCCACTGCTCCAAACCTGCTGAATCCTGCGGTTGCCATTAGTCGTGCCGACCGGCGCATCATGCAGTGAAAACATGGTTACCCCTAGAGGACTAAAGTTTTTACCATCAGGGAATACATGCTCTTCCACAACGTTGGCTTATGGCCATAGACCGTGGTGGAGACTGTAGAAAAATAGGACATGGACAAGACGTTTTACTGTATATTGTGACCAAATTCTGATTTTTAACAATAAATATGTTCTTAGAAAAAAAGTGTTTTGAAAACGCGTATATTTTTGTATAAATCTTACATCCTAAATCTTTAAAGTATCAGCTAAGATCATTACCTATAAATAAATATAATTTTCTTCCAAAAAAAATTAAGGTCTGAAACGGTTAAAGAACAGTGGCGAAAGGGAGCACCCTGGTCGAACTCCTGAGTTAATGTCTCTGGTTTTCTTATTATCTCCAACTATTTCGCTTCGTGTATTATCATAAATCTTCTGAATTACCTGTGTGAGATGCATTGGTATGCTACTTCTTACAAGGGAACCACCCCATCGCACCCCCCTCAGATTTAGTTATAAATTGACACAGTGGATAGGCCTTGAAAAACTGAACACAGATCAAACGAGAAAACAGGAAGAATTGTGTGGAACTATGAAAAAATAAGCAAAATATACAAACTGAGTAGTCCATGTACAAGATACGCAACCTCAAGGACAATGTGAGCTGAGTAGTGCCGTGGTCCCGTGGTTAGAGTGAGCAGCTGCGAAACGAGAAGTCCTTGCTTCGAATCTTCCCTCGAGTGAAAATTTTACTTTCTTTATTTTCGCAAAGTTATGATCTGTCCGTTCGTTCATTGACGTCTCTGTTCACTGTAATAAGTTTAGTGTCTGTGTTTTGCGACTGCACCGCAAAACCGTGCGATTAGTAGACGAAAGGACGTGCCTCTCCAATAGGAACCGAAAACATTTGATCGCAAGGTCATAGATCAACCGGTTCCTCCACAGGAAAACACGTCTGATATATTCTATACGACTCTGGTGACGGCATGTGCGTCACATGACAGGAATATGTTGTCGACCCACCTAACTTGCACACCTGGCGAATGGGTAAAAAGATTCTTCTACCTTGCCCGATTTAGGTTTTTTGTGGATGTGATAATCACTCCCAAAAAGTGATGAAAACACGAGAGTTTGTCACATAAACTGCAAGAAATGAATGCAACAGTTTCACAGTCGCACAGTTTTCCCTGTGCTCTGTCAAAACATATGTTTTTTACGTTTTCAAATGTATCCGTGTGTAGAACGTCAAATCCTGCATATGTCCAAGCAAATCTGAACATGTCCTGGAATTGTGGAGAGCGAAGTTGATGGTGTGTGAGTGCCTGAACTTTGATAATTGTCTGAAAACAAAAAATTAAACTTTTCACTCGAGAGAAGACTTGAACCAAGGACCTCTCGTGCCGGAGCTGCTCACGCTAACTACGGGACCACGGCGCTCGGAAGCTCATATTCTCCTTGATGTTGCCTACGTTGCACATGGACTACTCAGTTTTTATATTTTCCTTATTTTTTTCATAGTTCCACACAACTTCTTCCTGTTTTCTCGATTGATCTGTGTTCAGTTTTTCAAGGCCTATCCCTGTGCCAACTTATAACTAAATCTGAGGGGGGTGCGATGGGGAGGCTCCCTTGTTAATATCTTGCATAATAATTGTCTGTTTGCTTCATCGAAGGCCTTAACGAAAAGTATGGACGTTTCATTCTTGTATTGCTTGCGTTTCTCTCTAATTTGTTGTAGCATTGTCTGTACAGCTTCTTCCTTTTCTGAATTAATTTTGTTCCTCCAGTAGCATGCTTTTCATTATGAGCCTCAGTGTCTCTGTAATTACTCTGACGTATATCTTACACGCCAAGGTCAGTAACGGATACCCCTCTATAATTTTTGGGATTTGGGTTTATGGGCGTTCCAGTCTTCCGTTACTTTCTTCTTAATCCAGCAAATATTTAAGAATCTAAGGAATCTTGTTTTGAAAGCTACTGAAGACTATTTTATGAGTTCGGTATTCACGCCGCCACTTCCTACCGCCTTTCGGTTCTTTGTATATCTGAGAGCATGTTCTAATTTCTCGTATTATGTATTATCTGGATTTGATTCCAAGGATTCCTCATTTTGTATTTTCATTTCATCAGCCCACATTATTTTTTGTAGTAATTAAGGCAGTCCTTGTTCATTATTTTACCGATGTCTGCGGTACCTTTTTCCATATTATCTAGGTGTTTTATCATTTTGTACACAAGTGTTTGTCTCATAATGTTGTGGGGAAAACGAGGCAGAAACTGCGATTTATTGGAGAACGCTTAGAAGATGGGCGTCCAAGCCGCAGGTCGCATGCAGCCCGGAGTTAGTATCTGTGAGGCCCATAAAGGTGAGCATCTATCACACGATGTGTAAAAAAAAATCCGTGCTATTGTGCTTTTTAACTTATGATACACTGAAACTCGATCGCAAAGCAGGGATAAAGTACGCAGCCATAATTTTCGATTAGATGTAAGTATTTGAAAACTGGTGCCAAGATTTTCGAAAAAAAAATTCTACATCTATATCGCCGGCCGGTGTAATTGAGCGGTTCTAGGCGCTTCAGTTTGGAACCGCGCTGCTGCTACGGTCGCAGGTTGGAATCCTGCCCCGGGCATGGATGCGTGTGATGTCCTTAGGTTGGTTAGATTTAAGTAGTTTTAAGTCTATGGGACTGATGACCATAGATGTTAAGTCCCATAGTGCTCAGAGCCGTTTGAACCATTTTTTGACATTCTCTCCCATATTTCTCGATAGTAGAATACGTGCTGCAAAAGAAGACGGGCAAGCGTAGTGCAGGCAGTCGCTTAAGTAGGTATGTCGCACGTCTTGAGTTCTGCCGATAAAACGCAGACCGATGGCCTGTGTAGCCTGTTCCCTTCAACCCCACAAACCAACCAACCAATAAGACGTACTCTTTGGGTCGCCTTCCCCATAACATTTTCTATATGTTCATTCCAATTTCAGATGTTCGTGATTGTAACTCAGAGATATTTAGTTAAATTTACGGCCTTTAGATTTGATTGATTCGTCATGTAACCGAAGTTTAACAGATTCCTTTTAGCACTCATGTGGATGACCTCACACTTTTCACTATTTGGCGTCAGTTGTCAACTTTCTCACCCTTTTAGATACCTTATCTAAATCGCTTTGATGTTCTCACTAGACGATAAACGACAGCATCATCTGTAAACAACTAAGACAACTGCTCAGATTGTCTCATAGATCTTTTATGTAATAGATAAGGAACAACAGGGGACCTTTAGCACTACTTTGATGAACTCAAGAAATCAGTTCTGTTTTACTCGACGGACCGTCAGTTACTATGAACTGTCACCTCCATGTAATCAATTTTTTTGTATTTATGCGACACATTTTACAAACAATACAGTTACGTTGCCAGAAGATGTTTAGATGAAATGCATAGAGTTGCATTCTGACATCCTTCTGAAAGAAAATATGACCCTGTATCTTTGTTCGACTTTTACAATCATACGTTCCCACAGACAAATATCCCTTGGTACACACTCATGCGTTATGCATGTCATCTTTGTTTGGAAGCACGCACATTTTTGAACAGTTATTTTGAAGAGTGAAGCACACAAAGAGTAAAAATAGAACCAAAATCTCAGATGAGCGGCTTAAGAACACGCTGAGAATTGCAGCCAATTCGATCAAACCTGATATTGATGCATCAGTTTCCCAAATTCAGACTCGTTCTATAATTTGTAGTTACTTATAAATGAAATTATTAATATAATGTAATATAATCTCACACATGGAATGTTACATTAATTCTATCTTGGTTTTTTGGAATAAAGAAGGATAAATTAATAAATTCCAAAATATGAAATGTGCGAAGTATGTATCTCCGACTGCCCCTTTTATTCTTTTCTTTTTTTCCCTCAATGATTATTGTTTGATAGTGTTTATACACTAACGGAAAAAAAGCAACACTACAGAATAATTGATGTATGGTAATGAAATTTCAGGAGTACGTTTGTCTAGATAACATATTAAAGTGATAAACATTGGAAGATCATAGGTTAATGTAATCGCGGAATAAGCCAAACGTCAATTAGTGGTACATTAATAATAGACGCGACGGCCAGAATGTCGAATGCAAGCATGCAAAAGTGCATACATTGTGTTGTACAGGTGCCGGATGTCAGTTTGTGGGATGGAGTTCCATGCCTGTTGCACTTGGTCGGTCAATACAGGAACGTTTAATGCTGGTTGAGGAAGACGGTGATGTCCCATATGTGCTCAATTTGAGAGAGGTCCGCTGATCGAGGAGGCAAAGGCGACATGTCGGCACTGTGTGGGTCATATTGGGTCACAACAACCGTATGTAGGCGAGTGTTATCGTGTTAGAAAACATCCTCATAGTGCCGCTACTGGCGCTAATGTTATGCGACTGGCGCGAAATTTGAATAGACATCATTCAGATTTAGTAACACGCCTGCCACACAATTCCTCCGTGGTGATACAACTTTTTCCGTCAGTTTAGCTTGAAGATGGTTCGACGAATCGTCTGTCAAGCGCTTCAATGTCTACGTCTACATCTACATCCATACTCCGCAAGCCACTTGACGGTGTGTGGCGGAGGGTACTTTGAGTACCTCTGTCGGTTCTCCCTTCCATTCCAGTCTAGTATTGTTCGTGTGAACTGCTGAGTAATCATGTAGAAGTAGATGTTATAAAACAGTTCGTTATGTAGTCTCTAGGCACAGTGAACACAATTAATGTGTGACTGCGTCACTTTTTTGACTCGGCAGTTGTTTTCCTGACGAAGACGGTGATGTATATTGATGAAATCTTAGATTGTTGTAGACAATTAACAGCGACGATTGTACCGATAACATTTGATACAATAAATCAGCCGCGAAAGACGGTGCGGTTGCGCCTGTTACTTTGCCCTAGATAGTTTTTATGTTGTCCATACTTGTGACGTATTAGATAATGAACGGCTCACTGTTAAGTAATAATCATACAGCCATCATACAAGATTTTAACCGAAAGTTGTCGGCGTTGATTGTTGAGACACTCAGTACTTTACTGGTTGATGTAGTAGGCCTGTGCAGCGAGCTGTCAACTGGTGGGGACTTTCTGGCATAGTGTATCAGTAGCAGCACCTCCAGCCAAGAGGTGCGCCACTTGTAACGTACAGGACTCGGCTTGCCGGGTTGCGCGGCTGCTTTCTCCGCGGGCGCTGGCACGCACACAAGGTCTGCGACTGCCGTTTCTTTTGCAGCCATCTGGCAGGCGATACAGCGGAGTCTGCGCGCTCGCAGTCGGCGCGTGACAGGCGGGCCAAACTCTGGGGCTCTATTCTACAACGTACATACCGATCGGTGCAGAATGTTAGTCTCGGTAGTGACGTCATTTTCGGTTCTTTATCCAAATTTTCTATTCAGTAAGCTTCCGAGACCTGTTACCGAACGGTCCTCCCGCCGATTATTCGACAACTGTACCGAGAGGTTTTGGATTTCAGTATGGCCCTGTCGTTAGGTTAGCTGTGGTTTTTTTACGCCTATAATTTGTTGCTTCAAACATATTGAACGGTTTTTGCTTTGGACTGAAAAGGTTGGAAAGGAGATGCGTAATAGACTATTTTCCTTTGTTAGAAATATGGTTAGGCTAGCTTGTTAGTATGATTGATCACGACATAAAAAAAAAAGTTTTCGGTCAATATTCTCTCAAAATACCTGTTATTTTTATGCAATTAAGAGTTTAAAGATCATTAAATATCAAGACATCGGCTCCACTTACGTATATTACATGACTGTTAGCTGAAATTACTAGTGACCTCGCGTACTCTTTTCCGCAAATGGTTTACGTATTAATCATCGAAACGCATTTAAAACTTTTAAGTAACAAAGCAAAGGAATTTTGTGAAGTCTGATAGAGGAAGCCGTCCAAGATTTCACGCATTTACGGCTTACGCCCGCATCATTCGGTAACGAAGTCAGATTGCGTCTTTCTCGAACGGAATTATCTAATATAAAGCGTCAATAGTATGAGAGTCGTGGCAGCGTAGTTGGTAGTGCGACGAAGTGCCGGGAGAAAGGGCGTAGGTCCTTATATCGCTAGATGCGAATTTTTTTTTTCCTCTTTGTGCTTGCAACACATTTTGAGACTTCGTTAATCGTCAGAGATAAGCATTTTTATGAAATATTCGTGTAATTCACACGTAAGAGCGCGCTTTCTCAGTAACGAGTATCTCCGATTACGTGACTTCCATATGTTTGAGAAACGGAAGATACTGTGCGTGAACAACTGACAGTGACATGTATACAACTACTACTTGTCACAAATAATTCACCATTTGTTCCGGAATACGTTGCGATTTCCGAGAGTGTGGTCAGACAGGAATCTAAGAGCACAACGTTAATTACTGCGAATGAAACTAGCAGCAATCGTCTTTATACACTAGCTTGTCACAAGTATTTATCTGCGATCGAATCCTTAGCAACAATAGAGAGAGATAAAAGGTTCCTACCACAATATTTACAGACTATACCACCGTATATGAAACATTTTGATTCATCAGATACATGTTATTAACTACAACGAACTTCTATAGCTGCACTCGTCAGACACTCTCGAAAAGGCGATTTTTTAAATTTTCTTTTTATAAATCAAATCGTTGATGCATCATATAGGGAAGTAGGCTACTTCATAATTTGGATCTCTAAGAGCGAGCTACAATCACATTGTATGCATTTTCTTATTCTTTGACACTCTCTTACAAAATTTTTCGGATTCGTAGAGATGTGTTTCGTCTATGCAACTAATTGAAGGCAGTTTATTCCCATACGCGTTTCGCTTCTTTTATTTGTGACGCATCATCATGAATAAAGAAAGCGAAACGTGTATGGCAATAAACAAACTGCCTTCAATTAGTTGCATAGACAGATCGTACCTCCATGAATTTTGAAGCAACGAAGGAACGACGGCAAACAGAAAAAAATGACGAATTTTTGGGGTGTTTGTATACGTGTATTTGTACAATGTGGTACTACACTCCATTCCTAACCCATATTCCGAAACGTAAAATCAAAACAAGACGTCGATGTGAATGAGAATAAAATGACTTACTGTGACACTTACGACAGTTTTCAGAACACAGTCAGTAGCCTATTCAATCGTTATCATACATGCATGGAAGCCGTGGTCAGCGAAATTTGAACAGTATTACGTACTCTAATCACACATTTCGGTACAGTGAAGAATGGCATGCCCGTGTCGGCTGCTAGCCGCTTAGAGTTCGTGCCGCGGTGGCGCTGCAGTGCGCATGCGGGGATCTGAGGCAGATTGCTTTCCATTGTTTGGTGCGAGGAGAACTGACAAAAGCGTTTCGGATCGCTAGGACCTTTCGGCGTCACTTTCGAAATGCTTACTGAATAATCTTGGGGCTCTGTTTCGAAAACAAGCCCGTTCGGTGCGCTCACATACCGAACCGATCGGAAAAATGGTGGAAAGATGCAGAATAGGGACCCTGCAGTGGGTACTGCCGCCAAGAGCGAGAGAGAACATGCTTACATTTCACATCTCAGAAACAGCCTACTGCTGGCAAATGAGCTCGTGGTGCAGTGGTGGGACGCTGGACTCGTATTAGGGAGGACTACGTTTCAAGTCCGCTTCCAGCAGTCCAGGTTAAAATTTCTCGTGCTTGCCTTAACTCTCTTACGGCAATTCCCAGGATGGTTCCTTTCAAGCGCGCCGCCGGTATCATTCCACGCGCTTCCAAAGTCCGAGCTCGAGCTCCGTCTCTAATGACCTCGCCGTTGACGGCGTGTTAAACCCTTGTCTTCCTTAATTCGTTCCACGCTTGCGACCCTTTCAAGTCTCTTCATCTCTGCGTAACTACTGCAGATTAAATCGACTTGAAATTGCTTACCAAATTAACCAGTCATGTCCTTCATTACTCTGTCCCCTATTTTAGTAATGTTGTACAAAAAATTTATTTTTTTCGTGTTGAAGTACTTCTTTATTAGGTATACGATGTGTCTGACCGTCAAGGCAAGGTTGGACTTGATTAAAGCAAGTACAGGGGCATGTAAGTTGTGGTTACTACTCCGCTTCATACGCGAATGCGAATAATAAGTAGTGCGATGGGAAATATGCTCTGCCATGAGCCAGCTGTGGTGGCCGAGCGGTTCTACGCCCTTCAGTCCGGAACCGCGCGACCGCAGGTTCGAATCCTGTCTCGGGCCTGGATGTGTGTGATGTCCTTAGGTCAGTTAGGTTTAAGTAGTTCTAAGTTATAGCGGACTGATGACCTCAGATGTTAAGTCCCATGGTGCTAAGAGCCATTTCAATCATTTTCTGCCATACACTACACGTGGTTTGCAGAGTGGTTGGACATGCAAAACCACAGCGCGTTGCCCGATAGGAAGTGACTTACTGTCCCTTCCCAATTGACGGGTAAGTTCTACTTCTTCTTAGATTCGTTTGGAGTGTTCTCAGTCCTCTCAGAAACTGTAGCCATTACAAGTCAGCTTCGAATTTGGCCAGGGTGTTGTTGGCAATAGGAACTGTATATTTTCATCTGCTCTTTACTGTTTTAAAATTGTTATTTACAGGTTATAAAATTAATATTTGTCTAGTATACATTCACATTTTATTTCTTTCATTCGTAGCTGGTGTAAATAAATGTCCAGTGTGGCGTAGCAAGATGTCAGAGAACTTTCATTCTCTTTCTGTCTCGAAGTTTTTGTGTCTACTATAAACAGTGTCAAACCGTACATAGGTAAAAATTTCCACGGATAGTGCTGTTAATTCTGTTACCGGAAGAAAAGGAGACTGAAGATTGGGATGTCTGTAGTTTACATTCAGCGATGCTATGAGCATTGGTGGTTGGTGCTGTTTCCTTCAGTCCGATGTTTGGCTTGATGTAGTTCTCCGCGTTGCTTTCTGCTGCACTAGTCTCATCATCTCTGCAGAATTATTGCGGCCTACTTTCAGCTGAAACTGCTTATCGTAGTTGAATCTCGACCTCCCTCCAAAGTTTTGGCTACCACCGTCCATTACCGAAATACCTAATCCATGATAGGATGTGGTCTATGAACGTATTGTGTGTTTTGATCAAGTTGCACCGTACAGCTAATTTATCCCTATTACGATCCAGTGCCACTTTGTTAGCTATTCGATCTACTCCTCCAGTGCTTAGCATTCTTCTGCAACAGCTCCGCTCAAATGCTTCAACTCTCCTTTTGTCTGTCCTGTCTATCGTCCACTTTTCATTCTTAAATCTGGCTGCATTGCGGGCAAATACTTTCTGGACAGACATCCTTACGCTTAAATTTGCGTTAGATGTTTCCATAATGATCGATACAGCATTAGTAGTGTTCTGCTTAACACACTCACGTCGTTTAAATATCTGCGTGTTGGATTGTGGTAGGGAAGACCAGTAGTCGACTTTTGTTTAATGGGAGAGTTGTAAGAAGGTACGGTTAAACGGCAAATGAGGTTGCTTATAGGACACTAAAGCGATCTGTTCTTGATTACTGCCTGAGTGTACCAGATCAGATTAAAGAAAGACATCGAAACAATTCAGAGTCGGGCTGCTAGATTTGTTAACGGTAGGTTCCAACATCATGCAGGTGTTAAGATATGGTTCGGGAGTCCATGTGGGAACTCCTGGATGGAAGGCGACGTTATTTTTGAGGAACACTATTGAGAAAGTTTTTGAGTATCATCATTTGGAGTACAGAAAGAGTCTACATTTCGCGTAAGAACCAAGAAGATAAGATACGAGAAATTAGGGCTCATACGAAGGCAAATAGACATTGGTTTTCCACACGCTCAGTTTCCGAGTGGAACAGGAACGGAAGTGACTAGTAGTCTTACAGCGTACCCTCCGCCACGCACCGTACGGTGACTTGCGGAGTATGTACAGGGTGACGGCTTTTGAACTACACAAAAAAAGTAAATCAGTTATAAATTACGATGTGCACACACTTTACTCAACATGTAAACATCGCTACCGATACTCGGACTTAGGTTATGACATGTTCGATATGCCCGCCATCATTGACGATGATTTGACGCAGACCAATAGCAAAAATCTGCATGACCCACTAAAGTGTCGGTACATCGATGTTGTCGATGACCTCCGAATGGCTGTTTTCAGCTCAGCAATGGTTTTGGGGTTATAGCTGTGTACCTTTCTTTAATATAGCCCCACAAGGAGGAGTCGCACATATTCAGATCCGGAGAATATGGCGGCCAATCGAGGCCCATGCCAGTGGCCACTAGGTACCCCAGAGCCAGGATGCGGTCGCGAAAGTCTCCTCGAGGACATCGAACACTCTCCTGCTTCGATGGAGTCGAGCTCAGTCTTGCGTGAACTACATCTTGTCGGAATCAGGGTCAATTTGGATAATGGGGATGAAATCATCTTCCAAAAACTTCACGTACCGTTCGGTAGTCACCGTGCCATCAAGGAATATCGCACCGATTATTCCATGACTGGACATTGCCCACCAATCACCCGTTGAGGGTGAAAAGACTTCTCGATCGCGGATTCTCAGTCTCCCAAATGCGCCAATTTTGCTTATTGACGAACCCGTCCAAATGAAAGTGGGTTTCTTTGCTAAACCAAATCATACAGCGCATACTAAGTCCCACCATACACCGCGGCCAAACTTGCAGTTTGAACGTCCTAACGTAAACCGTTCAGAAGTTATGACCACTTTATTTAATTGTATAATTGTGACCCTGTATGTAGATGTGGATGTAGGTGACAGATTAGCGTGGAGAGCTGCATCGGACCAGTGTTCGGACTGAAGACGACAACAAGAGGAACAACTTTCACCGTGCCGCGCTCAGCTGTTGCCGTACAGAGGCGGCGCCGCGGTGCTGTTACCTGGACTCTGGCGGGACTGGCCGGCAGTCGGCGCCAGCGGGTCACGGGAGAACCGGTCCGGTCGCCGGCGGTGCTCGCCGCTCCAGTTCAGCTGGCGGAAGCATTAGCGACGCAGCGTGCGGCGACCCACATTCGCCGGCCGGTGACTTCGGAGGCTGCTCCCTGTTCCGGCGTCGCAGCGCAAACGTGAAATGCTTCCCACACTGGACGAGTCCTCCGAAGAAGTTAAACGGTTTCCGTCGCGTCAGAAATGGGACTAACTGACCCAAGGGAAGGGTGCAACACTGCTCTCAGACTGTCGCTCCGTGAAGTTCCCGCCCGATAGTGTTGCTGTGGAACTTACTTTTTCGCGACAGTTGTCATTGGCATCCCTTTTTCGCAAGGCTGTTTCTATCACCAGTAGCGCTGCAACCACGAGGTTTACTGTTGTCTCTATCGTCTGTGCGTAGTAATGTCTGGAGACTGTGTAGTAAATGTCATCCCAATTTGGACAAGGGCTAATAATAATTGAAGTTTTTTTGCGCTAGAACAATCACGTAAGCTAGTTTTGATATTCGAGGACGATAAGTCGTAAGATGTAAAAGACGTGCAGTGAAAATTAAAGAAATAAAATTCAAAGGAATTAAAGACATTAGATGCCAGTGGACATTCATTTACATCAGTGAGGAAAGCTGAAAATTTGTGCCACATTATGATACGAACCCGCGTCTCCTGCTTACGAGGCAGATGGGCTGACCACTACGCCATCGGGACACGGTGGTCACTACACCCGCACGGACTACCCTAGCACGCCTCCCTTCAGACCCAAATTCTCAACTTATACCATACACTGCTGATGTGGTGCCTCTGTCCATTATCCTCATTACTCGCGTCACCTCGCCTACTCCCGTGAGAGTTTGAGCCTGGTGTGTATCTGAATGAAGGGACCGATGCCTGTCATCGCTGTAGGTACTTATGTAGCGTCTGCCCTTTCGAACATGCCCGACATAACACACCAGTTTTGATCCTGCTGCCACGATGAGTCAAGACATTAGCTGTCAGTGGTCATTGCCTTATATCAATGGGCCAAGTTGAAAGTATTCGAAAGCGGGTTTCCTGCTTACTAGGCAGATGCGCAGGGGCACTTCATCAGTAGTGCGTGGTGTATGTTGAGAGTTTGGGTCTGACGGGAGGGGTGCTAGTGTGTAGTTCGTTCAGTTGTGGTGACCACTGTGTCCCGATGGGATAGTGGTCAGCGCATCTAACAAGTAACCAGGAGTCCTAGGTTTGAATCCCGGGCTGGCACAAATTTTCAACTTGCCCCATTGATATAAATCAATCCCCACTGGCAGCTAATGTCTTTAATCCTCCGTGTCTTGATTCATAGTGGCTGCAGGGTCAAAAATCGTGTCTGAAGAACAGAAACCGCATATACAATAATCAAAGAATCTTTTCGGATCATCCGTAAGTTTCTTGTGTAACGACCATACTTACCTTCACTTGGACGATTCATAATACAAATATGAATCCACCATTTTCACAGGCGGCTACGTCTTCTGCGACAACGAACTATAAATAAAGCAAAGAATGCTCCTGCAACAAAATAATAAATGATAGCTCGTCGTTCAAGCTGTCTCGTAGGCTGCTTGTAACACGACTGCAAAAGCTAGAGATTTTTGTCGCAAGTATGACTGCCAGTATCGGCACGACGTCATCCTTCAAGATGTCGCGATTGTAAACGTTTCAAGAACGGCACCCTGCGACGACTATTTTAACGGCGAATACCATCGAACAGAAAAAACTGCATAGTTTAGCATTGCTCTTACGTCGCCGGCTACATTTTCTCTCTGATAGAAAAGCTGAACTCTAATGTTCATTATTAATAATAATAAGGTGAGAATCAAATAAATCCAATATGCTGTACTTCTATCAGTCAGTTGGATACTCCCCATACGTCTAGGACTCCGTGAGGCATCGGCGAACAGTTCGTGCAGATCTCAGTAAACTGGCTTAATGTAGTTTGCTGATGGATATTTTACCCATACCAGTGGTTATCAATTGGTGACACCTAGACATAGCAGTGCGGTTTGAGTGGTCCAATGAAGCTGAGAGCTGTACCATCTACTAGTGACAGTTTCAGCCGTGCTGAAGAGGCCGAAGCTGAGGAGCCAACACGTTTGTACCAATGAAGCAACAAATCGAAAAGAAACACACACTGGTTCGATGGGCGCTCAGGATAAAAAGGACCGCGGCGGTTGCTGGGAAACGCGGACAAGCGAATTAACGACTTGCGATCAGGCTACGTGGCTAGGATCCCTTTTTAAGTCTTTATAAGCGATTTTTCACGCAATGGCGTCCTGCGATCACGAGGATAGGAAAAATCTTTCAATTAGGCGGCTGAACCTGCCTTTCGGAGTCTCCAAGTCATTCATGCTATAGATTTTTCTGTATTTTGCTCAGCAATTGTATACCGATGCATCTTTAGTCTTCTTCTCTTGTTGTTTATCCCGGCTTCTTGAGATCTCTTGTGAAGAGACACGACACAAGTAGTGGTGTAGGACAATCAGTGGAGTTACACAACAGTTAATAATTTAACTTTTGAAACAGCCGGTTAATTGGCATTTATGGGAAGAAAAACTCTCATAGTCTCATGCAGTCAGAAAACTTCGTGTAACATTTTGTGTGTGTAATGGACGTTACTACATCGCAAATAGTTCTAATGAATTAATTACGCTGCTTTACAGTGTTGTTGGCAACGTAGTCAACAGGGTGATACGTGTCTCAATTAAAACTGGACCTCGATATTTTGCATAAACTTTCGGTTCTTCCTTTTTTTTCCAAAATCAGCATTTCTCTCAAAATTAATTTCCAACTTCGTGCATTGAGTCCAAACGCATTTGCAACTATTGTACTCCATTTACTGGACAGCTCGATCACGCACTGGCGTGTAATGTATTTCAAATCGAGCGCACAAGTTTGTTTTCCCTAATGGGCTAAACGACTCTTTTGTAATAATGTGATGTGTCTGTCACACGTAAAGTTTAAATTTAACTGGATTTACTCTCCATTCGGGTCAAGATCACAAAGTAAAAATCACCACATTGGTCAGCGAACTGTACAGACGCACTTTTAACACTCTAAGTGATAACTCGTCTCAGAGTAAAAGCCTCACATAAATTCACATTTTTTTATGTTTACAAAATTCAAAACACCTTTATATTAAACAAATAAATTATGGCATGTAATTACTAATTAAATATTTCCGATTCTGAATAAACTTTAAGAACTTGTATTTCATAAGCAATACAGTTTTATCGTGTGAGAGGAATTATTAGTTTGCTAAAACGGATTCAGATTACAGTCAATTCGTGTCCGTACGATGGCGTCACGAATCGACACTTGCTTGGAATGAACGAAATACCTGTACAGAAAAATACTGTCCGTTAAGTAATTTACTGACTTTCATAACAAATTTGGTGCCCCTTGCATCGCTACAATTGGCCGAGTGTTCTGTTTGCAGTGAGCGTTTAAAGGAAAGACGTCGTTAAACAAATGGCACTGTAAGTGGAAGATTAAGGATTGCAGTCAAAATTCATCTGTGAAATTAGTCTGTCCCCGATGGATTCCACACAGTGTGACCGAAGTTGGAAACAAATGACAGCACCAGTTGAAGTTTTATTTTCTGATAGACAGCCTGTGTGCTTTCGCGAGTCCAGACTCATAGCCACTTGCTAATGGCCTTGGTATCCGACACCGGTCGTAGCGTTAGAAAATAAAATTGGAACAGGTGCTGTTATTAGTTTCCAAGTAATTGCTACAGTTGCGGACCCTGACTCATCATGTTCGGCGTGCTGGACAAAAAAATTGTACCGGTTCTACGCGCAGATGTTGCATTTCTCGTCGCTTGAGCGTAACTAACCTTAATAAAAGTAATGCGTTTTGGCGAGATATTTAATGCTCGTGGTCTTGCGGTAGCGTTCTCGCTTCTCGCTCACGGGGTCCCGGGTTCGATTCCCGGCGGGGTCAGGGATTTTTCTTGCCTCGAGAGGACTGGGTGTTGTTGTGTCGTCTTCATCATCATCATTCATCTCCATTACGGTCGGAGGAAGGCAATGGCAAACCACCTCCACTAGGACCTCGCCTAGTACGGCGGTGGGGGTCTCCCGCATCGTGCCCTACGCTCCTCGGAGTATGGGACCTCATCATCATCATATCACTGGAGCTGCGTATTTTCTTAACACGCAAGTATAAATACGATCCTCACCAAATACAGCGTTGTAGCTTCGCAAACACTGGGAACGCCATGGCGGCTGTTCGATTTGCTTCTGTCACCCAGTCACAGCACGGGACGTATGAATTAGTGAGCCAATCACAACACAGTAAAAAAATTATGTTTAAAGACCGCCAAACTGCCCAATTTGATTACTGCTGTCAGAAGGATCGCAGTGCATCTTAAATAAAATTTAGTTACAAATGAGAAACAAAGAAGGCAATAAGATCTCGAACTGAAGTATCCGCTAGATTGAATTCAAGATCTACATGATTGGAAGACTTTCGCAGCTGCGTCTAGAGATAAATAATATCCCTAACTGCCATGTTGGTGCGCCATCCGTGTTATAACAGCCGCATATATACCAGAATTAATTTTAAGTTTGCGGCGCTGAGTGGGCTGGTTTGAAGTTTCAGCTGCAAATGTTGTTCACATGACAGATGTTTGACATCCTGCGGCCTATATATGTGAAATTTGCGTAGAAAAGTACAGTGCAAACAGTAAAATAATCCCAATAATTTATTGACTGTCATAATATCTACTATGCAACCAATACAGTCAATTGGACAAAATCGACCGACAAACATAGAAATGGAAAAGCGAGTGTTACCAACTGGACGTGTGAACACAGTATCCACATCAACGTTACTCAGTCCTAGAATCAACAATATACACTTTTAAGGCGCTTTACAACGCTCGAACGCAATCAAAACAATGAAGGATTTGCTTGCAGCTGTTGAAACGACCGCCAGTGAGGAAGGAAACACTAGTTATTGCAACAAAACAGAGAAACCAAATTTGATTTGTGGAGCTAAAGTTATAAAACAGCATAAGAAAATAATAATTTGCAAACGAACAGAAAGGGACCTCCAGTCACAGTTCAGTTATTATCTGAAAGATCACCTTCTGGACCGTAAAAAGCAAAATCCATTAAAAGTATGGAATCACATAATTGGTAATATCTATGCAAAGTTAAAAACCATTGCACTTAATATATGTGCTGTATAGCACATGATCATCTTCTGGCTGTTCTCAAAGCAGGATATGCTCACTGCTATCAGTGCTATAGACTGAAGGGGGAAACTGCTCTCAAAAATATTTTTAGAGTCTGTAGAAAAAAGTTGTGTGATATGTAATGTTACTTTTTTCTGTATTTAGTGATTAACAAATATTGCGCGCGTAGTTGGTACGAGGTAGCGTCGCTTACTAATAACGCTGCAAACATATGATCAATCAATAAAACATCAGCACACTATGTACAGAATAATAAAAGGTATAGATAACTTTGCAATCACTGTATAACCTCTGTTCGACCAATGTCTGTAATATTGACCACTGTTTGGACTTTGTATGGTAATAACGTCGTCCAGTTATTCGTAATTGTCTCACAGCTGGTCTATCGACATCGGGGGGAGGGAGGAGGGCGAGATCGATGAGCGGCGTTTTAAAATGACGCGGGTAATGATAGCTTTGCATGCAGTAAGTATTAGCTTTTCCATAAGTTTATAAACAACAGATACACCTAAAAAAATATTTCAGTCGTCAGTAATAAATTCTTCACTATATACGATAGTCTGCGAGTGTAGAAATCACGTAGTTTTGAAGCGAAGAACTCGTTGAGCCGTGTTAGGAGCGCAGTTTCATACGGAAAGGAAGTTCCTTGAAGGCAGCTCGATAGGAGTGGAAAAGACGAAAACTTGAGGGTGCAAGATCGGGTGAATAAGCTGGGTGCTGAATGACTTTCCAGTCCAACTCCTATACCGTGCTTTTTGTCGGCCTTGCAGAATGCGGACGGGTGTTACCGTGAAGTAGCATCACTGCGCGCAGCCTTCCTGGTCTTTGTTCTTGGACTGCGTCTACAAGACGTCTCATTTGTTGACAATAAATGTCAACTTTGATGGTTACACCTCGGGGAAGCACTTGATAGTACACCACACCATTGCTGTTCCGCCAGATGCATAACATTGTCTTTTGTGGATGCACGTAGGTCTTTACAAGGGCAGTTGCTGCTTTGTTTGGCTTCAACTTCTCCTTTCTTTTCCTTATGTTAGTATAAAGACGTGATTTGTCATTACCAGTAACGATAGTGGATAGGAAAAATGGTTCAAATGGCTCTGAGCACTATGGGACTCAACTGCTGAGGTCATTAGTCCCCTAGAACTTACAACTACTTAAACCTAACTAACCTAAGGACATCACACACATCCATGCCCGAGGCAGGATTCGAACCTGCGACCGTAGCGGTCTCGCGGTTCCAGACTGCAGCGCCAGAACCGCGCGGCCACTTCGGCCGGCAGTGGATAGGAATGGTCGGTGTTGTTCATGAGTCAGTTGATGAATAAGCAGAGATGCACATATGTGGTACCCATATATCCGAGTTCTTAACTTTTCGCATTGTACGCAATTGTCGTACGATGGTGGAAAGATGACAATCCATTGCATCTGCCAGTTCTCTAGAACATCGACCTGGATCATTGCTGATTAATTCGTTCAAATGATGTTCATCAAACCGGTATTCCTGAATGTGGAGTTCCTGAGTGTGGAGAGTCACTAATGTCAAAGCGATTCTCCTTAACGAGAAAAACATTTTCTTGCCGTGCTCTGTCCAGGAGCATAGTTTAATAGCGCATTTCAGAGCTTCTTACACAAATGCACTTCGAGACATATCTTTTTCTTCCCTTTCCTTTATTCTCCACGTTTCTGCAACAGACGTTATCGCAAACCACAAATCAGTGTATCATACTTACATGTTCTGATTTCTCCACTTTCTGCATGGCCAAATCATTCGCTCAGATTGTCCAGAATGTTCTTCAAAACAATCGCTAACAGTTGTAGCACATGTCATCCGTGGGAATTCCGCCGTTGGTTGAGAACATGAAATCCATGAATTGCTGTAAATAGCCTCCATGTAGCCGAAAATAACCATTTCCAGTCAGTGGTCGGCTGAGTTGGAGCAGACGACCCAGCCCATTCTATGTAAACATAAACACAGACCAAACAGTTACGGAGCCACCACCAGCTTGCACAGTGCTCATTGACAACTCTGATACATGGCTTCGTTGGGTCTGTGCCACACTCGAATCCTGCCATCAGCTCTTAACCAACTGAAATCGGGACTTATCTGACCGGGCGAAGGTCTTCCAGTTGTCTAGGATCCAACTGAAAGGGTCAACGAGCCCAGGAGAGGCGCTGCAGACGATGTCGTTCTGTTGACAGAGTACTCGCGTCGGTCGTCTGTAGCCATAGCCTATCAAATTCTTGCCGGGTTTCTAGCCGGATCAAACTGTCATCTGAACACAATACTTCTGCGGTCCATCTGCCCGCCATGATCAGGTGAGAAAAGCTAGCGTAGGTTTTATCACCTGATGACAGTTTGATCCGGCTGGACATCCGACAAGAATTTGATATACTAAAACGCCGGGAAAGCCCACATAGTTGCAGCCATAGCCTATTACGGCAAATTTCACCACACTGCCCTAACGTATAGGGTCGTCGTACGTGCCACATTGATTTCTGCGGTTATTTCACGCACTGTGGGTTGTCTGCTAGCACTGAACTCTACGCAAACACTGCTGCTGTCGGCCGGCCAGTGTGACCGAGCGGTTCTAGGCGCTTCAGTCTGGAACCGCGCGACTGCTACGGTCGCAGGTTCGAATCCTGCCTCGGGCATGGATGTATGTGATGTCTTCACGTTAGTTAGGTTTAGGTAGTTCTAAGTTCTAGGGGACTGATGACCTAAGATGTTAAGTCCCATAGTGCTCAGTGCTCAGAGCCATTTAAACTTTTTTTTTTTTTTTTTTTTTTTTTTTTTTTTTTTTTTTTTTTTTTTTTTTTTTCTAAATGGATGCCGTCGACCACTGCGTTGTCCGTGGTAAATGATTGAAATTTGGTATTCTAGACACACTATTGACTCTGTGGATCTTGGAATAATGAGTTCCCCCAAGATTTCCGAAAGATACCTTTTCAGATGAATCTCCTGATTACAAATGACAGCGCCGCCAGTGCACTGCCCTTACATACCTTATGTACGCTATACTACCGCCTTATGTATGTGCGCA
The DNA here is from genome assembly GCF_021461395.2 of Schistocerca americana. Lineage (NCBI taxonomy): Eukaryota > Metazoa > Arthropoda > Insecta > Orthoptera > Acrididae > Schistocerca > Schistocerca americana. The sequence continues at coordinate 105,586,970 of NC_060119.1, forward strand.
CGTGGCTATTACGTGACTTTCTTCACCTCATTGTGTAAGGAAGCTTGTGTGGCAGTGGCACGGCGAATGGCTGGATGTACAAACTTACAAGCTGCGCCAAGTGAAGGCGTGGCAGGCATAATTCTAGTCACTCAGACGACGAGAAGTGGTCCTAACAAGACAGAATAGGGCGCCGCCGCGCTCCACAAGGGCATCCCGTGAGTGGAGCGGCAGCTCCGGCCTGCGGTGTGTGCGGCGCGGCGTTTCCAGCTGTTCCGCCGGCGGCCGCCACGTGTCAGATCCTGGCTGTCACCGCGCGGGGTCGTTCGTAAGATGAGAAGGGGGGCGGGGCGCCCGGGGGCTGACCCAGTGCCCGCCGGTGGTGACGTCAGCCGTCAGCCGGCCACAGCCTCCCGCCATCTGGACCGGGCGGCCTCCGCGATCCGCGAACGGTCCCAAAAACCCGCCAGCCGCGGGAAACACGCTCAGCCCTCAATGACAGGTTACTGCACAACGGGAATGGTTGACCTTAATTTAAACAGTGTAAATGACCGTGTAATCAAGTGGACCTAATCTCTTAATGTACACGAGGGGGGGGGGGGGGGGGGGGGGTGTTAATTACTCATTTGAGATTCAGAGATGGAGAGAAAGGAGTAAAATTTAAGGTGCACCTCGAAAGCATTACAAATGCACTCTATCTATTCGCTCTGTAACTTTACACAAACTTCGAAAAACCAGAATCAAGAAAGTTAAAGACACACCATAGTCTAGCATTAAATGTAGTTGCCACAAATGTACAGTGTGTTACCTATTGACGTTTAAAAATCCCCGAAGTCTCGTAGGAGACGCGGAGACAACATGTGCCACAGACGTCGGGAAATACTTCAAAAGCGGTTGACAGATGTGGAACACGTGACATCACCAGATGACGTGTCCGCAGTCGTTGTCTGGTGGCTAGCGTTGCTGCCTCTGGATCACCGGTTCGATTCCCGGCCTGGTCGGGAATTTTCTCGCCCGTGGCCTGAGTGATTGTGGTGTCCTTATCATCATTCGGGAAGTGCCGAGACTGGAAATGGAAAGATTTGTAACTTGTATGGGCGCTGGTGATAGCGATGTTGAGCGCCCCACAAACCAACATCACCACAACAACAACAACCACCACCACCACCACCACCACCACCAGATGACGGTGTGGCTCTGGGCCTATATGCGCAACTTCAGCGCGTGTGTTCGAGTGTTGCGTGTGCCAGGCAGTGTTTTTTGAGTTTTGTTAAACTACTATTTGTTTATATTAAGCTATAGTTTGTTTTATTTACTGGTCTTGCGGTCTCCGCTGGTTAAATACAAAGTATAGTACAACAAAAAACTATGTTATTGCTTCACTAATGAATAAGTATAGCTTCCGAATAGCACCGTTACCAATAAATGTCCTACGTGTTAGAGTCTGTAGCCAAAAAAAGAACGGACGAACGGAAAGAAACACATAATAGTAACTGCTTTTGCTTACAGCGAGGACAATAGTTTTGTGACTTCCTCGTTTGCATTACAACATATTTACAAAAGGTATTAGAAAACAGTGTAACCGTTTGGAGCGATGTGTAGCACTGCCCCATAACGGCGGGCGTAAGCTCGACAAGGCCATGTGCACATGTGGCGAGGTACGTCATCTGGCGTCGTCACATGTTCAACACTTGTCATCCTTGTTTGGGGTATTTCCCGTCATTTGCGGCACTATGTGTCTTGTATTAAATTACTTGTGTCAGCCTCACCTACGTCGCTTCCGGAGTTTTTAAACGTTAACTAAAGTTGGAAATTTGTGGAAGTTCCTATGGGACAAAACTGCTGTAGCCATCGGTCCCTAAGCTTACACACTACTTAATCCAACTTAAATTCACTTATGTTAAGGACAAAACACACACACACACACACACACACACACACACATATATATATATATATATATATATATATATATATATATATATATATATATATATATATATACCCGAGGGAGGACTCGAACCTCCGACGAGGGGAGCAGCGCGAACCATGGAAAGGCGCCTCGGAACGCGCGGCTACCTCGCGCGGCCGTTAATAAGAATCACCCTCTGTACTACCAGTGTTGTTGAACAGTAAGTATACATCACTCAGCCCATCCAACACGCATAATATTGTAAACAAACCAGCCTCAAACACGGATATACCAGCTCTCAAATTCGAATACCGCGCGGGCTGCGGTTCTCGGCCAATCAGGACAGAAGCACACTTATGATACAGTCTCGCGCACGCCGTACAATGGCCGGTTGCATTTAACTTCGTTCATAAAGTTATCAGAATCTATGAAAGACGGCAAATGCACTGACTGAACGGCAGCAGGAGTGACTACTATTTTTAAAATATGGTTCAAATCGCTCTGAGCACTATGGGACTTAACATCTGAGGTCATCAGTCCCCTAGAACTTAGAACTACTTAAACCTAACTAACCTAAGGACATCACACACATCCGTGGCCGAGGCAGGATTCGAACCTGAAGCGCCTAGAACCGCTCGTCCACACCGGCCGGCAGAGAGTTCTCATTGAGTTTCTTTTGGCGGAAATTCAGAGTATCGCAGCTATTCATAGCTGCTAGAAGAATGTTCATGGAGACCTGGCAGTGAACAAAAGCACGGTGAGTCGTTGGGCGAGGTGTCTGTCATCGTCGCAGCAACGTCGCAGGATCCAGTCCGATATCTTGCCTGCCGGCCCGCCGCACACACACATGCGGATCCTGCAATTTTGGAACGTGCCGACACACTCATTCGAGGTGATCGACGGATCTTGAGCGCTTCTATAACGCTCTCGCGCCGAGTAAACCGCCCCATGACGAAAGACAATTCTCATTCTCTCTCTCTCTCTCTCTCTCTCTCTCTCTCTCTCTCTCTCTCTCGTATCAGTCCTACATGGTAAGGATCCCAGATTAATGAACAGTAATCAAAAATCGGTTGAACAAGCACTTTGTAAGCCACTTCTTTTGCGGATGACTTACATTCCCTATTCATTTTGGTTCTGCGTCTACTTTTCTTACTGGTCATTCTATTTAAAGCCGCACTGGACAGTTACTCTTAGATATTTAACAGTAGGTAGTGCTTCCAGCAATTTGTCATCAATAGTGTAGTTGTACAGTAATGGATTTATTTTCCTATATGTTCTCGATATGTTACATTTATTTACGTTCACGGCCAACTGGCGGAGCGCGCACCATTCATCAATCGTCTGTACGTGCCTTTGCAAGTCGGTACAGCCTTCTGGAGTTGGTACTTTCCTATAGACAACCGCATCATCTGCAAACAGTCTTAAGGAGCTTCCGACACCTTCTACTGGATCATTCACACACATTGTAAAGAGTAATGATCCTGCCATACTTCCCTCGGATATTCCGGAAATTACTTTGAAATTTGTCGATTTTGTACCGTTAAGAGAGGGGTGGTGAGTCTGTCTGTTCAGATATTCGATAAGCTCAGTGCGGGGTGATGTCAGATGCCTCCCTGAAGTTGACGAACACGGCAGCATGTTGCCTACACCGCTATGGATTTCTTGGAGAAAAAGAGCGAGCTGAGTTTCGCAGAGCGTCGGTCTGGAGACTCGTTGATTTTTATACATCACATTTTCGTTCTCCAAAACCGTCATAATTCTTGAGCACAAAACATGGTCCATGTACAATAGATTGATGTCAACGATATAGGCCTATAATTATGTGGATCCGTCCTACGACGCTTTTTGAAAAGAGGAATGACCTGCGCTTTTTTCCAGTCGGTGGATGCGCTTCATTGCTTTACCGATGTATGGTAGACTAGTGCTGGAAAGGTAGCATTCTTTAAGTGAATACATCTTTCGTGTTACGGCACATGGTGATTAACATGGTTGCCTCGCGGGGGAAAATGTGAATGAAGTTAGCAAAAGCAACTGAAACAACACTACAATCAGTTTAAAAATCATGTATGCTCTAGTAAACAGAATGAAAGTAACTGAAGCACACATACATGCTGATAACTGAATGAACTGAAACAGGAGGAGGGGATGGTTCGCCATGGACTCCCCAAACAGATTTGAGGGCAATAGAGGAGACCACGACCACCCGCCGGGGTAGCCCAGCGCACTTCCTGGACTCGGGTAGGCGCGCCGGCCCCGGATCGAATCCGCCCGGCGGATTAACGACGAGGGCCGAAGTGCCGGCCAGCCTGGATGTGGTTTTTAGGCGGTTTTCCCCATCCTGCTAAGTGAACACCGGGCTGATCCCCACGTTCCGCCTCAGTTACACGCGTCGCAGACATTTGAAACACGTCCGCAGTATTTCACGATTTACACTAGACACAGACAGTTGGGGTACACCGATTCCGTTCCGTCCGGGGGGGGGGGGGGGGGGTGGCGGCAGGAAGGGCATCCAGCCAACACTAACACTGCCAAATCCATTGTAACCACGCCGACCCTGCGACCGCTGTGGAAGAAAGGAAGAGGAGACTACGACCCCATAGCAAGTCTTCCCTTTGCACTTCTCGCAGGGCGTCTGCTGTCCTTGGTAAGCTACACGTTAGCCACATTTGGCTGACCCACGGCCACATTTTCTGACTTGCAGAACCATCTTACTGCCGTTGTGACGGTGGCCCACAGCCTACTATACTGCCCGAATTTGGCTGTTTGCGGTCTCTGTTAACCTTCCTGACCCACTACCTCTGGTGCTAGCAGACGACGCCAAGACGGCTGACCTGTTTTTGCTTTTCAACCGGGAAGGTGGTTTCTACTTATCTCTGTGAGATAGGACATTTGGCCCTCATTGAGGGCCAACAGGAGAGGTCGGAGGGGCAACCCTCGCCTGCTCTGACTCAGGGATCCACTGTAAGCTGTGCTCGGCGGTCTGGCTTGGCCCCTACCCTTCCCACTTTTTTATTCTCCTTGTTCTCTTATGTTTACCGTTTTTAATGTTTTATCCTTACTAAAATTTCATCGCCTCTGGGGTAATGGAAGGTGAGGTGGTACTGGTGGGATGCAGAGCGTGCGCTCCCTCCTCGTACCATGCTCCGGAGACCTCCAAATGCATACTCGGCAGAGCGGCTCGCCCACCTTATTCCCTCTCACTCCCCTCCTACATCTCCTTGATTTTATCTCTGTCTTACTGTATCTTGCTTACAATCGGGCTTCATGATTTGTCTTTTGTATCCTTCCTCCGAGGATTATTGCTAATTCGATACACATAGACTGAAGGGACTGACGACCTCGCAATTTTGGTCGCTGTAACCCCAACAACCAACCAACCAGGAGGAGGTAATAAAATTCTAGAGAGAGAGAGAGAGAGAGAGAGAGAGAGAGAGAGAGAGAGAGAGAGGGGGGGGGGATGGTTAGAGCGGTGGGGAGGGAGTCATGGTAAATCCAGCGGAGCTTTTCGTGGAACCGTATCAGTTGCTGCTCGCCGCTTTACTGCATGTTTTGCAGCTTCGTATTGCCCAGTAGTGGGCAACATCACTCGAACGTGGCGGCCATTGAAGGCAAATGTATTTTTGATCGATCTGGTCGTTACTCCAGAATCGACTGCTTCATCGTGCTACAAAGTGCCGGAGAGGCGAGCCCCAACGGCTTTTTTAAGAGTCCTCGCCTCGCCATCGTGTGACGCCTCTCGCGTAGGGAAAATCCCAACCAGCTAGCTTTTCTCGAGGAATAAAAACCTCGCTGGCTCAGAGTTGGGAGGCGCCGCGCGTACCAACAAGTGTGACCGTTCAACGAAGTGACTCTGAAAATTTGAACCGAGGCTCACGCGATCGTTCTTCGTTAGACGGGGGCCATTTGTATAAATTTGCTTCTCATTGAGTATGTATGACATACCAAGGGAAAAAATACTTGAAATTAACCCATTTCCCAACCATGCTAATGATCTCGTTCCCTCCTCTGTTCTCCAAGAGGAGCACACAGACAGACTAACTGGTTCACGGTATGTGGCAGGTTAAAAAACTGTTTTACATTAATTTGTCAGTCATCTTCACCCGAATACACTTATATTACCAGTTCGCTACAATGGTAGATTATTTCTGGATTTATCGTACTATAAATTACGCTTTTTTGTTCATTGCGAATGTTAGCGCGTCCAAAGTTGTCGTAGTGTCATTTCAAAGACTTGCCAGTTAGTCTACGAGGACAAATGGAACTAGTTTCACTGTCTTAATTGGTTATGTTTATAAAATTAATATTACAGATTTTAGTGAAGCGCTCATTCGGGGAACATCTTAGGCTTCAATGGAGTACAGTTTCGAAACAACTGGCGTGAAGGGGCGTGCGTCGCCAATTTCCTAGTTTCAGTGAAGCCCTGGAGAAGGAAACTTTTAGTGGCCACCTCTTTATGGATCAGTAATTCAGTTTCCCAAGTCCCTACATGAAAAACAAATATTTAAACACTGCAGTGTACAGAAGGGAAGCAGTTAGTGGCAATTATAGGAGTCGTAAACATTTAATTTAACAATCGTTCTGAACTAAGGTTTGACACAGGTATTCTGTCTATATAAAACATTCAGAGGTGAAATTCGTGTTAGGCGAACGGTAAAATTTGTAAGAAGGACCACGCATGGAACACCGAACAGAGTGACTTACTGTAAGAGTGCGTAGTTCAGTGCGATACGATTTAATAAAGTCTTCTTAACTTGCTGCCGCCTCAAAGTGTACAGTATCTCTCGTAGTTGGAGATGTACAAGGGCAAACTGCAGAGTGTACTCGGCTGAAACGTCAAGAGTCTCGATCCTCCTCGTTCATACCATGAGCTACTGGTCACACATGACAAATACGAAGCAGTAGCACCTATGAACCGGAATTTAAATCTGGCGGCTGTGGTAGTGGACGGAAATTGTCGCAACTGTGACAGGATGTTGGTTGGTGATGTCTGGATTAGCAAAGTGATGTCGCAATTAGCGTAACGCAACCGCTCCAGTCTGGTCGTCTTGTGCGAGCAAGACGTACACAAGAGCGTTGCGCAGCGCGTAATCATAAAGTTTCGTGCGAAAGAAGGCACCAAACATGCGGAAATTATGAGGCGGCTCCTTCCACAGTTCGGAGAAGAAACCCTTTCGAAGACCAAATTGTATAATTGATGTAAAACATTTGTGGTAGGATGGATAATTGTGGAAAACGGACCCCACCAAAATCGACCACGGACAAGCATCTCACCAGACAAAATTCGTATTTTTTTATTTATTTTATTTTTTTAGTCATCAGTGATATTACTAGTTTGACGCTGCCCGCCACGAATTTCTCAGCAGTACCAACCTCTTCATCTCGGAGTAGCACTTGTAAAGTACATCTTAAGTTATTTGCTAGATATATTCCAATCTCTGTCTTCCAGTATAATTTTTACCCTTTACAGCTCCCACTAGTACTATGGAAGTTACTCCCTGACGTCTTAACAGATGTCCTATCATTCTGTCCCTTCTTTTTGTCAGTGTTTTCCATATATTCCTTTCCTCGTCGATTCTGCGGAAAACTTTCTCATTCATTACCTTATAAGTCCACCTAATTTTCAACATCATCTCAGATGCTTGTTTTTCTCGTCTGTCCCGGTCATTCCTTTGTTTACGTCTCACTGCTATCCAATGCTGTCTTCCGGACGTACATTCTCAGAAATTTCTTCCTCAAATTAAGACCTCTCTTGCCGGGAATGCCAGTGGCAGTCTGCGTCTTGTGTCCTCCTTGCTCTATCCGTCATGAATTACTTTTTTGCCTAGGCATCAGTATTCCTTAACTTCATCTACTTCGTGATCACCATTCACGGTGTCCATCTTCTTCACTTACTAGACTTTTCATTTCATTCAACAGGTCCTGCAATTCTTCTTCACTTTCACTCAGGATAGCAATGACATCAGCGAGTCGTATGATTGATATCCTTTCACGTTCAATTTTAGTTCCACTCTTGAACATTTCGTTTATTTCCGTCATTGCTTCGACGTTTAGATTGAATAGCAGGAGCGAAAGACTACACCCCTGTCTTACACCGTTTTTAATCCGAGCACTTTGTTCTAGGTCTTCCGCTCTTACTGTTTCCTCTTGGTTCTTCTACATATTTATATTACCCGTCTCTCCCTGTAGCTTATTTCCATTTTTCTAAGGATTTCGTACATCTTGCACTTTTTAGACTGCCGAGCGTTTTCTCCAGGTCGACAAATCCTTTGAACGTGTCTTGATTTTTCTTCAGCCTTGCCTCCATTACCAATCGCAACGTCAGAATTTCCTCTCTGGTGCCTTTACCTTTCCTAAACCCAAACTGACCGTCATCTAACACATTCTCAGTTTTCTTCTGTAAATTATTCTTATCAGCAACTTGGACGCATACTTTCTACATCCAACGCGAATAATCGTTTTGTTGCCACTTCTCCCAATTATTTTAGAAATTCCGATGGAATGTTATCTATTCCTTCTGCCTTACTTGATTTTAATTCTTCCAAAGCCCTTTTAAATTCTGATTCTAATACCGGATTCCCTATCTCTTCCACATCGGCTCCTGTTTCTTCTTCTATCACGTCGTCAGTCAAGTCCACCCCCTCAACGAGCCTTCAGTGTACTCTTTCCGCCTATCCGCTCTCTCCCCTGCATTTAACAGCGGAATTCCTACTGCACTCTAAATGTTACCGCCTTAATGTTACTGCCCTTGCTTTTAATTTCACGGAACATTGTTTTGACTTTTCTATATGCTGAGTCAGTCCCTCCGACAGTCACTTTTTTTCGATTTCTTCACGTTTTTCACGTAACCATTTTACCTTAGCTTCCCTGCAGTTCCAATTTATTTCATCCCTAAGTGTCTTGTATTTCTGAATTCCTGAAATTCCACGAAAATTTCTGTAATTTCTTCTTTCGTCGGTCAGCTGAAGTATTTATTCTGTTATCCATGGTTTCTTCACAGTTATTTTCCTTGTACCTATGCTTTTTTTTCAAACTTCTGTGAGTGCCCTCTTTAGAGATGTCCGTTCCTCTGAACTGCCATACAAGGCTTTGTTGCAGAAGATCTCGTACTGCCGGCTTTTGGTTCAGGCAGAAGTCGCATACCGCGACAAATGACGCTGGCAACCGATCCGAAACGTGGTTCTTTTACACGAGAATGGAATCTGCTATTTTAAATGAGGGGAAAATGTAGGAAATTCACTGGGAAACACTGGAACGTCCTCCTCACAGTTGAGATCCATTATTTTGCGGCTACCACATGTTCGTTAACTTGGAGGACACCGGTTCGATGACAGTGCAGCAAGTGGCTGCGCACACGTTCCACCTCTGTCTTGGAGAATTGCACCAAAATGTTATCATTTCGGTGGGAAACAAGTGTAACAAAGGCAGGAGACTATGTAGAAAAATGAGATGGCCGTATCTATGTTTTGCGTGATTCACTGAAGTTTACGAGAAACGTTTCCGGGTCACATTTGATCTCGCCTCGGAACTAATCGTATACTATTGGGAACGTTGTACAGTTAGAGACGAGAAAAGTAGTGACGAGTAGTGATGAGACGGAAGGGGCAGGCAGCTGCCAGTGCGCCTTCCACTAAGTGCACGCGATGGTCGAGCGTGTCGCCGTTGCCGACCTGGTGTAGCGGATGCAGCTCTGCATTCCTGGGCGGTGGCTGGCGCATTCTTCCCTCGCCACTTTCACTGCCACCTGCCAGCCCGTACACTGCCCCACGTGAGGGCATCGTCAGTCACAGAGACTCGAGAGCGGCGGACGTCGTTGCACGCCACGGTCGTTGCACGCCACGCACTGCAGTCCTGCCGGGGCACGAAGCAGAAGGCTTAAATGTGTACCCCTTGAAACTTGCAAGAAGACCAGAAGCAGAATGAAACTTCACTCGATGTAGAGTTACGTGGTTATGTTTCGGTGATTACAAAATCTGAAGAAAAACATCATTACACCAGGCTGTATTTTGAAACTGCGCTTTATGAAGCACTGCTAGTGCAGAACGTGGCTCATTCTCAAGTGCCTCAAAAGACATAACACACCATAATTAAATGAAAATCACAAAATAAAAGTATATACAATTCCATTGGTTGTAGTATTTTGTCAAATACAGTTATTACCTATGGCGGAGGGGGTCAGTAAGTAATGCAACACATTCTTTTTCTGAAAGCAGGTGTGTTTTATACAGGATTCGAATACACAATATTCCCCACCCTTTTGGCTACAAAATCCTATTTTCAACATAATCTCCATTCAGTGCGACTTCCTTATGCCACGTCACTGGGTGGGCCTGTGCGCCTCTACTGGTCGACGTCGAAACCAACGTCTTGCTGCGTCAATAACCTCCCCATCATCCACGTACTGCTCCCCGCTGATTGCGTCTTTCAAACATTTCCGTATAAATGGTTCTTCGTTGCTCTTTATGGTCTCCTGTTAGGCAGCGAGGAATCCAGAGAGCGCATACCTTTCAGTACTCCAACTTGTGTACCAGTGTGTCAGCACTGCCAACAGAGACGTCCAGTGGAGCAGCGAGCTGTGTGACTGATTGGTCAGTAACCTCGAATGAGAGTCTCTCTTCGTCCCAGCACTGCAAGAGTCTCAGCAGTGTGCGGCCTTCCGACACGCGGGAGGTCGGACAAGTTTCGGCCACCTTGTTCCGGTGACGACAGACGCCCTGCCCAACAACTCGTCGTGCTTTTGTTCACTGCCAGGTCTCCTTAGACATTCTTCAAGCACCTGTGAATATCTGCGATGCTCTGGTTTTCCTCCAGAAGAAACTCAGTAACAGCTCTCTGCTTGGAACGCACCTCCGTTTCAGGCGCCATTTTGAAGGCTACGTGCAGGATCGCTCTACCTATCGCAGCTTCGTGGAAATACAGGGGCTGAAGGGGGAATATTCCACGATCTCCCACAGCAAATTTCGCATTTTTACAACCAAAATTGGCATAGAAAAAAAAACAGTTGCGTTAGTTATTGAGCGCGCCCCTTCTACAACAGATCCTTGTCAAACAGACGAACGTAGTTGTTCTTAGCGCGGTCGTCAAATGACATAAAATATAAAATTCGCGGAATAATAGTCGTTGCGAGAAGTGTCGCATTAACACACAATTAAAAAGTTACATAATTGTGATCAGTAAAGTACTGTTTTAAAATACAGCGTGATGGAACTGTGTTTTTCTTCAGATTTTTCGAGGCTGGGGTGCCAACCCAGGAGAAATCGGTGTATTACAAAATTATGTTACGTGGAGGACGTAAAACTAAAACACAGCTCCATCATAGAGCATGTTATCAGTCTCCTCCTTAGAGGAGACACCTGCTTTCATAATAACAGCATGTTAAGGTGCCAAAGAAGCCGTACATCATAATTACAACGTATCTTTAAATTCAAATTATCCTTTATATAATTTCGAACTGAGGTGAAGGCCCGCTTCGTCCAAGATGCAAACCATCATACTAAAAATATTAGTGTTTCACAGACTGACTCTTTCACATGGTGTTACAGAATAGAAGGGCTATCAACTTAAAAACAAAAAATGGCTATAAAATACCAAAATAACAATCAAACAGAATGTCGTTGTTATGTCTCAAGTAACTGCACTCATTACTAGAGCAAAAATCTTAAATCAGATTTTGTTAAGGTGACCTATTTTTAAAATTATTGATTTATTTTATTAATGTTTTAATTGATGAAAACCAAGTAAAAACCTTGTTCGCAACATTTTGATCTCGTTGTTTTACAGAGGTAATTAAATTGAGTCAAAAGGATTTTTTAAAAGGTGTATTCATGTAAGCCGAAGAGTGCTGTCATTTCAGCCTTGGCAGAGTCAGTTCATGTAATCCAGCCCCCACAAAACCTATCGTGTCTCTGCGATAAAAGGTGCTAATGATGATCAGTAAATGTTGGGCATAATTTATAAAAAGTAACCCAAAAAGAGAACTTGAGAACTGATGTGAGAGCTGATAGAATAAATAAAAGAAAATGACATAGCGTATAAGAAACAGACGGATAACTTCAAGCAATTTTATGTTGTAGTGGGAAGTACCTGTGTGTTACATCAGAATAGGCTTTTACTAAGTCAAAATTTAGGTTACGATGAATAAAGGGTTCCCGATTAGATGTAGATCTATGTGAAATTAATGAGAAGACCGGGAATTCAATCGAGTTACATCGTAGACTCTTCTGCTTGTTGGTCCGTGTCTGTGGAAAAACAATGCCGGATTTATAGAGCCAGCTTAGTGTAAACATTTCACCATCACTGACTTTTTAGTCCTCTCTTTATTTGTCTTGCATAAATTTGTTCATATTGCATAGAACTTGTTGAGGTCTGTGACTGCACTGCGAAATTTATAAAATAACAGTTTCTCACCTTCAGTCACTTTTTCTTGCAATATTTATTAGCGTGATGCGTGTCGGCATCGCTTCGCCATCATCAGAAGCCTAACAGTTACTTATACACCAGTTGGAAACTCCAGATTCATGTCAAATGTGAAAAGACTTTTTGCTGTGTGTGCCAGTGAAATTATGGTCCGAAATGTTGTCCTTTTTCAGAAGGATTAACAATAATGGAACGACAGGTGTAGCTCAGAAGATTAAGGAAGTTGTGACACTGAATTAAATCAACAAAAAGCTGGTTATAATGCCACAAGTGATATTAACAACATACGTGAACATAAAGGAAGAAAATAGCGAAAACACCTTCAAAAGATCACAGAAAAACATCAGTTCATATTGCCATCCGACAATACACAAACATGCTGCAAAGAGAGTACTAATCACGAGAGCCAATAATATACCACTCGATAAATATGCTAAGCATGGGGAACTCAGAATGATTAACCAAACAACTATGCTAACAGTTTCACAAAGAATAAAGAGCAGAAAAGCCAACTGCTACACAAAGCAAAGAGAATAAACGCCGTGTCTGCACACGATTCATTTTTATTCTTCGACAAAACAGCTTCTGTATTCAGGCCAAACAACACCAATGTAGGGTTCACAACACAAAACAAACTGCAATGCACACTTAAACATAACGTACTCTGACAGATGAACTCAGTCAAGGAAATATAAAATGGTTTGTAATACATTTGAAGTCCTATATGTAGCCCATACTGTGCGAGACTTTCAAAAACGGTACAATTAGAGCATAAGTGCATAACACACAAACAGTTACTCTAAATCAGCAGTTATCACCCACATTAACGACAGTGGGCATCAGTGTCGCTATGTTTAAATGACCGTGATGTATTACATAGAATGGACAAGGAAATCAAATAGTCTTAGATGAAGTACATGAAATTTTCAGCAGTAGCACAATGCATAGTAACAAGTTGCTCAATAACAGGTTACAAAGTAGTAATGTAAATTCCTTTAAAATATATGTGCAAGTTTTGTTCCATTAATAGTAAAGAGAGATACGGTGTCCTTACCAAATAATGTTACAAGCAATTAGTGACGGCTTTAAGAAAAAACAAATAATAACTTCTGGCATAAAATCTTAATTATACTGAATACGTTAATAAATACTGAATTTTGACACTGTGTTACATGTGCTGTGCTGTAATTACGCTTGTGCAAAACGTTTCTGTGTTGTAAGTTGTGTTTATTATCTTGGCAGTTGATATGTGTTATCTTAGCATTTGAATAATCATCATGTAAACAAGTGTATGAGCAAATGGAAAGTGATAGTGGTATGTTTGTACTTATTCTCCATGTGTCAGATAAGGATATAGTCCCACAACACGTAAGTAAAGATAGTACGAAGACTATTTAAATATACTACGCGCATAATTGTGGATAATATTTGACGTATAAGTAACGGTTAAGTATCCGAGGTGGCAGCACGCTGCGGAAAAGTGGCGTGCGAATAACTATTGCAAAATAAACGTGACTGAAGCTGAGAAGTGCCTGTTCATAAATACGCCTCACATTGTTAACAAGTTGAATTTCGTTTCGTAGCTCTTCATCTGCTGGTCCTAATTTAGTTTGTGTCTAGCGTCTCTCGAAAACTCGCTGTCCGTATGACCATGTTTTATCAGTTCAAAGTAGTTGTGAGATTGCATAACTGATGGTCTTTGCATCAGTTCCTGTGGGCGACTCTGTTGCACAACGTCTCACGTCAGTTGTTGACCGGCGTTCCGATGTGGCAGTGTGTACGTGGAGAGGGTTAAAATTAGAACCTGGCGTGCTTCAGTAGTCTCATCGTTAATTCCAAATTTCTCAACAAGTTAGTTTATAGCGAGCCAAATTAACAACGCATTCACAGCATCGCTAGGCATACCGTGACGCTTGTCTTTTTTCCGTAGTGCCATTTCGAATCCAAGCCGTGGTTTTTTGCGTACGTCGGTGGCGCAGTGGCGAAAGCCACTGGGCTTCCAGTCGGAAGGAAATACGGTGCGCAAAGGAGTTAAAGGATCAGTTTTTTGAAACTCCGTAATTGTCCCCACTGCGTCGAAAAGTTGGAATTTTGGCCTACAACCTTCCTCTACAATGTTAGGAAAACGTGGCACCATGCGACGTCAGCCTCCGGGTCGACAACTCTTGAAACACCAAAGCGTCGACACATGCTCAGAAGTTCATTTGAGCTGTAAGACAGGTTAATAATGTCAGTACAGATTCTGCCTAACGCCATCCCAAGACGTGTCCCACTATGGAAAGGTTCCTTCCTCTCTCGTACCCACATTTCACCACTTCTTTTGTCCGCCCCTAGTAGCTGAGTGGTCAGCGCGAGAGAATGTCAGTCCTAACGGCCCGGGTCCGATACCCGGCTGGGTCGGAGATTTTCTCCGCTCATCCCCATCGACACGCAAATCGCTGAAGTGGCGTCAAATGGCTCTGAGCACTATGGGACTCAACATCTTACGTCATAAGTCCCCTAGAACTTAGAACTACTCAAACCTAACTAACCTAAGGACATCACACACACCCATGCCCAAGGCAGGGTTCGAACCTGCGACCGTAGCAGTCCCGCGGTTCCGGACTGCAGCGCCAGCACCGCTAGACCACCGCGGCCGGCGAAGTGGCGTCAACTCGAAAGACTTGCACCAGGCGAACGGTCTGCCCGACGGGAGGCCCTAGCCACACGGCGTTTCCATTTACCACTTCTTTTGACGGCTCTGTGATGGAGGTCAGAACCGCGACGCCAAGCGTTGAAATCACACAGTTTTCTTATGAGTGGCCGAGAAAAACATTTCTCTCTCTCTCTCTCTCTCTCTCTCTCTCTCTCTCTCTCTCTCTCACACACACACACACACACACACACACACCGCCACTCAGAATCGACGCGAAAACGCCGCACGGGGAGGCGTATAGTGCGTCCATGAACAATCCCTTTCCTTGGAACGTTGGTCGGCACACATTTCACGTCTGTCGTGCGATGGGCAACAGGGAAACGTTGTTGACAGTCTTTGATAGGGTTGACAGCTCCCTGACGCTTCAACTCTTCTCTGAGAACGTCATGGACAAGCACCCCGTTGAACGCGAATTCACTCCTTTGGAATGCAGTAGGACCGCAATTTCTGCTGTGGTGTATAGGGCGGAGCCACTAGGGACCGCTCAAAATCATTCTACGAAATTCGAACGTAATCCGGAGCAGCAAAGGGGTCATCAGTGCTCCTGTTGCACAACCTTCTGCAGCTTGCGCACGGAGTTGCGTGACATTGACACATATCTTGAATAAAACGGCAAAGGGTCCTTCCAATATTGGCTATTTCGGCAACAGCACTGGCGGCACCAAGCCACATTTATTGAGAATTTTGAGAATCTGCCTCTGCAGAGAAAACCTGCGAAGTATCCCTAGCCACATGCATGTACAGGTAAGCAGCCACTTAATATATCTCGGATGCCAGTTGCCTTCGTGCAGGCGCCTACTAGTACTTCGAAGGTTTTCTCTGTAAAGACACAGTTTTCAAATTCTGAGCTCCACCGAAGCTATTGCCGAGCTGGGGACCCTTTGCTGTTTTATTGTCGCGTGTGTGGCAATGTCAGCATCTCCGTGATCGTGCCGCAGGAGGGTGTACAGCAGTAGCACTGAAAAAGCACATGGTCGCTTTGCTGCTTCGGATCACCTTTTTCCACCGTGTGACACGTCCACGGTAGCGACGGCCCAAATTGTGCTGAAACCTCGTGCCGATATGACATCATTAACCAGCCGTTCACATCGCATAAACTTGTGACCTGTGGCCTTTTTGGGACGTGTCGACACGTTGTATTTAAAGCGTCTTCGAGTCCGGGGGCGACGTCGCAGGGCGGCACGCTTTTGCACCACTACAGAGGAACGTTGTAGACAAAAGCACACTCCGTCTTCAGGCCACAAGTGACCCATTGGGACCATCCGACCGCCGTGTCATCCTCAGTGGAGGATGCGGATGGGAGGGGCGTGTGGTCAGCACACCGCTCTCCCGGTCGTTATGATGGTTTTCGTTGACCGGAGCCGCTACTATTCGGTCGAGTAGCTCCTCAATTAGCATCACGATGCTGAGTACACCCCGAAAAATGGCAACAGCGCATGGCGGCCCGGATGGTCACCCATCCAAGTGCCGGCCACGCCCGACAGCGCTTAACTGCGGTGATCTGACGGGAACCGGTGTATCCACTGCGGCAAGGCCGCAAGGTTGTAGACACCTTTGAGCCAAATTTCATACTTCTGTGTCGCAATGGAGACAATTACGGGATCTCGAAAAAGTGAGCCTTTAATTCTGTTGCGCATTGCTGTTTCAGATCCCCGTGCGGCTATCTTGATGTGAATTTCCCGTAGTTCCTGTGAACCATTTGATACAAACACCAGGACGGTACCTCAGAAAAGGAAACGATTAGTTTCCTTCTGCATCCATGTCCTAACCAATCGTGTGATACATCACTAATGACCTCAACGGCGGCGGGAGGTTAAATCCTAATATTCCTTCTCTACGTTCCGCATTTCTCCCTTTGGAGGAGTCCTCGTCATCGCGATAGTAAAATATGGTTTGGAATGTGCACTGTAATCACAGCCTTCTCACCATGTTTGGATGCTTTCAAAATAAGAGCTCTTTTAACTCAGGTTAGTCTACTCCGCCGAACGCGCCGTTTCATTATTCGAAGTCTCATCACACGTTTTTTATTTCCAATCTCTTTTTCCCAAGTTATCACACTCATTCAAATACGCCATTGTCGAGGGTTTTATAAGCTGCCTACTTTGTGGTGAATTACACCTATATTTCTTCTGATAAATCTCTCATCTGATTTATCAAGATTTATGTGGTCGTGCCACCTTAAGTGGCTCCGGACAGATACTGCTCGATACCTCGCGACTGTGACTAATTTCACAGGTTGAGCAGGCATCGTGAACTCAAATGATAGTGGTCTTGTCCCGTCTTTGCGCGCTTTGTGTTTCATTTAGTTACGTCACGAGTCAGCTACAAGTCTTCCTACTTCCATAACGTTTTTCTGACGTTGTGATATCCTTGTACACAGCTGCACCGTCTGCGGGCAGCCTGATTCGTGGAGTAGAAGTGTTATCTGCCGGGTCGTGTACTTACAGAAACTTCCTTGAACTGCAGTGGCGTTACTTCCCCTTTTGCCCATGTTCTAGCGTCCAGAAGAATTTACCAACAAAGACAGCCCAGCCGCACGACCCGTGGATTTCGACGAGCTTTGGCGTACTGGACAATAAGAAGCATGAGATCCTCCACATGAGAACTAACGAAATTCCGTTTTCTGTTACGTAATAAATGACACAAGTTTAGAGATTGTCGATTTAAGTAAATATCTTCGGATTACAGTTAGAAACTAGCTAAATTTGCTAATCAAACAGAAAATGTTGTAACGAAGGCGATGCAGATGTGTTTTTCACGAGCAGGGCACTTAGAAAGTGTAGCAAATCCATTAAAGAAATGGCTACATTACCGCTGTCCGGTCTCTTGTAGAGTTTCGATAGTATGTTTAGCAGAAACGATTGAAAGAAATCATCGAAAACTTGTTGAGTAGTGTGAGGGTGTCAAAGATATGCTAAGATTTGGGATGGTAGTCATTAAAAGAAAGGTAATTTCAATTGCGGCGTAATATTATCAGAAATCTCAGTCAACGACTTTATCTTCCGAACGGTAAAACATTTTACTGCGTCCCATTTACACAGGGACGAAAGACTGTGACGGTAAAATAAGGGAGATAAGTTATCACCCACTATTCGAGAGTGAAACAGTAGTTCCTATGCTGCGGGTATTATGTCATGCATCTTCCGTAAAGCACGCAAGTGTGAACTGTAGAGTAATCTCTTAGATGAAGATGCTGATGTTCGCCTAAGTTTTGAGTCGATCCGTGAGGTCTGTTTGGATGACGCGATTGGTGGCACTCGTGTTTAAAAAAGGCAGGGATCTGCGTTCGCCGGCCGGGGTGGCCGAGCGGTTCTAGGCGCTACAGTCTGGAACCGCGTTGCTGCTACGGTCGCAGGTTCGAATCCTGCCTCGGGCATGGATGTGTGTGAAGTCCTTATGTTAGTTAGGTTTAAGTAGTTATAAGTTCTGGGGGACTGATGACCTCAGAAGTTAAGTCCCATAGTGCTCAGAGCCATTTGAACCATTTCTTTTTATCTGCATTCGATTTCTGATGCGGGACACTTTGTTTTTTACTCTTTATTTAATAAAAAAAAGAATTACCATACTTCCCAACGTTCAGCTTGATGGAAAGCTATCAGAAAAATATTAAATTTCCTCCGTAAGGCAGTGTAGGAGGAGGAGACTTGATACCCAAAGGAGCGGCTTTCGTTCCGGTACTGAGCGAGGCAAAAGCGTCTGTGTGTCCGTACACGGTTTAATCTCTCTCATCTCATTCTAATGACTGACAGGCGAGAAACACGCCGGTGGCAGAACAATTATTGCACAGTAGTTACCGCATATCGGTTCTCTAATTTCATCCAACTGGGTTTCGCGAAAACAAAGTCACCTTTCTTCCAGAGATTCCCATTTAATTTCTTGCACTTTCATATGGGTTGTATCGCACTGTTACGATCGTACCGGCACCCCTCACTCAGCTCGATGTCAGCTATGATGCCTACCTGACATGGACCTTAGCGCTGGAGTAAAGCTCTGGAATTGGTCGCTCTAGCTTCTTGTATGGGTTCCCTTTACGGAGGATGGAACTTCTGTAGAACGCCCTCAAGAAATCTAACTCTTGCTGATTTTACATTTCCTTCCCGTCTCGTTTTCTATCGTAGCAATAAGTCTCTACATTTATACGGCCTGATGTGCTAGACATTTTCGCAATTTATCTTGTAATTGGGCCGTATTAGTTACTTCCTTCTGCATCCTTCTTTAAAGAGAACGGTCATTCCTTACACTAAGTGTAAATATTTTCGAAGTCTTCCTACATTTCATTACGATTGTCGCATGATGATGCGTGCTTCTAGACAATATCATATCAGCGGAGAATCCGATAGCGCTGCTGATAACTCGTTTACGTATAAACTCATCGGACAGAATGTTAATCGTCTCCTTAAAATGGTGTCACTATGGAGCGCTGTCGATAGTGTATACCTGCTGTAAGACTGTCATCTACATCTACATCTGAACTCTGCAGACCTCTTTGAAGTGCATGGCAGATGCGTCACATTATACCAATTATTAGGGTCTCCTCCCGTTCCATTCACGTATGGAACGGTGAAAGAATGTTTGTGTGCGCGCTGTATTTTATCAGATGTTTTCGTCACGATCCTTAGGCAAGCGACAAGTAGGGTGTTATAGTATATTCCTACAGTCATCATTTAAAGCCAGTTCACGAGCCATCGTAAGTAGGCTTTCCGAGATAGCTTGCGTCTGTCTTCAGGAGTCTGCAAATTCAGTTTCTTAAGCATCACTGTGACACACTGCCACGGGTCAAACAGATCTGCGGCCATTCGTACTGTTGTGGCTTGGCAAGACAGCCAAGCCACTATGAGGAAGCCGAAAGGCACGCGCTTAAGCTCACGCAGGCTGGCGTGAGGTCTGGAACAGGACATGAAAATGAGAATAGCCAAAAACGTACGTAGCTGCTGGAATACTTAACTTTAATTCATAATTGATGAACATCGCTCTTGACGGTACATGTTTTACAGCATCAATAGTAACTGGTAATGGCGCCTTGCTAGGTCGTAGCAAATGACGTAGCTGAAGGCTATGCTAACTATCGTCTCGGCAAAAGAGAGCGTAATTTGTCAGTGAACCATCGCTAGCAAAGTCGGCTGTCTAACTGGGGCGAGTGCTAGGAAGTCTCTCTAGACCTGCCGTGTGGCGGCGTTCGGTCTGCAATCACTGATAGTGGCGACACGCGGGTCCGACGTATACTAACGGACCGCGGCCGATTTAAAGGCTACCACCTAGCAAGTGTGGTGTCTAGCGGTGACACCACACGTACTGCCCCTCTCTGTATACATTCAATATCCCCTCGTAGTCCTTATGGATCCTACACACTTGAGCAATATTCCAGAGTGGGTCTTAAGAGTGATTTGTAAACCATCTCCTTTGTTCAGTGACTGCATTTTCTTAGTGTTCTACCAATAAGCCCAAGTCTACCACGTGCTTCACCCACGACTGTACCTATGTGATTCCACTTCATATCACTACAAATTGTTTCACTGAGGTACTTGTAGGAGCTGGACGATTTTGTCAATCGTTGATATAGTTTTCGTTTTTTGATGTGCACAGTTTTACATTTCTGAAGATTTAAAGCAACTTGCCAGTCTCTGAGGCACTTTAAAATCGTAACAAGAGCTGACTAAATAGTTGTACAGCTTCTTTCATATAGTACTTCATTATAGATAACTGCAGAAAGTCTAAGGTTACTATTAATATTCTCCGCAAGGTGATTAGTATAGAACATGAACAGCAAGGGTCCCAACACACTTCCCGTGGGCACACACGAATTTACTTCTATATCTGATGATTACTTCCCATCCAATAACATGTTGTGTCCTCTCTACCAGGAAGTCCTCAGTCCAGTCACAAATTTCGCTTGTTACCCCGTGTGATAGTACTTTTGACAATAAGCGTAGATGTGGTACTGAGATAAATGCTTTTCGGAAATGAAGAAATACTGCATCTTCCTGAATACCTAGATCCAAAGCTTACAGTATATCACCCAAGAAATGTGTGAGTTGGGCTTCGCGTGATCGACGTTTTCGGAATTCATGCTGGTTGGCATGAAGGAGGTCATTGTATTAGAGATAACTCATTGTGTTTGAGTTCAGAATATGTTCTAAGATTCTACAACAAATCGATGTCAAGGATATTGGACTGTAGTTTTGTGGATCACTTCTACCACCCTTGTTGTACATGGACGTGACGTGTGCTTTCTTTCTGCTGGGCACGGTGTTTTGTTCCAGGAGTCTACGGTGGACTGTAGTTAGAAGAGGGGCTAACTGAGCCGCAAATTCAGTAAAAAATCTGAAAAGATCTCCTTTGGGCCATGGAGCTTTGTTCAGCTTTAACGATTTCAGCTGTTTCTCAACAGCAGTGGACGTGTGACACTCGATTGCCCAAGTGATGGCAGTGAAGTAGTGTCTATTTGTCAGTCGATTCTACGAAATCAGCACAATAAGACGGATCGACGTGGAAACTGGACTGAACGGCAGAAAGGATTCATCGCGTTTGGACGTCACCATGACCGTACTTCGACTGGACTTACCCGATTTATTGGTGTATCAACGGGGTTCGTTAGCTGTTTCGTAACGTGCGGCAGCAAGCTTCTTTTTAGTGAACCCCCATAATGCATCGTCGCAATATGACAGATCGGGACTTCGGCATGGTCACTCCAAAGGTGCAGCCAAATAGACAGAACCGTGTGCAATCCCTTTAGCGGGAGAAACCTCATTGCGATATCCTCTAACGGCAATAGCACGGTAGTCTGGAACCATTCACGACCGACCAATCTCCGATCTTGCAAATGTGAATAAACCAGTCACGCAATATGATGAGATACACAGTGTCGTTCAAAGCGCCGTCAAAGAAATATGGACGTAACAAGTGGGTTGCAGACACTGTAGCCCAGATCACATGTCGTGGGCTGTGTTCAAGTTCTTCAAAAAATTTGGTTTTTCTTTACTCCAGAAGGAAATGTTTATGGTTTTTTTTTTCAAGCCGGCCGCTCTGATCGAGCGATTCTAGGAGCTTCAGTCCGGAACCGCGCTGCTGCTACGGCCACAGGTTCGAATCCTGCCTCGGGCATGGATGTGTGTGATGACCTTAGGTTAGTTAGGTTTAAGTAGTTCTAAGTTCTAGGGGACTGATGAACTCAGATGTTAAGTCCCATAGTGCTTAGAGCCATTTGAACCATTTTTTTCGTTTTTGCTCTGCCATATATTGCACACTCGTCCGAGGTAAGCATTTAAACCCCTGAAGAGAGAGTTATAAAGACATTGTGCATTCGTCCACAAGCCTGACTGTCGTTTTCGCGTGTTAGTATCAAATCATGCTTCATATCATTCTTCATATGTTTTTTTAGGCTGAGTGTGGAACTCTCCATTCCTGTGACCGCTTACGATTGGACTTTTTTTTTTTTGTTAACGTTCGACAAACACTACAGTCTCCATACACGTTGCAGTCGTGTTGGTGGTCTTGTTGAGCGGGGCTTATCTTTCATGCAGCCAGTTGCGAAGATCTTTTTGTCCCATCTTAAAACTGTTGGTCTTGTTGCGCAAGGTTTCTATTACCTTACAGTGAACTCATGCTAAATTTCGCTCATTAATTTTCCTGTATGGGTTCGTTCCGGAGCCCACGTACTCATAACGATCCGCTCCTCCATGGTGTAAGTGGGCTCGTCTGCAACAATATGAAACAAGAATTCATAACATTTACATATTACATAGGGGGTAATGGGACTTTGTTATCAATCTGCAGAGAGACGGAACTTCCTGCTCATCCCACATCCAGTTCTCCGTTTGGACAGGCAGCGTAGCATTTGTTTGTGACTTTTCTTTTTCTACCACTGTGACGCGAGGCCTCTGCCCTGTCGGCCCTGGTACGTTCTGTCGGTAGCGTTACCTCGGTAGGCGGAGGGTCCAGTTGCGTCGCCCCCAGCTGCGGCCGAGTCCCGCCCACGCGGTGTGCAGCGGAGCGACCGTGGCGTATAAATCAGGGGCAGGCCGGCAGCGAGTCACGGACCCAGCCGCCCCGCCTGTGATTAACGGCTCGCACTGCTACGGCAATTTGGCGCCGAGTTCCGCGGCTTACCGACCTGATTGTCTGCAATGTATTCAGGGTCCGAAGGTTACGGTCCTCGCCGATAACCCAACTGTAGCACAAGCTCACTAGTGGTGCCACATCGTCGGCGATCACGGTGCTCCTAAATCGTGGTCAGCCGTGACCGAAGTCTCCGCTCCTTCCCCGATTCGCGATGACGTAAGAGCACCCGCTTCACGGTCACGGTTGCTCGTTCAAAAGGGCGGTTCCACGATCCAGCTGTGAACCTGCCACGCTATTTACAGAGCAACGCTCATAACACTGATTTAGGCTCTCGCATCGCTTCGTACCGCGTAGCAGTGCTAAAGTTTCGTTAGAAGGATAAATTATAAATAACTTCCGTCTTGATAGAATGTGTAATCTGAGAATCTACTCGAACATACACACTTGTGGAGCAACGCTCACGCAACATTGAGTGTATTGCACAAATGTGGGAGACCGACCCCGTCAAAGGCCTTGGTAACTCCTGTGGATCTCTCACCAACAATCCCATACACGTCTTCCCTTTCCATATGATGGTATACAGGTACAGTTTTGAAGGTGTTGCCGTATGATATGGAAGGCGGAGATTATAGAGATAAATGATTTTTGTAAGAATTTTATTCTGCACGTCAGCTTCTACGTCGAAGAAGTAGCGAAAGAAAAACAAAATTGTGGATCAGTAATAAAAGTGGGAGGGGAACAAATTCCACTGCTAAGGTTCTCAAGCGACCATACCTCTTCTCGCCGGATGTAAGAAAGACACAGAAAATCTGTCGAAAGGAAAGCACGGCGTACTTAGCACCGAACGTGGCTTACTGGTCAACAGAGCAAAACACGAAGGTGATGAAGAGTACTGCAAAAGAGAATAACGAGGTGTCCAACATCAAAATTGGGGACTGGAAGAAGTGAATGAATTATTCTACGAGTATCTAGAATCAAGTTCACACTAGATAGTCAAAGCAAACAAGATATCAAAAGCAGATCTGCGAAAGCGGAGAAAGCTTTTTTCGTAAACAGTGTGCTGCTGCTGCTATCAGATATGGCTGCGAAACAGATAGGAAATCCTTGAAAGCGTACGTCTGGAGTACAACATTGTTTTGAAGTGAAACGTAGAACATAAGAAATAAACGACAATGAGAAACTGCGGCCATGTGAAATGGGGTGCTACTGAAGAAGTTAGAGGATTAAGTACGAAATGAAATCGAACGGAATAGATGAGAAAAGAATTCAACGAAATTTCCCGAATAGAATTTTAGAATAAACACAGTTAAACAATTCGGTAAAACTATAATCTCTTTCATGCTGATGATATTACACTGATTTGTTCAAGAGAAGACGATTTACAAAAAACAATTTATGAAATAAATAAAAGATGAACAAAAAATATCAAAATATCTTCTAGTAAAACTAAGTCAATCGCATTTTGTAGAAAATATCCAGTGAGATGTAACATAATAGTTAATGAAAAGATAATTGAATAGATAAAATGTCTGAACTATCTTGGATGAAATCAAAGAATATTTGCCTGTAGATTTAGAAGTGTCTGTGGAATGACGAATTCAAAGCATAAAAAACGGAAAGGAAGACGACTGAAATTTTATGAAGCAGTGGAATTGCCGTTGCATAATATGGAGGTGAATCGTAAGTACACAATAAAAGTAAAAAGAAACTAATACAAGGAACGGAAATGACATTTATTAAAGCGGTGAAGGGATGTAAAAGAATAGGAAGAATACGAAATGAAAATATTCGAGAGACGTTGAAAATCTGTAGTGTGAAACTAAACTGGATGAAAGAAATGGAATGAACATCTGCAAAAAAAAAAAAAAAAAAAAAAAAAAAAAAAAAAAAAAAAAAAAAAAAAAAAAAAAAATTCAGGGAGACTTTTACATGAGATGAAGAACTTTAAACAAAAAGGGAAGACGGATCCTGGCAGGAGCCCAGTATGGAATGTTCAGAAGAAGAAGTCTATGGAAGACAGTTACCAGAAGAAGGGGCATTTCAGTGGGAGAACTGCTACGCCTTCCACGAATAATTTCACTTGTCACTGGAAGCAGCGGAAGAGAGGAAAATAGTAGGGGCAAAGACTATAATATGCAAACAAGCTGTACGCGATGCTGGGTTTAGCACGAGGGTAAGTCTAAAAGTATGTGCACAACATTTTTCTACTTTATTACAACAGTACAATATTTACAGTGACATTATTTTTCAGCATAGTTAGCCTGCATTTCAATGCCCTTGCATCACCGCTGTACAAGCTTCCCAATACCTACAGGAAAAATTTTTTCGGCCCATCAGGAAGCCACGGATGGAATGTTTACTTCTCCTCTTCATGGGAAATGAATGGCTAGCCTCTTAAACAAATTGTAAGTGCACCAAACAACTAGAAATCCAACGAGGCAAGGTGTAGAATGCATGCAGCATGCTCCAACACCTCGAAAAAAGTATTCTACGACCTGTCTTGCAGTTAACCCAGAATGAGATTTTCACTCTGCAGCAGAGTGTGTGCTGATATGAAACTTCCTTACAGATTAAAACTGTGTGCCGGACCGAGACTCGAACTCGGGACCTTGGCCTGAGTCGTGCTTGGGTAGCTCAGGGTAGAGCACTTGCCCGCGAAAGGCAAAGGTTTCGAGTTCGAGTCTCGGTCCGGCACACAGTTTTAATCTGCCTGGAAGTTTGCTGTTAATGTTACAGAACTGGCCCATGTACGTCTTAAAAAACTGTATCACTTTTCTCACAGAGGGCTGACTCATGAATTTCTGTGTGGCTGGAAATCCGGAATGTTTTCATTCTGTGCTCTGACGTGTGCTCTTTGATTCAAAATTATGAAACATGTATTCATCTCCAGTGATAATTCGTTTCAGATCGATTTGACCTTCATTAGGTTAGTTGTTGAGTAGTTGGTGGCAGTTTCTGATGGGATTCCACTGCGTTTAATTGTTTCGGGACCCATCTTGCGAATTTTACGAAAGGTAAGCAGCTATGCAGAATCATGACTAATGGAGATTAGGTTTGGCATTTCATCTCCAGTCGGTCGCTGCTTATTCAAAGTCTGGTCACAGACATCAGTAGTGAATATGACTGGACAGCCTGCTCTTCCATCGTCCTTTACGCTTATTCAACACCTTTTGAATATGTTGATAAAACATTGCTCCTGTGTTGTGCCGAGAGTTTTCTATGGATTTCATGTTTTGATACACCTTCAGGTGACAAGAAACGCATCACAGAACGTTTTTATTTACTGGTGCAAAAGGATGGGAGCGCAAGAGCGTACAGCGAACTACTGTGACAACACTGAAACCTGTCACATTCGAAGAGGACTGCGGCATCTGGTGGCTGGCGAGCGCATATAGTAGTGCACCCAAATCAGAAATAATTAGCACGAAAGTGAGATACTTCTTGACTTGTCATCTTACTTGGGTAGATATTAGATGAGGGGTAACTAGAGAGAGAGAGAGAGAGAGAGAGAGAGAGAGAGAGAGAGAGAGAGAGAAGTTAAGCCTTTTGTTTTGGAGTGACCCTCGAGACTAGGTCCATATTGTCTCTGTTGATCCATTGTGGACATGGGACAGCGACTGGTCAAGTATTTAAGAATGAAATCCTCTAAGAGTTCTTCAATTGAGCCGTTATTTTATTTATTTTTGACTACCAGTTTCGGCATTCCATTATGCCACCTTCAGGCCCCATTTGCATATTTAGGAAATTAACGGTATTGACATGTTGGGGCCATATGTTCCGGGATGTCTTGAATTCTAAACTGGATACCAAGTGCTTACTTCGACAACTTGATTGCAGCTCAGCAATTGCGACATCCAGGAACGTATGGCCCCAGTAGGGCATTATCATTTATTTTTGAAAGAAGCATATGGGGCCTGAAGGTGGCATAGTGGAATGTCGAAACTGGTTGTCAAAATAAAATAAAATAACATAACGTCTCACTCGCACGGCTGCTGTCGAATTTCATTGTTAAGCAGATGCATATTATGTGCGATGAGGAAAGTGGCGCTTTCGCTCGTGGATCCCCGGTGGCCGTTCTTACACGGCTGGCCGGGTAGCGGAAGCGCAGCGACAGGGGCACGCCCATGGTCAGGGACGCGGGCTCTCCACAACGGGTTATTCTAATGGCGCGGCATGTCGGTCAGAGCCCCCAGCCTCCAGGGGTCGGGACCGCGTCTCTCAACTCATCTCAGCTCAAGTGGGGCAGCTGGGGGAACGCCCGCGGGCGGGACGCCGTCCAAAACGCAGCCGGCACAGCCGGCTCTTCATTACAACCAGAAGTCTGCTGCGAACGCCCTGTCCTAGGCTGCAGCTCTGCCGCAACTCCCCGCAGCCGTCGCCGTTGGCCGTATTCAGCGTAGCATCGCAGCGAGATGTGCAGACTTGTTTAACGTCTGCTCACACAGCTGCTGCAAAAGACAGTTTTATGTGTACTGCCAGAAGGTTGCTGTGTACACTTTATTTTCCTCCAGTTAGTTTGGATTCTTGCGTCACCATATGCCACAACTGGACACAATACGTGATAACAACATACAGTTTTTTCTGAAGCAAATTGATAAATAGTACTGCACTGGTGTGCTAAACTTAAAGACGAAAGTATCTGTCGCAGAATCCTGTAACATATTCTCAGTTCGAATGTAATAAACTTTCTTGAGACTGAGAAGCTTACGTGCACGAACCAGCAGGGTTTTAGACAGCATCGCTCTTGCAAAATTCAGCTTTCCCTTTTCTCACGTGATATACTGAGAACTAAGGATAAAGGGCAACAGGAAGGTTCCATATTTCTAGATTTCCGGAAAGCATTTGACACTGTGCCCCATTACAGGCTGTTAACAAAGGTACGAGCATAGGCAATAAGTTCGCAGATATGTGAGTGATTCGAAGACCTCTTAAATAATAGAACCTAGTATGTTCTCCTCGACGGCGGTTGTTTATCAGAGACAAGGATATCGTCAGGAGTGCCCCAGGGAAGTGTGATAGGACCGCTGTTGTTCTCTAGGTACATAAATGATTGGCGGGACAGGGTGGGCAGCAATCTGCGGTTATTTGCTGCTGATGATGATGTTGTGGTGTCCGGTAAGGCGTCGAAGCTGAGTGACTGTAGGAAGATACAAGAACTTACAGTTGGTATTATGTGTGGCAGCTAGCCCTGAATGTAGAAAACTGTAAGTTAATGCGGATGAGTAGGAAGATCAAACGTGTAATGTTCCGATACAGTTTTACTAGTGTTCTGGTTGACAAAGTCAAGTCGTTTAAACATCTGGGCATAACATTGCAAAGCGATATGAGATGGAACAAGCATGTCAGAACTGTGGTAAGGAGGGCGAATGGTCGACTTCGGTTTATTGGGAGACTTTTAGGAAAGAGTGTTTCACCTGTAAAGGAGATCGCGTGTAGGACGCTGGTGCAACTTATTCTTGAGTATTGCTCGAGTATGTGGGATCCGTACCAGGTCGGATTGGAGGAAGACCTCGAAGCATTTCAGAGGCGGGCTGCTAGATTTGTTACCGGTAGGTTCGAACAACGCGGAAGTGTTACGGAGATGCTTCAGGAACCCAAAAGGGAATCGCTGGAGGGAAGGCGACGTTCTTTTCGAGAAACACTGTTGACAAAATTTAGAGAACCGGCGATTGAAACTGACTGCGAACGATTGTACTGCGCCAACATACATTATGCGTAAGGACCACGAAGATGAGATACGAGAAATTAGGGCTCATACGGGGGCGCATAGACAGTCGTTTTCCCTCGCTCTATTTGCGAGTGGAGCAGGAAACGAAATGAATATTAGTGGTACAGGGTACCAGCCGCCGCACACCGTATGGTGGCTTGCAGAGTATCTACGTGGATGTAGATGTAGAACTGCCAAGTAATATAGGGCAGTGAAACCTGGATCATACGTTGAAAGAACTGCTGCAGTATAGTACAGAAGGTAACTGGAAGAAATACACAATGAGAGGAACAGAAATCACACTTTTATTTAAAGACAATAGTTGCACTGAAATCACTGCAATTTATGATGGTCCCCTGCGTATTACAAAAGGTGGGACATGCATTTTAATAGTGTGTATGATCATCACAGGCTCGAAGCATGCTGACCTGAAGATTGTTACGTTCATGTGGTAGGACGTTCTATTCCTCCTCCAGCGCTGTTGACAGTTTCTGGATGGTGACTGGCGCGTGTGGAAGTTCCACAATACGTCTCCACAACGCTCCGCTCGACACTATTGAAGTCGGGGGAACGGGCTGGTCAGTCCATTCGCTGAATGTCCTGTCATCCCTAGAGCTTCTCTGCCTGCGCCGTTCGATGCGGTCGCGCAATGTTATCCATAAAATTTGGGAAAGTGCGAGTAGAAATCGCGCACTAAGATATATATATATCATCGATCCTGGAAGTCTAGAATCTCGACGATCTTTGCCTGTTATCGATATCTATACTGGCAACATATTGATCCTGGGAATTCTGAGACCGTGTCAGAATCTCAGTTCCTCGGACTACTCCGGACATGCAAAAAGAAGCGAAATTCTTGCCGAATTTCTTGATTCTAGGTTAAGACGGAGTACCTTGTAAGTTTTGATCTGAGTTTGCGATTGCCAAACCAAGCCTAAATTTTTTTCACTGCTGAGGGATGGTAGAGCTGTCTGTGACATAAATGTGAACTTGATACACCAGCCTGTTGCCGAGCAGACGATGTTTTAAAAGACGTGCAGATAGACACATGGTTACAAAATGACAAAAATCTTTTTGTGTGATGTAATTACGAGTCAACAACTTTCGGACTTTCTCCTTTATCTGTTCTGTGAGACATTGCTGCTTGATTCTAGGTCAACGGGAAACATCCTGTAGGTTTTAATGCGTGAGTTTTCGAGTATGAACATAAGTGACATATTTACTGAGATTTTTTGTTTTAAGATGTAGTCATTTCATTAGTTGTATTTGTTTTTTCTTCCCATGTATTTCTGCAGAACTGAAGATGGTCGTTGCTGGCCGAAAGCGGTAGTCAAAGGACCTAACAATTTCATAATCACAGACGGGAAATTGAAGAAATTCATTCTACACTTTCTGGATCACTGTTCTGTTCACGACCATGTCTCAGCTTGTGAAAATTTGACATAAGTGGTTGTGTCTTTTGACTGCATTGACTTAGAAGTTTACAGTTTTTATGCTGCCAATGCACCATAGACCTTAATATGCGACGCAGATTTGATGTTGATACGTCTACCCGTTCGTGAGGAAAAGGGTTCTTAACAGTCTGACAGACAGGCAAATGGACAGCAGAGCGATTCTATAAAGGTTCTGTTTTTGCATATTGAGACGCGGACCCCTAAAAATAAAGTCAGGACCGAATTCGCCCCAGAGAAGACGTACATGGGGAAAGAATACAGTTTCAGAGTATCGCTGATCGGTGAGTGTACCGTATTCAGAATTTTCGAGATTTGTACGCCTGTGCAACGTTATTGCACCATAACATCTGTATCGCCAAAACGATCGTGTTCATATGGCGAGAGGTGGGAATACGTAATGCACCTAACCTCGGTGTCTACACGTCGCGTAAAATGCATTAGACAATTTCCTGTCCACAAAATCACGACACTGGTCAAGGCAACAAAGGGCGTCGTTTATCTTTCCACATGGCGATGTCGAGGGTGGCTTGCAGCATGGAGCACGCTGTTAAACAATTTCTGCTCTAAATAGCTGCCCGCGCCGCATTAACACGGCAGCGCTTTATCTCGAGTGTCCTAACTCGTCTCTGTCCAAGCTAGCGAACAGCAGAACTGAATCGAACCTGTAGCCGTCAAGTGTGTGGAACCGAAAGCGGCAATCGGTCCCATCTTCCCCCCCCCCCCCCCCCCTGCGGGTTCGGGGGTTAGAATTGGCCCGCGGTATTCCTGCCTGTAGTAAGAGGCGACTAAAAGGAGTTTCAACCGTTTCGGCCTTCCATGTAATGGTCCCCCTTGGGGTTTGACCTCCATTTTTCAAAATTCTACAGAAGTACGAGCCTTTTGGGGAAGGACACCTTACATGGTGTACCACTGGTCCTAAGTGCACTAAGACCTTGGCACTCAGCATTGCACCGGCGTTGTAACCTTACCCACTATTCCTCAAATTGGGCCTCAACGCCTGATGGGTTGCCCAAGTTACGCCCATAGCGCATCCCCATCTGCACCAGCGATCATGATGGACTTTCCATGGCACCAGAAATCCAGCACGGTAGCCAGCCCGTTGTGGTGGGGTCGTCATGTACCCTCTAGGTTGTAGCCCCCTGACAACACAGGGATCGTACTGCCGATACCTCCCCACGTCGGCCAAGGAGTAGATGCCCGTCTCCTTGGGGCATCAGGACTCCGGGCAACGGTCATCCTGCCAGGTGGCCCTTGCTGAGGCTGGGTGGCGCCCGTGGGGAGAGCCCCTGGTCGAAGTGGGTGGTATCGGGGCGGACGTTTCGCAGATGAAACGTCAACATGTATCTGGTCGCTCTGCGGCCGAGTCTTTCAAAAGAAAAGGTACCGTTTCTAGTTCTGGTTCTCCTGCCCTTTCCCCCTTGGCCACTCCATGGGAGGAGGGACAGGCCCGCCGGCTTGGGGCGAAGTACTTCCCCCGCTATTTGGTCTGTTCTCGAACCGATGGGGGGACGTTCGCCACCTCCAAGCCCATGTTCTTTGTTCAGCACATTGAGGACGTCTTCGGGGAAATCGAGGCTCTCAGCAAGATGCGTTCAGGGTCCGTCCTTATCAAGACCACCTCCGCCACACAGTCGGCGGCGCTCCAGGCGTGCGACCGCCTAGGGGACATCCCAGTATCCATTGTCCCACATCTGGCACTAAATAGGACGCAGGGGGTTATTTTTCATCGTGACCTCCTGCTACAATCTGATGAGGAGCTCAGGGCCAACCTGGAGCGCCGAGGCGTGCATTTCGTCCGGCGAGTCCAGCGCGGCCCCAAAGACCGTCGCATCGACACCGGGGCCTTTATCCTCGCCTTCGAGGGGGACGTTCTCCCGGAGAAGGTGAAGGTGATGTGCTACCGGTGTGACGTGCGACCTTACGTCCCGCTTCCTATGCGCTGTTTTAGGTGTTTGCGCTTTGGGCACATGTCATCACGGTGTGAGGCTGAGCCCCTTTGTGGCGATTGTGGACGTCCTCTTCGTGAGGAACATACATGCACCCCACCACCTCGGTGCGTTAATTGTCCTGGCGTCCACTCGCCTAGATCCTCAGACTGCCCCGCATATCAGAAGGAGAAAAAGATACAAGAAATCAAAACTTTGGATCGGCTCTCTTATTCTGACGCCCGGAAGAAGTACGACCGCCTCCATCCCGTGCCATTGACCACCTCGTTTGCCTCAGTTGTGTCCACTCCTTCCGCGGTATCCTCACCCCTATCCTGTCCCCCCTCCACCTCCTCCACCCATCAGGGGGCTCTGCCTCCGCCTCCCAAATCCCTCCCTTCCAAGTCCTCCTCCCCCGTGGCCCCCACCCCCTCTGCCCCAGGAGCCACCCTTCCTCCTCCTCCTCCCCCCACGCCACCTGAGAAGCGATCCTCTTCTCAGGCGTCCATCGGGGAAACGTTCCAGACCCCAGCTTCCGAGGTCCGGCGTTCCAAAACGGACCCCGCGCGTGAGGACCTTCTTCGGTTCCAGCCCACCATCCCTGTGCCTCCTCGGCCTTCCAAGAAGGCCTCCAAGAAGAAGTCTCTATCCCCCTCTCCACCCCGGCGCGTTTCGTCTGACGCTCCATCCGTGAGTCGCTGCTCCCGGCCGTCCTCAGTTTCGCCGGGACGCTCTGCTGCCAGGCGCTCCGCCGGCCTTTCGTCGGCAAATGATGCGGCCCGTCCTACACAACCAGGGACAGCGGCCGCAGCTGGCGACGAGTCGATGGAACCGGATCCGCCTCCCGTCGGTTGTAGCGTAGTTCCCTCGCAACCTGGCCCTCCGCGGCCGTCGAGGTGACCAGCTCTTCCCCCGTCTCGTTCCCCCAACCTTTTGACTAGCGATGGCGTTGTTTCATTGGAACATACGAGGTATCCGATCTAATCGGGAGGAATTACAACTGCTCCTCCGCCTGCACTGTCCGCTTGTCCTTGGTCTCCAGGAAACCAAGTTGCGCACGACTGACCGTATTGCCTTTACCCACTATACCTCGGAGCGGTATGACCTCACCCCTGTGGACGGTATCCCAGCTCATGGTGGGGTCATGTTGCTCGTTCGGGACGATGTTTATTACCATCCCATCCCATTGACCACCCCACTCCAAGCAATAGCTATCCGCATTACTCTTTCTGCTTTTACTTTTTCAGTTTGTACCATCTACACTCCACCATCATCTGCTGTTAGTCGGGCTGACATGATGCACCTGATCGTTCAGCTTCCCCCGCCGTTTTTATTGTTTGGCGACTTCAATGCCCATCATCCCCTTTGGGGCTCTCCTGCGTCCTGTCCAAGAGGCTCACTCTTGGCGGATGTCTTCAACCATCTCAATCTTGTCTGCCTCAATACCGGCGCCCCGACTTTCCTTTCGGACTCTACTCATACCTACTCCCACTTGGACCTCTCGATCTGTTCTGCCACTCTTGCCCGTCGGTTCGAGTGGTATGTCCTTTCTGACACCTATTCGAGCGACCACTTCCCCTGTGTCGTTCGTTTCCTGCACCACACCCCATCCCCACGTCCTTCGAGCTGGAACATACTGAAAGCTGACTGGGGACTGTACTCATCCCTGGCGACCTTTCCGGACCACGATTTTCCCAGTTGTGACAGTCAGGTCGAATACCTCACGGCTGTTATCATCAATGCTGCCGAACGTTCCATTCCTCGTACTACTTCTTCTTCACGTCGCGTTTCCGTCCCCTGGTGGAACGAGGCTTGTAGGGACGCTATCCGTGCTCGACGACGTGCTTTACGCACCTTTCGCCGCCATCCTACGTTGGCGAATTGTATAGAATACAAACGACTCCGAGCGCAATGCCGTAGAGTCATCAAAGACAGCAAAAAAGCTTGTTGGGCCTCTTTCACTAGCTCCTTTAACAGTTTCACTCCCTCTTCTGTCGTTTGGGGTAGCCTGCGCCGGCTGTCGGGCATTAAGGCCCACTCCTCGGTACCTGGCCTGACCTCAGGTAATGAGGTCCTTGTTGATCCTGTGGCTGTCTCCAACGCATTTGGCCGCTTTTTCGCGGAGGTTTCAAGCTCCGCCCATTACCATCCTGCCTTCCTTCCCAGGAAAGAGGCAGAAGAGGCTCGGCGACCTTCCTTCCACTCGCTGAATCTGGAAACTTAAATGCCCCCTTTACTATGCGGGACCTCGAACGTGCGCTTGCACTGTCCCGGTCCTCTGCTCCGGGGCCAGATGCCATTCACGTTCAGATGCTGGCACACCTTTCTCCGGCGGGCAAAAGCTTCCTTCTTCGTACCTACAATCGCGTCTGGACCGAAGGTCAAGTCCCCATGCGTTGGCGTGACGCCGTTGTTGTTCCTATACCCAAACCTGGGAAGGATAGACACCTTCCTTCTAGTTACCGCCCCATTTCTCTTACAAGCTGTGTCTGTAAGGTGATGGAGCGCATGGTTAATGCTCGGTTAGTCTGGATTCTTGAATCTCGACGACTACTTACTAATGTCCA
The DNA here is from genome assembly GCF_021461395.2 of Schistocerca americana. NCBI lineage: Eukaryota > Metazoa > Arthropoda > Insecta > Orthoptera > Acrididae > Schistocerca > Schistocerca americana. The sequence continues at coordinate 105,621,680 of NC_060119.1, forward strand.
ATGCGGCTTTCGTCGCCGCCGCTCCGCTGTTGACCACCTTGTGACCCTGTCGACATTCATCATGAACAACTTTTTGCGAAGGCGCCAAACGGTAGCCGTGTTCTTCGACTTGGAGAAGGCTTATGATACCTGTTGGAGAGGAGGTATCCTCCGCACTATGCACAGGTGGGGCCTACGCGGTCGCCTGCCCCTTTTTATTGATTCCTTTTTAACGGATCGAAAGTTTAGGGTACGTGTGGGTTCCATATTGTCCGACGTCTTCCTCCAGGAGAACGGAGTGCCTCAAGGCTCCGTCTTGAGCGTAGCCCTTTTTGCCATAGCGATCAATCCAATTATGGATTGCATTCCACCTAATGTCTCAGGCTCCCTCTTTGTCGATGACTTCGCGATCTACTGCAGTGCCCAGAGAACATGCCTCCTGGAGCGCTGCCTTCAGCGTTGTCTAGACAGCCTCTACTCATGGAGCGTGGCAAATGGCTTCCGGTTCTCTGAAGAGAAGACAGTTTGTATCAACTTTTGGCGATATAAAGCGTTCCTTCCGCCATCCTTACATCTCGGTCCCGTTGTTCTCCCATTCGTGGACACAACTAAGTTTTTAGGGCTCACGTTGGACAGGAAACTGTGTTGGTCTCCACATGTCTCTTATTTGGCGGCCCGTTGTACACGTTCCCTTAATGTCCTAAGAGTTCTTAGCGGTTCATCTTGGGGAGCGGATCGCACTGTCCTGCTTCGCTTGTATCGGTCCATAGTCCGATCGAAGCTGGATTATGGGAGCTTCGTCTACTCGTCCGCTCGGCCGTCCCTCTTACGCCGGCTCAACTCCATCCACCATCGGGGGATACGTCTTGCGACCGGAGCCTTCTACACTAGTCCTGTGGAGAGTCTTTATGCTGAAGCTGCCGAGTTACCATTGACTTACCGGCGCGACGTACTGCTGTGTCGGTATGCCTGCCGGTTGTTGTCTATGCCCGACCACCCCTCTTACGAGTCCTTCTTCGCCGATTCTCCCGACCGTCAGTACGGGTTGTATCTGTCTGCCCTGCTGCCACCCGGAGTCCGCTTCCGTCGCCTGCTTCGACAATTGGATTTTGCCCTCCCTACCACCTTCAGAGAGGGTGAGAGCCCGACACCCCCTTGGCTCCAGGCTCCGGTTCCTATTTATCTCGACCTCAGCTCACTCCCGAAGGAGGGTACTCCGGCTGCAGTGTATTGCTCACGGTTTGTCGAAATTCGTGCTCGACTTGCCGGTCACACCTTTATTTACACCGATGGCTCCAAAACTGACGATGGTGTCGGCTGTGCCTTTGTCGTCGGGGCCGCCACCTTTAAATACCGGCTCCTCGACCAATGTTCCAGCTTTACGGCCGAGCTTTTTGCTCTCCATCAGGCCATTCAGTATGCCCGCCGCCACCGCCATTCATCGTATGTACTCTGCTCTGACTCGCTCAGTGCTCTTCAGAGCCTTGGGGCTCCCTATCCGGTCCATCCCTTGATTCAACGGATACAGCAGTCCCTCCATTCTTTCGCTAATAATGGTGGTTCTGTCAGCTTTCTGTGGGTTCCCGGACATGTAGGAGTGCCTGGGAATGAGGCTGCGGATGCTGCAGCCAAGGCTGCAGTCCTCCTGCCTCGGCCAGCCTCCCATTGTGTCCCGTCATCTGACGTTCGTGGGGATGTATGTAAGAGGCTTGTGTCGTTGTGGTGGGATGCTTGGTCATCCCTCCAAGGAAACAAGCTCCGGGCAGTAAAACCGCTCCCAACTGCTTGGACAACATCCTCCCGACCATCTCGGCGCGAGGAGGTCCTTCTGACCAGGTTGCGGATTGGGCATTGCCGGTTTAGCCACCGCTACCTGCTCTCTGGTGATCCAGCCCCGCAGTGCCCTTGTGGTCAGGCATTAACAGTGCGCCATGTTTTATTGTCGTGTCCCTGTTTTCATCAATTTCGTGTTATCCTGTCCCTGCCATCTACTTTACCGGATGTTTTAGCTGACGACGCTCGAGCAGCTGCTCGTATTCTGCGTTTTATAACTTTAACTGGCTTGTCCAAAGACATTTAACCTTTTTACTTATTTTATCTGCATCTTTGTCAGGTACTTCTGGTGTCCCCCCATCCCCTTGAGTTTTAGCAGATTCCATTTGCTCTAACACCAGTGACTGGGCGCTAATGACCTCAGCAGTTGAGCGCCCTTAAACCCTACCAAAAAAAAAAAAAAAAGGTCCCATCTTCCGAGTGTGTCGGTTGCAATAGCTAGCTGATGTCTGAACAAGACGTAAAGCCTTACGACGACGTCGGTGTGACCGGTATTCAGCAAGTGTCCAAAGTGAAGAAGTAGATCTGCCAACTGTTGAAAAAGGCATAGAACGCAGATACTACCTCCGTTGTTCAGACGTTTCCCATCTTGCCGTGGCACAAGAGAGATCGTTGTATGTATGAAGGCGCCTCTTTTAAGAGGGAGCCGTTCATATTTTCAACGGAGTCTAACGGTTGTCGCCATTTTGGAGAAATTACTAGATTCTCTCGTGTTGATCGCATCATATATGACATTCCGGGATAATGCTCTCCAGTATGTAAGGAATCTGGCTGTGGTAGAAGCGGAAATGTACTGGGTGAGTCGCTAACTACTGCCATCCGGAATAACTCCAAAAGTACGATAGGAGCTGAAAAGTTTGTGGAACAAATGTTGCATGGAACAACGTGGGCCATAAAATGAGGTTGGTTTTTTTTTTCTTGCTAGATGGGGTCGCTTCAGAGATATGAAGGTCAACTTTATTTTCTTAAATGGGTTGCTATGGTTTGGTACTTATTTTCTGATAGCGGTTATCGAGACGAATCCAATGATGTGTAAGGCCTTTGAAGGTCAACGAAGGTCACAGAGGTGTCACGACGTACATTTACAGAAGGTGTTCGAAGAGATGATCATTGGTATCAGTGTGGTGCTGCAATCTTCTTACTATGGATTGACTCGTATTCCTTATCACATCAGCACTTATCGAAGCACATGCTCTGACAATTCTCTCTCGCATATCTCCAGGTGTAGGAGGCACGTCTTTATAACAACGTCTTTTACGAATCCCAACAAGAAAAAGTCCAGAGGCGTCAAGTCTGACGAAGGAGCCGGCCACGATACATCTCCTCCGCGTCCAATCCAACGATTTGAGAACTGTCTCTGAAACTCATTTCTAGCAATCAGCGAAAAATGTACCGGACACCCATCGTGTTGGTACCACATTCTGTTCCTTGTTCCTAAAGGTATTTCTTCCAATAACAGACCTAATGCTTCTTGCACGAATGTGGTGTACTTCCTACCATTAAGATTTCCTTCGATGAAATAGAGGCACATAATTCTGTCCTCTAGAATTCCACAACATACATTCACCGACCACGGTTTTTGATGTGCAACTTGCCGCAGCCAACATCGATTTTCAGTTGTCCAATGATGCATATTATCCAAATTAAAATTTCCATGATTCGTGATTGTAGCCTCGTCAGTAAATAAAATCAAATTAATAAATGTGTCATCCCTCTGAATTCAATGCGACGCATACAGTCCGTACCAGTTAATTCTTGGTGAAGACTGATGTGTTAAGGATGATATTTATGGCGATTCAGAACACGAACAACACTACCCTGGCACACGCCAGATTCCCTTGCGATTTGACGCGAACTAGCACAAGGATCTCGAACCACAGTGGCAAGAGTACGAATTTCCGCTTCCTCGTTAGTAACTTTCCTTTGGCGGAGATGTTTCCGATGCGTTAAAGATCCAGTTGTTCTCGGCTTATCATGCACATATTTAAATGTATGACGTGTAGGGTGAGTGTGTTGAAGATATCTTTCAGCGTATAAGTCTCTAGCTCTCACTGAATTTCGTTGGCATTCTCCGTAAATGAGAAGCAAATCGACTTGTTCTTCGAAGGAATACATTATTCACATTCGCTTGATTCGATGATACCAGTCGTACCGATCCTATTAGTGTTGTATTGCGAAACCGTCGAATGATGACATGTCAATGGCATGTTAGATGGATACGGGCCGAGCGGTTCTAGGCGCTACAGTCTGGAACCGCGCGACCGCTGCGGTCGCAGGTTCGAATCCTGCCTCGGGCATGGATGTGTGTGATGTCCTTAGGTTAGTTAGATTTAAGTAGTTCTAAGTTCTAGGGGACTGATGACCACAGAAGTTAAGTCCCATAGTGCTCAGAGCCTACCCTACTTAGATGGATACGCCGTTCAAAAGGCTCTAAGCACTATGGGACTTAACATCTGAGGTCATCAATCCCAACATCTGAGGTCGTCAGTCCCCTAGACTTAGAACTACTTAAACCTAAGTAACCTAAGGACATCACACACAGCCATGCCCGAGGCAGGATTCGAACCTGCGACCGTAGCAGCAGGGCGGTTCCGGACGGATACGCAGTTTTCGGTGTATATTTACCATTTGCACGATATCAGAGAGAGAATTGTCAGAGCATGTGGATCGATAAGTGCCGATGTGATAAAGAATACCACTCAATCGACGATAAGAAGATTGCAGCACTGCATTGATACCAATGGTCATCGCTTCGAACAGATTATGTAAATGGACGTTCATACCACCTTTGTGCCCTTCAAAGACCTTGCTGTTGCACATCATTGGATACGTCTCGATAGCCGCTATCAGAAAATAAATACCAAACTATAGCATCACATTTAAAAAAACGAAGTTGACCTTGATATCTCTGAAGCGACCACACCTAGCAACAAACACCAATATCATATTATGGCCCCAGTTGTCCCATGCAACTTTTGTTCTACAAACTTTTCAGCTCCTGTCATACTTCCGGAGTTATTCTTGGAGGCAATAGTTGTACAGACACGGAAATAAAATTACAAGAGGCGTTCAATAACTAATGTAACACTTTTTTTTCCTCCAGTTTCGGCTGAAAGAATGCAGAATTTGTTGCAGGACATGGGCGTCTACGGAGACCTGGCGATGAACAAGAGTATAGTGAATCGTTGAGCGAGGCTTCTCTCATCATTGCAACAAGGAGACATCTGTGATTCCTGCAGTGTTGGAACGTGTGAACACTACCCTTCACGTTGGTCAACGGATGAGAATCAGAAACCTCGCTGCACAGCTGCTTGATGTCCTCCCTCACGGTGCAACGATCTACCCTCAGAAAACTGAAGAAACGACTTCACCTTGTTCGTCGCCGCAAAAATGCAAACGAACTTCTCCTTTTCCGTGACAACGCTGGGCCTCACACAAGTCTGCGCATCCGAAACGAGCCCACAAAACTTCATCGGATAGTTGTTCCTCAAACATCCCACAACCTTTCGACTTCTGTTTGGCCCAATGAATGATGCACCCCGCGTGCAGCATTACGTGGATGATAGAAATGTTATTGATGCAAGAAGGCGTTGGCTCCGACGTCGACCATTAGAGTGCTACCATGCGGGCATACAGGCCTTGCCAGTAAGATGGCTTAAGGCTGTCGCATTCAGCGAGGATGAAAAATCAGGTTTTGTAGCCCGAAGAGAGGGGAATAATACGGTGTACTGGACTCCTTAATGAAACAAATCTGGTTTCAGAAAAAAATTTGCTGCATTACTTGCTGAAAACCGCTCGTGATATTAAAAAATTAAATACACCCGAATGTTGTGGTCAGTATGTCGTAGGAACATAAATTTGGTCTTAATTAATTGAGGCGTCTTTGATTGTTATTTGACCCCGCGCGTGCGCAGAGGCCCGGCGTGAGGGGCACTGGCTGCCTCGAGTGGTAGTCTGACAGGCAGACAGTTCTGGTTGCTGGGCGGTCCCTCGCCAGCAGCTGCAGTTGCAGCTGTGGCAGCGGGTCGGGCTCCTGCCACAACTCGTCTGTCGTGACTGTCTGCAGGAGAACGCCACAGGGCCGCTACGTCGCGGCGTGCACCTGAACACCCAAGTGGTGGTGTACTCGCGGAGAATCTGCGCGGACCATCCTCTGCCTTGCTTTATGTTCGGCTACCTTTGCGACATTTGGAGAAATCAATACCACATGCGTCCTCCCATATGCAGTAGAAGCAGGTCGAGATGCTCGGAAAACTGCAACCTAACACAAAGAGATCTCTGTAGATCTGGAAAATGTGGAACACTATACAAAACGTAAAGTAATACATAGTCTGCAGGTCCGTACAGAGCGGATTCACAACTTGTCACCGAGCGAGGTGGCGCAGTGGTTAGCACACTGGACTCGCATTCGGGAGGACGACGGTTCAATCCCGTCTCCGGCCATCCTGATTTAGGTTTTCCGTGATTTCCCTAAATCGTTTCAGGCAAATGCCGGGGTGGTTCCTTTGAAAGGGCACGGCCGATTTCCTTCCCAATCCTTCCCTAACCCGAACTTGCGCTCCGTCTCTAATGACCTCGTTGTCGACGGGACGTTAAACACTAACCACCACCACCACAACTTGTCTCCTAAATCGCTCCAGGCAAATGCCGGGATGGTTCCTTTCAAAGGGCACGGCCGACTTCCTTCCCCGTCCTTCCCTAATCCGATGAGACCGATGACCTCGCTGTCTGGTCTCCTTCCCCAGAACCACCAACCAACCAACCAACAACTTGTCTCTGCAAATTCGATGCCATTCAGTACGCGAGTCGCTCTAAGAAATTCTGTCGGTGCTATAGAACAAGACGAGGCGTTGCCCTCACTATAACTGCACACTTGCTTTACTCATAGCACAGTTTCAGAAATGGCGCTTTTAGTCGGGCTCGCAACTTTAAAAATTGTCTGGAGGCAACTGCGGACGGGGAGTTCGTTGCCCACTTGAGGAGGCAATAACTACAACGGATTCCAAGCAGCTGCCATTTCTGGAAAGACTGCGGGACTAAGTGACCTGTCACAGCGAATATCACCTTCCTACGGGAGGCGGCATTGTCAACAGTGCGATATCAGAATGTAGAATATGCGAATAGAGCCACATCACACGGACGCTTTGCTCGTTTCTTGAACGTCTATATGTACCAAAAGATAGTACGGAAAGGGCAAGTATTTTGATGTAACGGTGACGTAAGTGTGTTTCATCCACATACGTATTGAAGAAACTGTGACTTTTGCAAGTGGGATGTTAACTACCTTTAACGGCATTCAAACTTCTTGTAAACAGAATATAAGTGGTGTTATGTTTCTTAAGGTTTGCAGAGAACCATTGACAAAAATAGCTTGGTAATTTATTAAATCCGAGTGCCAAGCTAGGGAGCCCCTCCGCAGCGCACCGTTTCCGACATCGGGCAAGGACGTGTTTAGCGACTTCAACGCCTTCAGCGAAGAGAAGTGTGTCCAGTATCTTGGCAGTCGAGAAAATTAAAATAGTCGCGAATACAACAAATTACTCGACGCTTAGCTTACTACCATTTGGCACAAACTTCGCTTCGATATCTAAAACCGTTTAGGTCTTTCATCTACACTCACGCTCATAAATTACGGATAACTGCAGAATGTGGTGCCACACAACGTGGCACTACACAAAACTGGTGCTAATAGCATAGGCACACAGGAAACACACAGATCTGTAAGTCCATTGTATTGGTGATAAGTTGAGAAAACCGCCCCGAAACACATGTGCTACAAAACACCACTGTTTCCCTGCGCATGTACCCCGACATCAATATGGGATATGATCGCCATGCACACGTACACAGGTCGCACAACTGGTTGGCATACTCTGGATGAGGTGGTAGAGCAGCTGCTGGGATATAGCCTCCCATTCTTGCACCAGTGGCTGCCGGAGCTCCTGAAGTGTCGTAGGGGTTTGAAGACGTGCAGCGATACGTCGACCGAGAACATCCCAGACATGCTCGATGGGGTTTAGGTCTGGAGAACAGGCAGGCCATTCGCCTGATATCTTCTGTTTCAAGATACTCCTCCACTATGACAACTCGGTGGGGCCGTGCGTTATCATCCATCAGGAGGAAGGTGAGATCCACATTTTGCACATATAGGTGCAAAATGACGTCCCGATACACCTGACCTGTTACAGTTCCTCTGTCAAAGATAAGCAGGGGTGTACGTGCACCAATCATAATCCCACCCGAAACCATCAACCAACGACTTCCATACAGGCCCCTTTGAAGGACATTAAGGGGTTGGTATCTGGTTCCTGGTTCACGCCAGATGAATACTCGGCGAGAATCACTGTTCAGACTATATCTGGACTCGTCCGTGAACGTAACCTGGGACCACTGTTCCAATGACCATGTACTATGTTCTTGACACCAGGCTTTACGGGCTCTCCTGTGACCAGGGATCAGTGGAATGCACCTGCAGGTCTCCGGGCGAATAAACCGTGTCTGTTCAGTCGTCTGTAGACTGTATGTCTGGAGACAACTGTTCCAGTGGCTGCGGTAAGGTCCCGAGCAAGGTTACCTGCAACAATCCGTGGCCGTCTGCGGGCACTGATTGTGAGATATCGGTCTTCTTGTGGTGTCGTACACTGTGGACGTCCCGTAATGTAGCGCCTGGATACGTTTCCTGTCTGCTGGAATCGTTGCCATAATCTTGAGAACACACTTTGTGGCACACCGAGGGCTCATGCTTCGACCTCCCGTTTTTGACCAGCCTCCAGTCGCCCTAGTATTCTACCCCTCATTACGTCATCAATATGTGTTCCTTGAGCCATTTTCAACGCACAGTCACCATTAGCACGTCTGAAAACGTCTGCACACTTACTCGCTGCACCGTGCTCTGACATGCACCAACGCACCTGTGCGTATCTGGACTCCTGCCAGCGCCACCGTGCGACGACCGCAGGTCAAATGCAACGCATGGTCATACCCCGAGGTGATTTAAACCCGCAAACCGCCTACCAGAGCGTTTTTTCACCACGTATCAGCATTATCCTTAATTTATGAGCAGTAGTGCAGTATAAGCCTCAGACAATTCAACTTTAAAATGTACATTATACGAAGATTTCGGGATCAGCGGCCTCGGACATGGGACAATGATACCCCCGTCCCCTCATCCTGTTTCCTGTCAGCTCTCGACATTCCTTGCAAGTGCAATACATGCGTTAAAAAAAATTCCAAATGTTTGCTTATTTTACTGCGCCTTTGTATATAATATCTTCAACATCTTTATGTTCCATTAAGCTCGAAAATTTTATCAGGAATGGTATGGAAGTGTAATTTTCATAGTCACTCGAAGATGGCTATACAGGTGTAAGTGTAGTCTGAGTCGCGTGAGATGTAGCATTCTATTTATTTTGCAGGTATTCAGTATAGCAAAACAAAGTTTTGGAAAATCATAATAATTTTGCTTTCTTGTTAAGAGTATTAACTCTTACATCAATCGGGATGTTACAGCAAGTACTTTTCTTAATAGCTCGAATACCCGTTTTGACGAACCTTGAAAACCTTGAAAAGACGAGCACAATGAGATAACGCTTGTTGATATTGATATTGCTTCGAAATTTGCTAACTTGAGAAGCAGGAGGAATGATATCTCTATTGCAGCTTTAACACAACCGAAGATTAGGGCTCTCATGCCACGATCCATCGTTAATGGAAAAGTACGTGGCGAAGTTAGAGCTGCTTCTACAAAAACTGTTCACTTGAACATGAAGAGAGGAAGACTAGTGATTAAAATAGTTGTCATAAGGCCCTTCTGCTATGCTAAAAGCTAGCAGACAGCTCTCTTCACAGCAACCATAGTTGACCATTTACCTCTGTAGTATGAGCAAGGGCGAAGAGGAAATGCGTCCGCCAATCTTCTTGGAGCACGTAACGACGGAGCCTGACCCTAGAGCCCTGGTTAGCGGTGTTTACACTGCAACTGCGGATTGCGGCCCTTTTTTCTATCCTCTCAATTCTGACACATTAGCCACATCGTTTTCAAAAAGTTTCAACGCCATCGTGACTGTTGCTATCTCTCTGTACCCTTATTTCCAATTTTAAAAATAGTATACCTTATATTAAAAAAAGACTGTATCAGCAAAGCAGTAAAAGAAAACGTCCCTGTACGTACTACCGTTTGCCAAATGCCTAGTTTCGGTTCTTGAACCACTTGTAAAACAAAAGATACGTTCCGTCTTTCGAGACTCACCTTCTATTCGATAATAGGAACGAAACTTAAGAACACGGACTAATGAAAGATTTTTGTAATCTGGCGTGGTAAAGGACCACTAAATCCGCTTCCAATCACGACAGCATCTAGTGTCAAATTGCTGTCCTTAGGGTGCGTGTAACAGTAGCGACTACTGTTCTACAAAATCGATTACAAAGATCATCTTTTGCCGAGAGTTACGTGACGGCTTTTGCTAAATGACAAACCTCACCGTGCATGTCTAAGGCAAAAGACCCAAATCAATGTTTGCTAGTCCTCAAAACTCGACATATTCAGTGTTCCTGGTTACGTGGTCAGTAGCGTCAGGTGGAAACTTTAATATCGTTGTCTAGCGGGACGCGCTGAGACACGTTTTAACAATTTTTCTCACATTTTACGACACACAGTCTGCCTGTACGAAATCTCGTGCATTTCTTCTATTTTAAGAAACAGAATTCGACGCACGTGGCTGTTCGGCTGCAGTTTCGTTATCCACGGACATTAAAACTCAACACAAAGAATCCTTTTGGTGTATGCGGCAAGAATAAAAAGTGTCACTGTAAAAGGAAGTCTCTTCTGTGCTCACTGTCTGAAAGTCAGACTTTGTGTTTGCCGGATCACCTACTTATCACTGGTTGGTTGTTTCATAAGAGATAACTACTTCCGGCGGCCTATCTTAGCTTCTTGTAGCAACGTTTTCCTAGACGATGAGAGACGGGAGAGGAACAAAAACAGTAACGTTTATTTTTTTAAAAAATCGGGATGAGGCGAGTATAAAAAAAAATTCAAATATTCATAATCTTTTCCCACATACTGCACGGAAGTTTAAAAACTACTTTTGTTGTAATTTGTAAGTAATACGTCCCTTCTTTCAAACTCTGTACAAAAGTGGTGATACTGAGAACAACGGAACCTCATTACTTACAATTGTTATGAAGATTGTTTGTGAGTTTTACACGCGAGGAAATATCGTCAAAATTCTTAATTCGAGGGCTCAAAAGTATAAGCATAATTTGAACCAAATATATGTAATATATTGTGGTTTCTGCAGAGGAGAAAACATCGTTAAGAAGTAATGGTTGTGCTCTTCCCTTACGGTTTCTATGGGGCCGGCATTGTTACTGTTAAACCAAAACATTATGACCGCTGCCCACCGCGAGTTTGCATGTCGCTCGGTGACGCTGTGGACACGTGACGCGCTACGAAAATTATGCAGAGACGGTTGGGGATCACCCTCGCGAAGACATGTGCAGAAATTGGGGAAATCCACTGAGGTAAGTGACTTTGATGAAGGGCAGATCGTTATTACGCAAAACCTGTGAACGAGGATCTCGAAAACGGCGAAGCTAGTCGAATGTTCACGTGCTACTGTTGTGAGCATCTACGGAAAGAGGTAGGACCGTGAAACTATCACTAGGCGCTAAATGGTTGGACGTCCACGACTTCACACAACGGGGGGCTCAGAGGCTTGTCGGCTCTGTAATGTAGGATAGATGGTGATCTCTGGCGTATCTGCCGAAAGAGCACAGTGCTGGTCGACGCACAAGTGTATCGGAGCACACCTTTTAATCGTACATTTTTGAGTGTGGAGCTCTGCATGTTAACCCAACGACACCTTCAACGAAGACTGCAATGGGCACGGGACCATCGGGATTTGACCGTCGATCAATGGAAACGTGTCGGCTCCTCGTGTGAATCACGTTTTTGCTGGATTAGATCGACTGTCGTCTCCACAAACGCCATCGTCCAGGTGAACGGCGGCTCGAAACGTGCAGCGTGCCACAGACACAGGCTGGTGGGAGCAGTATTATGCTATGGGAGAGTGTCTCCTGCGCTTGCATGGGACCTGTGACAGTAAATGAAGACACTCTGACAGCAGCGAACTACTTGCATCTCTTCGTGCTTGATGTCCCCGACGGCGGTGTCATCTTTCAGCAGACGGAAGGTAGAAGACGAGGTACTAGCGGAAGCAGAGCTAAGAGCCGTGCTCGGATGGCTTAGTCGGTGTAGCACTAGCTTGCGAGAGGCGAAGGTCCCAGCTTCGTGTACTGGTCCAACACAAAATTTTGATGTGGCAGGAAGTTTCAAATCGGTGCCCAGTCAGCTGCAGAGTGAACATTCGTTGTGGACACTACCACAGCTGCTTTCTGAACGAAATCTTTGGTGTACATTTGCCCTTTATCCCGTAAAAGATAGAGATCAGTTCAACTTTCCCCTTTGGTGAAAACCTTTATCTATAAAACGAATTTTTCATTGTGCAGTGGAGTGTGTGCTGTTTGAAAACTTCCTGACAGAAATTGTGTACTAGATCGCGATCCGAACCCGGAACCTAAACTTCGCAAAAGCTCTTCTGCTAGAAAACACTCACGGAAGAAAAAAGATCATACAGCAATGACTTAAGGCGTCCTCTCACGGGACATAAAAACGCACTCGGACGAGGAGCTGCTGACGCCATAGCGTGGAGTGAAACGAAGAACCTGGCGTGCCAGATTTTTGCCTGGTCGACAGGAACGTGGTCACTGAGGTGCGACATCGCTTTACGTCACAAGCAGCACTTACGAGCCGCCGTATTGTACTAACTATCTATTTGGTGACTTTTGCTTTATCATAGAGTACGTCGTATGCGTATAAGCTATTCGAATACGTCATCAAATTGAAGAGATACCTGAAACCCGTCATTTTAGCTACAATTTGTTGTAATAAAATGACAGAAAACTACAGATCAGAAAAAGTATTCCTGCATTTGATAATTTTACTGTTACAACGTGTGTGCTGTGAAAGCATGCCGTTTTAATAATACAGCACAATGATGATCTATCTAAACTGATTCACTTTAATAAAGTTTGTCATAGTTAAATATCAAATAATGACATGTGTAGATTTAGTCTGTAGACAGTGTATATCACTGTCATCTTGAAGTAGTGGCTAAGTTGAGATGTGAAGTGCAAAACAGTAGGTTCATCTCCACATCCTTCGAATTTTTTTTCCAATCTTTTGTTTTCTAAAAGATTCTGGGTCTTTTTTGTTAATTGAATTACCTGCACTATTAGATGTTCTTTATTATAAATAATGAACACCGCTTGACAGTTGGTAAGGAACACGAAGATTGTTGGACAGGTGTAATCACAGGCAATAATGGAGAACATGAAACACAGTATATGCAGTACGTAGCAGAGGTGAAGTGTAAATTTATAACGACAAACGGTACTGATTTCACCACATCGGAAAGCAGGGTAACAGACACAAATAATTCGTGTCCGACACAGGTCAGACTCTCAACATAAAGGTAGTTGCAGAACTCTCAGTAAGGAGTAAAACATCCTCGGGCACTGATGAGCATTTTACACCAGTACCCTTGCTGGCTTCCAAACTGTTGAGGCTGCTATTACACTATCATATTTCTTTGTCAAAGTCGATATGTCAAATATTTATGTCAAAGAAATTTGATGCTGAAATAGGGAACTTTGTCAAATCTCGCCAGTCGTCAAATAGAGCCTCGCCGTAGATTTGATCATAAAAGTAGTTCGTCTTCTGTTCACTGCAATGCGAAATGTAACCGCATGGAGCGCTGGCGTCGCTACAGCTATTTGACGTCTCTGTAGTGCAAAAGTGGCTTGAAAGTTGGTGTGTTCCGTTGATTTGTTTTTTAATAAACTTGCTTTGACAAGGGGGGGGGGGGGGTGAGCAGGGGGCACAGTGCATACTATTCAAAAATGGCTCTGAGCACTATGGGACTTAACATCAGTGGTCATTAGTCCCCTAGAACTTGGAACTAGTTAAACCTAACTAACCTAAGGACATCACACACATCCATGCCCGAGGCAGGATTCGAACCTGCGACCGGAGCGGTCACGCGGTTCCAGACTGAAGCGCCTAGACCGCACGGCCACACCGGCCGGCTGCATACTACACTCCTGGAAATGGAAAAAAGAACACATTGACACCGGTGTGTCAGACCCACCATACTTGCTCCGGACACTGCGAGAGGGCTGTACAAGCAATGATCACACGCACGGCACAGCGGACACACCAGGAACCGCGGTGTTGGCCGTCGAATGGCGCTAGCTGCGCAGCATTTGTGCACCGCCGCCGTCAGTGTCAGCCAGTTTGCCGTGGCATACGGAGCTCCATCGCAGTCTTTAACACTGGTAGCATGCCGCGACAGCATGGACGTGAACCGTATGTGCAGTTGACGGACTTTGAGCGAGGGCGTATAGTGGGCATGCGGGAGGCCGGGTGGACGTACCGCCGAATTGCTCAACACGTGGGGCGTGAGGTCTCCACAGTACATCGATGTTGTCGCAGTGGTCGGCGGAAGGTGCACGTGCCCGTCGACCTGGGACCGGACCGCAGCGACGCACGGATGCACGCCAAGACCGTAGGATCCTACGCAGTGCCGTAGGGGACCGCACCGCCACTTCCCAGCAAATTAGGGACACTGTTGCTCCTGGGGTATCGGCGAGGACCATTCGCAACCGTCTCCATGAAGCTGGGCTACGGTCCCGCACACCGTTAGGCCGTCTTCCGCTCACGCCCCAACATCGTGCAGCCCGCCTCCAGTGGTGTCGCGACAGGCGTGAATGGAGGGACGAATGGAGACGTGTCGTCTTCAGCGATGAGAGTTGCTTCTGCCTTGGTGCCAATGATGGTCATATGCGTGTTTGGCGCCGTGCAGGTGAGCGCCACAATCAGGACTGCATACGACCGAGGCACACAGGGCCAACACCCGGCATCATGGTGTGGGGAGCGATCTCCTACACTGGCCGTACACCACTGGTGATCGTCGAGGGGACACTGAATAGTGTACGGTACATCCAAACCGTCATCGAACCCATCGTTCTACCATTCCTAGACCGGCAAGGGAACTTGCTGTTCCAACAGGACAATGCACGTCCGCATGTATCCCGTGCCACCCAACGTGCTCTAGAAGGTGTAAGGCAACTACCCTGGCCAGCAAGATCACCGGATCTGTCCCCCATTGAGCATGTTTGGGACTGGATGAAGCGTCGTCTCACGCGGTCTGCACGTCCAGAACGAACGCTGGTCCAACTGAGGCGCCAGGTGGAAATGGCATGGCAAGCCGTTCCACAGGACTACATCCAGCATCTCTACGATCGTCTCCATGGGAGAATAGCAGCCTGCATTTCTGCGAAAGGTGGATATACACTGTACTAGTGCCGACATTGTGCATGCTCTGTTGCCTGTGTCTATGTGCCTGTGGTTCTGTCAGTGTGATCATGTGATGTATCTGACCCCAGGAATGTGTCAATAAAGTTTCCCCTTCCTGGGACAATGAATTCACGGTCTTCTTATTTCAATTTCCAGGAGTGTATTGTGTGTTGATGGACAGGTGGAATATGCTGATGTCCACAATCACAGCTACAGCCATCAACCTCTACATCTGGAAACATCCAGGCAGCTTTCCAGCTAGCCGGAATAGAGGATGTTGTCACACTCTAAAATAAAAAATTCTTTCTTAGCTTTCCATTCTACTTTGTCAGTTTTTAACTCTGGATGTCACAATTTAAAATAGCTTCATCTCTTTCGTACTTTTTATTAATTTTGTAGTTGTTGGAACACTAATTCCATTAAATAAATGATTCATATATGAAAATCGTTCTTATTGCCCGCATAGTGCTTAAAAGATTTATTTACCTTCATATAATCCCCCTTCAGTGCTTTATAAATCACTTCACACGTTTCTGGAATTATTTCGGTTAATACGCAATATAATATTCCAGTGCTGTGTCGTAAACTAGAGTAGCTCTCTGCTGTATCAAGGAATACCAGTGTCACAGTTGTCTGTCTTCTGCACATACAGTATTTCTCAAGAGTATTCTACATCTACATTTATACTCCGCAAGCCACCCAACGGTGTGTGGCGGAGGGCACTTTACGTGCCACTGTCATTACCTCCCTTTTCTGTTCCAGTCGCGTATGGTTCGCAGGAAGAACGACTGTCTGAAAGCCTCCGTGCGTGCTCGAATCTCTCTAATTTTACATTTCTGTTTTGTAATATGAGAAGCCACTGTGCTGAGCAAATACTGAAATACACTTTCTTCCATTTGTAAGTCCTCCACTAGTAGCTCTCGTAACACATTTTGCTGAATGCTTTTACCATCTCGACGTAATACCTATGGCTTCATCCAAGTATGTTTCCTTTTTTTCCGCTGCTTTTCTTCCAAATACGCCCACAGTGCAATTGTGGTACTAGCAACTGCAGCGCGCAATAACGAGCTGTTGTCCGCCATCTTAAAATTTGATGAGCAATATGACGACAGTGTAATACCCCTTTTTAGCGCCAAGTCAAAGAAATTTTTCGAATAAAATTTGAGGAATATTTGATCATATTTCTTTGACAAAGAAATATGCAGGTTTTCGTTGAGAAACACGTCTGCCAAGAGCATCCCATGCATATTTCATAGGGTTTGGATGCAGGAAGTACGTAGGCCATTCCATACGTTCAATACCTGTCACTTTCCAATGCGTCACGGTGCTGTGAGGAGAGGCATTGTCGTCCATAAACTGAGAGTCGGGACATGCCGCACCCCTAAAGAGACGGCTGTGATCGAGAAAAAAAATCTCCCTGCTGTACCGTTGTGCTGTAGCGGTATCTCGCTCAAGGACACGCAGCGATGTTCGGCCATTGTCCATAATGCCTGCCCACAACGTAACACCTACGGCACAACGATGGCGTTCATGGACATTTTATGGCGTGTAACGTCATCCTCTCTCTCACCACCCTACGTTTTGGCCGGAATCACTTGTCACACTGAAGCACGATTCGTTGGGGAACATCACATTGGACCGCTGATGCTCACCCAACCAACATGCTTGCTACACCAACGAACCCTCTCCGGACGATTGCGTTGTTTAGGTGGGATACAGTTGACAGGCTTCCAGCATACAAAATGGTTCAAATGGCTCTGAGCACTATGGGACTCAACTGCTGAGGTCATTAGTCCCCTAGAACTTAGAACTAGTTAAACCTAACTAACCTAAGGACATCACAAACATCCATGCCCGAGGCAGGATTCGAACCTGCGACCGTAGCGGTCTTGCGGTTCCAGACTGCAGCGCCTTTAACCGCACGGCCACATCGGCCGGCTCCAGCATACAAACAAGCCTGAGTTAATCACCGCGTAATAGCTCCGGCAGAAACACGTGTACCGGTAACGGTTGCAAGATACTCAGCGATGTGCCTGGGAGTGTGTGTCTGTTCCTTTTTGCCACTAGGGCTACGTATCGATCCTCTTGCGGTGTGGCGGTCCGTCTACGACCGCCAGCATGCTTCAGCATAGCATTCTCACGTTCAGCGGCCTTTTTTAATCGCGAGGTGACACTTTTGGACACACAGTAGAGATACTCTGACCGATTTTGGCGTCCAACTGCTCGTTCACGATCGTAAGCACTCAAAGGATGTCTTGCAACCATTTTCACATACCACACGGAATGTCGCGCTAACCAGTTCCATAAAAACCTTCGTCAAACACTGTGCTGTATGGGCTGTCGAATGCATGCAGAGATTCGTACGCAGCCTTCGCAGCAGATAACACATCCCGTCTTATACATTTTCTTTTACTATCAGTGGTCGGAAGTTCCGTAGCAGTTGTCGGTTGTTCGTAGCCACTGGCAGTTGTTCCTTAGCAGGCGTCTATTGTTCCTTAGGAAATGTCAAGCGGTATATTTGCTGCAGTTCTTGTTGCAAAGACCAGTGACTGGAATACTTCTCTAGTAGTCACATCTCAACGTAACTCCCAGTGTCAGAAAGTAGACAAAGTTACACAATGGAAGTTTTTGCTATTATGAAACTTTGTGTAAGATAGATGTACACAATGTGATCAAAAGAATCCTGACACCTGGCTGAAAATGTCTTATAAGTTCGTGGCGCCTTGCATTGGTAATGCTGGAATTCAGTATGGTATTGCTCACCCTTAGCCTTGACGACATCTGCCACTCTCGCAGGCATATGTTCAATTAGATGCTGGAAGGTTTCTTGGGGAATGGCAGCGCATTCTTCATGTAGTACTGCACTGAGGAGATGTATCGATGTCGGTCGGTGAGGCCTGGCACGACGTCGGAGTTCCAAAACACCCCGAAGGTGTTCTATAGGATTCAGGTCAGGACTCTGTGCAGGCTACTCCATTACAGGGATGTCATTGTCGCGTAACCACTCTGCCACAGGCCGTGCATTATGAACAGGTGATCGATAGTGTTGAAAGATGCAATCGCCATCCGTGAATTGTTCTTCAACAGTGGGAAGCAATAAGGTGCTTAAAACATCAATGTAGGCATGTGCTGTGATAGTGCCACGCAAAGCAACAAGGGGTGCAAGCCCCCTCCTTGAAAAACACGACCACATCATAACACCACCGCCTCCGGATTTTACTGTTGAAACTACACACTCTGGCAGATGACGTTCACCGGGCATTCGCCATACCCACACGCTGCCATCGGATCGCCACATTGTGTACCGTGATTAGTCACTCCACACAGCGTTTTTCCACTGTTCAATCGTCCAATGTTCACGCTCCTTACACCAAGCGAGGCGTCGCTTGACATTTACCGGCGTGATGTGTGGCTTATGAGCAGCCGCTCGACCATGAAATCAAAATTTTCTCACCACCTGCCTAACTGTCATAGTACTTGCAGTGGATCCTGATGCAGTTAGGAATTGCTGTGTGATGGTCTGGATAGATGTCTATCACACATTACTACCCTTTTCAACTGTCGGCGGTCACCATCAGTCAACTGACCAGGTCGGCATGTACGCTTTTGTGCTGTACGTGTCCCTTCACGTTTGCACTTCACTATCACATCGGGAACTGTGGTCCTAGGGATGTTTAGGAGTGTAGAAATGTCGCGTACGGACGTATGACACAAGTGACACACAATTACCTGATCACGTTAGAAGTCGGTTCGTTGCGCGGAGCGCCCTATTCTGCTCTTTCACGACGTCTAATGACTAGTGACGTCGCTGATATGGAGTACTTGGCAGTGAGCCAGGCGGTTCTAGGCGCTACGGTCTGGAAACGCGCGACCGTTACGGTCGCAGGTTCTAATCCTGCCTCGGCCATGGATGTGTGTGATGTCCTTAGGTAAGTTAGGTTTAAGTATTTCTAAGATCTAGGGGACTGATGACCTCAAGATATTAAGTCCCATACTGCTCAGAGCCATATGAATCATTTTTGAACTTGGCAGTAGGTGGCAGCACAAAGCACCTAATATGAAAAACGTATGTTTTGGGGGTGTCCGGATAGTTTTGATCACATAGTGTATCTATGTCTGGGTTTTATTGAGTGCCTCATGTGTAACTTGTCGATAAATATCTTTTACACTGATGGTGAGCAGCCTTTAAAAAACTTCTGTTCCACTTAAATGAAATTACCGAAACGGATCTCGAACTTGAAATGTGTGATCAAGTATGTTACTTGAGAGTGATGGTAATCAATACAACATCGAGAATATGGATGTGAAGCATGCGCAGATTGACAATAGACACTACAGCTGTATCCAATTCAAGGCCGGAAATGGGATGAAGATTCAAATGAGTTCACGAGTAACTTCTGCTAGTATGTATGTTAGATCATTGTACAGCATTATTCGCTGTTCGAGCTATTGACGAGTACAGAATTTTATTCGTGAGTTTCTCCTCACTTCTTCCACAATCACTTACAGAGTTAACGCAGCTGTTTTGCGCGCATTGATTTTCGTAAAGAATCTGTGTTGTTTTCGCTAAGATGTCTCAGACTGCCGCTGGACCGAGCGAGGTTGCACAGTGGTTAGACACTGGACTCGCATTCGGGAGAACGACGGTTCAATCCCTCGTCCGGCCATCCTGATTTAGGTTTTCCGTGATTTCCCTGAATCTCTCCAGGCAAATGCCGGGATGGTTCCTTTCAAAGGGCACGGCCGACTTCCTTCCCCGTCCTTCAGTAATCCGATGAGAGGATCACCTCGCTGTCTGGTCTCCTTCCCCAAACAACCCACCCAACTGCCGCTGGAGAGCGCTCGGAGTCGCATATCACGGTGAGGAGCACGTTGTGTGAGATACAGCAGGTAGTTTCAGAACGTGCTACAATCACCGGGGATACCACGTGTGGCGAGTTTCGCGATGTGAAACACCTCGCGTGTGAGGACGGTTTCAGTCAGTGACTAGAAGGTCGTTTTGAGAAATGATGTTTCATTGTGCAGCTACTGTGAAGTTTGGGAAGCAGGAGGAAAGCAGGGGCGCTGAGCGGGCAAAAACTCACGCCCAGATAAGTCAGTCAGCACCAACAGTGCCCGCCAGTGGCGAAGTTCCGGGTTTGAGTCCCGGTCGAGGACTAAATTTTAATCCGGCAGGAAGCTTCAGTCTTTTGGAAACGCAGGTGGCAGCTCGCGCGCCACTGTTTCCCTGACTTCTGCACGCCGGTTGTCTCCCGTTGGCGGAGGTCGGGTATCAGAGACGGCTCAACAGGGCAGGTGTTGCGGCTGCGGCGGCGAGCGCCCCCAGATGGTACAGTATCGCGGCCGGCCGGCCCGCGTCCCCTGGGACGGGACAGCTCTCCGCCCGCGGCTAGCGGCCCGGTCCGCTATCGACCTGCCGCCGGGCCCTTGGGGTAGGTCGGCGCCGCTGCAGCGTTCTCTCTGCGCGTTACGTCACGTGGCGTATTGATCCGACCGCACGCGACTATGCACCAGCCGGCCCTCACGCACGCACGCAGCACGCACTGGAGTAGTACGGGAGCACGCGCGCGCCCCGCCCCGCCGCGCCACGCTCGAGTACGCACGGCCTCGGCTTGACGGCGAGTGGCGGAGGGTGCGCGCGCATCACGCTTGACCGGAGTGACCGCAGCCACTGGCTGGGGGGCCGAGCCGGCGCTGCGCACGCGACGCTGCGCCGGGACCCCGCGGGAAAACACCGCTGAGCGCTGCAGCGCCTGGAAGCGAAACGCTTCATACCGACGCGTAAAAGTTAAACACGAGGTCTGTTCAAAAATTCGCGCCAGTGGCGTGTTGGAGCCAAATTTGGTTGGCATCCCAGCATACGCTTCTGTTTAATGTGTAACTGCTGTTAAGTTTCAGTGTTGTATGTCATAGTTATTGTTCACTGCTGTGTTCAGTAGAACGTTGTGTCCCACACTTCCCAAATTTCGAGATGTCAGATTTAGAGGGACAACGCCTCTGCATTAAATTTTGTGCGAAACTGAAGAAAACCTTTACAGAGAGACACCAAATAATGAAGGAAGCTTGTGGTGAAGAGTGCTTAAACCTTACTCGGTGTTACGAATGGTTCCCACGGACAAAAATGGCCGGACGGAAGTTAAAGATGACTCTCGTTCAGGCCGTTCTTCCACGTCTAACGACGACGCTCATGTCAGGAACATCAAAGAAATTGTGCGTTTCAATCGGAGACTGACTGTCCGAGAGACTGCAGAAGAATGTAACATTTCAGGTATGAAATGCTGACGCAGCATCTTGGACTGCACCGTGTTGCCGCCAAGTTCGTCCCACGGCTCATGAGTCAAGACCAGAAAGACCTTCGTCCCGCAATCTGGGAAGAGCTTTTGCTTCGCGCAAATGAGAACGAGATGTTTCTTTAGAGAACCATAACAGGTGATGAGACTCCGGTCTTCTGAAACTCTGTGGACAAACATATAAAAAACCCTGTGTAATATGTTTGTTAGCATTTAAATGTCAACAAACTTTTTATGCCATACTGGTTGCTGGTTGTTGTATTTAAGTTGTAATCCTTATAATTCTACTACAGCGACGTGTCTCATAATGTCTGTTTTCGACAAGATACACTTAGTTGTCTTCGAAGTAGCCTGGAATGGTCACGATACACTTCCTTTCAGACAGCTTGGAGTATTGCTGAGTCGCGTTCTTGAGTGTCCGACAAAACGTCGTACACAAAATCTTATCAAAATTCCGAAGGACTTGGACAAAATATTCGTCCAAGCATTCAAATGTGGATGAATGCATAATAATGCCGATAAGGAAGATGAACAACCTGACAGTATACGATTACGCTTTCATTGGCGAGCCAGTGGAGGACGTCCTACCGTGGAGGAATGTAGCGGTGATACTGAGATGCGATAACGAATGAGACGATCGCGTGACTAAAATCCCTTTAATCAAAGCGAATGAAACACTTTTGGTTGAAGGGTTTTGGGAAAGTTTATATCATATGTAAAGGAAATTACATGCAAGACGCCATTGCGACAAATTGTATTGTTCCAGCGTTTGGAGTCCTAATCGAGTAGGCATGATAACAGAGATCGAACCAATTCATAATTGTCTAGTAAAGACCGTAATAGGCCGGCATAGCTATTGTGAAAGTGTAACAGATATGCTGGAAGAACGTAAGTGCGAATCGTTGGAAGAAACGTGACGTAGTTCTCGCGAATCGCCGTTGGATGAATTTACAGATCTGGTATTCGAGAACGTGTGGCGATTATGCCGTCACCTTTGTATATCTCGCGTAGCGTCATGAGTGACATAAGAAAGGATAGGGCGTGTACAGCCAGTGCAGACAGTAAATTATCTCTCATTAAACAGGCGAATGAATTACCACAGAAAATGGCCAATAGTGCGACGAGGTACGTTCCGCGATGCACTGTACAGTATACGTTTATTATGTAGATGTAGAGGTTTATACTCTGTGACAGTGATGACTGCATACAGTGGCGTCCCCGCTCTTCATTCTTTCGTCATATCCTGCCCACCTCCTTGTACTTGGCGGTACATTGTAGTAATCAGTCGACACTAGAAAAACTAATGCATGTCGCTATATTATATTCGTGACAGAATGTTCATTCAAGAACAGACAATGATGCGGTAAGTAAAGGTTACAATGGATGAAGCTATAATTAAGGTGTTTGTCAAGTTTAGCCACCTGCATTTATGTTTACGTACTATTCCTGACACGTTATGAATAAAACATACGACACTGGTGTAATATTCCATAACATTTGTTATTTTACAAACCGATTTTCGGCTGTTATGCCATCATCAGGTACAAAGACGTATGTGTGACTGTGAAATTTTGTGTGATCAAAGGATTGAGACTAGTCCCCTACACAGTACCTCAGTTGGCTCCAAAGATTACAGTTCCTAATGTTTGTTTTAGGAGTAAAACAAGAGGAATTATTTCAATGAAAATGTTAGGTAGAATTATAGGTGTTAGATAAAATATGTGACACATTAAATAATGAACTGTACAACTAATCAGAACAAATGTTTTGAGAAGAAAAAAAGTGAACAATAAACCTGGATGAGAGGTTCGAAGGAACTGCTGAACGAACTTCCACAGGTCTAATATTACAAAAAAATTAGAAGTATTAGTGAAGTTGAGCAGGTAAGTGAAGCAGCTTTGATCACACAAAGTAAAAATTGTTAACAGGGAAAATAAAACTATAGTAACTGAAATAGAAGAAAAAAATTGGGCATCTGAGTAGCAGGGATAATTTACAACTTAGCATGGATGTGCCTATGAGCAGCATCTGTAGTTAAAAGTGGCGAGTAAGTAAGGGAAGTGTGATCATTCAATTGTTAGCTTGTAACTGCAGCTACTACACATAATGCCATCCAAATCGTGTTGTAAATTATCCATCCCACTTATATGCGTTCTTCCCACCAGCAACGTAAGCGTTCAGCCCCCTGTTGCCTCGGAAGACAGTAGTGTGTACAGGATACTCATCACGAAGATGCAGACGGAATGGAAACGCTTTGTCACCGACATCCTGGGTCATTTTCACAGTTACGTGAATGAGTGGACCCAGGCAGTAGTTCCAAAAACAGCTCTAAAACGTCACGTAACCACATACACTGATCATCCAGAACCTTGTGGCCACCTTCCTAACAGCCGGTATGTCCATCTTTGGCACGGATAACAGTGGCAACGCGTCGTGGCATGGAACCAATGAGTCCTTGGTAGGTCGCTGGAGGGGGATGGCACCACCTCTCCACACACAACTCATCTAATTCCCGTAACTCCGGGGAGGGGGGCTACGATCTTCGACGCCACGTCCAGTCACACCCCAGATGTGTTCGATCTGGTTAAAATCTGGCGTGCTGGAGGACCAGCACATGAACTGAACTCGTCACTGTTTTCCTTGAACCACTCCATCCATTCTTGTGACATGGCGCATTATCTTGTTGAAAAATGCCATCGGCGTCGGGAAACGTGATAATTGTCAAGGGGTGTACGTGGTCTTCAACCAGTGTACGATACTTCTTGGCCGTCATGGTCCCTTGCACGATCTCCACTGGACTCATGGATGCCCACGTGAATGTTCCCCAGAGCATAATGTAAACGCTGCCAGCTTGTCTCCGTCCCATAGTACAGGTGTCAAAGAGCTGTTTCGTTGGAAGGCGACGGATTTTCGCCCTCCCATCGGTATTATGAGAGAGGTATCTGGATTCATCAGAACGTCCAACGCTCTGCCACTGCGCCAACGTCCAGCGCCAATGGTTACGTGCCCTTTTCAGTCGTAGTTGGCGATGTTGTAGTGTTAACATTGGCAGATGCATAGGTCGTTGGCTACGGAGGCCAGTCGTTAGGAGTGTTCAGTGCACTGTGTGTGTTCACACACACTTGTGCTCTGCCTCGCATTAAAAGTCTGAGATTAGTTCCGCCACAGTTCGCCGTCTGTGATGTTTTACCAGTCTCCCCAGCCTGCGACGTCCGACATCTGTAATGAGTGGTAGCCACCCTATCCAACGACGTTTGGATGTGGATTCACTTTTTTTCTCGCTACTCGTTGAAGACACTAGCACTCCTCGAACGCGCGACAAGTCGCGGAGTTTCCGCAATACTGCTGCCAAGCTTCCGGACCATCGCAGTGTGTTCTTAGTCAAACTCAGATAGGTGGCGCGCCTTCCCCATTCTACACGCGGAGAGCGCGCTCACTGATCCTGCATGCACCGTGCGTGTCTGACTAGCAGTCATCGCTCGCCAGGTGGCTCTGCTGTCCCCTGGGCTGGTTTATATCGATGGTAGGTCAGTGGTCATGATGTTCTGGCTGATCACTGTAGTTTCTGAAGCAAACCATCCACACATTGCGGGTTAAATACCTCATTCGGCTGCCGCTGCACTCGACACCTTGCATCAATTGAAGAGAGGCAAAGTCGCGACTCACCAGACCACATTAAACGCCTCCGGTCAGGTACTGTTTCTGTGCTATTTGGCTCATTGAAGACGTACAGCTTTATGTGCCGCAGTAAAGCAGTGACTTTTTGCGAGTTACCGACCCTGGGTGTTCGTTGCATGCTGTTTCTTTGACAGTGATCACTCGGAAACTGGTTGAGACGGACCTGTGGTCAGTGGTAGCAGCAGTTCCTGTCGGATTTGAAACTGACTCTCCTTGAGAAGGCGTCGCACTCGTCTCTGGTCCCTGTCTGCCAGGATCCTTTTACAATCACTGTTATTACCCCGTGTTACGTGACGCTGAGTGATGCAACACTCCTTATACAGAGGGTCCAGAAAAATGTAGACACTCTTTGATAGCTAATATCTTTGGAACAACAGTACATACCGTTGCAATTTTCCGTGGTAACGCAGTCCATTGTTTTCTCAACAGATCTTGACGCGCGCGTTTTCCGGCAGATGACAGTGCATCAATGAATGAAGAAAGATTGTGGCCTGAACAACGCAAGGCCGTACTGAAGTGGTACTAGAAGTACGAAAACATGATAAAGGTACAACGGCAATAGCGTAATGTGTAGGGAACTCGGCCACCAACGCGTACAACCATTTGTTGTATTCAGGATAAATCTGAAGCCGACGGTGCTGTTCAGGATATGCCTAAGGAAAGGTCTGGCTGACCAAAAACATCAGCTGGTCCAGATTCCAGCGCTGCTCTGTTGCAACATTTTACTAGTTTCTAAAAAATATGTGAAGCAGGGTGCACCTGAAAGTGGGGTAAGCCGGTCAAGCGTTCGAAGAATTCTGAAGGCTTAAAAGTGGGATGTGCACATTCCATGATCGCTGCACGTTACGAACGAGGACGACTTGGATCGAAGGATGGAGTACTCCGAGTACTCCGAGTACTCCGAGTACTCCGAGTACTCCGAGTACTCCGAGTGGTTCGAGGGGTTGCTTCGCGATGATGAACGGTATGCAGGGATGGTTACCTGGTCTGAAGAGGCACAGTTCAAACTGAATGGTACTGTCAACCTCCACAACTGCGTGTACTGAGCTCCTGAAAATCCTCATGTTCACGTGGACAATCATGTTAGTGCTAATGTGTGGTGTGGTCTGTTATCGCACGGTTTAACTGGACCATTGTTCTTTGAAGGCACCGTAACTGTTGAGATGTATCTTCAAATGGTGCAAACATCGATTTCGCCTGCCATCCGAGAGGTGTCTGGAAATGAAAGATTTTTTACCTACAACAAGATGGCTCTCCGTCTCAGTACAACAGAGATGTCAGAGCCTACATGGAGGAAAGTCTACCTTGACGATGTATAGCTCGAAGAGGGTATGTTGACAACCTACCACGGTCTCCAGACGTCACACCTCTTGACTTCTACCTGCGGGGGACCTTGAAAAATGAATTCATCAATAGAAGCCAGCTATACTGAACGAGCTATAGGAAACCAGCAAGTGCTCATGTGCCGCTATCACACCGGCAATACTGACAGCCGTAGGTCGGTCAACATTTCAGCGACATCGAAGTTATTTGACTGCTAATGGGGTCACTCTGAATACATAAAATAACGTCCCCGCCTTGCAAGAAATGTAATATATCATTTTATTCCATTAATATTGACTATGAAAGAGTTTCTACATTTTTCTGGACCCCTCTGTAGACGCGTTATACAGTCCATGTTCATTCATCAACCAATTGGCAAATTCATTCACGATTTCGTCGTAGGCACGTCCAAACACGGCAGCTTCTTTCCGCCATTCTTTCATATCTCCACGGCAATCCATCTGACTGTGCTGACTCCGTAACACCGACAGTAGACACACACCGGCTCACTGCCAAGACTTCCATTAACGGTGGAGGATCACATGAGCGTCTGGTACCATTTCTACATCATCAGTACCGCTCGAAGAGTGACCAATATACTCTTTCAAGCGGATTATGTTATTTTGTCCTTAAGCTAATCAACGTGTTTCTTCCATATAGAATCACTATACTATTACGACTTACTTGACTGATAATTTTGTATATATTAAAACACTATATCATAGCATTAATTTTTTCTCTAAAGGAGAAGGTCTCGTTACAATAAGTACGCAGTGCTACCAAATCGGCAACCTTACTGAGATTAAATGGGCCGTGGACACGTTCATCGTATAATTAAGCTACTTAAAATGCATCAACACCTGTCGTTCTTTCGTGTGGACGAAGTCTCGTAACTGCTTTGTTATTTTGTTTTCAGTATTTATTCCCGTTGCATTCTAGTATATTTGCAGTTAGCATGCATATTCCTTTCGCTGTCTGTGTGCTTTCGTGATGTATGGGTATCTCTGGGCTGACTTTTTTTCTTTCGTGTTGTGGAGAGCGCCTCTACGGCTGCGTATTGTTCTCTCTCTCTTTTGTTTCTTTATCTTTTCATGATCTTGCATCTTCACTGAATCACTGGATTTGTAATTACTGCTTGGGAAACTAGTGTTTGAGAGAGATACACGTAGTGGGAGGACAGAAATACGGATGGTCGTAGA